>NW_028270162.1:60729095-61449893 GCF_037043375.1 Chiloscyllium plagiosum
TCTATAGGATATGCAAGGTTACAGGTAGGGAGTGGTCTGGGTGAAATGCTCTTCAGAGGGTTGGTGTGGATGTCATGTGCCGAATGGCAAGTAGAGATTCTATGATTCTATGATTAATAAGAGGCCTGGGTCGAATTGATGTGAAGGAAGTGTTTCCAGCAGTAAGAAAGACTAGGGTACAGCCTCAGAGTGATGGGACGACCCTTTATTGATGAGGTGGAATTTCTTCAGCCAGATGGGAGTTGTCATTGACATCACCTGGCAATTCATGCAGCAGAAATGAAATTTGCCACTTGTCAGGCTGAAGCTATCCAGATCTTGTTCTTTCAACATCTGAGGAGTTGTGAATGGGGCTGAACAGTGCAATTATCAGTAAAGATCCTTACTTCTGACTCATGATGAAGGACAGGTCACTGAAGAAGCAGCTGAAGATATTGGACCTTGGACACTACTCTGGGAAATCTTGCGGAGATGTCTTGGAACTGAGATGACTGATCTCTAATAGTTACCTTCCTTTATGCTAGGCATGTTTTAACCAGCATGGAATTTGTCCCCAACTCCCACTGACTTTTATCAAAGCAAACAAACAGCAGATGCTGGCTTGAATTGAAAACAAAATGTTCTAATAAACAAAAACAACAAATCCAGGAACAAAAAAAAGACCAAGGATGCTAGAAATCTAAAACAAAAACAGAAATTGCTGGAGAAACCCAGCAGGTTTGGCAGCATCTGTGGAGAGAAAGCAGAGTTGATGTTTCGTGTCCAGTGACGATTCTTGAGATCTCCAGCTAAATTCTCCAGCAATTTTTGTTTTTGATCCAACATCATCTTTGAGAGATAAAAAGATATAATAGTTTGAGCAGAATTTGAAAAGAGCAAAGTTTTCCTCAGATAGCACGAAAAATAAAAGCACAAATTGACCAATACAGGAATCAAACTCAATCCAAGTAACTGAAATAATACCAAGGTTATGGAACCTGTATGTGCCAGCAAAGCTTTCATTACTAGTTATGTGTCTGTTTTTATTCAGCAAAACCTGAAACCTAAATTTAGGAAGCAAGCAAGTTCATGCAATACAAGATCTGTGAACATTTGGGATTGAAGTAGGAATCTTTATATCACCATTCCAATTGCATCACAATTGAACTAGCTCAGCCTCCTTGGAGATAGCCATGTTGTAGCATCGTTTTATCCCTGATGGAATTATCCCTGACACTCATTTCTTAGCTTGGACTAAGAAACAAACACAAGTTCAGATTGCATTAAGATTATGAAGTGAATTTTGCTGATGCAGAAATCTGACACACCACAGAAGATCTCAGCATTGGACACAAAATGTGTGCGTAATATTCTTCAGAGATTTTTGGTGGATTATGAAAAGAGACACATGATAGGAATCTCACTGAACTTTCTGACACTATTGTTCAAAGTCATTTCAGTTCAACATTTCCTGAACTTTCCACTGAAGGTACTGAAAATTGTTGGTCACACAAGTTAAATCAGTCTAAAGATGAAGATCACAAACACCAGCCTGTGACTTTAAACCATGAGCTTGACTTTGACCTTAAGAGGCCTTTACTCAACTGGCTGAGCTAGCCAGGCTACATGCTCTTTCTTTTGAAAATGGTTTAGGGTAAGAGTTTTTCTTGCTGCTCTGACTGGTTCACTTTTTAGTGCCTTGATGGCCTATTATATCTTGGTTCCCTTTATCTAATCAAGGATTTCATGCTTCCGCTCAAATTGAATGCTCTTCGACTGATTGGAAGAACTTTTATAGCTAAAAAAGAACACACACACACACAACCACACACAGAGACACACACACACACACATCCATAGACCTACAGACCAACACGCACACACCCACAGACCGACACACACACACACACAGACTCACAGACTCACAGACCCACACACCCCCCACACCCACACACAGACCCACACACACACAGACCACACACACGCACCCCATACATACACACCCCCACACACACACTCATACAGACACACACACACACACACACAGACACGCACACACACACACACACACACAGACACACACACAGACACACACACACACACCACAATGGACAATGGGACCTGCACCCGTGGCCTTGTCACCTCAATTCTAAGTTCTGTGGGCAACAAGTCCTATTCCACTCCCCAGTCCCCACTCCCCACTCTCCACTCCCCACTCCCCATGAGAAACAGGACCATTTCCAGTCTCCTGGCAGCATACAAAAATCAGAACAAAACTTCACTCCCTGCCACCATGGGAATAGATCCTGTCTTTGCTGGGAACATGAATTAAAACAAGCAAATTCTGCAAACTCTCATGTATTCAGTTCTTCTCATCAATAAATCAGTTGAGCAATTTGGACAAAAGGATATATTAGCATATTTTTGAATTGTTCTCTGAATTTAGTCTGGGTCACTGCGTAAATGCAAGTGTTTGTGCAGCAACTCAGAAGTTGCAGCATGAAGCCCAGCTCCAGGACATAGTCATCTATCCACATAGAATTATATCCCAAATCCCACATCCGGTACCATATTGAATAAAACATTAACATTGCCCATAATAGAATGAAATTGGCTGAGATGACAAATAATAAAATGATGGATTTCCTTCGATGTTCCATCTCTGGGTCTCTGGGACTCTCGACAATGCTGTGAGCCCGGAGTCTGTTGCGGGCTCTGCTGGTCTCTAAAATGTATCTGACAGTAAAAATATTGAGCAGCAGGATCAGGACAAATGGGACACATGGGGTTAGAATGTTATGGAGGAATTCAATTGACACCCAGATCTGCGAAAACTGAACATCCCCAGCAACATCACAAAACCAAGGAACATTCATCAGCAAATATTGTCCTATGAACATAAAATACCAGAAAATGTTCTTTAAACATATCAGCATAGTCACTATTCCCAGAACCATAGCTGCAATTTTCTCAGTGCAATATCTACTTTTCAGCTTCTGGCTACAAATGGCTACAAAGCGATCGAATGTGAAGGTGACAGTGAACCAGACAGAACAGTCATTGACGGCATATAACAGAGCAGCATGAATGTTACACAGTGGAATGGAAAATAGGAAATGAAAGTGTTCTCCATAAACAATTGGAATGTGTCTTAATATCAGGTCGAGGATAATGACCAGCAGATCTGCCAATGCCATGGCAACCAGGTAGTAAGTGATACATTTGGAGAGACCACACTTTTGCTGAGAGAGTATCATAATTGTCAGCAGGTTAACTGCAAAGAGAAGAAATAAAGTGGTAAAATGTACATTACCCCTGGTGCAAAGGTATAGCAAAGGCTGATTAAGAATGAGAGATTTTCAAATATGGGCATTATTATGGATATAGGTTTGCTCGCTGAATTGGAAAGTTCATTTTCATGAAAATGAACCCCCCAGCTCAGCGAGCAAACCTACATCCATAACCTCAGCCTGAGCTACAAATCTTCTCAAAACTTGGGAATTATTATATATAAAAGAACAATGGAAAGACCATAAGACCATAAGATGTAGGAGCCGAATTAGGACTACTCTACCAATTTTATGGCTGATATGTTTCTCTTCCCATTCTCCTGCCACCTTCCCATTACCCCGATCCCCCCCCCCCCCCCCCCCTGCCCAAAGTCAGTGATATGCTGGAAGGTAGGGGAGACTAAATGGCAAAAGGAAATTGTTGAACCCAGTGCGGACTATAATACTCTCCATCTCCTTTTAATATCTGTCTTAAAGGCATTAAAATTCCCAAGCGCAACCATGAAGAACCATGGACCTGAAATATGAATTTTCCTTCTCTCTCCTATTCCATTCAGGTGTATCAACAACAACAAATACTTGCATAATACCTTTAGTATAATTTAAAAATCTTAAGGTACTTAATAAGAAAATCATTAAAAAGTGACACTGAGCTACACAAGCGTAAATAGCATGCAAGTCAGTGTCTAAATGTAATAATGTCAATTGATTTACACTGGAAAGGTGGTAAGTGAAGACGTTGTAATGCTTGATTTGTTTCTAAAATGTAGTCAAGCTTGCATTCAATATTTAACCTAACTGTAATAGTCAATTCTAGATTTTTAGATTTTAGTCTGTCATAAACCTAAATTACTGGTGTTTGTTAAAATTAAGTAGAAAGCCAAAGCTGGTTCCCTTTACATCAGTGGCTGAATGAAATTATTGGAACTTCAGGGTGTAGGTTTGCTTGCTGAGCTGTAGGTTTGATATCCAGACGTTTCATTACCTGGCCAGGTAACATCATCAGTGGCGACCTCCAAGTGAAGTGAAGCTGTTGTCTCCTGCTTTCTATTTATATCTTTCTCCTGGATGCGGTTCCTGGGGTTTGTGGTGATGTCATTTCCTGTTCGTTTTCTGAGGGGTTGATAGATGGCATCTAGATCTATGTGTTTGTTTATGTCGTTGAGGTCGGAGTGCCAGGCCTCTAGGAATTCTCTGGCATGCCTTTGCTTAGTCTGTCCCAGGATAGATGTGTTGTCCCAGTCGAAATGGTGGTTTTTTTTCATCCGTGTGTAGGGCTACGAGGGAGAGAGAGTCGTGTCTTTTTGTGGCTAGCTGGTGTTCGTGTATCCTGGTGGCTAACTTTCCTCCTGTTTGTCCTACGTAGTGTTTGTGGCAGTCCTTGCATGGAATTTTGTAGATGACGTTGGTTTTATCCATGGGATGTACTGGGTCTTTTAAGTTGGTTTTGTCCATGGGATGTACTGGGTCTTTTAAGTTTGTTAGTTTTTGTTTGAGAGTGTTGGTGGGTTTGTGTGCTACTAGGATTCCGAGGGGTCTTAGTAGTCTGGCTGTCATTTCTGAAACTTCTTTGATGTATGGTAAGGTGGTTAGGGTTTCTGGCTGTGTTTGGTCTGCTTGTCGTGGTTTGTTCTTGAGGAATCTGCGGACTGTATATTTTGAGTGTCCGTTCTTCTTGAATATGTTGTATAGGTGGTTCTCCTCTGTGTTCCGAAGTTCCTCTGTGCTGCAGTGTGTGGTGGCTCATTGGAATAGTGTTCTGATACAGCTTCGTTTGTGTGTGTTGGGATGGTTGCTGGTGTAGTTAAGTATTTGGTCAGTGTTTGTCGGTTTTCTGCATACGCAGGTTTGTAGTTCTCCGTTGTCCTTTCTTTCGAATGTGATGTCCAGGAATGCGAGTTTGTTGTCAGTTTCTTCCTCCTTGGTGAAGTAGAGGCAGAAACACAGCCAGAAACCCTAACCACCTTACCATACATCAAAGAAGTTTCAGAAATGACAGCCAGACTACTAAGACCCCTCGGAATCCTAGTAGCACACAAACCCACCAACACTCTCAAACAAAAACTAACAAACTTAAAAGACCCAGTACATCCCATGGACAAAACCAACGTCGTCTACAAAATTCCATGCAAGGACTGCCACAAACACTATGTAGGACAAACAGGAAGAAAGTTAGCCACCAGGATACACGAACACCAGCTAGCCACAAAAAGACACGACCCTCTCCCTCGTAGCCCTACACACGGATGAAAAAAGCCACCATTTCGACTGGGACAACACATCTATCCTGGGACAGGCTAAGCAAAGGCATGCCAGAGAATTCCTAGAGGCCTGGCACTCCAACCACAACGCCATAAACAAACACATAGATCTAGATGCCATCTATCAACTCCTCAGAAAACGAACAGGAAATGACATCACCACAAACCCCATCCAGGAGAAAGATAGAAATAGAAAGCAGGAGACAACAGCTTCGCTTCACTTGGAGGTCGCCACTGATGATGTTACCTAGCCAGGTAACGAAATGTCTGGATATCAAACCTACAGCTCAGCGAGCAAACCTACACCCTAAATCTCACCCTGAGCTACAAACTTTCACAAACCTTGCAAAAAATATTGGAACTCCAATTTGTATAAATACAAGAGATTTCACAGAAACATGAAGTATGTAGCAGAGAAGTCCAACTTTGACTGGATACTGAACTCTCGGAAAATGGTCAATTGGGAGTTGAATAAAATGAGGGAGGTGATGCTCATTGGTATATTACTTATGAGCATTTGACTTAGGATGCTAATTAGGAAAATAAATTGAAATATGTATGTCAGGCCAGTGACGTGCTGCAGCTGTAGCATATGGGAGCTGATGGACATTGCCTTGATCAGTTGTATTTACATCTGCACGAGGGCATTGCGGGTCAAGGAACTTTGCTTCAGAGCTGACAAACCACAGTCCGTGTTTTCAACATTGTGATTCATCAGGGAGAGGCAAAGTCATCACAGCTCTTTGCTTCAGGAGGCAGTCACACTCCTTAGCGTAGATCTTTTAGACTTGATGTCCTTGGTCAGCGATAAGGGCATGACAGTAAGACAGGCAGGTACAGGAAGTCAGAAGCTAGAAATAATTGTCGAATCGCTTTGATATTTTAACAGGTTGTGTGGCCAACAGCAAAGACAAGCAAAGGGATGAACAAGCTGACTATTGTATCATGTACTGATTATTGGGGATGCTCAAACAGAAGGTACATAAAGAATGTATTTGTAATAGGAAATGATAAAGTGGATAAATATTATTTCCCTGCTGTTGAAAGTGAGCTCAGAGTCTAGTTGGTGTGCCTCATGCAGGTACCCACAAATGAGTAGGGTGAAGAAAGCAGTTCTCAGGCATTATGATCAACTTGGGACGAAATTAAAAAGCAGATGCATAATAGTAAAAAAATCTCTGGATTATTGTTTGTGTTACGAGCAAATTTACATGAGGTATAAGATCGGTGAGCTCAGCAAAGCTCAAAGATTTGTGTGGGAGAAGTGTGCTTTGATTCTTGGAGCCCTTTCACAGGTACTGGGGAAAACAGCATTTGTGTCCCTGGGCAGCCTTGACTTGAACCACATTGGGATTGGTACCCGAGTGAATCATATAACTAGGGCTGTTGAAACGTTTAAATCAAATATTGGTTTTGGAGATTTGAAAAGTTGAACAAAAAAATACAAGGCAATACTGCAGGATGGCAATTAAAATAATGATTACTCGAGTCAACGGGAATACACAGAGCAAGTGTAAGACTGCACCAGCAAACAAGCAGTGGAAAATGGTGAGAACAAAGAATATTAGTCCCTATCAAAATTCATGCAGAACTTCTAAAAAGATGAATGAATTTATAGCAGAAATTAACATAAAGAAACATAAATTACAGAGGCATGGTCACAGTGACCACAGCTAAGACCAAACAATTCAATGCAATTTCCCAACATGATAAGGCCGGAAGGAAGGAAAAGATGACATTGGATAGCTCTGTTAATAAGTGATGATATTGAGAAATGTTCTTAGATCAGAGAAACAAAACGAAGAATCAATTGGAGAGGAGGTAAGAAATGAAGGAAGTTATTTGTGGGAGTACTTTATCAACTCTGTAACAGTATCTAAACTGTAGGACAGAATATAAATCAACACATAAAGGGTGCTTGAAAGAAATCTGTTACAATGTACAGGGAGATGGCAGTACAGTGGTAATGTCAATGGACAACTAATTTAAAATCCCAGGCTAATAGAGTCACAGAGTCATACATCTCAGACCCCACTAGGTTCTATGTTTGAATCTCATGACGGATGGTGAAATTTGAATTCAGTTAATAAATCTGGAATTCAGAGACGGGATAATGGCTATTGTAGTAAAAACCCAGCTGATTCACTCATTCTTTGAGTTCAATCTAACCATGGCCTTGCCCCTTTTAATTAGTACCATTCCTAAGTCCCTGAAAATGATTTTGTTTCAAGTGTTTCTCCATGTCAAGTGCTTCTCCATGTAAAATGTTTTTTTTTCTTTTGTTTCTCTCCTGATCTTTGCCTGTAGGATAGCCAACACTACAGGCACCTAGATCCATAAAATTCATAAGATGGGCTCCCAGCCTCTTCTGACATGAACTCTATCTGGGTATCTTGTGCATGAACTGATAACATATATGATGGAGGTCTACCATTCTTACCTGGTCTGGCCTAGATGCGACTTCAGTCCCACGACAATATGGTTAACGCTTAACAGCCCTCTAAATTGAGGACTGCAGATGCTGGAAACCAGAGTCTAGATTAGAGTGGTGCTGGAAAAGCTCAGCAGGTCAGGCAGCATCCGAGGAGCAGGAAAATCAACTTTTCGGGCAAAAACCCTTAATCAGAAATGGAGGTAGGGTGCCTCCAGGATGGAGAG
Organism: Chiloscyllium plagiosum; assembly: GCF_037043375.1. NCBI lineage: Eukaryota > Metazoa > Chordata > Chondrichthyes > Orectolobiformes > Hemiscylliidae > Chiloscyllium > Chiloscyllium plagiosum. The sequence goes on from NW_028270162.1 coordinate 60,737,284, forward strand.
GCGGTGTTGCTCCTCAGATGCTGCCTCAGAATCTCAGTGAGTCTCTGTCTCACTGCAATCCCCAGGTCATCTCCTCTGCCCTGAAACTCTTCAACCATGTACTCTTTGCTACCTTCCACCTCCTGAACTCAAATAATTGTAAGGGCATGAAATCACAATGGAATAGAAAAAGATCAGATACTGGAAAACATTGACAGATAGTTAAGGAGATATTTCACAATTCACAACATATATTTCATTGAGAAAGAAAATCCCTTCCAAGTGCAATGACTGCCAGAATTTTATTCAACAAGAATTACCTGTCTAGCACCACTTCAATGTTACTCTGCTATTCTATTTCCTACTTTGTTAAAAATCACACAACACCAGGTTATAGTCCAGCAGGTTTATTTGGAAGCACTAGCTTTCAGAGCACTGCTCCTTCATCAGATGGTTCTGGAGTATAACATCATAAGACATAGAATTTATACCAAAAATTTACAGTGTGATGTAACTGAAATGATATATTGAAAAAGACCTGGTTTGTTTGTTAAGTCTCTCATCTTTTAGAATGACCATGTTGATTTCAGTTCTTTCATATGTACATTCCAGAACTTTTTTAAAGTTACATTTTCAAGTGAACTTTAACAATTGGTGACATGTCGGCCCAGATAATGCATTGAAGGTGTGAGGTGCCCAGTGCCACAATGTTCAGACTGATTCTAATCTAAAAAACAGATTTACAGAATCTTACATGGATTCATGCAGTTTTTGAGCAAAATAAAATGTAATTCTGCAAGGACAAATTCACCCCACAAACTTATATGTGTGTGTTTGCATGTGGGTGCGTGTATTGGGGGAGGGGGTTATGAGTGTCTGTGAGAGAGTGTGTATGTGTATGAGTATGAGTGTAATGGTGTATAAGTCTGAGAAGGTGGGTGTGTGTGTATATGTGTGGGAGCGCATGTGTGAGCGTATGAGAGAGAGCTTGTGTATGAGAGAGTGTATGGGTCTGTAGGAGTGTATGTGTGTAGGAATGTGTTTGTGTAGGAGTGTCTTTGTGTCTGTGTCTGTCAGGGACTGTGCATCTGTCTGTGTGTGTGTCTGTCTGTCTGTCTATGAGTGTGCATTTATCTGTGTCTCTATGTGTCTGTGTGCCTCCGTGTGTGTGTGTGTGTATATATAGTGCAGCGGGGTCACCTGTAGTGTGACATGAACCCAAGGTCCCAGTTGAGGCCATCCCCGTGGGTACTGAACTTGGCTATCAGCCTCTGCTCAGCCACTTTGTGTTGTTGTCTGTCCCAAAGTCTGCCTTGGTGGATGGTCACCCAAAGGTCCGAGGTGAAATGTCCCAGACCGCTGAAGTGTTCTCCGACTGGGAGGGAACACCCCTGTCTGTTGATTGTTGTGCGGTGTCCATTCATCAGTTACTGTAGCCTCTGCTTGGTTTTGCCAATGAGAGATTTTACAAACAATCCAGGTCTTTTTCAATGTATAATTTCAGTTACATCACACTGTAAACTTTTGCTATAAATTCTGTGTCTTATAATCTTATACTCCACAACCGCCTGATGAAGGAGCAGTGCTTTGAAAGCTAGTGCTTCCAAATAAACCTGCTGGACTATAATCTGGTGTTGTGTGATTTTTAACTTTGTACACCCCAGTCCAACACCAGCACCTCCACATCATCACTATTTCCTACTGAAATGGGTATAGTAATTCAAGTTAGACTGCATCTGCCATGTATTTGACTAATCACTCAACTTAACTAACTCACTTCACCTAATTATGTCTTCCTCACCATTCTCACTCCCACCTGATATTGTGTTAGGAGCAAACTTGGGAATTTTGCCAAACTAAAAATTGCTGGAAAAACTCAGCAGGTCTGGCAGCATCTGTGGATAGAAAACAGAGTTAATGTTTCAGATCCAGTGACCCTTCTTCAGAACTGACAACAGCTAGAAAAGGTTGGTATTTATGCAGAAGATGTAATGGGGGGAGGGGGAGGAGTAAAGAATAGGTGGGGTTACAGCCCAAACAGACAGAGACAAACAATTGTACAAACAAAAGGGGGGGATAAAAGGTCAGGCTGGAAGAATAAATAGCTGCTAATGGGGAATATTAGTAGCTGACAATTGGTTGTGTGTGGTAGCAGCCCATGTAATGTGTGGAGTTCAGGTGGGAGAAGGTGCTCAACTCTGAAATTGTTGAACTCAATATTTGGTTCAGAAGGTTGTAGAGTTGTCAAGCAGAAAATGAAGTGCTGGAGCACTGCAGCAAGCCTGAGGCAGAGCTGTTGGCCAGGGAACACTGTGGTCTGTTGATGTGGAATGCAACAGAGGATCGGTTTTGCAGCCAGGTGCTCTGCAAAACGGTCACCCACTCTGCGCTTTGCTTCCCCAATGTGGAAAAGATGTCATTGTGAACACAGTAGGCCAGATTGAGTAAAGTGCAGGTAAAGTGCTGCTTCACCTCGAAAATGTGCTTGGGGCCTTTGATGGTGAGGAGGGAGGAAGTAAACTGACAGGTGTTACACCTTCTGCGATTGCAGGGGAAGATGTCATGGGCCTGTGCAATCTCTTTTTTACATTCACCACCACCCCATCCCCCAACAGGGTGATCTCAGGGTTCTCCACTTCTTCCTGACAAGAAAGCCTGAACTATCCCCGTCTCCTTCCTCTGCCTGGGCAAGCTCATCGCACTCTGAACAACTTCTCTTTTCACTCCTCTTATTTTCTTCAGGTCAAAGGTTGACCATGGCACCCGCAGTTATGCCTATCTCTTTGTGTGGTATGTGGACCATTCCTTATTCCAATTCAACTTCGGCCCCCACCTACAATTCTTCCTCCAGTATATTGATGACATGACCAGCGCTGCTTCCCCTCCCATCCAAAAATGGAAAAATTAACCTATCTTGCTTCCAATTAACTTCCGCTCTCAGCTTCACCTAGTCCATCTATGAATCCTCCCCTTCATGGAATTTCTACAGTGTGGAAGCAGGCCATTCAGCCCATAAAGACCACACCAATTCTCTGAAGAACATCTCACTCAGACCCAATCCCCTACCCTATCTCTGTAACCCTGCATTTCCCATGGTTAATCCACCTAGCCTACCCATCCCTGGACATTATGGGCAATTTAGCGTGGCGAATCTACCTAATTTGTACATCTTTGGACTGTGGGAGGAAACCGGAGCACCTGAAGGAAACCTATGCTGATATAGGGTGAATGTGCAAATTCTACACAGACAGTTGCACGAGGGTGGAATCAAACCCGGGTCCCTGGCGCTGTGAGGCAGGAATCCTAACCACTGAGCCACTGTGCTGCCCCTTTCCTTCCTCAACATTTTTGGTTCCATTTCTAGTGATTGGTTGGCCACCAATATCCACTACAAACCCACCAACTGCCACAGTTACCTGACTGTACATCCTCTCACCCTCCTTCTTGTGATGACTCCATTTCATTCTCCCAGCTCCTCCGCCTCCATTATATAAATTTTGTGATGCCAACTTTGACAAGGGGGCCTCCAAAATGTCCACCTTCTTGCTTAACCAAGGATACCCCAGCACCATTGTTGTCAGGGCCCTTAGCTGGGTTCCCATCTTCCATACTCTTGGCTTCCAATTATCTACCACTTTAACAGACCCACTGTTCCCAGACAACATCCTGTCTCACCAAATCTTCTGCATGAATGCCAACCTGTTCCTCACTGCCATCAATTCTAAAGAAGGGTCATTGGACCAAAATGTTGATTCAGTTTTTTCTCTATAGATGATGCCAGAGTTTTTCCAGCAATTTCTGTTTTTGTTTCTGATTTCCAGCATCTGCATTTGTTTTGTTTCTTTGGATTTGATTCTGTCATCCAAATCATTGATATACAGAGAAGCCTCAATTATCCGGCACTCGATTATCCGAGCAAGATCACAAGGTCCCGATGCTTGGTTAAACTGTGTCATCCGCATTCGATTATATGGAATTCGATTATCTGAACAAAATATTCCCCACCCCAGTCATTTGGATAATCGAGGTTTCTCTGTATACTGTGGACAGCTGAAGTCTAAGCACTGACTGCTGAGGTCTCAACTAGTTATTGTCTCTTAACCTGATAAAAAAAAGCAGTTTCTGTCTGTTTATCTATTCTCAGTGCATGTCAGTATGTTCCACCTCATCAAATAGAGTCATAGAGATGTACAACACAGAAACAGACCCTTTGGTCCAACCTATCCATGCTGACCAGATATCCCAACCCAATCTAGTCTCACATGCCAGTGCCTGGTTATGGGCCAGGAAATGTGAACATTAACTTCCTATTTGGATTTTAACAAAGGCTTTCTGAAAATCCAAATACAAGCATTTACTGGTTTTCACTTATCTACCAGTTACTCCCTCAAAAAACTAAAGTTGGTCTTCGAACCTCATTTGCCTTTCAAAATCTGTGTTGACTTTGTTTAAAACTGTTGACATTTTCTAAGTGCTCTGTTATCATATCCCATGAAACCACGATAGAAATAAAGGAAATAAAAGCAGGAGTAGGCTATTTGGCCCATCGAGCCCACTCTGCCATTCAACATGATCATGATTGATTCTCCACTTTAATACACCACAAGAGAGGAAGATTAAGGAGCAGGATTAGGCTGTTTGGCCCATTGAGTCTGCTCCACAATTCGATTGTGGATACTATGTTTTTAAACCCCATTCTCCTGCCTTCAACATATAACCCTTGATCCCCTGACCAATCAAAAATCTATCTATCTCTGTCTAAAAGACACTCAATGACCTGGGCTCCACAGCCCTCTGCAACAATGAGTTTCACAGATTCACCAGCCTCTGACTGAAGACATTTGTCCAGATTTCAGTTCTAAAGGATCGCCTTTCACTCTGAGTCTGTTGTTGCCCAGTTGTTGGTTTGACACAAACAGGACAAGGGTCGCGTTGATATCAATTAACCACAACCTTTCTTAGTTTAGTTAAAGCAGGCATACAATTCACACCATTTGATGAGAAAAAGGTTATCAACAAGCATGCAATTCATCACCACCCACTAAGCTTGATGTTCCCACTTCAGTCAGCAAAATAAAAGCTAATATCCCAGAATACAAGCTCACACTGGCCCGCCAGTCTTCCAGGTGTTGAGTCGCTTCACCAAACCCAAGTATGGGGTTGCACATTGCAAAGGATGCTCTCCAGAATTTTTGCTGATGGTCCCCATCAAAATCCTTCATTTTCTTGTTGGCTCCTCAGCTCACCTGAGAGTGGTGTCTTTCCACTACAGGCTCACTCTGAGGTCACCTTTAGGATTACCTTATTGTTCTTCCCATATGTCGTCCCTCAAAGCTGAACCAGCTCAAGCCAGCACCTGGGGCTCGGGTAACTTCAATTCACAGCCACTGTCTTTATGTGTAAGCAGCTTTAGCCCTAGTGTTCCCTGGGTCTCAGTCTCTCTTATCAGCAGAAATCTCACTCCATTTCCAAGCTTCTCAGTATTCTGTAAGCTTCAATCATTCTAAACTCAAGTAACTATAGAACCAGAGTTCTCAAGCACTCTTCTCATCAAAATTCCTTTGTCCTTGAGATCAGTCTTGTAAACCTCCTCTGGAACTCCTCCAATGCCAGCACACCCTTCCTTAAACTCAAAACTGCTCACAATATTCCATATGTGTTCTAACCAAAGCCTTATACAGCTTCAGCAGTTTATCTAGCCATCTTGAAATGAATGCCAACATTTCATTTGCCTTCCTAACTGCCAACTGAACCTACATGTTAACCGTAAGGAAATCCTGAACTAGGATTCCCAAGTCCTTTTGAGCTTCAGATTTCTGAAGCCTTTCTTCTGTTTAGAAAATAGTCCATGCCTCTATTTTTCCTCCCAAAGTGCACAACTTCATTCGTTCCCACATTGTCTTCCATCTACTGCTTCTCTGCCCATTCACCGAGTATGTCCAAGTCCTTCCCCACTTCCTAAACACTACCTCTTCCTCCACCTATTTTTGTGCTGTCTGCAAACTGAGTAACAATACCCTCAGTACCTTCATCCAGATTGTTAATGTATAATGTGAACAGTTTTTTCTCAACAATGAACTCCACTAATCACCAACTGCCATCCTGAAAATAATCTCTTTATCCCTACTCTCTGCCTTCTGCCAGTCAGCCAATCCTCTATCCATGCTAGTACTTTGCCCCTAACATCATAGGTTCTTATCCTATTTAGTAGCTTCTTGTGTGGCACTTAGTCAAAGGCTTTCTGGAATTCCAAATACATCACGTCCACTGGCTCTCCTTAGCCCAACTTGCTCATTACCTCTTCAAAGATTTATACTGATTTTTCAGACATGACCTCCCTTTGATAAAACCGTGCTGACTTTACCTTATTCTACCACATACTCCACAATCTCATCCTTAATAATGGACTCTATAGTCTTACGACCAACCCAGGTCAGGATAACTAGCCTATGGTTTTCTGTCTTCTGCTCCCCTCCCTCCTTAAATAAAATGATACATCAGCCATTTTCCAGTCTTCTGGGACATTCCTGATTCTAGTGGTTAGCACTACTGCCTCACAACGCCAGGGACCTGGGTTCGATTCCAGCCTCTGGCAACTGTCTGTGTGGAGTTTGCACGTTCTCGCCATGTCTGCGTGAGTTTCCTCCCATAATCTAAAGATGTGCAGATTAGGTGAATTGGCCGTGCTAAATTGCCCATAGTGTTCAGGGATGTGTAGTTAGGTGCACTAGTCAGGGATAAATGTAGGGTGGTAGGGGAATGAGTCTAGGTGGGTTACTCTTTGGAGGGTCAGTGTGGACTTGTTGGGCCGAAGGGCCTGTTTCCACACTGTAGGGTTTCTATGATTCTATGATTCTAAAAGCTCACCAACAATGCCTCTATGATCTCCTCAGCTATCTCCTTCAGAAGTCTGGGGTATAGTCTATCTGGTTCAGGTGACCTTGCCATCTTCAGACCTTTCAGCGTCCCTAGCAGCCTCTCCTTACTGATGGCCACTACACTCACCTCTGCATCCTGATTTTCTTGAATTTCTGGTATGCTGCTAATGTCTTCCACTGTGAGAACTGATTATCTATTCCCAATGTTACTTCTCCAGCCTCATTTTCCAGTGGTATAATATCTATTCTTGTCTCTTTCTTACCTTTCAGATATATGAAAATACTCTTGCAATCTTCTTTTATATTATTAGCTCACTTACTCTCATATTTCATCTTCTACCCCCTTGTGGCTTTTTTTGTTTTTTAAAGGCCTCCTAATTCTCTGGCTTCCCACTAAACTTCATGACATTTTACTTTGATGTGGGAATGCCGGTGTTGGACTGGGGTGGACAAAGTTAAAAGTCACTTGTTACCTGATAAAGGAGCGTCGCTCCTAAAGCTAGTGCTTCCAAATAAACCTGTTGGACTATAACCTGGTGCTGTGTACTTTTTTAACTTTTACTTTGGCTTTTAGGCTCTCCATGACTTATCTTGTCAACCATGTCATCCTCCACTTAATATGTTTCTTCTTCCTTGGGACAAATTTCTGCTGTGCTTCCCAAATTAGAAACCCCTGCCATTGCTGCTCCACCATCTTCCCTGATAGGTTCCTCTTCCAATCAACACTGGCCATCTCCTCCCTCATGCCTTTGTAGTTACCTTTACTCAATTGTAATACTGTTACATCGGATTCAATTTTCTCTCTTGCAAACAGCAGGGTGAATTCTATCATATTATGGTCAATGGCCCCAAGGGTTTCCTTCACTTCAAGCTCACAAATCAATTCTGCCTCATTACACATCAATAAGTCCAGAATTGCCTATTTCCTAGTGGGGACTACCACAATCTGTTCCAAAAAACAACTATTTTGGAGACATTCCACAAATTCCTTTTCTTAGATCTGGTACCAACCTGATTGTCCCAGTCCACTGCACATTGAAGTTCCCCATGATTATTGTAATAGTGTTTTCCTTGCATGCCTTTTCAATCTCCTGCTTTATTTTCTTCCCACGTCCTGACTACTGCTAGAAGGCTTATACACAACTCCCAACACAGGCCTTTCTCCTTTGTAGTTCTTCTACTCTACCCATAGAATCTTTTTCTGATTCTACATCACTTCTTGCTATTAATTTAATTTTATTTCTTACAAGATGACATCGCCCTCCTGTCCTTTCAATAGGACCTGTATTCTTGGATATTGCATTCCCAGCCCTGAACTCCTTACAGCCACGACTCGTGATGCACACAACATCATACCTGCCAACTTCAATCTGCTCTGCAAGCACATTTACCTTGTTTCGTAGACTCTGTGCATTAAAGTACAACACCCTCCGTCCTGCATTGACTGCCCCCTTATCTGTTGTGCCTGAATATAGATTCCTGGCCTTTTCCATACTCTCTGTCATACTACTTGTTTTGGAAACTTTAACAGCCCTTCCCCCCTTTAACTTTTTCCATAGTTTTCCAAACAACTGAACCCACTCCCGCACTATTTAGCTTAAAGCCCTACACATAGCCCTAGTTATGCAGTTCACAGGTCCCAGCATGATTCAAGTTGTGCCTATCCCACACAAAGAGCTCCCTCTTCCCAAGCACTGGTGCCAATATTCCATGAATTTGAACCCATTTCTCCCACAACAATCCTTCAGCCTCATGTTTACCTCTTTAGTCCTGTTGACCCTGTGCCAATTTACTCATGGCTCAGGTAGTAATTCAGAGATCATTATCTTTTTGGTTCTACTCTTTCAGTTAGGTTCAAGTTGCTCATATTCCCCCAGCCAGATCCTCTTACTTCCTTATACCTATATCATTGGTGCCTACGTTATTGGATATTTCCCCTCCCACTCCAAGTTCCTCTGCAGCCTAGTTGAGTTATCCTGAACCAGACACCAGGTAGGCAACACAGCTTTCAGGACTCTCGAACCTGGCCACAGAGGATAGTGTCTATTCCCTTGACTATACTATTCCTGATTACAACTATCCCCAATTACAGCTCCATTTCTCTTTTCTCACCCCTGTTGAATGGCTCCCTGTACCATGGTACTATGGTCAGTTTACTCATCCTCCCTACAGCCATAAGATGCAAGAATCTTGAATCTGTTAGACAAGGTGAAGGGCTGAGGCTCCTTCAGCAGCATCTCCAGGATCCTTCTATCTGCCTTGGTTGTAGTCACGCCCTCCTGTGCCTGAGCACTGACCAAATTGGAGACAGTTCATCAAAGGGATATGACTGCCTTATGGAACACAGCGTGTAGGTAATTTTTCCCTCTCCCTGATGTGTCAGAGGGTTCAAAGCTCAGACTCTGGCTTATCAGCTCTAAGCCCGAGTTCCTCAAGTTACCAAATCCTGCCACAGATGTGGGCACAATGAATCACAATGGGATCCACCAGCTCATACACCATGCAGTTACAACACATCATCTGGCCCAGTATCTCTTGATTTGATTTTTAAAATGTTCATACTGGTCTTTCAGTTTGCAGCCTGTAAATATTCCCCCAATTTACCTTCAATTTGAAAGTAATCTATAATAGATAGTCAACTTAGGAGCTATCACCAACCAAGGAACTTATTTGTGATATCACCTTTTTGGCTGGGCCCCTGATCCTGGGCTTCAATTTATTCTCTTTCAAGGAAAATCTTACGAACTATGAGCCGGAAAATAGCAAGCAAAAGCACCCCCTTCCTCTCTTCACCAAATTCCCACGTTGCCTCGAGGTTCCCGGGACTATACAGTTATTCAGGCCTTGTCTCACTCTGATGTGTTCTCTCTCATTTTCGACAGTGCTAAGCTTACTGCTACACTCCCACACCGTCTCCATACCCTTTTATACATCTTTAATAATTGACTCTAACATTTTCTGTATAATTGATATTGGACAAACCTTTGATTATTTGTTTCACCCCTTCCTTTTTTCAATAGTGGAATTTTATTCATCACTCTGCAATCAGCTGGACTGTTCCAGAATCTGTAGAACTTTGGAAGATGCCATCGAACACAGCCATGTTAAAACCGTAGCAGCATAAGCAGCATTCCTAAAGAAGGGCTTATGCCCGAAACGTCGATTCTCCTGTTCCCTGGATGCTGCCTGACCTGCTGCGCTTTTCCAGCAACACATTTCCAGCAGCATAAGTAGGCCAGTCAGCCCATTGAATCTACCCCACTGTTCAATGAGATCATGACTAATCTGATAATCCCCAACTCTACTTTCCTGACTCTTTCCTCTAACTCTTCATTCTCTTACTGATTAAAATCTGTCATCTCATCTTTAAATAGACTTGATGGCCTCGCCCTCTGCAGTAAAGAATTCCACAGATCACTATCTTCAGAGAAACAATTCAACATCATCCAACTTGAATGGGTAACCCCTTACACTGAGATTATACCTATGATCCTAGACCATCCCACAAGAAGGGAAGCAGCTTCTCCAAATCTAACCTGAGAAGCCCTATAAAAGCTTAATTGTTTCAATAATGTCCAGTCTTATTCTTCTTCAGCCAACTCAGTAACCTTCCCTTATAAGAAAATTCTTCCATACCTGAATCGAACCCATGAACCTTCTTTGGTCTTCCTTCAATATCTTTCCATTGACAAGGGGGCCACTATTTCAATGGCTACCCGCTTTAGATTATCATGCCCTTGTCTGAGGCAAAGGTGAAGATTGGGAAAACTATGGAGATGGGAGTAGACAGGAATAGTGATGGAGAGGATATGGGGTCAGAACTCAGCTCCCATCAAATAAAATACAGAGAATGCAAACAGTCTGGTTCAGTATTAAACTCTGGTCAGGAAGAGGGGTGCAATTTGTGGTTGAGGAATGGAGTTTGTGACCAGGACTAATGACAAGCTTCAGTCTTACCAAGATTTCAACAACAAATGGTAATTCAAGGAGTTACTGTTTACACATCTAATAACTGGAGACAAAATTACCAACAACAGCAACAAAAAGAGAACAAGAACAGAAACGCAATTAGCCATGGTTCATAGAGTTCATAGCTGGACAGAGCAAGACTCACCAGGTACACCAATGCTGGCAAGAATGGGATAATAAAAGTATTGAATGACATAAACTGAATATTGGATTCGAGCTCTTAATGAGAGATGATCATAATATGTGGAAAGAAAGTAAAAATCCCAGAATAAACTCTTTTCCTCTGTTGTAGCATTCCAATTGATTGTTATCAAATTCTGAGCCATTGTTGGAATATTTCAATCCTTTACTCTCAGATTCTGAACTCTCCTCACCCTCTCTCTATAAGTAATCCCTGTAAGCGCTGGAGGTGAAGTTCCCACCGATCTATTTGGATAACATATTGAAAGAAGCCCATTATTAATAGAAGAAGCAAACCCTCCAGTGAAACAATTAGAATCCCAATGGACATGTCATGAACTGCAGTCAAAGAACAAACAAGTCTAATTAACCCCTTCCAATTCAATATATTTTACACTATAATACAATAAACATTTAACTGGTCTGATGGAAACAGCAAAGGCACTGGCCATTATTCCCGTGGTTTATGGGAGTAAAGTATAACCTGGTCTGCAGCTGGGCGTCTAGCATCAACTGTGGGACTATTTCTAGAGAACGTAAGAAATAATAAATATACTTTGAATGAAAATGGTCTAATAAACAACCAGCAGCATGCGTCCATTAATGAAACTTGTGCCTTTTAAATTCAATGATGTTCTTTGAGAGAGTGGATGAGAATATTATGGTGTTGATTTTATTTATATGAATTCAAATCATTTTCATCCAGTTCCTGGCGAAGGACGAGTGGGGAAAAGTGATACCTGTGGATTTAAGGCTACAGTGCATTCTTCTGCTTCTGAAAAGTTGCTCAATACTGAGGATAGAATCATCAACTTTACACAGGAGTCCACTCAACCCACTGGGTCTGCATGGGTTCCCAAAAGAACTTCTCAGCTAGTCCCATTCTCTAGCCCTATGTCCATAGCTCTCTACATTTATCATTTTCAAATATGTACCTAGCTCTCTTTTGAAAGCTGCTTTGGAATCTACCATCACTCTCCCATGATGTGGAGGTGCCTCTGTTGGACTGGAGTGGACAGGCACAGAAATCAGACAACACGAGGTTATAGTCCAACAGGTTTATTTGAAGTCACAAATCATTTTGGTCAGAGGAATCAGGGTGTTCCCATGCATAAATCACAGAAAGCTAGCATGCAGGTACAGCAAGTAATAAGGGAGGCAGTTGGAAATTTGTCATTTGTTGTGAAAGGAATACCGTAAAAAAGTATGGAAGTGTTTCTCCAAATGTACAAGACATTAATGAAACTGCACCTGGAATACTGTGCACAATTTTGGCCCAATTCCTTGAGGAGGGATATATTTGCATTGATGGTAATTCAAACAAGATTCATTAGATTGATTCCAGAGGTCAGGGATTTATCTCATGAAGGGTGATTGAACAGGTTAGCCTTATGGAGTTCAGAAAAATGAGAGGAGATCTAATTGAGGTACATAAGATGCAAAAGAGGAACAGAGGTAGCTCACAAAGCTCCTCGAACAATTTCTACCATTCAGTGAGATCACAGTTAATCTGTCATTGACAAAGTAGACTTTGAACAGGTATTTCCCTTTATGGAGCCATCTAGAATGAAACTTCATAGTTTTAGGGCAAGGGATGTCAGAATTAAAGCAGGGATGAGCTCTCAAAGAGTTGCAAATCTGTGCAATTCACTACCCCAGATTACAGTAGACACCAGGACATTTAATAAATTTAAGACAACAAACCGATTTTTTATTAGTAATGAATTAAAGCATTATGGGGAGAGGCCAGCAAGACGACTTCAGCCATAATAATATTGAATGACTTGGCAGACCCAAGGGGCTGAATTGCATTCTCCCATTCACATGTTCAATGGACTGTTTAAACATTATTTCTTTTTTACAAAACCATATTGACTCTGCCTGATTGACTTAAATTTAGCCACAATATTGTGCCGAACATGAGGCTGAATTAAACTAATCCCTTCTGTGTATCTGTGGTCCATATCCCTCCATTCCTTGTTTATTCATGTGCCTATCTAAAAGCCCCTTAAACACCCCTTATCCTATCAGCCTATGCTACTAACACAGGCACCTACCAGTCTCTGTGTAAAAGATTTCCCTCTGACATCTCCTTTGAACTTTCTTCTCATATCTTAAATACATGCCCTCTAGTATTAGATATTTCAACTCTGGGGAAAAGATTCTGTCTGTCTACCCTATCTATTCCTCTCATAACTTTATAAACTTCTATCAAGTCACCCCTCAGCGTCCAGCCTTTCCTTATAGCTCATACCCTCAAATCCAGGCACCACTTTGGTAAACATCATCTGCATCCTCTCCAAGTACTTTATGTAATGAGGCAACTATAACTGATAGGTTCTGACATTCTCCCTGTGACAGAAATTAGACTAGTTAGCCTGGAATTTCTTAATGTTGATGTTGACATTTGCTATTTCCAATCTAAGGAATCTTCTCAAAGCTTGGAATTTTAAGTAAAAAGAAATTAAACCAACTCATCAAATATTTAGCCCCTTTTTTTTACTGTGGGAGGAAGTCCATAAAATCCAGGCACGTGCCATACCGAAGCTCCAACTATTTGCTCAGTGTCACTTCTTGGGTCATTGAAATTTTCCTGAGACCCTCTCTTCTTTACATTTACTAATTTATCGCTGCTTCTAGAATTAATACTTCTATCTTGTATGCTGACAAAATCCCAATTTGATTCATCAGCCACAACATTATTTTCTGTTATCAATTGATATTAGGATGTAAAAGGGGTGGAGAGTTACAGATTAAAGAGAATGTCACAGCCGTACTACAAGAGGACATCTTGCAGGGCTCATATGATGAAGCAGTGTACTTAGAACTCAGGAATAAGAAAGGTGCAATCACAAAGGCAGGGTTACACTATAGGCCTCCTTGCAGCCAGCACGGTGGCACAGTGGTTAGCACTGCTGCCTCACAGCGCCAGAGACCCGGGTTCAATTCCCGCCTCAGGTGACTGACTGTGTGGAGTTTGCACGTTCTCCCCGTGTCTGCGTGGGTTTCCTCCGGGTGCTCCGGTTTCCTCCCACAGTCCAAAGATGTGCAGGTCAGGTGAATTGGCCATGCTAAATTGCCAGTAGTGTTAGGTAAGGGGTAGATGTAGGGGTATGGGTGGGTTGCGCTTCGGCGGGTCGGTGTGGACTTGTTGGGCCGAAGGGCCTGTTTCCACACTGTAAGTAATCTAATCTAAAAAAAAGAATTAAAGGAACAGATATGTAAGAAGATCAATTTCCCCAATATTCACTGGGTCTCCCATAGTGCCCGGCGCTTAGTGAGGCAGAATTTGTTAGATGAATCCAGGAGGGATTCTTGAAACAATCTGTAGATAGTCTATGTAGGGGAGGAGCCATACCAGATCTTGTAATGGGAATGAGTTGGCTAGGTGATCAAAGTTTCAGTCAGGGAACATTTTGGGAATTGTGATCATAATTGCATAAGTTTTAAGATAGTTTGAGTGAAAGTGCTAAATTGGGGAAGGTTAAGTACAACAATTATAGGCAGGAACTGGAAAGGTAGAATTGGGGAATGTTGTTTGAAGGTAAATCCACATCTGGCATGTAGGAGTCCTTTAAAAGCCAGTTGACCAGAGTTCAGGACCGGCATGTTCCTGTGAGGATGAAAGATAAGGGTGGCAAGATGCGGGATATTGAAAATTTAATTAAAAAGAGGAAGAAGGTGCATGTAAGGTTTAGGAAACAGAAATCAAACAGGGCATTTGAGGTGTATAAAGGAAGAAAATAACTTAAAACAAGATATGAGAGGGCTAGAATGGGCCATGAAATGTTGTTGGCAAGGAGGATGAGGGACAATATGATGACAATCCCAAGGCACTTTATATGGATGTTAGGAGCAACCAGAGAAAGGAGAGGTCTACTTAAGAGCAAAGGAGGGAATTTAAGTAAGGAGCCAGAGGAAGTGGGTACGGTCTTAAATCAGTATTTTGCATCAGTATTCACCAAGGAGAAAGATATGAATGAGTCAGTTTGGAGACCAGTTTAGAGAGCATTTAGATAGATATTAAAAAGGAGGATAAGTTGGGTGTTTTGAAAAATATTGAAGTAGATATGTCCCCAGGGCATGACAGAATCTATCCCAGGGTACTGAAGGAGACATGGTAGGAGATTTCTATTTCAATTCATTTGTTTTGTTTCAAATGCTACATATATTCAGATTTTTAAAAAGCATTTAGTTTTATTCCTTCTTTTTGCTCTATTCTTATGTCATTTTACACTTAGATTGGTGTTCTCTATTCCTTCCTGTCATAATCTGTTCATCATTTCCTATATCATTCCTCTTCACTTTCTCATTTCTTTTCATCACATCTTCCCAAAATTGAACTCTTGCTCCCACTGTTTAGTTTGAAATCCCCTCTACTTCCCAACTTATAGAACTCACAAGAACACCAGCCCCGGCACAGTTTAGTGGAGACTGTCCCAAAGACACGTATCCCACCTTTCTTCATACTAGATGAATACCTGGACTGAGCGATTGCCTCATGAGAAAACGTTTAAAAACCTCAGCCTGTATCCTCTGGCATTTAGAAGATTCAGAAGTGACTCAATGAGTACACACAAGCTCCTGGGTGGAAGAAGGGTTATACCTGAAACGTTGATTTCTCCACATTCTGATGCTGCCTGGATCTTCCAGCCTCCTGCTTGTCCATCCTGGTTGGACTTGGCCAGGTGAATATTGAAAGTTGTTTCCTTTTCTGGAAGAATCTAGAACGAGGGGAGATAATTTAAAAATAAGCGGGGTGTCCCATTTAAGAAAGATGTGGGAAAACAAAGCTGAGGGTTGATTATCTTTGGAATTCCCTTCCTCAAAGATAGTGGATGCAGAATCATCAAATACTTGAAAGGCAGAGGGAGATAAATTCTTGATTGCCAAGGGGATGAGAGATTCATGAATGTGTTTGCTTATGATTTTATATGTTTCATTAATTTCATTGTTGCATTTTTTTATAACTTAGGGATAAAATGAGTCTTAGTCATTTTCCAAATAACTAGTTTGTTTTCTCATGTAGTAGAGTAAAAGCCAATTCCTGAACACTCTTCAAAAGTAATGTTAGAGAATGCAAAATCAAGACCAAATTATATAGTAAATATGAACTTGGGGAAGAAAAGATGGTTGGACACTGTTGTGCTGCAGAGTATGTGCCAGATGTGTTTTTTCTCGATTTTGTTTTAGTAACTCAAAGGACAGAAGTGGAACTGTGAGGTGTTCACTTGTTGGTTAACGGAGGTCATGTAAGTTTTGGAAAAGACACTTTTGTGAAACAAGTAGTCTTTGGGTTGAAACACCACCTGGAAACAGCTTTTGGATTTTCAAGTTGCGGTTTATCAGAGTTCAGACGAGGTAGTTGAATACAGGCTTTGAGAAAGACCAGAAGACATCAGAGAAAAATTAGACCATTTATCCCATTGAGTCTACTCTGCTATTTGTTCATGGCTGAAATGTTTGTGAACCCCACTCTCTTGCCTACTCCCCATAACCCTTGATCTCCTTACTAATCAATAACCTATCTCTGTCTGAAAGATACACAATGACTTAGCCTCCACAGCAATGAGTTCCACAGATTAACCACCTTTTGGATGAAGAAATTCCTCCTCATCTCAGTTCTGAGAACATTAGTGAACTAGTTTTCTTTTCCACTGACAATTGATGATGGTTTCATGATCATCATTAAACTCTTAATTCCAGATTTTTTCCACCATCTGCCAATGCAGGATTTCAGTCGAGATTCCCAGATCAGTACCTGAGTTTGTTGGTTAATAGTCCCTATGAGACCATCGCCTTCCCCTTTGAGAAAATGTGCAAGCAAAGACAGGTCTCTCTCTCTCTCTTTCTCAATCTCTGAGAGGGAAATAAACAACTTGAAACAATCTGAAAATAAGAATTTTTAACCGAGGCAAAGTCTTAGGTCAAGCTGACCAATTACTGATTTGAAGATCACATAGCACCACAGCTGCTATATGATATAGTCAAAAGCCAACACAGAACTGTGGCATTGCCATTTCATTTCTCCCTTGTGGTTTCAACTCTTAATCCATAGAATTTGTTCCTTTCTGCCTATGTTTGCAACCCTTGATTTTTCTGCAGAATTATTTACAAATGAATGTATCATCAACAGTCACAGGTAAGATGCTGGAATAGTGGAGGGTGGCTAATGCTGTGCCATTATTTAAGAAAAGCTGCATGGAAAAGCTCAGAAACTACAGACTGGTGAGCCTGACCTTAGTGCTAAGTAAGTTGTTGAGGGGTAGATTTGAGAGACATGATCTAAATGCATTTGAAAAAGTAAGGATGACAAGGGTTAGTTAACATGGCTTTATGCATAGGAAATCATGTCTCATAAACTTGATTGTGTTTTTTTGAAGAGGTGACCAAGAAGATAGGTGAAAGCAGAGTGGTGGACATTGGACTTTGTCAAGGCTTTCAGCGAGACTCCTCATGGTAGACTGGGT
Organism: Chiloscyllium plagiosum; assembly: GCF_037043375.1. Taxonomy (NCBI): domain Eukaryota; kingdom Metazoa; phylum Chordata; class Chondrichthyes; order Orectolobiformes; family Hemiscylliidae; genus Chiloscyllium; species Chiloscyllium plagiosum. Next base: position 60,754,760 of record NW_028270162.1, read on the forward strand.
GGTAAGATTAGACCACACAGGGATCCAGGAAGAAGTAGAGCCGGAGATGTGTTGCTGGAAAAGCGCAGTAGGTCAGGCTGCATCCAGGGAACAGGAGAATCGACGTTTCGGGCATAAGCCCTTCTTCCTGAAGAAGGGCTTATGCCCGAAACGTCGATTCTCCTGTTCCCTGGATGCTGCCTGACCTGCTGCACTTTTCCAGCAACACATCTCCGGCTCTGATCTCCAGCATCTGCAGACCTCACTTTCTCCTCCAGGAAGAAGTAGCCAATCGGATACAAAATTGGTTTGTTGGTAGAAGGCAGAGACTGGTGATAGAGGGTTGTGATTCAGACTGGAAGCCTGTGACCAGCGGTATGCTGCAAGGATTGTGTGCTGAGCTATTTCCACTATTGTTCATCACTTAAATGAATGATTTGGATCTGAAGATAGGAGGCATGGTTAGTACTTTTGAGAATGACACCAAAATTGGTGGTATAGTGGACAGTGAAGACGGTTACCTAAGGGTACAATAGGATCCTGATCAACTGAGCTAATGGTCCGAGGAATGGTAGATGGAGTTTAATTTATATAAATGCAAAGTGTTGCATTTTGGTAAGACAAACCAGGACAGAATGATAGGGTCCTGGACAGTGTTGTTGAACAGAGAGATCTAGGTTTACAGGAACATAATTCCTTGAAAGTGGATCTCAGGAAGAAAGAGGAGTGAAGAAGGTGTTTGACGTGCTTGCTTTCATCAGTCAGACCATTGAATACAGGATATGGGATGTCATGTTACGGCTGTAGAAAACATTGGTAAGGGCAATGTCATGCAAAGGACGTTATTAACCTGGAAAATATGCAAAAAAGATTTAAAGAATATTACCGAGACTGGAGGGTCTGCGTTGTAAGGAGAGGCTGAATACGTTGGGACCTTTTTCCCTGGAGCATAGGAAGTTGAAGGGTGAACTTATAAAGGTTTATAAATCATGAGGGGCACAGATAAGGTGAATAGCTAAGGTTTTTTTTTCTAGGTTGGGATTCCAAAACTAAAGGGCAGAGGTTTAAGGTGAGGGGAAAGATTTAAAAGGGACTTGAGGGACAACCTTTTCACACAGAGGGTGACGTATATTTAACATAGAACACATATAAGTATGGCACAGGAATAGGCCTTTGGCCCACAGTGTTGTGTTGAACATGATGCCAAAATAATTTAATCCCTTCTGCCAACCATTGATCAATGGTTGGCAGAAGGGATTAAATTATTTTAATCCCTTCATGTGCATATTCTTGCATATTCATGTGCTTATCTAAAAATCCCTTTTTCACCCCTATTACATCTGCCCCCACCATCACTCCTGGCAACGCATTCCAGACTTCTACCACTGTCTGTGTAAAACAACTTGCCCCTCACATCTCCTTTCAACTTTCCCCCTCTCAACTTAAGTACAAGCCTCCTAGTATTAAACATTGCAACTCTGGGGGAAAGATTCTGACCGTCAACCCTATCTATGAATCGCATAATTTTATAGACTTCTATCAAGTCTCCCCTCATCCTCTGCTGCTCCAGACAAAACAACCCAAGTTTTCTAGTCTCTCTTGATAGCTCATGCTCGCTAATCCAGGTAGCATCCTGTTAAACCTCTCTGTGCCCTGTCCAAAGCCTACACATCCTTCCTGTAATGTGGTGACCAGAACTGAAGGCAATATTCTAAAAATTGACCTAACCACAGGCTTATAAAACTGCAACATGACATTTGTACTCAAGCATGCCATACACCTTCTTTACTATCCTATTTACTTCTGTGGCCACTTTCAGGGAGCTATAGACTAGAACTCTAAGATCCCTCTGTACATCAATGTTGTTCTAAGTCCTGCCATGAACTGCATACTTTCAGCCCATCAAGTCTGCACCGACAATAACTACCATTACATCTGCACTAATACCAATTTCCTGCATGTCCTGTATCCCTGAATGTTATATTTCAAGGGCTCATCCAAATATTTTAAAGGTCAAAAGGTATCTGGCCTCCATTACCTTCCCAGGCAGTGCATTCCAGATTGCCACCACACTCTGAGTGAAAATGTTTTTCTCAAATCCCCTCCGAATCTCCTGCTCCTTACCCTAAAACTGTGCCCCCTTGGGATTGACCCCTCAACCAAAGGGAACAGCTGCTCTCTACTCACCCTGTCCGTACCCCTTGTGACAAAGCTGTTCCTTTAACACAATTATGTTGTCCTTGATTTTTTTTTTCAGAGAGGTTGTAAATGACCCACGTTTTGAAAAGTCTGAGTTTGGTTGGATTTTAGGGCCAATTTGATAATAGCTAATGGATACTGCCTCAGGCAGAGGGCTTTCAAGTTTATTTTTAAAAAAACTCGTATAATGAAAGGGGAGTGGCCAGTTGTCCCAGCACAGCTACTCTCTGGTTTGGTTTTAATGCAGCATTGTGTGTGTGAAGAGAGGCTGCTGAACCCTCTCTCTCTTTGACACCTCCCCTGTAAGAACTTGTTTGATTTTTCCTTTTGTGCCACAGGGTGTTTATGGGAATTTTGGAACAGTATCATTAAGTTGGGACAGTCTGTTGGGTTTTTGGATGGGATAGGTTATTCAGTATTCTGTTTTCTGTTCTTTGTGTTTCATTCAGTAACCTTGCAAATAAATTCTGTTTTGTTTAAAACTAAGTGGTTTGATGAACTGATTATCTCCATTTCTCTGCTGCAGGTATATTTGCAGATCTTGCTTTTCTTTGTGTATATATTTATTGAAAAATAATTTCATCTTTTTACAAAAGCACAACCAAAAAAAAGTATAAAAGTACAGAAAAAATAGAAATAATATGTACTATTATGTTATATTACAGTAATATTAACAATAAACTGTCTACTATTCTTTAAGATACAGTCGACTTATTTTTATTAGCACATTAGCACAAGCTCAAAATAAATAATATTATTTATTAAATTACAATCCACTGAACTTAAATTACAATACATTGTACTATATTACGTTACTCCACTTGCCACACCTCCATTAAGGCACCTGTCCACAGAAGCAACAGTCATTATACCCCTATTTGCTGATCTCCCTTCCCCATGATCCTCGGACTGCGATATATGGCCCTCATGACTATAGAATGGTACTAATCAGTACCGCTGACAGATCCACATCATTATAATTTAGAAAGGGCTGCCACGTCTTATAAAATTGCTCCGTTCCGTGGTGCACCATACTTGTCAGGTCTGCGCCATGCTGCAAGAACTGAGGGCATTTCTGATATCCAATTCATTAGGATGTCTTTCCTCACACAGTGCATAAAACTGTTGAATAACCTCTTCCCATGCTCATTCAGAGAGGGAAGATTTGGTTGTCCCAAAGGAGGGACACTGGATCCTCCCTAACCTCCATTCCCAGGATCTTCTTTAACTTATTCACTCTGTGGATCATGTAACAAAACCAAAAGCAATGTGTGAGTGTGCCAATACTGTTTTTACATTTGGGACCTTTCAGGGAAGATCCTTTCTTAAACATAGCTAACCTCTCTGGTGCCATATGGGCCCTCTGGAGGATCTACAATTGCATTGCTTGTGCTTTATTGCTTATTGAAATCTTTTTTGCATTTCCCCATATATCCTCCCATGTTTCTGATGAAATTTCTTCCCCTAACTCCTGATTCCAAATCTCATGGAATCTCTTCATATCGCCCAGGGCATTCCCTCTCTGCAGATGATATATGGTACTAACTGAGGGAGCGCCCCCACATGGGAGCACTCCACCTTCTATATCCGACTTGTAGGGCTGAGTCACGAGGGTGGTCTTCCTCTGTATGTAATCCCTAACCTGGAAATATCAGAAAGGTCCCTATTAGGGATTCCGTATTTCTGACTAATTGGCTAAAAGACATCAAGACTTCTCCCTCAAACAGATCTACCAGACAGGAGATTGCCTTACCCTCCTACGCTCTGATGCCGGAGTACATAGACCTGGCCTAAATCCAAGGGCTCCCACCAATGGGGTGAACGGCAAAGTCTTAAGCACATTGCCCTCACTCTGTCGCACTACCCTCCATGCTTTTACTGTATTTATGATAATCAAGCTCTCACAGTGTTCAACTACCAATCTCATCTTATCCATGAGCAGCAAGTTTATGAGGGGACATTTTGCCTGTAAGGCCTCCAAATCAAGCCATATCAACTTTGAATCATTATGCACCCATTGACCTACATATGAAAACTGGGTGGCTATTTGATGTCTCCACAAATCTGGGAGGTTCACATCCTCCATATCCTGTGGAAGTTTCAACTTGATAAGTTTAATTAAGGGGCACCTATGGCACCAAATAAATGATCCAAGCCATTCTGCCAACCTCCACAGCACCTGTTTGGGTAATAACAGCGGGAGCATCCTCATAGGGTACAACAACTGAGGAAGAACATTCACTTTCGTCAAGGCTATATGGCCTAGCCATGATATGGGTAGTCTCTCCATTCACTGCAAGTCTGCTTTATCCTCTAAAACAGCTGCACAAAGTTCACTCCATACATCTGCCAGGAGCAAGGGGTAATAAAAATTCCCAGATAGGGAAAACCTTTCTGTGACCATCAAAAAGGAAACTCCATTCCGTCCTCCAGTTTCCGGTACTTCCACCAGCAACCCCCAGGGGCATGACATCTGATTCTGTGAAATTTATTTTGTATCGTGAAAAGCTACCGGATAATTAAACTTTTTGTATTAGCTGGGATATGGACCTTTCAGGGTTAGTCAAAAATAGAAGGACATCATCCGCATAGAGAGTGATTTTGTGTTCCCCAACTCCCACCTTTGTGCCATTATATCAGGGTCCTTTCGGACAGTCTCCACCAACAGTTCAAGTACCAAGGTAAACAGCAGCAGTGAGTGGGATCATCCTTGTCAGCTGCCCATTCCCACACCAAAATTGTTCGATTTAACCCCATTGGTGATAACCGCCACCTTGGGATCTTTATATAACACTGTCACCCACCTGGCGAAGGCCCCTCCGAGACCAAAATGATCTAAAACATCAAAGAGATATGACCATTTTACCCGACCAAAAGCCTTTTCTGCATCCAGGGAGACCACCAAACCCAGAGTCATTCTCTGCTGACATATTTGCATTATATTCAACACCTACCTGATATTGTTGGAGGAGCTGAAGCCTTTGATAAAACCCATCTGGTCCTCTTTTATAATAATGGGCAGCACCTTCTCCAGTCTCAGAGCCAACACCTTTTGGAATTTTAAAATCAACATTCAACAATGAGATGGGTCTATATGATGTGCAGTCCCCGGGGTCTTTCCCTTTCTTTAAGGGAGATATTGGCCTCTCTACGAGAGGGTGGAAGGCAGTCCTGACTATACAAATGACTATACATCCCCAGCAGTGGATCAGCCAACATGTGCATGAATTCCTTTTAAAATTCAATTGGGAATTCGTCTGGACCAGGTGCCTTACCACCTTGGAGCTGCCTTCTGCACTGTCAGAGGTGCATTTAAAAGGGATGCCTGATCTGCGTTTATAGGTACACAATCCTTGATCTGAAATCCTTGGGGCCAGTTGTTTTTTACGTTTTCTCTCTCTCTCATGCACACAAACACACACATATAAGCCTATGGGGTGGATTTGCATTTGCAAAATTATATTTGCAGATACATTCTATTTTGTTCAAAAACGCACAATCTGCAGGCAGTCAACACAGGCAGTCAATCCATGTAACATTTTATAAAGTCCTACTTTGGAAATAGAACCAGTCTGACTCAAGATTGGGATACAGACAGACTCTAACCTCACACCATTAATGCATTGTCTGAGCTGAGATGTCATTTTTTAAAAAAATAAAATCTTGAGAATGTGACTTAAAAGAAACTCTGGGATTTACAAATTAATGAACTGAAATCTGCAACTCATTTTAAAAGATGAAAGACTTAACAACAATCTAGGTTTGTTGAATGTATACTTGTAGTTGCATGACACTGTAATTTTTTGCTATAAATTCTGTGTCTTATGATCCTGCTCCACAGCTACCTGATGAAGGAGCAGCGCTCTGAAAGCTAGTGCTTTCAGATATAACCTGATGTGTGACTTTTAATTTTGTCAACCCTAGTCCAACACTAGCACCTCCACATCATGGATGAAATGTAGACCAGAAAAACAAAAACAAGCGCAAATCCCAAGAATGGGATGAATCAAAGTTTGGGTGAAGATTTGTAGCTCGGGTGCTCGTTGTTGTGGTTCTGTTGGCCGAGCTGGAAATTTTTGTTGCAAACATTTCATCCCCTGTCTAGGTGACATCCTCAGTGCTTGGGAGCCTCCTGTGAAGCACTTCTGTGGTGTTTCCTCCGGCATTTATAGTGGCCTGTCCCTGCCTACAAAGGTATACAGGAAAGCCACACACACAGACCAAGTCCTGAACTATGAAAGCAACCACCCCAACACACACAAACGAAGTTGCATCAAGACACTATTCAAAAGGGCCACAACACACTGCAGTACACCAGGACTGCAAAAAGAAGAAGAGGAATACCTATACAAGGTATTCGCCAAAAACGGATACCCGCGCAACTTCATCAACAGATGCCTAAGAGAAAGACCACGGAACGAGGACATGCCGCAACCCAAAGGACTAGCCACACTACCATACATCAGGAGCATTTCAGAACTGACAGCCAGACTACTGCAACCACGAGGACTCATAACAGCACACAAACCAACAGCCACTCTCAGACAACTACTCACCAGAACGAAGGACCCGATACCCAGCATGAGCAAAACTAATGTAGTGTACAAAATCCCATGCAAGGACTGCACAAAACACTATATAGGACAAACAGGAAGACAGCTAACGATCCGCATCCATGAACATCATCTAGCCATGAAACGCCACGATCAGCTATCCTTAGTAGCCACACACGCAGACGACAAGCAACATGAATTCGACTGGGACAACACTACCATTATAGGGCAAGCCAAACAAAGAACAGCCAGGGAATTCCTAGAAGCATGGCACTCATCCACAAACTCCATCAACAAACACATAGACCTGGACCCAATATACCGGCCACTACAGCGGACAGCTGAAACTGACAACCGGAAGCGGCAGGGACAGGCCACTATAAATGCCGGAGGAAACACCACAGAAGCGCTTCACAGGAGGCTCCCAAGCACTGAGGATGTCACCTAGACAGGGGGCGAAACGTTTGCAACAAAAATTTCCAGCTCGGCGAACAGAACCACAACAATGGGATGAATTTCTTTGAGATCTTTTCACTTTTAGCAATGATAACCTGATGTTCATGGTTGATCTTCGATTATGTAGTTGAGCGGGTTGACCGAGGTCTTTGCTTCTGTTAGATTTCTTTATTTTCAGAGCCCTTAATGTTGCACTTTTTACTCACAGAATGACAAGGAGAAAGAAGACTCATGTTCATTGGGTATTGATTATCACTGTCAGCAGAACAATCACAGGTCTGTATCCATCTCACTGCTCTGAACCCACGACAGTCACACCATAAACCATTCGATGGTCAAGTTGCAAAAACATTTCCCTTTAGGCTACTTAGCAGTGTCCAACTTCCATTTTCCCATTCATAGTCCAAAGGAAAAAAAAATGTGATTCTCACAATGTGAAGTAAAAACAGAAAGTGCTGGAGAAATTCAGCAGGTCTGGTAGCACCAGTGTAGAGGAAAACAAAGTTAACACTTCAAATACAATGACACTTCTAGGAACTGAAGAGTGTTGGAAAATGATTTTTTTTGCTGTTGACAAAGACAGATGAAGACAAAGTTGAACAATTAGTGAGGGTGCCCAGAGCAAAAGTCAAAGTGAGTGGTAATGCAAAGACCTGAAGAGGTTGAGATTGCAGTGAGCAAAGCCATGCAAACAAGGCACTAAGGGGCAGGGAGGGGTTGCTGTTATCAAAATGGAAAACAGTGTTCAAGCTCAGTATTTGTTGAACTCAATAATGAATCCTATAGGGAGGAAAGTGTCTAAGCAGAATAATGGGCTGTTTCTCCAGCTTGCATTGGACTTTGCTGGAATACTCCAGCAGAGACAAAAACCTGCAGATGCTGGAATCCACAGTAGACAGGCAGGTAGCTGGATGAACACAGCAAGTAAGGCAGCATCAGGAGATGGAGAAGTCAACGTTTCAGGTGTAACCCTTCTTCAGGACTGGGGATGGGTGTTGGGGAAGCTACAGATAAAGGGGATGGAGGGGACAGGGTGGTGAAGTGGGAACTGGTGAAGACAGGTGGAGGGTACCACCTGGTTGGTCAATGGGAGGAATGAATCCTGTTGGTGGCAGGGAACAGTGGAAGGGAGGGGGAGGGACTGCATAGGGAGTAAGGGGATGGGGAGGGGATTTATTTGAAATTGGAGAACTCAATGTTGAGTCGTCCGGGCTGTAGGCTTCCCAGGCAGAAGATAAGATGTTGTTCCTCTAATTTGAGGTTTGGTTTGTTCTGGCAATGGAGGAAGCCAAGGATGGTCACGCTGAAAAGGGAGTAGCTGAGGGAATTGAAATGGGCAGTGACAGGGAGGTCCAGTTGGTCCCTGAGGGCCTGGCTGACATGCTCGGTGAGCCGTTCCCTAAGTTTACATTCAGTCTCCCCGATGTAGAGAACACCACATTGGGAGCACCTGATGCATTAAACTAGGTTGGAAGAAAGGAAGGACTGTTTGGGGCCCTGGATGGAGGTGAGGGACGTGGTGTCCCCGGCAGATTTTACATCTTTTCCGGCTGAAGGGGAAGGTACCTGGGGGTTTGGGGGGTCAGTGGGGAGAGTGGCACAAACCAAGGATTGGCGAAGGGAGTGGTCCTTGTGGAAAGCAGAGAGGGTTGGGGAGGGGAAGATGTTCTTGGCTGTGGGGTCTAGTAGGAGTTGGTGGAAGTGTTTAAGGATGACGTGTTGGATGCGGAGACTGGTGGGGTGGAAGGTGGGGACAAGGGAGACTCTGTCGTTATTGTGTTGAGGGGAGTTAGTGCAGTGGAACAGGAATGGAGGTGGTGCAGTGGAGGGCTGTCTGGATGACAGGGGGGGAAAACACGTTGTTTGAAATAGGTGGACATCTGGGATGCTTGGGAGTGGAATGCCTCCTCGTCCGAGCAGATGCAGTAGAGGTGGGGGAATTGGGAGAACGGGATGGAGTTGTTGCAGGATACTGGGTGGGAGGAAGTGTAGTCCAGGTAGTTATGAGAGTCTGTGAGTTTGTCATAAAAGTCTGTCTGGAGACTGTCACTAGTGATGAAAATGGAGAGGTCAAGGAGCAGGAGGGAGGTGTCCAAGATGGACCAAGTGAATTTGAGGGCAGGAAGTCAATTAACTGCTTGGAATACTCCAGCAGAGCTGGGATGGAACTGGCAGTGTGACAGCAATTGCAAATAAATAGCTCTTTCACCTGGAGGGTGTGTTTGGGACCTTGGACAGTGAGGAAAGAGAGATCAAAGGGTAGGGTTAAGCTTCTGTGATCACATGAGAAGGTGAAGGTGGGGGGTGGCTGACAGGGTATAGAAATGTTAAGAGTAACAGAGGAGGACATGTTGGAGGCACACTGTGGAATGTGGCATCATCTCAAAACCTGTGATGGGGATGGAGAAACTGGGAGAATGGAATAGGAAACAGGGTGTGAGAAAGTGTAATGGAGATAACTATGTGAGCTGGTAAATGTGTAGTGTGTTGAGTGTGAAGACTATTCCCTGAAATGAGAAAAGGGAATTCAAGGGAAAGAATGAAAGAGTCAAAAATGCTGTGGTTCTGTTCGCCGAGCTGGAAGTTTTTGTTGCAAACGTTTCGTCCCCTGTCTAGGTGACATCCTCAGTGCTTGGGAGCCTCCTGTGAAGCGCTTCTGTGGTGTTTCCTCCAGCATTTATAGTGGCCTGTCCCTGCCGCTTCCGGTTGTCAGTTTCAGCTGTCCGCTGTAGTGGCCGGTATATTGGGTCCAGGTCTATGTGTTTGTTGATGGAGTTTGTGGATGAGTGCCATGCTTCTAGGAATTCCCTGGCTGTTCTTTGTTTGGCTTGCCCTATAATGGTAGTGTTGTCCCAGTCAAATTCATGTTGCGTGTCATCTGCATGTGTGGCTTCTAGGGATAGCTGGTCGTGTCGTTTCGTGGCTAGTTGATGTTCGTGGATGCGGATCGTTAGCTGTCTTCCTGTTTGTCCTATATAGTGTTTTGTGCAGTCCTTGCATGGGATTCTGTACACTACATTAGTTTTGCTCATGCTGGGTATTGGGTCCTTCGTTCTGGTGAGTTGTTGTCTGAGAGTGGCTGTTGGTTTGTGTGCTGTTATAAGTCCTAGTGGTCGCAGTAGTCTGGCTGTCATTTCAGAGATGTTCTTGATGTATGGTAGTGTGGCTAGTCCTTTGGGTTGCGGCATGTCCTCGTTCTGTTGTCTTTCCCTTAGGCATCTGTTGACGAAATTGTGAGGATATCCGTTTTTGGCGAATACCTTGTATAGGTGTTCCTCTTCCTCTTTTTGCAGTTCTGGTGTGCTGCAGTGTGTTGTGGCCCTTTTGTGTTGTGACAGATAACCAGGTCGGACCTACAAAGAATGAAACCTGAAAGCAACAACACCCCCAGATTCTATGGACTACCTAAAGTACACAAACCAGACATCCCACTCAGACCCATAGTATCACTACCAGGGACACCATCACACAAACTGGCGAAAGAACTACAGCAGAAACTGAAACACCTGATCAGCGGATCCAGACACTCTATACAATCAACACAGGAATTCTTGGACATCATCAGAAATATACACATAGACAAGGAAGAAACCATGGTCTCATTCGACGTAACGGCACTGTTCACCTCTATTGACAAAGCCCTAGCCAGAGAAACAATAGCCAACCTGCTGAAGAGACATAACAGACAACAGGACGTTGAACCCATCAACAAAGACGGCATACTTAAACTACTGGACTTGTGCCTCACAACATACTTCACATTCAACAACCAGATATACGAACAAATCAACGGAACATCCATGGGCTCACCGATCTCGGGACTCATAGCAGAAGCAGTAATGCAAAGGTTAGAACAAACAGTCTTACCGCAAATTCAACCCAAACTCTGGGTCAGATACGTTGATGACACGTTTGTAATCATTAATAACACGGAAATAGAGAACACACACCGGATCATCAACACCACACTCACAGGAATCCGATTCACGAGAGAGGAAGAAAAGGACAACCAACTCCCATTCCTAGATGTGAGGGTACAGAGAACACCAAACGGAGAATTCACTACAAGGGTACACTAAGCCACACACACAGACCAAGTCCTGAACTATGAAAGCAACCACCCCAATACACACAAACGAAGTTGCATCAAGACACTATTCAAAAGGGCCACAACACACTGCAGCACACCAGAACTGCAAAAAGAGGAAGAGGAACACCTGTACAAGGTATTCGCTAAAAACGGATATCCTCGCAACTTCATCAACAGATGCCTAAGGGAAAGACAACAGAACGAGGACATGCCGCAACCCAAAGGACTAGCCACACTACCATACATCAAGAACATCTCTGAAATGACAGCCAGACCACTGCGACCACTAGGACTTATAACAGCACACAAACCAACAGCCACTCTCAGACAACAACTCACCAGAACGAAGGACCTGATACCCAGCATGATGTAGTGTACAGAATCCCATGCAAGGACTGCACAAAACACTATATAGGACAAACAGGAAGACAGCTAACAATCCGCATCCACGAACATCAACTAGCCATGAAACAACATGACCAGCTATCCCTAGTAGCCACACACGCAGACCACACGCAACATGAATTTGACTGGGACAACACTACCATTATAGGGCAAGCCAAACAAAGAACAGCCAGGGAATTCCTAGAAGCTTGGCACCCATCCACAAACTCCATCAACAAACACATAGACCTGGACCCAATATACCGGCCACTACAGCAGACAGCTGAAACTGACAACCGGAAGCGGCAGGGACAGGCCACTATAAATGCCGGAGGAAACACCACAGAAGCGCTGAGGATGTCACCTAGACAGGGGACGAAACGTTTGCAACAAAAACTTCCAGTTCGGCAAACAGAACCACAGCAACGAGCACCCGAGCTACAAATCTTCTCACAAACTTTGAAGAGTCAAAAATGGATCAGGTGAAGGTAACAGAAGGATGGAAATCAGAAGCAAGACTAATGCATTATTTCAATTTCTGGATGCAAGCAAGAAACAGCACTGATGTCATGATTGATGGATCAGAGGCAGCCTGAGTAAAACTGGAACAGGGAATGTTAATATAAATAGACAAACATAATGCAACTAGGTGAACAAAGGTGGTGGTGTCATAGAGTCATAGAGACCAACAACACGGAAGCAGGCCCTTTGGCCCAAACTGGTCCGTGCTGACCAAAATGTCCATCAACGATAACCCCATTTCCCTGCACTTGGCCCATGTCCTTCTAATCCTTTGTCCAAATGCCTTTTAAATGTTGTTAATGTAGCCACCTCAACCACTTCTGCTGGCAGCTCATTCTATATGCATTTCACCCTCTGTGAAAGCGTTGTCCTTCAGGTTCCCTTTTATTCTTTCCCCTCTAACCTTAAACTGATGCCCTCTACACGACGATTCTCCAAGCCTGGGAAAAAGACTGAGTGCATTCACCCTATCCCCGCCTCTCATGGTCATATACAATTCTATAAGATTCCCCCTCAGTCTCCAAAACTCTAAACAAAAAATTCTTAGCTTGTCCAATCTCTCCTATAGCTCAGACACTTGAGTCCTGGCATCTTCCTTGTAAATTTCTCTGCACTCTTTCCAGTTTAATAACATCCTTCCTATAGCAAGGTGGCCAAAACTGAACACAATAACCAAGGCTGCTTCACCAACGTCCTGTATAACTGCAATGTAATTTCCCAACTTTTATACTCAGTGCCCTGACTGATAAAGGCCAGTGTACCAAAAGCCTTCTTCACTTCCCTGTCTACCTGTGACTCCACTTTCAGAGAACCGTGCACCTGAACTCCAGGATCCCTCTGTTCCACTGCACTCCTGAAGGCACTACCATTCACCATGAAATTCCTCCTCTGATTTGACTTTCCAAAGTGTGACACCTCACACTTATCTATATGAAACTCTATTTGCCATTTCTCAGCCCTCCTCCCCAGCTCATCAAAGTCTTGTTGCAATTTCTGTTAACCTTCCTTCACTGTTCATGAAACTGCCTATTTTAGCGTCGTCCACAAACTTACTAATCATTGCCTTGTACATTCTCATCCAAATCATGATAGAGATAACAAACAGCAATGGGGACAGTCCAGACCTCTAATCAAGGAAGAAGCGGAGATCCTTCAGACCACTAGGATGGAGAATGACTTGAAGGATTGCACATCTATAGTAAAGAGGAGACAACTGGGACCAGAACCCTAGAAATTGTTGAAATGTCACAAGTTATCAGAAGAATCACAAATGTTGATGGGCATAAACATGTTCGTGGGTGGCACGGTGGCCCAGTGGTTAGCACTGCTGCCTCACAGAGCCTGAGACCTGGGTTCAATTCCTGCCTCAGGCGACTGACTGTGTGGAGTTTGCACGTTCTCCCCGTGTTTGCGTGGGTTTCCTCCGGTTGCTCCAGTTTCCTCCCACAGTCCAAAGATGTGCAGGTCAGGTGAATTGGCCATGCTAAATTGCCCGTAGTGTTAGGTAAGGGGTAAATGTAGGGGTATGGGTGGGTTGCGCTTCGGCGGGTCGGTGTGGACTTCTTGGGCCGAAGGGCCTGTTTCCACACTGTAATGTAATCTAATCTAAATCTAAACTGTACATGGGGGAGAAAATAGATTTAAGATAGGAAGGAATGAGTTCAGTGGGGCAGGATCAGATTGAAACAATGGGTTTGCCGGGGCAGTCCTATTTGTTGACTCTGGGAAGGTGGTAGAACAGGCTGTCTGAGATTGGGTGACAATGAAGTTGGAACCTGTTGAGGGAGAACCCTAGAGGGGATGAGGTCAGTGACAATCCTGGAAACAACAGCCTGATGTTTAGTGGTGGAGTCATGCTCCAGAGCATATAAAAGGAAATGTTTGAGCATTCAATCTCTGGAACTGGAGTACTGTGTGCAGTTTTGGTCTCCTTATCTCAGGAAGGATGTTCAAGCTATGGACGGAGTGCAACAAAGGTTTATCAGACTGATTTCTGGGATCGAAGGACTGATATATGAAGAGAGACTGGATCAGTTAGGACTGTATTCAATGGAGTTCAGAAGAATGAGGGGCAATCTCATAGAAAACTATAAACTTCAACAGGACTGGACTGGGGAAATGTAGAAAGGATGTTATCATTGACCAAGGAATCCAACCAGAGGGCACAGTCTAAGGATTTGGGTTAGATCAGTTTGGACAAGACGAGGAGAAATTTCTTCACCCAGCGAGTGGAATTAGAGTCATAGAGTCATAGGATCCTACAGTACGGAGACAGGTCCTTTGGTTCAAACTCGTCCATGCCAACCAAAATGTCCATCCATGCTAACCCCATTTCCCTGCACTTGGCCCATATCCTTCTAAACCTTTCCTGTCCATGTATTTGTCCAAATGCCTTTTAAATGTTGTTAATTTAACTGACTCAACCACTTCTTCTGGCAGCTCATTCCATATGCGTAGCACCCTCCGTGTAAAAACATTGTCCCTCAGATTTCCTTTTATTCTTTCCCCTCTAACCCCTCTCATCCTCGATTCCCCAACCCTAGGAAAAACTGAATGCATTCACCCTATCTCTGTCTCTCAAGATCGTATTCCCTTCTCTAAGATCCCACCTCAGTCTCCTACACTCTACAGAAAAGGTCCTAGCTTGTCCAACCTCTCTCTATAACTCAGACACTTGACTGCTGGCAACATCCTTGTAAATTTCCTGTGTACTCTTTTCAATTTAATAACATCCTTCCTATAGCAAACTAGCCAAAACTGAACACAATACCCCAAGTGCATCCTCACCAACATTCTGTACAACTGCAACATAACTTCCCAACTTCTATACTCAATACCCTGACTGATGAAGGCCTTCTTCACTACCCTGTCTACCTGTGACTCCACTTTCAGAGAACCATCCACCTGAACACTAAGTCCCTCAGTCCACTACAATCCTTAAGGCCCTACCATTCACCATGAAACTCTTAGCTTGATTTGACTTTCCAACATGAATGATTTGGATGTGAGCATAAGAGGTACAGTTAGTAAGTTTGCAGATGACTCGAAAATTGGAGGTGTAGTGGACAGTGAAGAGGATTACCTCAGATTACAACAGGATCTTGACCAGATGGGCCAATGAGCTGAGAAGTGGCAGATGGAGTTTAATTCAGATAAATGTGAAGTGCTGCATTTTGGGAAAGCAAATCTTAGCAGGACTTATACACTTAATGGTAAGGTCCTTGGGAGTGTTGCTGAACAAAGAGACCTTGCAGCGCAGGTTCATAGCTCCTTGAAAGTGGAGTCGCAGGTAGATAGGATAGTGAAGAAGGCATTTGGTATGTTTTCTTTTATTGGTCAGAGTATTGAGTACAGGAGTTAGGAGGTCATGTTGCGGCTGTACAGGACATTGGTTAGGCCACTGTTGGAATGTTGTGTGCAATTCTGGTCACCTTCCTATCGGAAAGATGTTGTGAAACTTGAAAGGGTTCAGAAAAGATTTACAAGGATGTTGCCAGGGTTGGAGGATTTGAGCTATAGGGAGAGGCTGAACAGGCTGGGGCTGTTTTCCCTGGAGCGTCGGAGGTTGAGAGGTGACCCTGTAGAGATTTACAAAATCAAGAGGGTCATGGATAGGATAAATAGATAAAGTCTTTTCCCTGGGGTCAGGGAGTCCAGAACTAGAGGGCATAGGTTTAGGGTGAGAGGGGAAAGATATAAAAGACACCTAAGGGGCAACGTTTACATAGAGAGGGTGGTACATGTATGGAATGAGCTGCCAGAGCGTGTGGTGGAGGCTGGTACAACTGCAACATTTAAAAGGCATTTGGATGGGTATATGAATAGGAAGGGTTTGGAGGGATATGGGCCGGGTGCTGGTAGGTGGGACTAGATTGGGTTGGGGATATTTGGTTGGTATGGACGGGTTGGACCGAAGTGTCTGTTCCCATGCTGTACATCTCTATGACTCTATGATTCTATGCAAAACCTCATACTTATCTATATTAAACTCCATTTGCCATTTCTCAGCCCAGTTCCCACCTGATCAATTTCTGACAGCCTTCCTTCACTGTCCATGATACTGCCTATTTTCGTGTCAACTGCAAACTTACTGTTCATGCATTAGTACATTCTCATCCAAATCATCGATATAGATAATAAACAGCAATGGGTCCATCACTGACCCCTGAGGTACACCACTAGTCACAGGCCTCCAGTCCAACAAGCATCCTTCCACTATTACCCTCTGCTTCCTACCCTCAAGCCAATTGTGTATTCACTTTGCCAGCTCCCCATAGATTCCATGCGATCTAGCCTTCCAGAGCAGATTACCATGTGGAATCTTATCAAAGGCCTTACTGAAATCCATATAGACTACGTCTAGTGTCCTGCCCTCATCAACCTTCCTGGTCACTTCATCAAAAAATGCTAACAAATTTGTGAGGCGAGATTTCCCATTTATAAAGCCATGCTGATTAAACCCTGTCTTTCCAAATTCTTGTACACCTTATCTCTCAGAATCTTCTCACATAACTTACCTACTGTAGATGTTAAGCTTACTGGTCTACTGCTCCCAGGTTTGTCTTTGCAGCCCTTCTCGAATAATGGCACAACATTTGCTCCAGTCTTCTGGGACATCACCCATGGCTAACGATGATGCAAAGATATCAGCTAGGGCCACAGCAATTCCTTCTCTTGCCTCTTGCAGGGTTCTTGGATATATCTGGTCAGGACCAGGAGATTTATCCATCTTCATACATTCTAATACATCCAACTCCTTCCCTACTGTGAGGTAAACGCAGGTAAAGTCCTTTTAAATTTCCTTTTTAATGCTACAGCAGTTAATATGGCAGTTAGGACAGTTGCATGTTCCTCCTGCAGGACGTGGGAGCTCGGGGAGATTTCCATCATCCCTGATGACTATACCTGTGGGAAGTGTACCCAGCTGCAGCTCCTGGGAGACTGTGTTAGGAAGCTAGAGCTGGATGCACGCAGGATCATCTGAGATGCTGAGTGTTTCATAGATAACAGTTTTAGTGAGTTGGTCACACCTAAGGTACAAGCAGAGAGTAGCTGGGTGACCAGCAGGAAAGGAAAAGGGAGTAGGCAGAGATGCAGGAATCCCCTGTGGCTATTCTCCTTGTAAATGAGTATACCATTTTGGATACGGGGGGGGGGGGGAGTGGGGGGGGTGTGGAGGAGGAGGAGGGTGGGTTGGATGACCAGGCGGAATACAGCAGTAACTGTTCAGGGGAAAACAGCAGTAGCCAGGTCGATGGCACTATGACTGGCTCTGGGGCACAGCAGGAAAGGGTAAAGGTAAATAAGACTTTAGCGATAGGTGCCTCGATAGTTAGGGGGCAGACAGGAGATTCTGTGGCCACAAACGGGAATCCAGGTGAATTGCCTCCTGGACTCCAAGGTCCAAGACACCTCGGAACGGCTGCAGAATGTTGTCAAAGGGGAGGGTGAGCAGCCAGAAGTCATTGTGCACGTTGGCACAAATGACAGATAGAAATAGGAATGAGGTCCTGCCATGTGATTATAGAGAGCTAGGAAAAAATGTTAAAAACCAGGGCCTCGACAGTGGTAATCTCTGGATTACTTCCAGTGCTACATATTAGTGAGGGTAAGAACAGGAGAATCTGGCAGATGACTGCGTGGCGAAAGAATTAGTGCAGGGGGCAGGGATTCAGATTTTTAGATCATTGGGATCTTTTCTGAGGCAGAGGTGACCTGTTCAAGAGGGACGGGTTGCAACTGAATTGGAGGGGACCAATATCTTGATGGCCAGGTTTGCAAGAGATACATGAAGGGTTTAAACTAGATTGACAGGGGGTGTGGGATCCTCAGCAGCAGGGAGGTAAGTGCAAGGCTAGAAGGAAATACAGTAATCAGAAATAGTAAGTTGAAGAGACAGATCAGGTTGGAACACAACAGGGAGCAAGGAATGCCAGTTATATTAAATTGCATCTATTTCAATGCAACAGGTCGATGAATTCAGGGCTGGATAGGCATGTGGGACTGGGATATTAAAGGCTTTACAGAAACATGGCTAATGGAAAGTACAGGAATGGCAGCTTAGTGTGCCAGGGAACAGATGGTTTAGATGTGACAGAGGTGGCAGAAGGAGTGGACGGGGCGTTTCACTTTTGAATAAGGCAAGTCTAACAGCAGTAGCCAGAGATGAAATAACTGGAGGATCATCCAGTGAGGCTTTGTGGGTGGAACTAAGAAATAAGAAGGAGATGGTGATGTCAATTGGGTTGTACTGTAAGACCCCAAGTAGTCAACGGAAATTAGAGGAACAAATATGCAGGAGACTCGGGAAACTTGCAGGAGCAATAGGATGGTCATAGTAGGGTATATTACTTTTCCTAACATAGACTGGGACTGCCATAGCATTAAAGGCTTTGATGGAGTGGAAATTGTTAAGTGTGTTTAGGAAAGTTTCCTCAAGCAGTATTAAGAGGGTTCTACTTGGGAAGAGGCAAAACTCTACCTACGTTTGCTAAATAGGGCAGGACAGGTCACTGAGGTGACAGTAGGGGAGCACTTTTGGACCAGCGACCATAGTTCTATTAAATTTAAAATAGTTATAGAGAGGGACAAAACTGGTCCACTGGTTCAAGTTCTAAACTGGGGCAAGGTGAATTTCGATGAGTGAGACAGGAGCTTGCAGGGGTTGATCAGAGTAGATTATCTGCAGAGTAGATTATCAGCAAGTGGGAGGCCTTTAAAAGTGAGATAGCTCGAGTTCATGTTCAGTAAGTTCCTGTGTGGGTGAAGGGCAAAGTTGACATGAATGGGGAATCCTGGATGACAAGAGATATTGAAGCTTTGACCAGTAAAAAGGAGGTCTTTATCTCCGCCACACAGATTGGTTGAGACCAAAACTTTGAATGTTTTCATGAAGGAGTTAGATAAAGTTTGTAGGGTTAACAGGATCAAAATGTATGAGGAAAAAGTGAGAACAGGATACTAAATTGTATGATTAGCCAGTTCTTAGTTTGTCTCATGCTCCTTCCAGCTCTCAAAGAACAAACAAAGAACATTGCAGTACAGGAACAGGCCCTTCGGCCCTCCAAGCCTGTGCCAATCCAGATCTTCTATCTAAATCTGTTGCTTGTTTTCTAAGGGTCTGTGTCCCTCTACTCCCTGCCCATTCATGTATCTGTCCAGATACATCTTAAATGAAGCTATCGTGCCTGCCTCTACCACCTCCACTGGTAACGTTTTCCAGGCACCCACTACACTCTGCATAAATAACTTGCCATACATATCTCCCCTAAACATTTCCCCTCTCACTTTGAACTCGTGACCCCTAGTAATTGAGTCCCCAACTCTGGGAAAAAGCTTCTTGCTATCCACCCTGTTTATACCGCTCATGATTTTGTAGGCCTCAATCAGGTCCCCCCTTCAACCTCCGTCTTTCTAATGACAATCATCCTAATCTACTCAACCTCTCTTTTTAGCTAGCGCCCTCCATACCAGGCAACATCCTGGTGAACCTCCTCTGCACCCTCTCCAAAACATCCACATCCTTTTGGTAATGTGGCGACCAGAAGTGTATGCTGTATTCCAAATGTGGCCGAACCAAAGTCTTATACAACTTAAACATGATCTGCCAACTCTTGTATTCAATACCCTGTCCGATGAAGGCAAGCATACCGTATGCATTCTTGACCACTCTACTGACCTGCGTTGCCACCTTCAGGGAACAATGGACCTGAACACCCAGATCTCTCTGTACATCAATTTTCCCCAGGACTTTTCCATTTACCGTATAGTTCTTTCTTGAATTAGATCTTCCAAAATGCATCACCTCACATTTGCCCAGATTGAAGTCCATCTGCCATTTCTCCACCTAAATCTCCAATCTATCTATATTCTGCTACATTCTCTGACAGTCCCCTTCACTGTCTGCGACTCCACCAATCTTAATGTAATCTGCAAACTCACTAATCAGACCACCTATACCTTCCTCCAGATCCTTGTGGAACACACTAGTCACAGTTGTCCATTTTGAGAAACTACTTTTCACTGCTACTCTCTGTCTCCTGTTGCCTAGCTAGTTCTTTATCTATCTAGCTAGTGCCCCTTGGACTTATGCAACTTCACTTTCTCCATCAGCCTATCATGGGGAACATAATCAAATGCCTTACTGAAGTCCATATATATGACATCTACAGCCCTTCCCTCATCAATCAACTTTGTCACTTCCTCAAAGAATTCCATTAAGTTGGTAAGACATGACCTTCCCTACACAAACCATGTTGCCTATCATTGATAAGCCCATTTTCTTCCAAATGTAAATAGATCTCATCCCTCAGTATCTTCTCCAGCAGCTTCCCTACAGCTGATGTCAGGCTCACCGGTCTATAATTATCTGGATTATTCCTGCTACCCTTCTTAAACAAGGGGACAACATTAGCAATTCTCCAGTCCTCCAGGACCTACCCATGTTCAAGGATGCTGCAAAGAGATCTGTTAAGGCCCCAGCTATTTCCTCTCTTGCTTCCCTCAGTAACCTGGGATAGACCCCATCCAGACCTGGGGACTTGTCCACCTTAACGCTTTTTACAATATCCAATACTTGCTCCCTCCTTCTGCCAACTTGACCTAGAGTAATCAAACATCTATCCCTAACGTCAGCATCCATCTTGTTCCTCTCCTCGGTGAATACTGACGCAAAGTACTCATTAAGAATCTCACCTATTTTCTCTGACACCACACATAGCTTTCTTCCTTTGTCCATAAGTGGGCCAATCCTTTCTCTAATTACCCTCTTGCTCCACATACATGAACAAAAGGCTTTGGGATTTTTCCTAATCCTGTTTACTGAAGATATTTCATGACCCCTTTTAGCCCTCTTAATTCCTCATTTCAGATTGGTCCTACATTCCTGATATTCTTCCAAAGCTCCATCTGTCTTCAGTCACCTAGACCTGATACTGATTAAGGATGAAGGATACTGATTAAGGATGATCAGCCATGATCATATTGAATAGTGGTGCAGGCTCGAAGGGCAGAATGGCCTACTCCTGCTACCCTTCTTAAAGGTTTCCTTTTACTTTTACTTCTTATCTAGTCTCTCAATTTCACTTGTCATCCATAGTTCCCTAACCTTGCCATTTCTATCTCTCATTTTCACAGGGACGTGTCTCTCCTGAACTCTAATCAACCTCTCTTTAAAAGCTTCTCACATATCAAATGTGGATTTATCTTCAAATAGCTGCTCCCAATTCACGTTCCCCAGTTCCTGCCGAATTTTGGTATAATTGGCCTTCCCCCAATTTAGCTCTTTCTTTAGGACCACTCTCGTCTTTGTCTATGAGTATTCTAACACTTAAGGAATTGTGATCACTATTCCCAAAGTAATCCCTACTGAAACTTCAACCACCTGGTCAGGCTCAATCCCAACACCAGATCCAGTATGGCCCCTTCCTGAGTTGGACTATTCACATACTGCTCTGGAAAGCCCTCCTGGATGCTCCTTCCAAATTATGCTCCATCTGGGCCTCTAACACGAAGTGAATCCCAGTCAATGTTGGGAAAATTAACATCGCCTTCACCAACACCCTGTTGCTGCTACATCTTTCCATAATCTGTTGACATATTTGTCTCTGTCTCACGCTCGCTATTGGGAGGCCTGTAGTACAGGCCCAACATTGTTACTGTACCCTTCCTATTTCTGAACTCTGCCCAATATGCCTCACTGCTCGAGTCCTCCATAGTGCCCTCCTTCAGCACAGCTGTGATATCCTCTCTGACCAGTAATGCAGCTCCTCTACTCCTTTTACATCCCTCTCTATCCCACCTGAAGCATCGATATCCTGGGATATTTAGTTGCCAATCATGCCCTTCCCTCAATCAAGTCTCAGTAATAGTAATAACATCATACTCCCACGTACTAATCCAAGCCCTAAGTTCATCTGCCTTACCTACTATGCTTTTTTCATTAAAACAAATGCACCTCAGACCAGCAGTCCCTTTGCATTCATCACCTGCTCCCTGCCTACTCTTCCCCTTAGTCACGCTGACTTCATTATCTAGTTCCTCACAGGCTTTAGTTACTACCTCCTTTACTATCTACTAACCTCATTTGGTTCCCATCCCCTTTCCACATTAGTTTAAACCCTCTCCAATAGGGTTGGCAAAAGCACCCACTAGGACATTGGTTCCAGCCCTGCCAGGTGTAGACCACCTGCTTTGTGATAGTCCCACCTTCCCCAGATCCAGTCCCAATGTCCCAAATGTCTCCCTCTCTCCTGCACCATCCCTCAAGCCATGCATTCATCCTGCCTATTCTTCCATTTTGAACATAGAATATTACAGAGCAGTACGGGCCCTTTGGCTCTCAATGTTGCACCAATCTGTGGAACCAATCTGAAGCCCACCTAACCTACACTATTTCTTCTCTGACTAGCAGGTAGCACTGGTAGCAATTCTGAGATTACTATCTTTGAGGTCCTATTTTTTAACTTGGCTCCTAACTCGCTATATTCTGTTTGTGAACCGCATCCTGTTTTTTTACCTTTATCATTGGTGCCTTACATGCACCATGACAACTGGCTGTTCACTCTTCCCCTTCAGAATGTCCTGCAGCCGAACTGAGACATCCCTAACCCGTGCACCTGGGAGGTAACATACCATTCAGAAGTCTCATTTTCGACCACAGAACCGCCTATCTACTCCCTTTACAGTAGACGAAAGCCCTTTCACTCTTTTTCTCATCCTTCTGTACAGCTGAGTCAGCCATGGTGCCATGAAACTGGCTACTGCTGCTTTCCCCTGGTGAGCCATCTCCCCCAACAGTAACCAAAACAGTCTACCTCAGCATCGCAATGCTCCAAAGTGAGTCCATCCGCAGCTCCAGAGCCATCATGTGGTCTAACAAGAGCTGCAGCTGGACACACTTCCTGCACGTGAAGGAGTCAGCGACATCAGCCGCATCCCTGAGCTCCCACATTGAGCAAGAGGAGAATAACACAGGTCTTGGTCAACCATGACACACTTTCTGGCCATCTCAAGAGCCCCACTCTTCACCTTCCTCCCCCACCCTGGACGGCAGTGATCAGGACGGCCTACCCAGCTTCCAGCTCCCCAGACTGCCCCTCAGCGCCTTTTGGTCATCTCTAGGACAGCCCCTACCAGTACCTTCCCAGGGTGACAGTGCTGAGGATGGCTTACCCGCCTTCCAGTTCTTGGTCTGCTCCTATGCACCGTCTGGTTCTCATCCAGACTGACACACCATCCAGCCTGTAGACACAGCTTCCGGCCACCTTTAGGATAGCCCATCCCTATACCACCCTGGGATGGCAGTGCTCAGGACAGCCCACATGCCTTCTGGCCCACAGCCCACGCCTATGCAGCGTTTGTTTCTCGGTCCACCCTGACACACCTCCCAGCCACCTGTAGGATGGCTCGTCCTGCTTCCTCCTTGGAATGATGGCATTCAGGAAGGCCTACCCACCTTCTGGCTCTTGGGACAGCATACTCACCCTCCGGCTCTCAGGGTGACAGCTTTCAGGATGACCTATGAGCTTCCCAACTCACGGTAAGGCCTGCCAGACTCAAGGACACACAAGACAGTGCAGGTGATAAAACCAACCAGCTAAAAAGCAGAGTCCATTATCAAATATGGAGTTCACTCCAGTATGCAGAGTCCATTATCAGAAACAGGGTCAATACCCAAAGGCAGAGTCCATTACCCGACATGAAGTCCACACCCAAAGGCAGAGTCCATTTGAGTATGCAGTGTCCATTACCAGAATCGATGTCCACACCCAGAGGCAGGGTCCACTCCAGTATGCAGAGTCCACTCCCAAAGGTAGCAAATGCACACCCCACAGTATACACACAGGGGTTCAGTCTCTACAGATGCCTGGCCCATCCTCAGAGGCCCAGGCCCACTCACAGGGATAATGTTCATTGTAAGTGTTCAGTTAACTCACAGGGGCTCAGTCCACTCCACCAGGCAGAGTCAACTCCAGTATGCAGAAAATGTTCACCTCCCAGCACATACACAGGTCTTCAGTCTCTACAGAGGCCTGGTCCACCTACAGAGGCTAGGGCCTACTCAGGGGAACAGTTCATCTGGAAAGATGCAGTTGACTCACAGGGGCTGAGTCCAAGACACCAAAAAGTGAAAACATGCAAAAAAGAAAGTACAGACTCTAAAAACCAGATTGCAAAGCCCTGTCACAAAATCAGCATAGTCCTTTCTCAAAATAAAACAACAGAGTCACACACAGGCTGCAATCAGCCAGTGAAAGAACAGTCCCCCAGTGAGAACCGAAATACAGCACTTGCACACAGACTGTGAAGATCAGCCGGCTCAGAAATCAGTCCTCAATAAGAAATACCAGTAAAACTCTGGCTGTGTAGATCACCCAGTTCACGAATCAGGTCCCCCCAGATAAAGAGCCCACAGTAACACTGGCTGTGTGGACAGCCAGGTCAGAGCCTGTCCTCAACTGTGGAGATTTTCCTGGTTATATTTTGGGGTTTTTCCCCCTTTTTACTTCTTTTATTTTGTTTTTGGTTTTTTTTCTCTTTTTCTTTTGTTTTTGACTTTGTTTTGACCAGCCAACTCAATGTCAGTCCTCAATTGAGGAGATGTTTCTGTGTTTTTTATACGTATGTATATCCTTTACATTTCTCAGCTTTTCCTCTGTCCTAGCCTGCTATCCGTAACCTCCTTGTTTACTGAAATAACTACACAGAGGCTGGTATCCCATCACCAAGTTACCCTTGATTTCCTAGTGCACAGTTACACAGGCTGTGCCAGCCAGCTTGGAGTCAATTCTCAACTAAGGAGATTCTCCTGGTTATATTTTGTTGTGTTTTTTTTTGTTGCTTTACTTTCCTCCCCCTTTTTTCTTGCTTTTTTTCTTTTTTGGCCAATCAGCTTGGAGTCACTCCTTAACTGAGGAGATTCACCTGGTTATTCTTGTTTTACAGTCAAACGGGCGGCACAGTGGCTCGCACTGCTGCCTCACAGCGGCAGAGACCTGGGTTCAATTCCTGCCTCAGGCAACTGTGTGGAGTTTGCACATTCTCCCCGTGTCTGCATGGGTTTCCGCCGGGTGCTCCGGTTTCCTCCCACAGTCCAAAAATGTGCAGGTTAGGTGAATTGGCCGAGCTAAATTGCCCCTAGTGTTAGGTGAAGGGGTAAATGTAGGAGAATGGGGTCTGGGTGGGTTGTGCTTTGGTGGGTCGGTATGGATTTGTTGGGCCGAAAGGCCTGTTTCCACACTGTAACTAATCTAATCTGATTTAAAGACAGAACCCCACAATAACACTGAATGTGGCCAGCCAGCTCAAGAGCCAGTTCCCCGCAAATGAATAACACTAAAAACAAAACCCACAGTACACACTGGCTATGACCAGCCAGCTCGGAGTCAGTCCTCAACTGAGGAGATTCCCCTAGTTTTATATATTTTAAAATCGTCGAGTGCAAAAAACTTTATTCATATTTCACCACCAAGAGAAATATAAAACTCCCAAGTGGCCAGTGACAAGCAGTGCACTTCTCTTTCGGGCAATGACTACGTGTTCAAAAAAGTGAAGAGGGATGTTAGGGATTAAATCAAAGTAGAATTGGAGGGGGAAATAAAACACTCCACACCCAACGGTGCCCACCTCTTCCTGAGGTTGCTGGTAGACATTGCGTGCTTCTTCTCCAGGGACACCTGTGCATGAACATATGCATGAAAGAGGGTCAATTAGCCATAACAACCTTCCCTTGCGGCCTGCTGCCTGGATCTGTTCTCCTCGTCATTTACATATTTTTTAACAATACACCGGCTGTGAGCAGTCAGCTCAGAGTCAGTCCCCTGACCTGAGGAGTATCCAAATCCCCTGTTTATATCTTTTCTCTTTTCATTTTTTCCCCTGAAACTACCGTCAAACAGCGGTAGTATTCAGTCATTTCCCAGCATCCATGTTATGTGTATGCAGGTGGAGGACACAGTGAAGAACGAATGCAGAAATATTTCTTCATGTCACCACCAGTAAGAAAGGAAATACCCAAGTGGCTAGTGACATGCAATGCCCTTCTCATCACGGGGCAATGCCTGATTCATCAAAAAGGTGAAGGGAGGGCAGAAACTAAATCAAAATAGAGTTGGAGGAGGAAATAAAGCACTCCACTCCCTGCAGTGCCCACCTCTCCCTGAAAATCTTGAGGGTGTTGGTAGACACCACATGGTCTTTTCCAGGGACACCCAGACTTGGACATAACCACAGGAGAGGGGCAGGAAATCAGCCCTAATGACCTGTTCTCTTGGTTATATTTCTTTTCTTTTTTAATTTTTGTCCAGCCAGCACAGAGTCAGTGCCTTAAACTGAGGAGATAATAAATCTCCTGGCTGTATTTTTTTCTTTCTTTTACCCACTGTGGCACAGTGGTTAGCACTGCTGCCTCACAGCGCCAGAGACCCGGGTTCAATTCCCGCCTCAGGCGACTCTCTGTGTGGAGTTTGCACGTTCTCCCCGTGTCTACGTGGGTTTCCTCCGGGTGCTCCGGTTTCCTCCCACTTACACAAAGATGTGCAGGTCAGGTGAACTGGCCATGCTAAATTGCCCGTAGTGTTAGGTTAGGGGTAAATGTATGGGTATGGGTGGGTTGCGCTTCGGCGGGTCGGTGTGGACTTGTTGGGCCGAAGGGCCTGTTTCCATACTGTAATGTAATCTAATCTAATCTAACTGCGGTAGAGCTTATTTTTCCCCAGCACCCATGTTATGTGTGTGCAGGTGTGAGACACAGTGAAAGACACAAGGTACATGAATCTTTATTCAATTCCTACCACCAGGAAGAAAGGAAACACCCAAGGGGCCAGTAACGAGCAGTGCCCTTCACATCAAAGGGCAATGCTGCATGATCAACCAGTGAAGGGATCAAATCAAAATAGAGTTGGAGGGGGAAATAATACACTCTATTCCCTGCGGCGCCCACCTCTCCCTGAACAGCTCAAGGGTGTTGGTGGACACCACGTGCTCCTTCTCCAGGCACACCCGGGTTCTGACATAACCGTGGAAGAGGAGCAGGCAATCAGCCTTAATGACCTTCCCCACGGCTCGCTGCCTGGACCTGTTTCATGGTTATATTTTTTCTTTATTTTTATCTTTTTCTTCACTCTCACACTACTGCCTAACTGCGGTAATGCTTACTTTTCCCCAGTACCCATGTGCAGGTGTGAGACATAGTGAAAGACACAAGGTGCACCATTCTTTATTCAATTCCACCACTGAAGGGGAGGGCAGGGATTAAATCAAAATAGAGTTGGAGGGGGAAATAATGCACTCCACTCCCTGCGGCGCCCACCTCTCCCTGAACAACTTCAGGGTGTTGGTGGAGTCCGCGTACTCCTTCTCTAGAAAACCCAGGCTCTAACATAATCGCGGAAGAGGGGCAGCAATAGGCTGTAAAGACCCCCTCTATGGCACGCTGCCTTAACCTATTTCTTGGTTTTTTTTTTAGTGAAGGGGATCTCCTGTTTCTTTTTTTTTAAAATGAACCCCACCCTACCGCCTAACTGCTTATATTTTCCCCCAGCACCCATGTTGTGTGTGTGCAAGTATGGGACACAGTGAAAGACACAAGGTGCACAAATCTTTATTCGGTTTCCACCACCAGGAAGAAAGGGCCAGTGACAAGCAGTGCCCTTCACATCAAAGGGCAATGCTGTGTGATCAAACAGTGAAGGGGAGGGCAGGGATTAAATCAAAAAAGAGTTTGAGGGGGAAATAATGCACTCCACTCCCTGCGGCGCCCACCTCTCCCTGAACAACTCCAGGGTGTTGGTGGAGACCGCGTGCTCCTTCTCCAGAGAAACCCGGGCTCTAACGTAACCGTGGAAGAAGGGCAGCAATAGGCTATAAAGCACCCCTCTATGGCACGCTGCTTCAACCTACTTCTTGGTTATATATATTTTTTTTTCACACTTGTATTAAACTTTATTGGCCTTACAAGTTTAAAAAAGTGACAACATAAAAGTTATACAAATGAAAGTTGTTTTGAAATGGTTTTCATAACCAGAGCTAAGCAGTTTGATATCTTATGGCATATATACACATGCCTACAGGAATGTAGGCTTTATGCTGTACATGCTAAATAATTCATCCAGTTCAATTGACAGAAGAATCATATGTTCAAGGCATCTTTGCTTAATTTAAAAAAGTATTCTAATTGCATTCCACTGATCACAGCACAAATAAACAGTAACATTTATGGCCCCATGCTATTTTGCTCTTTAAATAAGATCATTTGAGGTACTTGACAGTTGATGTTGCTGCATTTGCAACATTAGATATTAGTGTCTTTTTTCCAATTTTCACATCCTACAGACTAAGTGGAACATATGATACAAGAGGGTTAGGAGGCAGTTCATTCACACTGAAGGGCTTCACTTCCCCACACCCCTAAAAACTACTGAGTGGCAAGATAGAAAAACCACCTTGTGATCATGCTTTTGTATCTAGCATCAGCTCAAGTAGGTTGCCTGAAAACATTCAATTCACAGGAAAACTCCTCTTTTTTCTTTTATAACGACCCCCTCCACGCCCCGCTGCCTCGACCTGTTGAAATATTCCTCTTTATTTATTTATTTATTTTCTTTTAACCCCCACACTACCACCTAAGTGCGGTAGTGCTTATTTTTTTCCCCCAGCACCCATGGTGTGTGTGTGCAGGTGTGAGACAGTGTAAGACACAAAGTGCACAAATCTTTATTCAAATTCCACCACCAGGAAGATAGGAAAACACCTGGGTTGCCAGTGACAAACACTGCCCTTCACATCAAAGGGCAGTGCTGTGTGATCAAAACAGTGAAGGGGAGGGTAGGGACTAAATCAAAATAGAGTTGGAGGGAGAAATAATGCACTCCACTCCCTGCGGCACCCACCTCTCCCTGAACAACTCCAGGGTGTTGGTCGACACCGCGTGCTCCTTCTCCAGAGAAACCCGGGCTCTAACGTAACCGCGGAAGAGGGGCAGCAATAGGCTATAAAGCACCCCTCTATGGCACGCTGCCTCAACCTATTTCTTGGTTATATATTTTTTTTCTTTTCGTTTCTTGCTTATTTTTTTCCCCGGCACCCAAATCTCCTGTTTTTTTTCCCTCCTTTATATTTTTCTTTACCCCCACACTACCACCTAAGTGCGGTAGTGCTTATTTTTGCCCCAGCACCCATGGTGTGTGTGTGTGTGCAGGTGTGAGACACAGTGAAAGATACAAATTGCACGAATCTTTATTCAATTTCCACCACCAGGAAGATAGGAAAACACCCGGGTGGCTAGTGACAAGCACTGCCCTTCACATCAAAGGGCAATGCTGTGTGATCAAAACAGTGAAGGGGAGGGTAGGGACTAAATCAAAATAGAGTTGGAGGGAGAAATAATGCACTCCACTCCCTGCGGCGCCCACCTCTCCCTGAACAACTCCAGGGTGTTGGTCGACACCGCGTGCTCCTTCTCCAGAGAAACCCGGGCTCTAACGTAAGCGCGGAAGAGGGGCAGAAATAGGCTATAAAGCACCCCTCTATGGCACGCTGCCTCAACCTATTTCTTGGTTATATATTTTTTTTCCCCATTTATTTTTTATTTTTTTATTTTTTTTATTTTTTTTTAAAGCCCCACACTACCACCTAAGTACGGTAGTGCTTATTTTTTCCCCCAGCACCCATGGTGTGTGTGTGTGCAGGGGTGAGACACAGTGAAAGACACAAAGTGCACGAATCTTTATTCAATTTCCACCACCAGGAAGATAGGAAAACACCCGGGTGGCCAGTGACAAACACTGCCCTTCACATCAAAGGGCAGTGCTGTGTGATCAAAACAGTGAAGGGGAGGGTAGGGACTAAATCAAAATAGAGTTGGAGGGAGAAATAATGCACTCCACTCCCTGCGGCACCCACCTCTCCCTGAACAACTCCAGGGTGTTGGTCGACACCGCGTGCTCCTTCTCCAGAGAAACCCGGGCTCTAACGTAAGCGCGGAAGAGGGGCAGCAATAGGCTATAAAGCACCCCTCTATGGCACGCTGCCTCAACCTATTTCTTGGTTATATTGGTCAGCCAAGGCTTTCCTGATTGGACCAGCTTAGCAACCCTAATCAAGGATTTTGTAATCAATAAAGTATTCCTGGTTCCAATCACTGCACCTTTGGGTGGCCATGGTGCAGTGGCCACCTTTGCTCGGGGCAATCACTCTTTCTCCCATAATGATATGTTATCCTCTGCTGTAAGCTGGTCTCTCTGGATCCAAAATAAGTTTCAATTCTAGTTGCGATGTTCCTTTGGTTTCTCCTATCACCATCAGTTGTTTCAGTTTTGCAAGTCCTGGACCTTTCTACATCCAATGTCTCATATTGTCAGCTATGACTGAGAGTGGGTCCAGAAAATTTAACACCATGACAGACTTCACCATTCGAGGCACCACCAGTGATATATCTGTTAAGGGGAGGCAGTTCAATGCATCTCAATACTCCATTCACTACTCAACCTCCTGGCAGACCACCTCTGATTGCAACCCAAAGCTGTGGACAGCACTGCATTGCCCTCTAACAGGACAACTGGGGCTTGTTTGTGTTATCACAAACTTTCATCCAAAATGTTGAACCAACCTAAGTGAATCTCTTGCGACCAGTTTCACCTCAGCCAGCTTGTGCCCTAGCCTATTACTAGTCACTAGTAACTGAACCAGCTACTTTTCATACGAGACCAGAATCGAAGTTGTGCCCTTAATCTGTAAAGGTTCCCTGAAATGGGTTCTCAGCCAAGTCGAGGTCATGCGCAGACGTAAGAGCTTGGAGTCTGGAGTGAATTATGTTAACAACTGGTTCTGCAATTACTGATGTGGCTGCACTGGCATCGGCTACCACTAGAACTGGACAATTCAAATACATTTTTATTTTATTTTTTTCTGATTTGGATGTTGCAGAGCAATTTAATTTCCAAATCAGATGTGAGTAGACTTTCCCAGGTATGTATACCTGGATACCAGTCTACTCAATTTGAGTCTAATAGGACTCTTTAGCTATCTTGAGTCTGCATATTGGCAGCAACTGATGTTGAGTCTGTGTGGGTGGAGTGAGGAACCACAAAGGCTAAAAAAACGTAATGGATGCTATGTACAGCTCTCTGAACAATGGTCAGGAGCAGGGGCGCAAGATGTAACAGGAAATAGATAGGGCATGTCAGACAGGCAAGGTCACCGTGATCATGGGGAACTTCAATATGCAGGTGGACTGGGTGAATAATGTCTAGATTAGAGTGGTGCTGGAAAGACACAGCAGGTTAGGCAGCATCCAAGGAGCAGGAAAATCGACGTTTCGGGCAAAAGCCCTTCATCAGAAATATCAGGAATAACCCTTCATCAGGTGGATCCAAAGAAAGGGAATTCATGGAATGCTTACAGGATGGCTTTTTGGAACAGCTTGTGATGGAGCCCACAAGAGAGCAGGCTATTCTGAACTTTGTGCAATGTATTGAGCCAGACTTTGTAAAAGATCTTAAAGTAAGGGAACACTTAGGAGGCAGCAATCACAATATGGTAGAGTTCAGTCTGCAGTTTAAAAAAGAGAAGACAAAATTGGATGTGATGGTGTTACAGTTAAATAAATTACTGGGGCATATGATAGGAACTGATGAAATTAAACTGGAAGCACAGCCAAGTGGGGAAGACAGTAAAGCAACAATGGCAGGAGTTTCTGGATGTAATTGAGGACACAGTATACAGAGGTTTATCCCAAAGAAAAGAAAGATTGACTGGGGTGGGTGGCAGTTGGGTGGGGGGAATCAAATAGCCATGGCTGACAAAGGAAGTCAGGAAATGTATCAAAGGAGAGCGTATAAAGTGGCCAAGAGCACTGGGAAATCAGAAGATTGTGAAGACTACAAAAACAAACAGAGGATAACAAAGAGAGAATTAAGAAAGAAGAGGATCAAATATGAAGGTAGGCTAGCCAATAATATTAGAAATGATAGTAAAAGTTTCTTTCAGTACATAAGAAACAAATAAGAGGCAAAAGTAGACATTGGGCTGCTCCAAATTGATGCAGGAAGGCGCGTGCTGTGAGATAAGGATATAGCTAAAGAACTTAATAAGTACTTTGTGTCGGTCTTCACAGTGGAAGACAGGAGTAATATCACAACAATTAAGGAGAATCATGGGACACAGTTGAGTATGGTTGCCATTACAAAAAAGAAAGTGCTAGAGAAGCTAAAAGGTCTAAAATTTGATAAATCTCCTGACCCTGATGGGCTACATCCTAGGATTCTGAGGGAGGTGGCTGAGGAAATAGCAGAGACATTGGTTGTGATCTTTCAAAAGTCATTGGAGTCAGGGAAAGTCCAGATGATTGGAAAATCTCTGTTGTAACCCCCTTGTTCAAGAAAGGGTCAAGACAAAAGATGGAAAATTATAGGCCGATTAGCCTAACCTTGGTTTGTAGGTAAAATTCTAGAATCCATCATTAAGGATGAGATTTCTAAATTATTGGAAGTGCAGCGTCGGATTAGAACAAGTCAGCATGGATTTAGTAAGGGGAGGTTGTGCCTGATAAACCTGTTAGAATTTTTTAAAGAGGTAACAAGTAGGTTAGACCAGGGAAACCCAGTGGATGTTATCTATCTAAACTTCCAAAGGGCCTTTGATAAGGTGCCTCATGTGAGGCTGCTGAGTAAGGTGAGGGCCCACGGTGAGCTATTGGCATGGATTGAGGATTGGCTGTCTGACAGAAGGCAGAGAGTTGGGATAAAAGGTTCTTTTTCGGAATGGCAGCCAGTGACAAGTGGTGTCCTGTAGGGTTCAGTTTGGGGCTGCAGCTGTTCACTTTATATATTAATGATCGAGATGAAGGGACTGGGAGCAGTCTGGTGAAGTTTGCCGATGATACAATGTTAAATGGACAGGCAGGTGGTACTGAGGAGATGGGGAGGCTGCAGAAAGATTTAGACAGTTTAGGGGAGTGGTCCAAGAAATGGCTGATGAAATTCAACACAAGAAAATGTGAGGTCTTGCATTTTGGAAAAAAGAGTAAAGGCATGGACTATTTTCTAAACGGTGAGAAAATTCATAAAGCCAAAGCACAAAGGGATCTGGGAGTGCTACTCCAGGATTCTCTAAAGGTTAACTTGTAGATTGAGTCAGTGGTTAAAAAAGCAAATGTAATGTTGTCATTTACCTCAAGAGGGTTGGAATATAAAAGCAGCGATGTGCTTCTGAGACTTTATAGAGCTGTAGTTAGGACCCATTTAGAATACTGTGCCCAACTTTGTGCCCCACACCTCAGGAAGGACATACTGGCACTGGAGCATGTCCAACAGAGATTCACACGGATGATCCTGGAATGGTAGGCCTAACATATGATGATCGGCTGAGGATCCTGGGATTGTATTCATTAGAGTTTAGAAGGTTGAGCAGAAATTTAATAGAAACTTACAAGGGTGGCACGGTGGCACAGTGGTTAGCACTGCTGCCTCACAGCGCCAGAGACCTGGGTTCAATTCCCACCTCAGGCAACTGACTGTGTGGAGTTTGCACATTCTCCCCGTGTCTGCGTGGGTTTCCTCCGGGTGCTCCGGTTTCCTCCCACAGTCCAAAGATGTGCAGGTCAGGTGAATTGGCCATGCTAAATTGCCCGTAGTGTTAGGTAAGGGGTAAATGTAGGGGTTTGGGTGGGTTGAGCTTCGGCAGGGCGGTGTGGACTTGTTGGGCCGAAGGGCCTGTTTCCACACTGTAATGTAATCTAATCTAATCTAAACTAATAATGCATGGCTTAGAAAGGGTAGACGCTGGGAAGTTGTTTCCATTAGGCGGGGAGACTAGGACCCGTGGGCACAACCTTAGAATTAGAGGACGTCAATTTATAAAGAAATGAGGAGACATTTCTTCAGCCAGAGAGTGGTGTGCCTGTGGAATTCATTGGCACGAAGCACAGTGGAGGGCAGGATGTTAAACATCTTCAAGGCCGAGATTGATAAATTCATGATCTCGCAAGGAATTAAGGGCTACGGGGGAGAGTGCAGGTAAATCAAGTTGAAATGCCCATCAGCCATGATTAAATGGCAGAGTGGACTCAATGGGCCAAACTCCAACTCCTATGTCTTATGGTCTTATAGTCTTAACTACAATGGCTTTTAAGCCCGGATCCTGAAGAAGATTTGGCCAAGGTTTGGCTTTGTTTTGGGATTTTATTTTGATCTAAAGTCCCTCTGTTCAGGATATGTCCTGAGTGAGGCTGTGCAATTGCATGCACTCAATTAGTACTCTCTAAGTTTAGTCAGACTGGCAAGGGTGTCCACCTCCATCAAAATACCCTGCAATTTATATGCTCTGCTTGCCACATTTTCCAATGATAAAGCCAATTGTTTGAAGTTCAGTTGGGTTTAAGCTACTAGGGACTTTTGTACAGTTACAGAATTAATCCCATTCTTGTCGCCACTGAAATAACTCCACAGAAGCCAGTATGCCATCACCAGGTTACCCTTTATCTACACATGACCAATCCTTGACTGTAGCACTACCTCTTCAAAGCCAGAAGTGGGGTGTGCCAGAATCTCTGACAAACCTCTTTTATCTGTCAGCCAGGGCTGCCTGTTTAGACCAGAAGAACAGCCCCAATCAGGGAACTCACATTCTATGAGATCCAGCAGGCTGACCTCATTTCAATCACCACAAGAATGGCAGCTTCAAACTTTCATCAGCATGTTGAGGGACTTTAATCACGAGTATCCAGAGGATTGAGAAAAAGGAATTCCATTCACATGTTTACGCAATTAGGGATGCACCTAATGAATCAATTAAATGAGGTCCACTTGAATTTGGTTTTGGGCATGAGATAAGAGGACCATTTAATTAAGGAAAAATTGGTGAAATTATGTTATTGGACTAGGGACAACAGGTGAGTTGGCTAGACAACTTGAAAAATAGCACAACATGTGATGAAATAGGAAGCAGACAAGAGATTAAAAAATCCATAGTTTCACTAAAGGAGATACAGTATTAGCATTACTACCAGTGGGGACCTATTAAAAGCAAGGTTTAGTGGCCTTTATCAATGATAGGGAATTGAATGAGGTAAATTATTTGATGAGAACATCAGGTAGAAGGAAAATTCACAGAATGTGTCATTTGAATATGCTCAAATGGTATTATGATAGGGAAGGAAAATTTGTTACAACTCAAAGTGAAAAACCAAATCTAGATGATTCTAAATTTCACATTCCTCAGCTTAAATTGAACAATGAAGAAGTTCTCAGAAACTGGAAAAATTATTGAGGCACCTTCTAGGTGAAAATCAAAATGACCTGAAAGAATTATTGCAATCACCTGGAGAATATGTGAGAATATACCAGGATTATTAAACTGAATAAACATGATGTAGATACAGGAAATGCTGTTCCAAGTAAGCAATATGTAGGTTGCTCAAACCATGTTGGTTTAACCCTCTAAAATTGGCAAAGGTACAAAAGGAGATTGAAAGCATGCTCAGAAATGACATTATCAAAATGCACTGCAGCAAATGAAACTCGCACATAGTGACAGTATTAAAACTAGGTGGTACCCAACAATACAGTGCGGACTATCACAAAGTCAATGCAGTTACAAAATCTGATTCATACCATATTCCACATTGAGAAGGTGGGTACAGCAACTTTATTTCTAAGCTTGACTTACTTACAGGACACGGCAGATACCTTTGTCTGAAAGAACAAAGAAAATGCCATCTTTCGTGATACCAAATGGACTTCACCAGTTTAAAGTCATGTCACATTTGAAAGGTTAGCCATAAAAGTCATTTCAAGATTACCAAATGTGCAGTCGACATCAATGATCTGGTGAGTTTTAGTCACAGATGTGAAGGAATAGTTGAAGCATCTCACGGAATTGTTTGATTGATTTCAAGAGACGGGGTTAGTAATAAACCTAACTGAGAGTGAGTTCGCAAAACTACTAAGTTATATTCCTAGGCCATATCATTAGCATGGACAGATAGCTCCATAAGATGTGAAAACAAAGGTTATTGGGGAGTTTCTCATAGTCATAGTCATAGAGATGTACACCATGGAAACAGACCCTTCGGTCCAACCCGTCCATGCCAACCAGATATCCCCAACCCAATCTAGTCCCACATGCCAGCACCCGGCCCATATCCCTCCAAACCCTTCCTATTCATATACCCATCCAAATGCCTCTTAAATGTTGCAATTGTACCAGCCTCCACCACATCCTCTGGCAGCTCATTCCATAAACGTACCACCCTCTGCGTGAAAAAGTTGCCCCTTATATCTTTTACATCTTTCCCCTCTCACCCTAAACCTATGCCTTCTAGTTCTGGACTCCCCGACCCCAGGGAAAAGACTTTGTCTATTTATCCTAACCATGCCCCTCACAATTTTGTAAACCTCTATAAGGTCACCCCCTCAGCCAGGGAAAACTTATTCTTTAAGTTCAAAAGAGAACAAACAATTTACAACTCCTTTCTCTTAAATCTATCTTTTACCTTCCACTCTACAATACTGGTCCAATAAATTCTCTCTTAAATTTTCAGCAAATCAATTCCAAACCCAGTTGTTGTCTTCGATGTCGAACTTTCTCTGTAGATTTCTCTAGGTTGGCTTCGGTCTTCTGCTGCACAAATCTCTTCTGGACAGGTATCTCTCAGAGAGCTATTCTGCTGGCTGTAATTTTGGTGCTTAGCAGCTCTTTGCTGTTCTCCCCTAAATGTTCAAAATGTCCGATTCTATATCCCAAAACATCAGATCATTTCATTGGTGTCATCCAAAACAATAAAATTTAAATTCGATTGGATTTTGGTCTCTGGGGCATAATTTAAACTGATTGGCCAAATTTGTATTTGTTTTGTACAATGGTAACGCAGCTCCAGCTATTTGTTTCAACCAAATGTAACATTTTTAAATTTTTCAGCACACTCTGTGCCTCTCTGGGTTCGTACCAGTTTCTACTCTCTCTTAAAGGTACTATGCACACCTATACCTTCACAACAGTATTTTTCCCAAAAGTCGAATGTTTATCAAAAGAAATATTCCACCATTGAGAAGGAGACCTTGAGTTTGCAACATTTTAACATTTATGTTACCAGTAATATATCTGAGATGATGGTAAGCCCTTAAGGTTTTTGGAAAATGTTTTAACGACAAAAATGTCACACTATCTAAATGGCATTTATTGTTACAACCATTTAATTTGAAAAGTATGCATGTGGCAGAATGAGAGAACGTAATTACCGAAGCTTTGCCATAACTTTGATGAAGAAAGACAGAGGTATTCGGTGATGAAAGAAAGTAACTGAAATGGACAGTATTGTTGAAAGTTTACATATTTGGAGTTAATACAATGTAACTCAAACTTATGAAAGATTCGGATGGGAACAAACTATTTTCAGTGATAACCAAAAAGCACAAATGTAAGATATTTGGCAAAATAACAAGAGTAGAGATAAGAGAAACTTCTAATGCAGAACCTTTTATGATGTTGGAATATGTATGTATAATAGTGGAGATAGATTCAGTTGTTACTTTCAGATGGGAATTAGACATATACTCAAATAATTGAAGGTCTGTGGCATGATAGCTCAGTGGTTAGCATTGCTGCCTCACAGCACCAGGGACCCAGGTTTGATTCCAGCCTCGGGCGACTGTTTGTGTGGAATTTGTACATTCTCCCCATGTCTGCGTGGGTTTCCTCCGGGTGTCCTGTTTCCTCCCACAATCCAAAGATGTGCAGGTTAGGTGAATTGGCTGTACTAAATTGCCCATACTATTCAGGGATTCCTAGGTTAGGTGCATTAGTCAGGGGTAAATCTAAGGTAGGGTGAATGGTCTGGATGGGTTACTCTTCAGTGGGTCGGTGTGGACTTGTTGGGTCGCAGGGCCTGTTTTCACACTGTAAGGATTCTATGAGAAAGAACAGATTAGCTAGAGTAATTGGAGTTGTTCTTTTAAAGGAAGATGTATTGAATGTCATCTTCCTATTATATATAATTTTAAGAAAAGGAGGTAGAGGTTTTGTGGGACAACAGAATATTTGAAAGAAATTGTTCTAACACTATTTCCTAATTGAAAATTGGGAAATTGGCGGCATGGTTGCTCAATGGTTGGCATTGCTGCCTCACAACATGAGGGACCAGACTCGGGTGATTTTCTGTGTGGAGTTTGCACATTCTCCCTATGTCTGCATAGGATTCATCCAGGCGTTCCAGTTTCTCCCCCCCAGTTGTTAGATATGCAAGTTAAGTGAATTGGCCACACTAAATTACCCATAGTGTTCAGGGATATGTAGGCTAGGTCCATTAGTCATGGGAAATGTAGAGTAATAGGGTAGGGAAATGGGTCTGGGTGGGATACTCTTTGGAGGGTCGGTGTGGACTTGTTGGGCTAAATGGCCTGTTTTCACACTATAGGGATTCTATGATATATAATGTAGAGTACTATTAGGGTGAGACAAAAAGCTTTGAAAATGAAGCCATCTTTGTATACTGATGGTTCATTTATTTTACAGAGCAGGAGGTGTGAAGTCATCACCTGACAAAGGAGGTGCATTCTGAAAGCTTGTGATTTCAAATAAACCTGTTGGACTATAACCTGATGTCACGTGACTTCTGACTTTGTCTGCCGCAGTCCAATACCGGCATTTCCGAATCTCCTGGAGTGGACCTACTTACTGTCCCTAGCTACCCTTTTTCTGCCCATGACTGCCCAGCTGGTTCAGTGCGCTATGTGCTTGATGTGGGAGGTCAACGACTCTGGTGTATCTGGCTCGTATATGTGTGGAAAGTGTGTGCACATTCAGCTATTGACCGAGCATATTGCAGCACTGATGAAAGAACTCGAGGACCTTAGGCTCATCCGAGAGAACGAGATCTTTCTGGACAAGACCTTCAGCGAGGTTATTACACCAATCATGCCAGAAGAGAGCAGAAGAGAGCAGACGATGAGGAAGGCAGAGAGGAGACAGGTGCAAGAGACCCCGGGAGAAGTACCTGTCAGGAACAAGTTGAAGCTTTTGGAAACAGTAGAGACTGATGACACTGCCAGTTCGCAAGGCGGCCAGGTCTGTCAATCAAAAGTTGGCACAGAGGCAGAGCGGAAGAGTCGGACATCGCACAGAGCCGTGGTAATAGGGGACTCCATCGTGAGAGGAACTGACCGGTGTTTTTGTGGCAGCAGACGGGACTTAAGGATGGTGTGTTGCCTTCCTGGTGCCAGGGTGAAAGACATCACAGACAGAGTGCAGGAAATCCTCAAGGATGAGGGTGAAGAGCCAGAGGTGGTGGTACATGTTGGCACAAATGATGTCGGGAAGAAGAGGAGGAACATACTACAGCGGGACTTCGGAGAACTAGGAAGAAGGCTGAAAAGCAGGACGTCCAAGGTGGTTATCTCCGGTTTGCTTCCAGTTCCTCGGGCTGGTGTGGCCAGAAACAGGGAGATAACGGACTTGAACATGTGGTTGGGGAACTGGTGCAGGAAGCAAAGATTTAAGTTCTTGGATCACTGGGGTATATTTTGTGGTAAGCATAAATTCTACAAGAGAGACGGTTTGCACCTTAATAGGTTAGGGACCAGCATTCTGGCAGGCAGATTTTCTACTGCAACACCGCTACATTTAAACTAGGTAGCGGGGGGAGGGGACAAACTGGATGTTTAAAAAGGAAATTGAAGGGAAAGTTAGAACAAGAGAAGGCAAGAAAGACAACTGTATCAATGAGGCAGAAAACTCGGAAAGGGATCATGCTGTAAGGTTGAGTGAAATAGGGGTTAATGGGAAGGGAGAGAGCAGTAACAAATTAAAAATACTATACATGAAGGCATGAAGCAATAGACATAAGATGGATGAGCTTGAGGCTCTTTTCGAAATTGGCAGATACGATATTGTGGGGATAACTGAGACGTGGCTTCAAGTGGACAGGGCCTGGAAAATGAATATTCAAGGCTACACGTGCTATCGTAAGGACAGACTGACGGGCAGAGGGGGTGGGGTGGCCCTGTTGGTAAGGGAAGATATTCAGTCCCTTGCGCGGAGCGACCTAGAGTCAGGGGATGTAGAGTCAGTGTGGATAGAGCTGCGAAATACTAAGGGTAAAAAGACTCTCTTGGGAGTCATATTCAGGTCCCAAAACAGTAGTCTGGATGTCGGATGTAAGTTGAATCAGGAGCTGAAATTAGCCTGTCGCAAAGATGTTACTACAGTTGTTATGGGGGATTTTAACATGCAGGTAGACTGGGAGAATCAGGATGGTATTGGACCTCAAGAAAGAGACTTTGTGGAGTGCCTCAGAGATGGATTCTTAGAGCAGCTGGTGCTGGAGCCGACCAGGGAGAAGGCAATTCTGGATCTGGTATTGTGTAACGAACCAGAATTGGTCAGAGACCTCAAAGTGAAGGAGCCATTGGGAAGTAGTGACCATAATACATTAAGCTTCAATCTGCAATTTGAGAGGGAGAGGGTACAGTCAGAAGTGACAGTACTTCTGTTGAATAAAGAGAACTATGGAGCTATGATGGAGGAGCTGGCCAAAGTTCAATGGTGCAATACCTTAGCAGGGATGACAGTGGAGGAACAATGGCGGATATTTAGATTAGATTACATTACAGTGAGGAAACAGGCCCTTCGGCCCAACATGTCCACACCGACCCGCCGAAGCGCAACCCACCCATACCCCTACATTTACCCCTTACCTAACACTACGGGCAATTTAGCATGGCCAATTCACCTGACCTGCACATCTTTGGACTGTGGGAGGAAACTGGAGCACCCGGAGGAAACCCACGCAGACACAGGGAGAATGTGCAAACTCCACACAGTCAGTCGCCTGAGGCGGGAATTGAACCTGGGTCTCAGGCGCTGTGAGGCAGCAGTGCTAACTGCTGTGCCACCGTGCCGCCCACTGTGTATAATGCAGAAGTTGCAGGATCAGTTCATTCCTAAAAGGAAGAAATATCCCAGGTGGAGGCATGGGCGGCCGTGGCTGACGAGGGAAGTTAAGAAACATATAAAGTTAAAAGAGAAAAAGTATAACATAGCAAAGGTAAATGGGAAAACTGAGGACTGGGAAGTTTTTAAAAAGCAACAGAGGATTACTAAGAAGGAAATACGCAGAGGAAAAATGAGGTACGAAGGTAAACTGGCCAATAATATAAAGGAGGATAATAAAAGCTTTTATAAGTATGTGCAAGGCAAAAAAATGGTTAGGACTAAAATTGGGCCCTTGAAGACAGAAACAGGGGAATATATTACGGGAAACAGAGAAATGGCAGAATTAAATGGGTACTTCAGATCTGTGTTCACTTGGGAAGACACAAGCAATCTCCCTGAGGTAACAGTGGCTGAAGGACCTGAACTTAAGGGAATTTATATTTGTCAGGATTTGGTATTGGAGAGACTATTAGGTCTGAAGGTTGATAAGTCTCCGGGGCCTGATGGTCTACATCCCAGGGTACTGAAGGAGGTGGCTCGGGAAATCGTAGATACGTTGGTGATTATTTTCCAGAGTTCGATAGATTCGGGGTCGGTTCCTGAGGATTGGAGGGTGGCTAATGTTATACCACTTTTTAAGAAAGGTGGGAGAGAGAAAGCAGGAAATTATAGACCAGTTAGTCTGACCTCAGTGGTGGGAAAGATGCTGGCGTCTATTATAAAGGATGAAATTACAGCACATCTGGATAGTAGTAACAGGATAGAACAGAGTCAGCATGGATTTATGAAGGGGAAATCATGCTTGACTAATCTTCTTGAATTTTTTGAGGATGTAACTCTGAAGATGGATGAGGAAGATCCAGTAGATGTAGTGTACCTGGACTTTCAGAAAGCTTTTGATAAAGTCCCACACAGGAGGTTAGTGAGTAAAATTAGGGCACATGGTATTGGGGGCAAAGTATTAGATTGGATTGAAAATTGGTTGGCTGATAGGAAACAAAGGGTAGGGATAAACGGCTCCATTTCGGAATGGCAGGCAGTGACCAGTGGGGTACCGCAGGGATCCGTGCTGGGACCGCAGCTTTTTACAATATATGTTAATGATATAGAAGATGGTATCAGCAATAACATTA
This sequence comes from Chiloscyllium plagiosum, assembly GCF_037043375.1. Taxonomy (NCBI): domain Eukaryota; kingdom Metazoa; phylum Chordata; class Chondrichthyes; order Orectolobiformes; family Hemiscylliidae; genus Chiloscyllium; species Chiloscyllium plagiosum. The sequence continues at coordinate 60,797,002 of NW_028270162.1, forward strand.
GCAAATTTGCTGATGATACAAATCTGGGTGACAGGGTAAAATGTGATGAGGATGTTAGGAGATTACAGGGTGACCTGGACAAGTTAGGTGAGTGGTCAGATGCATGGCAGATGCAGTTTAATGTGGATAAATGTATGGTTATCCACTTTGGTGGCAAGAACAGGAAGGCAGATTACTACCTCAATGGAATCAATTTAGGTAAAGGGGCAGTACAGAGAGATCTGGGTGTTCTTGTACACCAGTCAATGAAGGCAAGCACGCAGGTACAGCAGGTAGTGAAGAAGGCTAATAGCATGCTGGCCTTCATAACAAGAGGAATTGAGTATAGAAGCAAAGAGGTGCTTCTGCAGCTGTACAGGGCCCTGGTGAGACCACACCTGGAGTACTGTGTGCAGTTCTGGTCTCCAAATTTGAGGAAAGACATTCTGGCTATTGAGGGAGTGCAGCGTAGGTTCACGAGGTCAATTCCTGGAATGGCGGGATTACCTTACACTGAAAGACTGAAGCGACTGGGCTTGTATACCCTTGAGTTTAGAAGACTGAGAGGGGATCTGATTGAGACATATAAAATTATGAAAGGATTGGAGACTCTGGCAGCAGGAAACATGTTCTCCGAATATGGGTGCCGAACCAGAGGACACAGCTTAAAAATACGGGGTAGACCATTTAGGACAGAGATGAGGAGAAACTTCTTCACCCAGAGAGTGGTGGCTGTGTGGAATGCTCTGCCCCAGAGGGCAGTGGAGGCCCAGTCTCTGGATTCATTTAAGAAAGAGTTGGATAGAGCTCTCAAAGATAGTGGAATCAAGGGTTATGGAGATAAGGCAGGAAGAGGATACTGATTAGGAATGATCAGCCATGATCATATTGAATGGCGGTGCAGGCTCGAAGGGCTGAATGGCCTACTCCTGCACCTATTGTCTATTGTCTATTGTCTTTTCTCTTAATATACACTTAAAATGCCTTGGGATTCTCCTTAATCTTATTTGCTAAGGACAGTTCATGGCCCCTTGTTAATCACCCTATTCCTTGTTTAAGTTCTTTCCTGATTCCTTTACATTCCTCAAGCACCTTATGTGGATTCCAGCTTCCCTTTTTCTTTTTATGCAGCTTCCAAGATTCCTTGTCACCCAAGGTTCCGGAATCTTATCATCCTTATCTTTCATCCTCACTAGAACATGCTGGTCCTGAACTCTGATGAACTGATCTATAAAGACTCTCACACGTCAGATATGGATTTATCCTCAAACAGATGCTCTCAGTCTAGTTCCTGCCTCAGTCTAGTTTTGTAATTAGCTAATCCCACCCCCACCAATTTAGTACTTTCACATGACTATCAGTCGTATCCTTATGCACAATTATCTTAAAACTTACAAAATTATGATCACTATTCCCAAAATGCTCCTCCACTGAAACTTTGATACCTGGCCATTCTCATTCTCCCAAACAAGGTCTCATATGGGCTGTTTCCTAGTTGGACTATCTTCATATTGTTTCAAGAATCCCTCCTGAATGCATCTAACAAATTCTGCTCTATCTAAGCCTCTGGCACTAAAGGAGTCCCAGCCAATATATGGGAATTAAAATTATCCACTACTACAACCCTGTTGTTTTAGCATCTTTCCATGATCTGCCTACATACCTGTTCCTCTATCTCCTGATGGCTATTAGGAGGCCTACAGGATAACCGCATCACAGTGAGTGCATCTTTCTTATTCCTGAGTTCGATCTGTATTGCCTCATTGAATGAGTCCTCCAAGATACTCTTAGTATAGCTGTGACATCCTCCTTGATCAGTGATGCAACTCCCCTACACCTCTCTATTATGCCTGAAGTATCTAAATTTTGGAATGTTGAGCTGCCAGTCCTGTCATTGTCTCAAGCAAGTTTTTGTAATGGCTACAACATTGTGGAAATGTAGTAATACAGGCTCTAAGCTCCATCTGCTTTTACTGTTATTCTCCATGCATTAAAATAAATAGAGGAACCTTGATTATCCAGTATCTGACTACCTGAATTTCGGATATTCTGAACAAGATCGCAAAGTCCCAATGCTTAGCTAAACTGTGTTACCTGGCATCCGATTAATCGACATTCAATTATCCAAACAAAATATTCCCTGCCCGTCTTGTTTGGATAATTGAGGTTCCTTTGTATACTTCAGACTGCCAGTCCTGCCGTATTCATTAACTTAGAACATAGAACACTACAGTGTGAGGATCTCAACCCGCGATCGGTCAAATAATCAACAGGAATGCAGTCTGCTTCAGCAAGGTTTCACAGTTTATTACGATGCCAGGCACAAGTTTGTCCAGTAACACAGAGGTTAAAAGCTTCTGTGTTCCTTGGAGAAACTGTGCAATTTCACTTGGAACAAAGGCAATTTGTTTCTTAAGAAATAGTACAGCCTTAATTACAGAGTAAATCCAATAAAGTGTAATGAATTGACATAATGGACAGCAGGATCTGGATCAGTGGTGCTGGAAGAGCACAGCAATTCAGGCAGCATCCGAGGACAGGCCTCGGATGCTGCCTGAATTGCTGTGCTCTTCCAGCACCACTGATCCAGAATCTGGTTTCCAGCATCTGCAGTCATTGTTTTTACCATAATGGACAGCAGGTTAACCCAATGATATTTCCTGGAAAGCAAAGTTGTTTACTACATATTTATCTCTTCCCATCTGCATCTCAAGGTTAACTGAGATGGTCAGTAATGTACTATCTAGCTTAGTTAATTTCATACTGTGAAGGATCCATTGTTTTGCTTTATCTTTAATTCAGTTAGCTCAGCAAGGCAGGAATGCAGCCTTTAGCAGGGTGAGAAGCCATTTTAAACATAGTGTTAATTTGCAGCCTGAAGCCATTTTGTTATGTTACTTTGCATTGAGAAACCATTTTGTGGTTAATTAAAGCATGCACAAAATGGTCACTCCTGGGCAACAGTCTAATCCAGATTTTAGATCCTCATCTGTACAGGTCCTTCAGCCCTCAATGTTGTGACGACCTGTGAAACCAATCTGAAGCCCATCTGACGTACACTATTCCATTATCATCCATATGTTTATCCAATGACCATTTAATTGCCTTTAAAATTGGTGAATCTGCTATTGTTGCAGGCAGGGTGTTCCACGCTCTTACTATTTTCTGAGTAAAGAACCTACCACTGACATCTGTCCTATATCTATCACCCATCAATTTAAAGCTATGTCCCCTCGTGTTAGCCATCACCATCCGAGGGAAAGAGTTCTTACTGTCCCCCTTATCTAATCCTCTGATCATCTTATATGTCTCTATTAAGTCACCTCTCAACCTTCTTCTCTTTAATGAAAACAGCCTCAAGTCACTCAGGCTTTCCTCATAAGACCTTCCCTCCATACCAGGTAACATCCTGATAAATCTCCTCTGCACTCTTTCCAATGCTTCCATATCCTTCCTACAATGCAGTGACCAGAACTGTACACAGTACTGCAAGCGTGGCCGCACCAGAGTTTTGTACAACTGTAACATGACCTCATGGCTCCAAAACGCAATGCTTCTAGCAATAAAAGCTAATACACCGTACGCCTTCTTAACAATCCTATCAGCCTGGGTGGCAACTTTCAGGGATCTATGCACATGGACACTGAAGTGTCTCTGCTCATCCACACCACCAAGAATTTTACCATTAGCTCAGTACTCTGTTTTCTTGTTATTCCTTGCAAACTGAATCACCTCACCCTTTTCCACATTAGACTCCATTTGCCACCTCTTAGCCCAGGTCTGCAGTTTATCTATGTCCCTTTATAACCTGCAACATCCTTCCACACTGTCCACAGCTCCACCAACCTTAGTGTCATTTGCAAATTTACTAACCCATCCTTCTACACCCTCATTCAGGTCATTCATAAAATTGACAAACAGCAGCAGCCTTAAAACAGATTCCTAGGGTACACCACTAGTAACTGAACTCCAGGATGAACATTTCCCATCAACCATTACCCTCTTGTCTTATTACAACTAGCCAATTTCTGATCTAAACCGCTCAACGGCCCTCAATCCCATGTGTCCGTATTTTGTACAATAGCCTACCATGGGGTACCTTATCAAACGCCTGACTGAAAACCATATAAACCGCATCAACCGCTTTACCTAAGATTTGTGAGGCATGATCTACCCTTCACAAAACCGTATTGACTATCCCTAATCAAACTATTCCTTTCCAGATTATTATAAATCCTATCCCTTATAACCTTTCCAACTTGGCCCTGCCTGATCTTCCGATTAGACTTACTTAACCTCTACGTTTTTAGCAAGCTCTCCACCTGCTGACCTACTGCTCTGGTTATCATCCCCTGCCACACTAGTTTGAACACTCCTGAGTCCTTGTACACAAATCATTGCAAACAAGCAGAAAGGCAATGGAAGCATCTAGGAAAGGAAATGGCATGTCGGCCTTCAATGTAAGAGATTTTGATTAAAGGAACTTTGGAAAAAATAGTCAAAACAACAGCAGTTTTAAAAGGGAGAAGAGCAGACAAAGGAAGCACATGGTGAGGACAGTGCAGGAGAGTGAGATAGAGAGACAGAACTTGCAGTTACTGCCTTTGCTGTTTGAATTCGTGTATCACTGGACATCGGAGTGCATTTGGGAAAATTAACAAACAGTGAAATTCACAAATAATCTTGGAGGAACTGTTGGGCGAAGTTCACAGCACAGAATCAGATAATTGTTGTTTTAAGTCTGTCCAAGAGAAAGGCTGTATTAGTAAGTACAGTAGATTCTTTCTTGATTATATGTTTTTGGAGATAAGTCTCTTGATTAAACTTAAAATATAAGCCATAACTATTAATTTAAGCTGGGGCAGTGTTTGTAGAGGAATAAGACGGTGTTATTTTCTGGGTCTGTAGATTGTGAAGGAGCAAAAATGGCCTTTGCAGTGATATGTACTACCCATTTTGTCAGATATGGGAGTTTAAAGAGAGGATTATATCTGCCATAAATGCTGTTGGATGCGAATCTTATCAGATCGAGTGGATTGATTGGAGAGACAGATAGAAGCGATGAGGAATTTGCAACAGCAACAGTATGTGATGGATGGCATTTATAGGAAGGGGGAAAGTCTCAGATACAGTCACATAGATGGGTTAACTCCAGGAAGGGTAAGAGAGGTAGGCACCTAGTGCAGGAGTCTTTTGTGGATATACCCATTTCAAACAGGTATGCTATTTTGGAAAATGTAGGGAGTGATGGATTCTCAGGGGAACGTATCACAAACAGCCAAGTTTCTGGTATTGAGACTGGCTTTAATGCAATGAGGGGTACGTCGGCTTCCAAGAGATCAATTGTGTTAGGGAATTCTGTAGTCCGAGGTACAGACAGACATATCTGTGGCCAGCAGAGAAAAAGTGGAATGGTGTGTTGTTTCCCTGGTGCCAGGATCAAAGATGTCTCAGAGAGGGTGCAGAATGTTCTCACAGGGAAGAGGGGCCAGCAGGAGGTCATTGTCCACATTGGAGCCAACGACAAAAGGAAAGGAAAAGGTTGAGATTCTGAAGAGAGATTACAGAGGGTTAGGCAGAAATTTAAAAATGAGGTCCTCAAGGGTAGTAATATCTGGATTACTCCCAGTGCTACGAGCTAGTGAGGGCAGGAATAGGAGGATAGAGCAGATGAATGCATGGCTGAGGAGCTGGTGTATGGGAGAAGGATTCACATTTTTGGATCATTGAAATCTCTTTTGGGAGTGACCTGTACAAGAAGGACGGATTGCACCTAAACAGGAAGGGGATGAATAAACTGGCAGGGAAATTTGCTAGGACTGCTTGGGAGGATTTAAACTAGTAAGGTGGAGGGGTGGGACTCAGGGGGATAGCGAGGAAAGAGATCAATCTGAGACAGGTACAGCTGAGAACAGAAGTGAGTCAAACAGTCAGGGCAGGCAGGGACAAGGTAGGACTAATAAATTAAACTGCATTTATTTCAATGCAAGGGGCCTAACAGGGAAGGCAGATGAACTCAGGGCATGGTTAGGAACACGGGACTGGGATATCATAGCAATTACAGAAACATGGCTCAGGGATGGGCAGGACTGGCAGCTTAATGTTCCAGGATACAAATGCTACAGGAAGGATAGAAAGGAAGGTAAGAGAGGAGGGGGAGTGGCATTTTTGATAAAGGATAGCATTACAGCTGTGCTAAGGGAGGATATTCCCAGAAATACATCCAGGGAAGTTATTTGGGTGGAACTGAGAAATAAGAAAGGGATGATCACCTTTTTGGGATTGTATTATAGACCCCCAATAGTCAGAGGGAAATCAAGAAACAAACTTGTAAGGAGATCTCAGCTATCTGTAAGAATAATAGGGTAATTATGTTAGGGGATTTTAACTTTCCAAACATCGACTGGGACAGCCATTGTGTTAAAGGTTTAGAGGGAGAAGAATTTCTTAAGTGTGAACAAGACAATTTTCTGATTCAGTATGTGGATGTACCTACCAAAGAAGGTGCAAAACCTGACCTACTCTTGGGAAATAAGGCAGGGCAGGTGACTGAGGTGTCAGTGGGGGAGCACTTTGGGACCAGCGACCATAATTCTATTCGATTTAAAATAGTGATGGAAAAGGATAGACCAGATCTAAAAGTTGAAGTTATAAATTGGAGAAAGGCCAATTTTGACGGTATTAGGCAAGAACTTTTGAAAGCTGATAGGAGGCAGATGTTCGAAGGTAAAGGGACGGCTGGAAAATGGGAAGCCTTCAGAAATAAGATAACAAGAATCCAGAGAATGTATATTCCTGTCAGGGTGAAAGGGAAGGCTGGTAGGTGTAGGGAATGCTGGATGACTAAAGAAATTGAGGGTTTGGTTAGGAAAAAGAAGGAAGCATATGTCAGGTATAGACAGGATAGATCGAGTGAATCCATAAAAGAGTATAAAGGAAGTAGGAGTATACTTAAGAGGGAAATCAGGGGGGCAAAACGGGGACATGAGATAGCTTTGGCAAATAGAATTAAGGGGAATCCAAAGGGTTTTTGCAAATATATTAAGGGCAAAAGAGTAACGAGGGAGAGAATAGGGCCCCTCAAAGATCAGCAAGGTGGCCTTTGTGTGGAGCCACAGAAAATGGGGGAGATACTAAATCAATATTTTGCATCAGTATTTACTGTGGAAAAGGATATGGAAGATATAGACTGTAGGGAAATAGATGGTGACATCTTGCAAAATGTCCAGATTACAGGGGAGGAAGTGCTGGATGTCTAGAAACAGGAAAAGGTAGATAAATCCCCAGGATCTGATCAGGTGTACCCGAGAACTCTGTGGGAAGCTAGAGAAGTGATTGCTGGGCCTCTTGCTGAGATATTTGTATAATCGATAGTCACAGGTGAGGTGCCAGAAGACTGGAGATTGGCAAACGTGGTGCCACTGATTAAGAAGGGTGGTAAAAACAAGCCAGGGAACTATAGATTGGTGAGCCTGACCTTAGTGGTGGGCAAGTTGTTGGAGGGAATCCTGAGGGACAGGATGTACATGTATTTGGAAAGGCAAGGACTGATTCAGGATAGTCAACATGGCTTTGTGCGTGGGAAATCATGTCTCACAAACTTGATTGAGTTTTTTGAAGAAGTAACAATGAAGATTGATGAGGGCAGAGCAGTAGATGTGATTTATATGGACTCCAGTAAGGCGTTCGACAAGGTTCCCCATGGGAGACCGATTAGCAAGGTTAGATCTCATGGAATACAGGGAGAACGAGCCATTTGGATACAGAACTGGCTCAAAGGTAGATGACAGAGGATGATGGAGGCCTGTGACCAGTGGAGTACCAAAAGAATCGGTGCTGGGTCCTCTACTTTTTGTCATTTACATAAATGATTTGGATGCGAGCGTAAGAGGTACAGTTAGTAAGTTTGCAGATTGGAGGCGTAGTGGACAGCAAAGAGGGTTACCTCAGATTACAATAGGATCTGGACCAGATGGGCCAATGGGCTGAGAAGTGTCAGATGGAGTTTCATTCAGATAAATGCGAGGTGCTGCATTTTAGAAAAGCAAATCTTAGCAGGACTTATATACTCAATGGTAAGGTCCTAGGGAGTGTTGCTGAACAAAGAGACCTTGGAGTGCAGGTTCATAGCTCCTTGAAAGTGAAGTCGCAGGTAGATAGGATAGTGAAGAAGGCATTTGGTATGCTTTCCTTTATGGTCAGAGTATTGAGTACAGGAGTTGGGAGGTCATGTTGCGGTTGTACAGGACATTAGTAAGGCCACTGTTGAAATATTGTGTGCAATTCTGGTCTCCTTCCTATCAGAAAGATGTTGTGAAACTTGAAAGGGTTCAGAAAAGATTTACAAGGATGTTGCCAGGGTTGGAGGAACTGAACTATAGGGAGAGGCTGAACAGGCTGGGGCAGTTTTCCCTGGAGCGCGGAGGCTGAGTTTTAGAGGTTTACAAAATTATGAGGGGCATAGATAGGATAAATAGACAAAGTCTTTTCCCTGGCGTCGGGGAGTCCAGAACTAGAGGGCATAGGTTTAGGGTGAGAGGCGAAAGATATAAAAGAGACCAAAGGGGCAACTTTTTCACGCAGAGGGTGGTATGTGTATGGAATGCGCTGCCAGAGGATGTGGTGGAGGCTGGTACAATTGCAACATTTAAAAGGCATTTGGATGGGTATATGAATAGGAAGGGTTTGGCGGGATATAGGCTGGGTGCTGGCAGGTGGGACTAGATTGGGTTGGGATATCTGGTCAGCATGGACAGGTTGGACTGAAGGGTCTGTTTACATCTCTATGACTCTATGACAAAGAATCCGGTTTCCTCCGGATGCTTCGGTTTCCCCCCACAGTCCAAAGATGTGCAGATCTGGTGAATTGGCCATGCTAAATTGTCCATAGTGTTAATCAGAGGGAAATGGGTCTGGGTGGGTTACTCTTCAGAGGGTCAGTGTAGACTTGTTGGGCCGAAGGGCCTGTTTCCACACTGGAGGGAATCTAATCTAATCTAATCTTTATTGAAGTTGTTCAAGGCCTTACTGTGATCACACCTGGAGTATTCTATACAGTTTTGATCTCCCTACTTAAGATATACTTGCCATTGAGGGAGTACAGTGACTTTTCACAGATTCATTCCTGGGATGGCAGTATCTGTCCAAGGAGTAGAGATTGGGTTAACTGGTCCTGTATTCACTGGAGTTTCTGGAGCCTAAAAATTTCAAATGGTATGAGGAGAGAGTGAGAGTATGATATTGAGATTGGAATTTTTTAAAAAATTCACTTGTGTGACGTAGATTAGATTTTTTAGATTAGATTACAGTGTGGAAACAGGCCCTTCGGCCCAACAAGTCCACACCGACCCGCCGAAGCGAAACCCACCCATACCCCTACATTTACCCCTTACCCTACACTACGATGTAATTTAGTATGGTCAATTCACCTGACCCTGCACATCTTTGGACTGTGGGAGGAAACCGGAGCACCCGGAGGAAACCCTCGCAGACACGGGGAGAACGTGCAAACTCCACACAGTCAGTCGCCTGAGGCGGGAATTGAACCCGGGTCTCTGGCACTGTGAGGCAGCAGTGCTAACTGCTGTGCCACCGTGCCGCCCACGTAAGCATCCCCAACTGGCCAGCATTTATTGCCTGTCCCTACTAGTCCTTCAGGATGTGTTACTGCAGTCCATGTGCTGTAGGGAGACCCACAATGCCTTCAGGGAGGGAACTCCAGGATTTTAAACAATAAGACCATAAGACACAGGAGCAGAAATTGAGCCATTTGGTCCATTGAGTGCGCTCCACCATTCAATCATGGCTGATAGATTTTAAACTCAATTTTCCTGCTTTCTCCCAGTAACTTTTGATCCCTTTGGCAATCAAGAATTTATCTATCTCTAATTTTGATCTAATGGCAGTGAAGCGATATATTTCAAGTCAAGGCTATTTGGAGGGGAACCTACAAATGGTATCCTCTGTAGCCATTGGAGAGGTCCCTAAGGGCTGGCAAGTAGCTAATGTTGTTCCACAGTTCAAGAAGGGAAATAGGGATAACCCAGAAAATTATCCCAGGAAATAGGGATAACCCAGACAGGTGAGTCGCACATCAGTGACTGGGAAACGACTGGAGAGGATTCTTAGGCATAAGAATTACATGCATTTGGAAAAGCATTGCCTAATTAGGGACAGTCAGCATGGCCTTGTGCGGGGCTGATGAAGGGCTCTTGCACGAAACGTCGATTCTCCTGCTCCTTGGATGCTGCCTGACCTGCTGTGCTTTTCCAGCACCACACTCTCGACTCTAATCTCCAGCATCTGCAGTCCTCACTTTCTCCTTTGTGTGGGGCACATCATGTCATGCTTGCTGATTAATTTGTTTGAGGAGTTGACGAGAATGATCGATGAGGGTATAGCAGTGAATATTGTTTATATGGATTTTACTAAGGATTTCGACAAGGTCCCCCATGGTAGTTTCATCCAGAAGGTTAAGATGTGTGGGATTCCTGGTGACTTAGCCCTTTGGATTCAGAATTGGCTCGCCCATAGAAGACAGAGGATAGTCGTGGACTAGTACTAAGACCTCTGTTGTTTTTGATTTATACAAATGACTTGGATGAAAACATTGATGGCTGGATTAGTAAATTGCAGATGACACAAAGATTGGAGGAGTTGTGAGATACTGTAGAAGGTTGTCAAAGGATACAGCAGGGTGTAGATCAGTTGCAGGTATTGGCGGATAAATGGCAGGTGGAGTTTAGTCCAGATGAGTGTGAGGTGTTACACTCTGGGAAATCAAATGTTAGTGGAAGTTGTACAGTTAATGGCAGGATCCTTAACAGCACTGATGTACTGAGGGATCTTGATGTCATAGGCCATAGCTCCTGAAAGTGGCCACACAAGTAGATAGGTCGATAAAGAAGGTTATGGCAGAATATTACCTGAGTTTCCTGATGAGGAGCTCATGCTCGAAACGTCTACTCTCCTGCTCCTTGGATGCTGCCTGACCGGCGGTGTTTTTCCAGCACCACACTTTTCATTTCTGTATTAATGGTCTAGCAATAGTACCTTTAGGCCACCACCTTCCTGTATTGAGTATTGACCTGCTCTTATAGCCACTATTTATATGGTGAGTCTAGATGGTTTTCTGATTAATGATGTCCCCAAGAATGTTCATAGTAGGGGATTCAGTATGGTAACACCACTGAATGTCAAAGGGTGTTGGCTCGATTGTCTCTTATAGGAGAAGGTCATTGCCTGGCATTTGTGCAGCACATATGTTACTTGCCACTTGTCAGGCAAGCCTGAATATTGTCCAGGTCTTGCTGCTCTTAGATACAGACTGCTTCAATATCTGTGGAGACCTGAATAGTGCTGAATATTGCATATCATAAGCAAACATCCCCATTTCTGACCTTATGAAGAAGGGAAGTAGATAAAGATAATTGGACCTAGGACTATCCTTGCAGAGGTGTTCTGAAGCTGAAATAACTGACCTCTAACAACTATAATCATCTTCCTATGAGCCAAGTATGACTCTGACCAGTAAAGAGTTTGGCTCTGACTCCCAATCATTCCAGATTTTGCTGGGGTTCCTTGATGTTACTCCTGGTCAAATGCAGCCATGATTTCAAGAGCTGCCATTCTCACCTTGCTTCTGAAATTCAGCTCTTTTGTCCATGTTTGAACCAAGACTGTTATGAGGTCAGGAGCTGAGCAGCCCTGGCAGGACCCAAATTGGGCATCAATGAACAATTTGTTGCTAAGCAGGTGCTGCTTGATAGCATTATTGGTGACACTTTCCATCACATTATTGCTGATCCAAAGTTGCCTGATGGGGTGGTAATTTGTCAGTTTGAATTTGACCTGCTTTTTGTGTACAGGAATACTTTGGTAATTTTTCACACTGTTGGGTAAATGCCAATGTTGCAGCCATACTGGAACAGATTGGCTATGGGAGCCACAAGCTCTAGTCTTCAATACTATTGCCAGAATGTTGTCAGGACCCTTTATAATTATTCAGTGCCTCCAACTATTTCTTTATATCACATGGAATAAATCAAATTGGCTGAAGACTGGTATCAGTTATGCTGGGGACCACTGGAGGAGGTCGAGATTGCTGCAAAAATATTAGCCTTATCTTTTGCACTGATGTCCTGGATTCTTTCATCATTGAGGATGGGGATATTTGTGGAGCCTCCTCCTCCAGTGAACTGTCCAAAAACATTCATGACACAATGTAGAACTGCAGAATTTAGATCTGATCCATTGATTGTGGGATCACTTAGCTCTGTTCATCACTTGCTTGTTTGGCATGCAAGTAGTCCTTTTTGAGATGCCTTGTTGTTAGGTATCCCAAGTGCTGCCCCTAGCATACCCTCCTTCACTCTCCATTGAACCACGGTTGATCGCTTGGCTTGATGGCAATGGTTGAATGGGGAATATGCTGGACACTGAGGCTGCAGATTGTGTTGAAGTATATTTTTACTGCAGTTGATGACTCACCGCACTTCATGGATGTCCAGTCTTGAGTTGCTAGATTCATTTTGCACTGTGATTATGCTACACACAATGAAAGGTATTTTCAATGTGAAGATGGGACTTCGGTCCCACAAGCACTGTGTGGTGATTTCATTTACCGTCATGGACAGATACATCAGCAGCTAATAGATTAGTAAGGCGGAGGTCAAGTATGTTGTTCCCTTATGTTGGTTCCCTTACCACATGCCATAGACCCAGTCTAGCGGCAACATTCTTTAGGATCTAACCAGTTCGATCAGTCGTGCTGTTATCAAACTACTTTTGGTAGTGGACATTGAAATCCCCCACCAATTGCACATTTTGCACCTTTGCCACACTCAGTGATTCCTCCAGGTTTTATTCAACATGGAGGAGTGCTGATTTGTCAGCCAAGAACACTTCTCATTGTATATTTATTGTAAAAATACACATGACAATAAATTCTAAATTATATAAGGTCAGGTCACTAGACTTGAAGTGTTAACTCTGTTTCTCACTCCACAGATGCAATTAGACCTTCTGAATTTCTCTAGCAATTCCTACATTTGTTCCAGATTTTTAGCATCCACAGTTTTCTGTTTTATTTTATTCATCATCAAGATGCACAGTGGACCATGCGGAGTCATCATTGGTGAAAAAGGGTGTAGTTCCTTTTTGATTTTTTGTGAAACAGCATCAATTTCTAGACCGTAGCTTAGATATTAACTGGTTTTGCCTCTGTGCGTTATAATAAACAGATTGCTTTGAGTTTATTATGGACCAGACCTAGTCCCCTGAATATATTTTAAGAAGGTAACCTATATGCTAACTTTTTATCATTTTAAAGGTAAATGGACAAACTACTTGGCGTTAAGCAAAACACAATTCATTTGAATACTATAGTGAAAGCACAAATAGAAGAAAGTGGAATTTATAATAACTTAACTACATTATCACCAAATAATAGATATAGCGCCTATTACTGAATAACTGTTCCAACATAGTAACATCTCATAAATACACTCCTTGGCAAAAAGGCAAATTCAGACACAGATTTTCACATGTAGTTCTCTAATCCAGGAGGAAACATCAAAGGAAAATTCAGAGAAAGTAGCAGCACGGACTGAAGCTTCTATCTCTTGGACATCCCAAAGGCTTCTGCTCAAAACTAAACTTAAAACTAAAAAAAAAACTAGAAAGCCTTGTCTGTGGGAGTTGGCCACACCCAGATTACTTCCATTGTTCCAATTTTTACAAGAATTCCAAGGCCTCAAATTGTTTACTTTCTTAGATACAGCTTGGCGCCTCTGCCTTACAATCTCTCTTTTAAAAAAAAGGACAAAATAAACTCTTAAAGTGACAGCATCATCACAAGTTTCTGAAAGAAGCTTGGTGAAAGTCTCTTTTATTCTGTACAGTAGTACCAAGGAGAAACAACTGGCCATTCAGTGACTGAATATATTAATGGTGATACTTGCATAGTAGTAGTGGCATTTGATAATCAATACATTCCTCATGTCACAGTCATACAGAAATCTCTGGATTACTTTTAGTCTGCCTACTGCTCATGATCAGAAGAATAGAAGAATTTAACAATTGAACACATGCCTAGAAAACTGGTTTGGAGGGAGGACATCAGATTTCGGAGGCATTGGAACTAATTCTGAGATGTGTGAGACCTATACAAGAAGGGCAGGTTGCATTTAGCAGGACCGGAACTACTATCCTCACAGTGAGAATCGTTAATGCTATTGAGAAGGGATTAAGTAGATGAGCGACAGTACAGGAATCTGAGACAGAGATTAAGTTTGAGGGAAGCAAAACTGGGAAAAGGAAGTAGAGAAGTAGAAATCGAAAACAAAAGGTAGATAAAGTTTAATCAAGCATCAAATACAGTCGAAATAGAGAATAACGTTGCAAAGCAAAATTAAAGGCACTGTATCATATTGACTTGAATGCACAAATTGTGATAAACTGGCATGTTTTAATTGTGTGATTAAGGTGCATAGTGTAATATAGTTTGGAATTTGGACTTTAAAGTGGAGATTTGCTATATGTGTTATTTCAATTCTATGATAGTAAGTGAGTAATTTTTTAAAGGTCAGAAAGTCATTTGAAACAATGAACTAAAGACATCATTTCCAAGAAGGAATGTGATTGAAGTTAATTACCTAGCAGTATGACTCAGAGGCAGTCAGCTGAACCAAATCAGTTTTTCTTATTGAATCCCTACAGTGTGGAAACAGGGTAATTTAGCATGGCCAATCCATTAAAATTGCACATCTTTGGAGCGTGGGAGGAAACTGGAAGACCCTAAGGAAACTGATGCAGACAGGGGGAGGACATGGAAACACCACACGGATAGTCACCCCCGGGTGAAATCGAACCTGGCTCCCTGCTGTTGTGAAGTAGCAGTGCTAATCATTGAGCCACCATGCCACCTCTTTCTACCTCTATATTTGCATTACAGTAAAATTAAAATCTTTAAACATCCCCATAATTCGCCCCAATGGTTGAGAACCAGACTTTTTGAATAACTGATCCTAGACTATGCGAATAATCAATTCCTGACACCACTTTGTATCTTAAACAAAAGACTAAGCAACGTATTAATACCACAGTAACTTTACCCGAGTAAAATTCAATAACAAAGTAAACTAAGTGCTTTAAATCCAAAAATGTCTGTTTTCAGTCATTCACACAATACAAACAAACAGAGTTAAGGATAAATAAAATAACAATATTAGCCAGATTTATCCACAGAATCGACCCGAGTTCGATTCTATGCATAAATAAAATAACAATATTCACCAGATCAATCAAAGTGGTTTTCCACAGGCATAGATAATGGTTGATTTTCTTAAGATATCAATCATGGTCACCTTTACAGTTCACTCAGATAACCACAGTAATACTTAAAAATTAGTTTTCTATTCTCTGTGCTTCCAAGAGCTGAGCCTGATGAGAAAAGGTCACGCAGTGACTTTTCAAATTTTCGTACTGTAGTATCAGCAGCTAAATTCCTTCCCACAGAAAACACAGACGAACACACAATTTAGTTGCCATCCAATATCTGTCATCTTCTTGAACGTATGGTCTTTTTCATACTTGCTGGAACCAATTCCCAGTTACTGACCTTATTAATAGCCAACCTTTGCTCTCTGTTTAAATATAATTTGCCTCCCCAGTGATGAAGTACCTGCAATTAACTTCCAGATCTAGTCTTAAAAACTTGTTCAGTCTGATTTCCTGTTAACGTGGAAAATTGGTGCAGCAGAAGACCATTTGGCCCTTTCAGTCTGTACCACTATTCAATATGATCGTGGCTGATCATGTATCCCATCCCCACTTTCTCTCCATACCCCTTGATTTCTTTAACTGCAAAGATCCAGCTCCCTCCTGAATATATCTAAAAACTGGCCCCAATAGCTTTCTGTGGTAGAGAATTCCACAGACTCACAACTTTACGAGTGAAGTAATTCTTCCTCATTTCAATCCTGAATAGCTTACCCCTTATTCTTAGACTGTGACTCCTAGTTCTGGACTTTCCCAACATTGGACACATCCTTCCTGCATCTAGCTGCCCAATTCCATCAGGACTGGATACCTCATATGTTTCTACAAGATCCCACCTCATTCTTCTAAATTCCAGTGAGCATAAGCCCAGTTGATCCCGTCTTTCTTCATATGTCTGCCCTATCATCCTGGGAATCAGTCTGGAGAGCCTTTGTCAGACTCCCACAATGGTAAGAATGTCCTTCCTCAAACTAGCAGACCAAAGCTGTATACATTACTCAAGGTGTGGCCTCACCAAGGCTCTGTATAACTGCAGCAAGACATCCCTCCTCCCATACTCAAATCCTCTCACTATGAAGGCCAGCATGCCATGAGCTTTCCTTACCACCTGCTGCGCTTGCCTGCCAACCTTCAGCGACTGTTCCATCTCAACTTTTCCTAAACTGCTACCATTCAGATAATAATCTGCCTTCCTGATTTTTTGCCATCAAAGTGAATAACCTCACCTTAATCCACATCATTTTGCATTTGTCAAGTATTTGTCCACTCAGCCAGCCTGTCCAAGTCACGCTGCAGGCTCTTAGCATCCTCTTCAAAGCACACATGGCCACCCATTTGCAACATAGGAGATATTGTATTCAATTCCTTCATCCAAATCGTTAATGTATATTGTGAAAAGCTGGGTTACCAGCACTGAACCCTGCAGTACCTCACTCATCACTGCCTACCATTCTGAAAAGAACCCATTTTATTCCAACTCTCTGCTTCCTATCTGCCAATCAGTTCTCTATCCACATCAATACATTATCTCCAATACCATGAGCTTTAATTTTGCTTACTAATTTCTTATATGGAAATTTGTCAAAAGTCTTTCAAATGTCTAGATACTCAACATCCACTGATTCACCCTCGTCCACTCTACTGGTCATATCCTCAAAAAATTCTAGAAGATTTGTCAAGCATGATTTTTCTTTAATGAATCTACGCTGACTTGAACCAATCATGCCACCACTTTCCAAATGCTCAGTAATTGCATCCTTAATAATTGACCCTAGCATTTTCTCCACCGCTGATGTCAGGCTAACCAGCCTATAATTGCCCGTTTTCCCTCTCCCTACTTTTTTTAAAAAAGTGCGGTTAGATCACTTTGCCCATCTCTAGGAACTGTTACAAAGGCAGTGGTGAGTTGCCTTCTTGAATCTCTGCAGTCCATGTGCTGTAGATTGACAGTACCCTGAGGGACAGGAGTGAAGGAATGATGATGTATTTCCAGTGAGGATGCTGAATGGCTTGGTGGTATTCTTAAGTATCTGATGCCCTTGGAAGTTATTGTGGTTTTGGACCAAAAGAGTGAGGGCTCAAATACTGGCCAGATGCCCATGGGGTTTATTGATTAACTTTTGCAATGCTGAGTTCATAACACAGAACAGCAAAAGATCAGATGTGGGCCACTAGATGGTTCAGGATGTTGCCAGGGTTGGAGGATTTGAGCAGCAGTCAGAGGCTGAATAGGCTGATGCTGATTTCCCTGTAGCGTCAGAGGCTGAGAGCTGACCTTATAGAGGTTTATAAAATCATGAGGGGAATGGATAGGGTAATTAGACAAGGTCTTTTTCCCGGGTTGGGAGAGTCCAGAACGAGAGGGTATAGGTTTAGGGTGAGAGGGGAAAGATTTAAAATGGACCTAAGGGGCAACTTTTTCACATAAAGGGTGGTGTGTGTATGGAATTAGCTGCCAGAGGAAGTGGTGGAGGTTGGTACAATTACAACATTTTAAAGGCAGCTGGATGGGTACATGAACAGGAAGGGTTTAGGGTGATATGGGCCAAGTGTTAGCAAATGGGTCTAGATTAATTTGAACATTTGTCCTGCTGCAGAGCCACTTGTGGTGGTGGACACTCAGAGTACATTTTGTGCTTTTGCTAGGCAAAGTATTTCCTCAAAGTGGTGTTCAACATGGAGGAATACTGATTCATCAACTGAGGGAGAACAGCAGGAAGTTTCCCTGCCCATGTTTAACCTGAAGGCTTCATGGGATCCAGAGGACTCTCAGAGCAACTCCATCCCAACTGTTTTGCATCCCACTGCCTCTGCTGCGTCTGTCCTCCTGGTGGGATGGAAGATATCAAGGGATAGCGATGGTGGTGTCTAGGACGTTGTCTGTCAGGTATGATTCCGTAAGTATGACTATGTCAGGCTGTTCAATGACTAGCCCATGAGATAGCTCTCCCAATTTTGGCACTAGCCTCCAGATGTTAGTAAGAAGGACTTTGCAGGATTGACAGGGCTGTCTCTGCTGTTATCTTTTCCAGTGCCCAGGTAGTTGGAGTTAATCTGCCCAGTTTCAATGTTTCATTGAGGCTCACTGCAATTAATACAATGAGTGGCTTGCTGGGCTATTTCAGAGGGCAGTTGAGAGTCAAACACATTGCTGTGGGTCTGGAGTCACAGGAAGGCCAGGGCAGGCAAAGATGACAGATTTTCTTCCCTGAAGAACATTAGTGAGCCAGCGGATTTATCGAACAATTGGCAATGGTTTCATGATCACCAGTAGATTCTAATGCCAGATTTTTTTTATTGAATTCAAATTCCACTACCTATGGTGATGGGATTTGCACCCAGAATTGAGTTGAGTTTGAGTTGAACGATAATTCCTCGAGGCCATTACTTCCCTCTAAATAAAATGAGTCCATGGTATTTGGGGCATGGCTAGAGGATTGGCTGGCTGGCAGAAGGCAGAGAATGAAATAAAAGGGTATTTTTCAGAATGGCACCATGACTAGTGGAGTTCTACAGGGATCAAAGTTGGGATCACAACTATTCACATTCATTATTGGTCTAGATGAAGAAACAGAGGGCATTATTGCTAAATTTGCAAAAGACAGAAAGCTAGGTGGAGGGACAGGTTGTGTTAGGGAAGTGGGGAGGCTGCAGAAGGACTTACACAGGGTAGGAGAGTGGGCCAAGAAATGGCAGATGGGATACAATGTGTGAGGGTTTGTACTTAAGTAGGAAGAGTAAAGATGTAGACTATGTTCTAAATAGGGAAAGGCTTTGGAAATCTGAACCACAAAGGTACTTAGGATTCCTAATTCAGGTTCCTCTTAAGGTTAACACGTAGGTTCAGTTGGCAGTTAGGAAGGCTAATGCAATATTCTTATTCATTTCAAAAGGGCTAGAATACAAGAACAGAGATGTACTGCTGAGGCTGTATAAGGCCCTGGTCAGACCACCATTGGAATTTTGTGAGCAGTTTTGGGCTCCGTATCTAAGGAAGGATGTGCTGGTTTTGGAGGAGTTCCAAAGGAAGTTGACAAGAACAAAGCCAGGGATGAAGGGCTTGCCATATATTTCCCTCCCCACCCCTCTCCGCCTTCCGCAAAGACCGTTCCCTCCGTGACTACCTGGTCAGGTCCACGCCCCCCTACGACCCACCCTCCCATCCTGGCACTTTCCACTGCCACCGCAGGAACTGTAAAACCTGTGCCCACACCTCCTCCCTCACCTCCATCCAAGGCCCTAAAGGAGCCTTCCACATCCATCAAAGTTTTACCTGCACATCCCCTAATATCATCTATTGTATCCGTTGCTCCCGATGCGGTCTCCTCTACATTGGGGAGACTGGACGCCTCCTAGCAGAGCGCTTTAGGGAACATCTCAGAGACACCCGCATCAATCAACCAAATCGCCCAGTGGCTCAACATTTCAACTCCCCCTCCCACTCTGCCGAGGATATGGAGGTGCTGGGCCTCCTCCACCGCCGCTCCCTCACCACCAGACGCCTGGAGGAAGAACGCCTCATCTTCCGCCTCGGAACACTTCAACCCCAGGGCATCAATGTGGATTTCAACAGTTTCCTCATTTCCCCTTCCCCCACCTCATCCTAGTTTCTAACCTCCAGTAACTCGACCTGTCCGGACTTGTCCGACCTGCCCAGCTCCTTTTCCACCTATCCACTCCACCCTCTCTTCCCTGACCTATCACCTTCATCTCCTTCCCCACCTACCTATTGTACTCTATGCTACTCTCTCCCCACCCCCACCCTCCTCTAGCTTATCTCTCCATGCTTCAGACTCTCTGCCTTTATTCCTGATGAAGGGCTTTTGCCCGAAACGTCGATTTTGCCTGTCCTCGGATGCTGCCTGAATTGCTGTGCTCTTCCAGCACACTAATCCAGAATCTGGTTTCCAGCATCTGCAGTCATTGTTTTTACCCCATATGAGAAGCAGTTTGAGTACTCTAAGTCTGTACTTGATGGAATTTAAAAGGATCAGAGAGGATCTCATTGAAATTTACAGAATACTGAGAGGACTGGATAGAGTGGATGTAAAAATATTCCTACTAGTAAGAGAGACTCGGACCAAAGGGCACAGCCTCAGAGTGAAAGGACCAACCTTTCTGAGTAAGATATAAGGATGTGGAGTAATTTCTTCAGCCAGAGAGAGGTGAATCATTGCCACAGAAGTCTGTGGAGGCCAAATCACCAACTGCATGCAAGACAGAGATAGGTAAGGTCTTGATTAGTAAGAAGATCAAAGATTATGGGAGAAGGCAGGAGAATCAGTTGAGAAGCACATCAACGTTGATTAAATGGCAGAGGAGACTCAATGGGCCAAATGACCTAATTCTGCTCCTATATCTTATCTTACAATGTTGAACTTGTATCAAACTTTTGTTAGATCACAGCTGGAGTATGGTGAAATTTCTGGAAGGATGTGAACTCATTAGAGAGGGTGCAGAAGCAATTTACAAGAATAGTTCCAGAAACAAAGAATGTCAGTTATGAGCATGTATTGAAGCGGTTGGGACTGTTTTCCTTGCATAGAAGAAGACTGAGTGGAGATTTGATGAAGATTGGAGATTTGCAAAATCATGAGCAGACTAAATACAGTAGATAAGGAGAAGCTGAAAGAAAGAGATGGCATAGATTTAAAGTGGTGTGTAAAAGAAGCAACAATGATTTGAGAAAAGTTTTTTACTTGGCGCCTGGAAATGTGGTGGAGGTAGGTTAAATTGAGGCATTCCAGAGGGCATTGTATCACTATTTGGTTCAAAATAACGTGCAAAAGTATGGAGAAAAAAGGATATAGACTCCAGGAAATTATGTTCATTTGAAGAGCCGCTGCAGTGACCATAGACTAAATGGAACCCTTCTGTGCCATAACAATTATGTGATAATTTTGTGCTCTTTAATTACAAGCCATTGTCAACCTCATTAGATTGTTCAGTGGTTAACCATCACAGTAAACAAGTGTAAAAATTAAACTGATTATCTATCAAGCTAGATTTCACTCTGGGATGTGACTTGTTCAACATTGTCTTCAACTGGGATCATAGCAATTGCCGTTACAGAGACATGGCTCCATGGTGATCAATATTGGAAACTTCACCTTTAAGAAACAATAGCTTTAATGAAAAAAGTAGCACTCAATAAGGGACAAGATCAATAAGTTAGTAAGTGAGGAGCTCAGAAACACAGAAGCATAGAAAATAGAAGCAAGACTGGGCCATTCAGCTATTGAGGCTGCTCTGTCATGTGATCAAGGCTGATCAAGGCTTCCAACCTGAATGTTCCCCAATCCTGCACTGCCCGTTTCTTTCTCCTACCCAAAATCCATAAATCCAACAGCTCTGGTCAACCGATGGTCTCTGCCTGCTCCTGCCCCACAGAACTCATCTCGTCCTACTTAGATTCCGTTCTTCCCTTTTGGTCCAGGAACTCGCCACCTATCTTCGGGAAACAACCCACGCCCTCCACCTTCTCCAAGACTTTCAATTCCCCAGTCCCCAATACCTCATCTTCACCATGGACATTCAGTCCCTATACACCTATATCCTCCATGCCAGGGGCCTAGAAATCCTCCGTTTCTTCCTCTCCCATAGGCCCAACCAGTCCCCCTCCACCGACACTCTCATTCGCTTGTCGGAACTGGTCCTCACCCTCGACAATTTTCTCTTTGATTCCTCCCACTTCCTACAAGCCAAAGGGGTGGTTAAGGGCACCCGCATGGGCCTGAGCAATGCCCGCCTCTTTGTCTGATCCATGGAGCAGTCCCTCTTTTGCAACTACACTGGCACTATCCTTCACCTCTATCTCTGCTACATTGATGACTGCCATCGGTGCTGCCTTGTACTCCCATGAGCAGTTTGAACAGTTCATCAGCTTGGCGAACACCTTCCACCTGACCTCAAATTCACCTGGACCATCTCCAACACCTCCCTCCCCTTCCTGGACCTCTCCATTGCCATCTCTGGTAACCAACTCACCACCAACATCTATTTGAAACCATCAGCTATTTCGACTACACCTCCTCTCAACCGCTCTCTTGAAGAAATGCAATCCTGTACTCCCAATTTCTCTGCCTCTGCTACATCTGCTCCCATGATGAAATGTTCCACTCTAGGGCATCCCAGATGTTTTCCTACTTTAGGGACTGTAATTTCCCCTTCTCTGTGATTAATGAGGCCCTCAACTACATCTCCCCCATTTCCCGCACTTCTGTCCTCAAACTCCCACTCCCCAACAACAATAAGGATAGAGCCCCCCCGGACTCACATACCACCAAATCAATCTTTAAATTGAAGGCATCATCATCTACCACTTTTGTCATTTACAACAGACCCCACCACCAAAAAGATATTTCCTTCCCCACCCTTATTGCTTTCCATAGGGACCATTTACTCACAACTCCCTTGTCGGCCTCTACAATCCCCACCAAACTTTCCTCCACACCTGGCACCTTTCCCTGCAACTGCAATACGTGTAACACCTGTCCCTACGCCTCTTCTCTCACCTCTGTCCAAGGCCTCAAACAATCCTTCCAGATCCAGCAGAGTTTCACCTGCACGTTTTCCAATGTGGTCTATTGCGTCCATTGCTCCCAATGTGGTTTTCTCTGGTTCGTGGAGCACCTGTGCTCCGCATGCACCAATCAACCTGACCTTCCATTTCAACATGGGGCGGCATGGTGACTCAGTGGTTAGCACTGCTGCCTCACAGCACTAGGGTCCCAGGTTCAATTCCAGCCTGGGGTGACTGTCTGTGTGGAGTTTACACATTCTCCCCATGTCTGCCTGGGTTTCCCCTGGGTGCTCCGGTTTCCCCCCATAGTCCAAAGATGTGCAGGTTAGGTGAATTTGCCATTCTAAATTGCCCATTGTGTTAGGTGCATTAGTCAGAGGGAAATGGGTCTGGGTGGGTTACTGTTCGGAGGGTCGGTGTGGACTTGTTGGGCTGAAGGGCCAATCACGCTGTAGGTAATCTAATCTAATTTAATCACCCTCCAATTCTCTTGGCCTCCTCCATTGTCAAAGTGAAGCCAAACATAAACTGGAAGAACAACACCTTATATTTCACCTCAGGAACTCAGAGCCAAACAGTCTTAATATAGAATTCACCAGCTTCAAAATCTCCCCACGCCAATCTCACCCCATGTCCAGCCCTCCCTGACCTGACCTAACCTGTCCACCTTCCTATTAACCTGCCCACTCCACGTCTCCCCACTGACCAATCACAATAACCCCAAACTGCATTCACCTATCACCATCCCATCCACTCTTCTCCCCAGCACCAACCCCTTCCTTCTATTTATTTCTGGGCTCCCTTTCCCCTCCCCAGTCCTGATAAACAGTCCTGGCCCAAAACGTTGACTTTCCTGCTCCTCTGATGTAGTCTGACCTGCAATGCTTCTCCAGCTCCACATTAGTTGATCCTGATCTCAACACCAATACACAGACTCTCTTCCCATACTCAACATATTTCGTGTCTAGAAATCTATTTCCTTCTCAAATATATTTCGTGACTTGTCTCCAAAGCCGAATTTATGAAAAAGTCCCTATGGACCCCAGCAACTGAATAAATAAATTTCTCCCCTCAGTCCAAAATGGCCTATCCTCTATCCTGAGGTGGTGAACCCTTTGTTCTAGACTTGATCATCCTTCTGACCAACCCTTCAGAATTTTATACATTTTAATCAAATTCCTTCTTATCAAAGACTAGTTCTCAGTTTCTCTTCATTCAACACATTGCCATCGCAAGAATCTGATTGGTGACCCTTAGTTAAACTCTCTCTCTATGGCAAGTGTATATTTTCTTGGGTAAAGAGATCAGAACTGAATATAATACTCCAGGTGTTACCCCACCCTTGCCCTTTTTCGTATCAACAAGACATCCTTGGTTCTGTACTTAAAGTCCTCAGTAAAGACTAACATACTATTTACCTTCTTAACTGCTTCCTGCATCAACATGCACATCTGGTTTCCGTGACTGGTGTACAAGGGCACTCAATTTCCTAAACTGTAGGAATTCTTCTGCCATCAAATTATTGCACATGTAGTTTTGCCAGTAGGTTTTGCATGTTAAATAAAGGTCAGCCATGATTACTGGAGCAACCTCATTGCACGTACAGGTATTTTAAATTTTAGTTTAGTATTATCCCCTACCTCAGTATAACTGTACGGAGGCCTTTAGACAACATCTACTATTGTTTTCGCTCCTTTGCTGCTTCTTAGTTCCACCGGATTCTATGTATATTTTCCAAGGCAATAGCCTTCATTATTAACAAAAACAGAAATTGCTGGAGGATCTCAGCAGGTCTGGCTGCGTTTGTGAAGAGTTAACGTTTTGAGCCCAGTGATCTTCCTTCAGAACATCTGAAGAATTTCAGTTCATAGATGCTGCCAGACCTGCTGAGTTTCTCCTGCTTTTTCTATTTTTGTTTGTTTCAGCGTCTACAGTTCTTTATTTCGTCCTTTTATTATTCTGCTGATTCCATGCTTTACTAAGAGAAAAAAACACCACCTCTCTGTTCTTCCTTGCGTCTCCTTTCTAAATATACCTTTGGATATTTGGTTCCCAGCCGTGTAACCTTACAGCTATGCCTCAGTAATAACATTTACATCATACTCACTCACAACATTTTTAAACTCTTCATTTATTATTCTTATTGCGATTGCTCCGTTTAATGCAATAAATTCAGGTTTGCCTTTTCAACATTTTTACACTTTTTGTGCTATTGCTCTGGTTGCTGCTACTCCGTGGGTTTTACCTCTGTCATCCAATTTTGCTTTGCACTTTTCAGCCGTTGGTCCTTTATTTCCCCACAGCCGTTCCCTGACATCGCACCGCCGGAGCGGGGCGCTAACGGACACAACGTGGAGGCGGGAACAGTCTGGGGGAGGCGGGACCTGGGCCTGGCCGCTGATTGGCCGCTGCCTCCTCGTGGACGGACCGTTGACGGGGGGGGGGGGGCGGCCCTGGCTCGTTGTCATGACAACAAATTCCGGAAACAAGAGGCGCACTGCGGGCCTTCGAGCGGAGAGGGAGAGAGAAGATGGCGCATTACCGGGTAAGGGAGGAAGGGCGGTCGACGAGGAAAGGGAAACGGTGGAGACAGGGCTGGGAAGTGTCTGGAGCGGGAGTTTGGAGTGAGGATCACTTGAGGAGAGCCTAGGAGCAGGGACGGGGGTTGGGGTAACTCTGGGATAACCCAATGGGGAGGGCAAGCCGGGGGCCGGAGGCCGGATCTGGAGTTAGGACGATGGGGTTTGACGGGGAGGGTCTGCAGTGGGAGTGACTGAGTTCGGGGCGGTAAGAGGGTCTGTAGCGGAGATGACTGGGTTTGAGGGGAAGGGTCTGGAGTGAGGACGATGGGGGTTTGTGGGGGAGGGTCTGGAGTGGGGATGAGTAGGATTTTGGGGGTGGGTTGCGTTTGGGGTGGGTCTGTTGTGGAGACAACTAGGTTTGGGGTGGGGTGGAGGGTCTGTTGTGGGGATGCCTGGGGTTGTGGTCTGTAGTGAGGGTGACCCGAGGGGGGGGATAGGGGAAATGGAGAATGGCTGAAGGAGATGTTGGTGCCATGTGCTAGAGTTCATAAGTGGGGGTGCTGGGTGAAATTGGGTTTTGTATAGGGCAAGTGGGTGGAAGGCAGGGGTGAGGTAGATGGAGTAAGGTAGACTGAGTCAAGGGTGAGTGGGGGTCAGATGGAGTGAGTTGGGTGAGATCAAGGAGGATGTTTGAGGAGGCAGTGGCAAGAGAAAGTGTAGTGTCTGGGGGGAGGAGAGTGGGGTGGAAGGGGTGGTGGAGAGGTGAGTTGGGGAGGGTTGGTGGGTGTTGGATTTGACAAGGACTGGGGGAGAGAGAGTTGGGATTAGTGATTTTTGGGTGTCTGGATGTGGGGACATTTGGGGGTCTGCTTTTGTTTGTCTTTTACCTGAATGGTATGGCAGTGGTGTGGTTGGTGAGTTTGCAGATGGCACCAAAATTGGAGATATTGTGGACAGTGATGAAGGTTATCTAATGTTGCAAAGAGATCTTGATCATTTGAGTCAATTGGCTGAGGAGTGGCAGATGGTGTTTCATTTGGCTAAATGCAAGGTATTACATTTTGGCAAAACAAACAAGGGCAGCAATTATATAATTAATGGTCAGGCTTTGGCTCGTATTGTAGAACAGTGAGATTTATCGGTTCTGACACACACTTCTTTGAAATTTGCATCATGCCTAGGTAGGGTAGTTAAGATATTTTAGCAGGTTTACCTTCTTCACTCAGGCCTTTTAAGGATGTTATGTTGAAGTTACTGATAATATTCCTAGAATGAAAGGAGAGGCTATCCAGCCTTACCTTTTTATAACCTCGAAATTCAATGTGGTGCTGTCCCTTCCCCTTGCCAAACTAATCTAAATTTCTCCCAGTGGTGTGCACAAACCCACGTGCAAAGAACCCCCATTCTGGTTCAGGTGGGGGCCATTCTGCTTGACTAAATTAGACCCGTACAGTGTGGAAATAGGCCCTTCGGCCCAACAAGTCCACACCGACCCTCCAAAGAGTAACCCACCCAGACCTGTTCCCTCTGACTAATACACCTAATACTATGGGCAATTTAGCATAGCCAATTCACCTGTGAGGAAACCCACACAGACACAGGGAGAATGTGCAAACTCCACACACAGTCATCCAAGGCTGGAATCAAACCTGGGACCCTGATGCTGTGAGGCAGCAGTGCTAACCACTGAGCCATCGTGCTGCCCCAAAAGGTTCCATCTTCCACAGAAACCGTTCCTGTCATTCAGGAATCTAAACCCTCCCTGCTGTACCAACTCTTGAGCCGAGCATTCACCTGACTTATTCTTTTATTTCTCTCCTCACTAGCACGTGGCAGTTGGAGTAATCTGGAGATCTTTGAGATCATGCTCTTTAGACTATTGCTCAGCTACCTAAATTCTTGATGCCTATCCCTCATTTCCAATGTCATTGGTAATGATGTACTACAACCTCTGTCTTGTCATCCTGCAGCCTCTGTAGCATCCCTGACCCTGGCACAGAGGTAATATCACCTTGGAATCATTTTTGTGGCCACAGAAACACCTGACTGTTCTTTAAACGAATCCCTATCATTGTTGCTCCTGCTTTCTTCCCCAACTCCTGGACAGTCCAGCTGCTTCTGGTGCTAGAAGCTTGGCTCTGTCTGCGCTTTCTTGAGGAACCAATGCCCTCATCAGCTTCCAGAATGGAAAACTGATTTGTGGGTAGGACCTGGGGTGGGAAATCCTGCACTACCTGCCTGTTTCTCCTTGACTGCCTGGTGGTCACCCATTCCCTTTCCTCCAGTCCCTTGAGCTGCATTGTGACCCCCTCGGAGCTCGTGTTTCTCTGTTAGGAGCACTTCCTGCACACACGGTATCTGGAATGCCAGTTGGGACCATGGAGGATAGGAATGGAGTCAGGGAGCTATCATAGACATGTCATATGCATGTACCTATTGGTGGCATAAACACCTTATTCCTCTTGTTTTCTCCAGGCTGGTGATTCCCGTAGAGAGCAATTTCGTAGATACTTAGAGAAAGGTGGTGTACTGGATACACTTACAAAAGGTGAGGTGCTGTTTTCACTCTTTTTTTTTTGTTCATTTGTGGGACGTAGGTGTTCCTGGCTGGGCTGGCCTAGCCTGTATTGCTCAAATTGTCCCTGAGGTGTGGTAGTGAGCTGCTTTCTTTTAACTGCTGCAGTCCATGTGCTGTAGGCACACACACAATCTTGTTAAGAAGGGAGTTCCAGGATTTCACCTTGTGATACCGATGGAACAGTACCGATATACCAATTCAGGATTATGTGTGGCGTGAAACGGATCTTGCAAGTATCTGCTGCCCCTATTCTGGATGTTGGTTTTGAGGTGGTGTCTAATGAGTCATGGTGAATTTCTGCAGTGCATCTGAATGCCTTATTGTATTATTATATAAATATGAAACATCCTGGGGATGTTCATAGACATCTTAGGCAACAAAATCAGATGCAGAAGTCCCCAGTGGTAATATTTGGGCAGGTATTGAACAAATCTTGGAACATTGAAGCAGATCTTAGGTACATCTTGAAAGCAACAATAATCTGACCCTTCCTCTCATGTTTTTCTTCTTAACTGGGTTCAAGGGGTTGGCATTCTGGATGCCCCAGTCAGGCAATCAGTGATTCAACAGCTGAGCAAATGATCTATATGGATTCTGTCAATGTAGGAGTATTAGAGTAGCTGCCTTTTCAAATAGTTAGTCCAACAGGTCTGCCCTTTTTGGGTGGATACACAAAGGATGCAACTTGAAATACAGGCAAGGATACCTGACTGGTGGCCTGGCCAATATTAAGCCATCAACCGACACCACTAAACAGATTATCTGATCCTTCTCTTATTGCTGTCAGTGGGAACTGGCTGTGTGCAAATTAGTTGCTGTGTTTCCTACAGCATAAGAATGCCAACAAAAGGTATCGCTGAAGAGAGATACATTGCCCATGTTTCTTGTGTTTCACGAATTGGGACTGAGAATGCCAAATTTCCAACCATCACAACAATTTATGTAACACGAGACTGTCTCCATGGCAACACAATGGCCAGTGTCTAATTACAAACTAATCAACACCCTTTTTATCCTGTCATATAAACTGTTGTGGTGATGGGTGTTGGATGGCCAATTGCTGAAGAGAATTGTTAGTTGAGGCAACAGTTTCCACAGTCAGAATCATGGCCTAAATACTCATGGCAACCAGGTAAGATAATGAAGTGCCTCATGGAAATCTTAGTGATGAAGAAAAACTTGTTACTTAGTAAAGTGTAAGTGGGAAAGTCAGAACCCATTTGCATATTCAAAGTTCCCATAATCAAAGGCCTTAAGTAATTGCCATTACATATTTCTATGTAGGTATACTGAAATTATAAGTGAAACAAACTAACAAATTCATCTTAAGGAATTTAGCTCAATTCATTTAGACAAATGGCTGTAGATAGTGGTGAGAAGCCCCCATCCCCTCAGCAGATACCAAGGACCTATTGATGTATAACAAAGGGTGTAAACTTTTTCAAAGGACACTGGAAAACAAACTTTAAAAATCTCACAACACCAAGTTATATTCCAACAGCTTCACCTGGAAGCACTAGCCTTTGAAGTGCTGTGGCTGCAGAATATATTGCACAAGCTCCTGATGAAGGAGCAGTGCTCCAAAAGCTAATGCCCCCAGACAAACTTGCTGGACTATAACCTGATATTGTGTGATCTCTGTGTACACCCCATTCCAACACCGGTACTTCCACATCACGGAAAACAAATAATATTGTAAGGGGGCAATTGCAAAAAATTAGTCATACTTGACCTACTCTTGAGAAATTAGGCAGGGCAGGTGACTGAGATGTCAGTGGGGGAGCACTCTGGGGCCAGCAACTATAATTCTATTAATTTTAAAATAGTGATGGAAAAGGATAGACCAGATCTAAAAGTTGAAGTTATAAATTGGAGGAAGGCTAATTTTGACGGTATTAGACAAGAACTTTCAAAAGCTGATTGGGGCAGATGTTCACAGGTGAAGGGACAGCTGGAAAATGGGAAGCCTTCAGAAATGAGATAATGAGAGGCCAGAGAAAGTATATTCCTGTTGGGGATAAAAGGAAAGGCTGGTAGGTATAGGGAATGCTGGATGACTAAAGAAATTGAGTTTGGTTAAGAAAAAGAAGGAAGCATATGTCAGGTATAGACAAGATAGATCAAATGAATCCTTAGAGTATAAAGGCAGTAGGAGTATACTTAAGAGGGAAGTCAGGAGTGTAGAAAGTGGACATGAGATAGCTTTGGCAAAAAGAGTTAAGGAGAATCCAAAGGGTTTTTACAAATACATCAAGGACAAAAGGTAACTAGGGAGAGAATAGGGCCCCTCACAGATCAGCAAGGTGGCCTTTGTGTGGAGTCACAGGAGATGGGGGTGATACTAAACGAGTATTTTGTATCAATATTTACTGTTGGAAAGGACATGGAAGATATAGAATGTAGGGAAACAGACGGTGACATCTTGAAAAATGTCCATATTAGAGGACGGAAGTGCTGGATGTCTTGAAACACAAAAGGTGGTTAGATCCCCAGAACCTGATCAGGTATATTCTAGAACTGTCTTCCCGATATTTAATGGGAGGAATTAAAGCAAAAAATATCTGGACATGGTCACCCACCCACCTGTCTGTGGAGAAAGAGTTA
Source organism: Chiloscyllium plagiosum (assembly GCF_037043375.1). Taxonomy (NCBI): domain Eukaryota; kingdom Metazoa; phylum Chordata; class Chondrichthyes; order Orectolobiformes; family Hemiscylliidae; genus Chiloscyllium; species Chiloscyllium plagiosum. The sequence goes on from NW_028270162.1 coordinate 60,827,486, forward strand.
ATATTTTGTCTTTGTTTGAGAGTAACAGTATTTAAAAACAAGTTCTTCTCTCACTCCTTATTTTCCCCCCCAACCCCCTGCCAAACTTAGTTGAAAAACAACATTTCACATTTTAAAACTTTCATTGTGAGGAATGGCTAAGAGCACTATTGAGCAAACTACAGAGAGGACCATTTCCCTTTTTGAAGTTAGTCACCTTGTTACAGGATTGCAGTCCACAGTTGCTCCCAGTTTCAAATGGACTCCTGTACCCCCAACTAATTGTAACTGTGAATGACTGTATTGATGTACTTTTCCCAATTTTCAGAGTTTCTGAAATCTACCATCAGCTGGTAAAGCCTTTTCCAATGATTCTCCTTTCCTGACCATGCCAGAACAATTCTCTTACTCTAGAAAGTTGCAGGATATGTTTTTTTTGACTAAAGAATACCTCTCCTGCTTCGGACAATCACAGAATCTCAAGAGGCCATCAATTCACTGTGCTTACACAGGCTGTAATTTCTTGTCCGGCTCTATCATCTAGTGTTTTATCCCCAAATCCCTGCATTCCATTACGATCCAAAAAAAACTATCCATTATTCTCTTGAATGCCTTAACTGAACTTCCCGCCTCCAAGTTTTAGGCAGTGGTCTCCAAACCCTAACTACTCCCTGTGTGAACAATTTCTTTTTGCATCACCCTTGCTTTGTTGCATGTCACTTTAAATCTAAGGCCCCTTGTTCTTGTTTCTTTCGCAAGTGGAAATAGTTTCACTTTATCTTCTCTGTCCAATCCACTCATGATTTTGAAAACCCCATTCAGATCTCCCCTCACTGCCTTCTCTCCAGGATGAACAGTCCCCAACTCCCATCAATCATAGTTGAAGTTCCTCAACCTGGAGCCATATCTCATAAATCATTCCTGCATTGTGTTCAATCAACTTTGATTACTGAATGTGGCACCCACAACTGTACACAGTACTCTAACAAGTATCTTGTGCAAGCTCAACATCACCCTCCTTGCTTTCATAATCTATGCCCCTTGTGGCTCGGTCAAAACCAACTTTTTTTTTCTTGTTGCTGAACAGAGAACCTGTGTTTTCTGCCCATAATGTTAATTGATTTGTAGAAAAGGTCAGTAATCTGATTTCATAATGGTTTTCTTTATCCCATCCCTGTGAAGTGTGAACTCCTTTGTATCCAGGAGTAAATAATTTATTATTCATGATTCCAGACCCCCTTCCTCTTAGAAACAAATAGATGGTTAACATCATAACAGTTTACAAGTTAACACCTACAACACCTTTCCAGGGTTTGGAAGATTTGAAGTCTGTTTATTGTAAACTCAGGATGTTTCCATTGTCCACAAGCAATAAATAGTTTGTGAACCAACTGCCATTCCATCCCTTTTCTTTTAGCTTGTCACCTCCTCTGTCACCATGACCTCTTCTCCCCTCTCCTCCCTGCCCACTCTAGTGGGACTGTTTGTTCTTTCAAGTCTGGCAGTTAGATACACCACTCTTTTGCCATTCTCACATTCTGATCACTTAATCTGAACTATCAGCATTCCTAATCCGCCAGCCTGCCCCACCACCACTAACAACAACTATCGAAAAAGTGCTGCCCCCTCCACACTTCACTTTAACTCTGGTGAAGAGTCATCTAGACTTGGCATTAGATTGCTGTTTGACTGTAGCTGCGCCTGACCTGCTGTGATCTCCAGTGTCTTGTTTTCAGTACAGATTCCTGCATCTGCAGTAATTTGATCCTACACCTTTGCTGTCAGTAAACTGCAGAACAGGTAACTTACCATGTTAAACCTACAGCTCCAATATTTAATGATCTCTTAAACCAAGTCATTACAATGGTTTTGAGTTGAATACCACTGTTCTTTGGACCTCTTCTCCACAAGCTGCTATCAAAGTGGATTATTTCCAGTATTTTTAAAATCTGATTTCTAGCATCTGCAGGAATATTTTTGGAGATTTCTGCTCACTTAGTACTGAATGTTGAGTATACTACTTGTTAATGTGCCAACGCCAAAGGTCAAAGTGCGGGGAAATGAAATCCTAAGACTATTTTTGGATAATGTTGCCGAGATTGATATGTAAATTAGAAATTTGAGGGGTCGTTGCTGTAAATGGTCCACTGGGTATTGCTTTATATCTTCACCTGCTTCATCAGAAATCTTTCTTCCGGCATCAGTTCAAAAATGGATGTTCATTGAATGTGCATTCAGTTCCATTTGTGACACCTCAGATGTTGAAAGCATGGGCTACTTCATTAGGGTAGATTGGTTAAGATGATAGTAAGCAGGTTCTTCCCTCATTTTTTGCATTCTTGCTGTCTGGTCTAGCCCCAATCAAACAGACATACCCTTCAGGGCTCGACTCAGTGATGCTACCAAAATCTTTGTACAAGTTACATTGATATTTGCTGCAGAGTACATTCTATGCCTTAAAAGCCATAGAGCATGCGGGATAGTTTAATCATAGTACCTTAAAATTTTGGTTTTTGTTTTTGCATTTGCATGCTGTTATAGTATTTAGTGAACGTATAGAATTGAAATGTTATGTTTTTCAGTGCTGGTTGCCCTCTATGAGGAGCCGGAGAAGCCCAACAATGCAATGGAGTATCCTTTATTGCTCGAAGAGGGACGGAAAACACTGACTTCATTCAGAAAGTCTGCTGTTGAAAAAGCTGTGACCTTGTTAGTTCACGCTTGAGGTGTAGATACTGCTGCTAGGTCAGCATTTATTGCCTGTGTTTCATTGTCCTTATCAAGTTGGTGTGATTGTGCTGGACTTGGACTACTGTCATGATTTAAGATAAATTAAGTGATCCATTCCCGAAGTCATGTAAGAGCCAACCACGTTAGGTTAGAGCTGCACACAGACCAGATTGGTTTAAAATGGCTGACTTCTATTGAAAGGACTAAAAAGTAACCAGTTGGATACTTACAAGATTCAAACAGCTGTGTGGTCAGTTTCACTGATTCTAGATTTTTTTAATTTTCCAATTTGGTACAAATAGAAGAAGGCTGGCATTTCACACAACCAAATTATCTCCAGATAGAACAAGATGACTGGTTAGCACTGCTGCCTCACAGCAGCAGGGATTTGGGTTTGATTCCAGTCTCTGGTAACTGTGTGGAGTTTGCATATTCGCTTCATGTCTGCATGGGTTTCCTCCAGGTGTTCTGGTTGCCTTTTAAATGTTAATTTACCCACCTCAACCACTTCCGCAAGCAGCTTATTCCATGTCTATACCACTGAGTTTTTAAAAAAGCAAAAGGTTGCCTCAAGTTCCCATTTATTCTTTCCCCTCTAACCTTAAACTGATGCCCTCTAGTCCTTGATTCCCCCAACCCTTGGAAAAAGCTTGAGTGCATTCACTCTATCCATGCCCCTCATGATCTTATGAAGTGTATAAGTTCATAAGATATAGGAGCAGAATTAGGCCATTTGGCCTATCGAGTCTGATCCGTCATTCAATCATGGCTGCTATGCTCCTGAACCTCATTTTTCTGCCTTCTCTTCAGATCTGTTCAACCCATTACCACTTAAAAATCTGTCTTAGCTCCTCAAATTTACTCAAATTGCTGACTGAAAGTACGTTTGCGCACACTCCTGCTTTCAACTGGTTTGTAACTAGGTGTTCTCTCCTGCTTGAACGAACAGCTGTGTAAACAGTACTCCCAGTGAGTGTCAGGCAATCCTTCAGTATTTGGAGAGGGGAAAAAACTTTTAAAATTCACTTCAGTCCACATTCAAAAATATGGAAAAATAAGTATATTCTTTACGTTAGGGCTTAATTGGTTTATTTAGCCAAGTTGAGGGTTGCCTGCAGATTGTCATGTGTGCTCTAGGGCAAAAGAAGTGATGTGGTGAGCAAAGATGCATAATTTTGATCTACAGAAGCTCTTAAATGGCAGTCAAATTGTTACCAGTCACTGCTGTCGAAACAAATTGGAGCGGAGATTTCTCTTGAAATATAGAAGCTAGGACTATTGTCAGAATACTGCTAGAGCATAGTCTTGCAGTAGCCATTGCCTTCAGTAGATTCCTGATCTGAGTTTTACAGCATGGAAAGGGGCCTTATAGGAGAAAGTGAGGACTGCAGATGCTGTAGATCAGAGCTGAAAATGTGTTGCTGGAAAAGCGCAGCAGGTCAGGCAGCATCCTGAAGAAGGGCTCATGCCCGAAAGGTCGATTCTCCTGCTCCGTGGATGCTGCCTGACCTGCTGCGCTTTTCCAGCAACACATAAGGGGCCTTATAGCGTGGCGACACCAGACATCAAGCACTTATCCATTCTAGTCTCACCTTAGCATTTGGCCCAAAGCCTTCTATGCTGAGATGTATCAAGTGTTCATGTAAGTATTTACAAAATGTTGTTGTGATGGTTTCTGCTCTCCCATCCTTCTTAGTCCCAGATAAAGACTGGAATCCCTCTGTGAAACATTCTTCCTTCAATCCAAACCTCCTACACATTACCTTCAATCTATCACCCTGGTTCTTGATTTATCTATTTATGGAAAAGGATTCTTACTGTCCACCCTATCTATGCCTCGGTTAATTTGTACACCTTAGTCAGGGTGGACCTCCTCTTCACACCACCTTCCACCCAGTCTTCCCTGCTCCAAGAAAAACTGAACTCCATCCTATCTTTAGTTGAAATGCTTTCGCCCAGGAAACATCCTCTGCACCCTCTTGAGTATAATCACCCCCTTCCATACTGTGGTGAACAAAACTATATATAATACCTCCCCTTTGGTTTAACTCCAATCTTGTCTAGCTCCATTATAAGCTTCCTATTGAGTCACATAGAATGGTATGAATTGTTTTGAGAATAAAATCTATGCTGCTTGGGTTGTTAGGCGTATGCCAAGGTGAATTCTCAACTCAGTACTTCTGGCTGAAGTTCACAAATGCTTCAGGCTTGACTTTTCACTGTGCTGGGTTTCCCAATCACTGAGAATGAGGATAATTAAACGAGTGGACAGGCCATAAATGTCTGCCACCACAGCTGGATGTGACAAGACTGCAAAAGCTGGATCCTATTCGTTAGTGTGATAAAGCTTACTGTCTCATTCTATTAACACTGGGCGTTTTAGTGCTGTGTTTTAGCTTCACTAATTGACATCTCATTTTGCCTGGTTCTGCTCTTGGTAGGCACTCCTGCAGTCTTCTTTGAACTAGGGTTAATTCCCTGCCTTCATGGTGATATTGGAATGGGAATATGCTGGGCAATGAAGTTTTATTCTGGTTTAACATAATTCTGCTGTTAATGGTCCACGTGTGTCATGAGTATCCAGTCTGGAATTGCTAGTTTTGTTTAAAATCTATCCCATTTAACAGGGAGGTAGGGCAGAGAAGCAATTTGGCCAAAAATAAGCAGAATAATTCAGGAAGAGACAGGGAGCTTGACAGAAGTTTCAAGCCATTTATTTATCAGATGCTGTTAAGGTAAATGGGAAGGTGTTAAAGCTAAAGGCATTCTGTCTGAACATGTGAAGTGAGCAATAGAGAAATGTGAAGAGATGTCCTTTGGAAGGTGAAGGAAGAGGTAATATAGATTTCTTGCCCGAAACGTCGATTTTACTGCTCCTCGGATGCTGCCTGAACTGCTGTGCTCTTCCAGCACCACTGATCCAGAATATAGATTTAATGGCAGCCTGAGAGATTAGGCAGGGATGTAAGGAATTGCATTTCCATTGGGTGTTGAATTTGGTGGGATACACTGAAAGTGTTGCTTAAAAATTTTACTGAGGCTTTGCACTGATCAGTGCAATGCACAAGAAATACCAATATAAAGAGAAAGCAGTTAGTGTTGTGGCCATTACAGAGACTTGGATATCACAAGGACAGGAATGGTTGTTGGATGTTCCAGAGTTTAGATATTTCAAAAGGAATAGGGAGGGAGGTAAAAGAGGAGGAGTGGTATTGCAAGTCAGGGATAGTATCACAGCTGCATCATTGAGGAGGGTTTGTTTACTGAGTCAGTATGGGTGGAAGTCAGAAACAGAAAAGGAGTGGTCACTTTATTGGGTGTTTTCTATAGACCCCAATAACCAAGACATGGAGGAGCAAATTTTTGGAAAGGTGCAGAAGTAACAGGGTTGTCATGGGTGACTTCAACTTTTCTAATATTGATTAGAATCTCCTTAGTGCAAATAGTTTGGATGGAGCAGATTTTGTCAGTTGTATCCAAGAGGGATTCTTGACTCTATATGTATGTAGGTAGACAGACTGACTAGAGTGGAGGTTATACTGGATTTGGTGCTTGGCAACAACCAGGTCAGCTGTCCGATCTCTCAAGAGCATTTTGGTGATGACGACAACTCCTTGACCTTAACTATAGTTGGAGAGAGCGATAGGAGCAGACTGTTTGGGAAAGTATGTAATTGGGGGAGGGGGAATTACAATGGTATTGGACAGGAACTGTGGAGCATAAATTGAATAAGTATTCTCGGGGAAATGCATGACAAATGTGGAGGTTGTTTAAGGAGCACTTGCGAGTGCTGAATAGGTTTGTCCCACTGAGGCAAGAAAGGGATGGTAGGGTGAAGGAACCTTGGATGACAAGAGATGTGGAACATCTAGCCAAGAGGAAGAAGGAAGCTTACTTAAGATTGAGAAGGCAAGGATCAGAGAGGGCTTTAGAGGGTTACAAGGTAGCCAGACAGGAACTGAAGAATGGACTTGGGAGAGCTAGAAAGGGGCATGAAAAAGCCTTGGTGCAGGATTAAGGAAAACCCCCAAGGTGTTCTACACTCTTGTGAGGAACAAGAAGATAGCCAGAGTTAGGGTAGGGCTGATCAGGGATATTGGAGGGAACTTGTGCCTGGAATTGGAGGAGGTTGGGGAGGTCCTTAATGAATACTTTGCTTCAGTATTCACTAGTGAGAGGGACCTTGTCATTTGTGAGGACATTGTGAAATAGGCTGATATGCTCGAACAGGTTAATGTTAAGAAGGAAATTTTGAAAAAACATGAGGGATAGATAAGCCCCCTGGGCCAGATGAGATATACCTAATGTTACTAGGGGAAGTGATTGCACCTTTGGCGATGATATTTGTCCTCGCTGTCCACTTGGGTAGTATAAGATGGTTGGAGGGTGGCAAATTCTCAGAGAATAGGGGTAATTATAGCAATTACAGACCAGTCAGTCTTATGTCAGTGGTGGTCAAAGTATGGGAGAGGATTCTCGGACTGGATTTATGATTATTTGGAAAAGGATAGTTTGATTAGAGATAGTCGGTCAGCATGGCTTTGTGAGGTGTGACCTACCCCTCATAAGGCTTATTGAAGTCTTGATGTGACAAAACATATTGATGAAGGTAGAGCAGTGGATGTAGAGTATATGGATTTTAGCAAGGCGTTTGTCACGGTTCCTCATGGTAAACCTATTCAAAAAGTTAGGATGCATGAGAGATGGAAATTAGCTGCCTGGATACAGAATTGGCTGGCATATAGAAGACAGAGTATTTGGAGCTCTGGTGACCAGCAGGGATATATATATATGTTGGATGAAGAAGTGGAGCAATGGGTTAATAAGTTTGCTGATGACACAGGGTGGAAGGGATAGGGCGGAAGACTGTTGTAGGTTGCAGTGGGACATTGACAGTATGCAGAGCTGGAAGTGGTAGATGGAGTTCAACCTGGACAAGTGTGAAATGATTCATTTTGGAAGGTCAAATTTGAATGCGGATTACAGGGTTAAAGGCAGAATTCTTGGCAGTGTAGAGGAACTGAGGGATCTTTGGGTCCATGTCCATAGGTCCCTCAAAGTTGCCACCCAAGTTGATAGGGTTGTTAAGAAGGCACATGGCGTGTTGGCTTTCATTAGAAGGGGGATTGAGTTTAAGAGCTGTGCAGTTATGCTGTATCTCTGTAGAGCCTGGATAGACCACACTTGGAATATCCGTTCTGGGTGCCTCATTATAGGAAAGATGTGGAAGCTTTAGAGAGGGTATAGAGGAGATTTACCAGGTGCTGCCTGGACTGAAGGGCATGTCTTATGAAGAAAGATTGAGGGTACTAAGGCTTTTGTCATTGGAGCAAAGAAGGATGAGAGGTGACTTGACAGAAGCATACAAGATAAGAGGTGTGGATAGCCAGAGATGTTTTCACAGGGTGGAAATAGCTATTGCGGGGGGCATAATTTTAAGGTGATTGGAGGAAGTTTTGGGGAGATAGGAGGGTAGGTTTTTCAAACACAGTTGTGGGTGCACTGCCAACAGTGGTAGAGTCAGATGCATAGAACATAGAACATAGAAGAATACAGCGCAGTACAGGCCCTTGGGCCCTCGATGTTGTGCCGATCCAAGCCCACCTAAACTACACTAACCCACTATCCTCCATATACCTATCCAATGCTCTTAAATGCCCATAAAGAGGGAGAGTCCACCACTGTTACTGGCAGGGCATTCCATGAACTAACGACTCGCTGAGTGAAGAACCTACCCCTAACATCAGTCCTATATCTACCCCCCCTTAATTTAAAGCTATGCCCCCTTGTAATACCCGACTCAATACGCGGGAAAAGGTTCATACTGTCGACCCTATCTAACCCCCTAATCATCTTGTACACCTCAATCAAGTCACCCCTAAACCTTCTTTTCTCTAGTGAAAACAGCCCCAAGTGCCTCAGTCTTTCCTCATACGATTTTCCTTCCATACCAGGCAACATCCTGGTAAACCTCCTCTGCACCCGTTCCAATGCCTCCACATCCTTCCTATAGTATGGCGACCAAAACTGCACACAATATTCCAGATGCGGCCGTACCAGAGTCTTATACAACTGCATCATGACCTCAGGACTCCGGAACTCAATTCCTCTACCAATAAAAGCCAGTACGCCATATGCCTTCCTCACCGCACTATTTACCTGGGTGGCAACTTTCAGAGATCTGTGTACATGGACACCAAGATCCCTCTGCTCATCCACACTACCAAGTATCCGACCATTAGCCCAGTACCCCATCTTTTTGTTATTCTTCCCAAAGTGAATCACCTCGCACTTAGCTACATTGAATTCCATCTGCCACCTTTCTGCCCAGTTCTGCAGCTTCTCTATATCCTGCTGTAACCTACCACATGCTTCCTCACTGTCAACAACTCCTCCGACTTTCGTATCATCCGCAAACTTGCTCACCCAACCTTCTAACCCCTCTTCCAGGTCATTTATAAAAATGACAAACAGCAATGGTCCCAAAACAGATCCTTGCGGAACACCGCTAGTGACGGCACTCCATGAAGAAACTTTGCCATCAACTACTACCCTCTGTCTTCTTCCATCCAGCCAATTCCTAATCCAAACCTCCAACTCACCCTCAATGCCATATCTCCGTATTTTCTGCAGTAGCCTACCATGGGGAACCTTATCAAACGCCTTACTAAAATCCATATATACCACATCTACCGCTTTCCCCTCATCAACCTCCTTCGTCACCTTTTCAAAGAATTCAATAAGGTTTGTGAGGCACGACTTGCCCTTCACAAAACCATGCTGACTATCCTTGATCACATTATTCCTATCCAGATGTGCATAAATCCTATCCCTTACAATTCTCTCTAAGACTTTGCCCACAACAGAAGTGAGACTCACCGGCCTATAGTTACTAGGGCTATCCCTACTCCCCTTTTTGAACAAGGGAACCACATTTGCTATCCTCCAGTCTTCTGGGACTACTCCTGTAGACAAAGAGGACATAAAAATCAAGGCCAATGGCTCTGCAATCTCCTCCCTTGCTTCCCAGAGAATCCTAGGATAAATGCCATCAGGCCCAGGGGACTTATCTATTTTCACCTTTTCCAGGATTTCCAACACCTCTTCTCTACATACCTCAAAGCCATCCATTCTACTTATTTGTGCCTCAGTATTCTCATCGACAACAATGCCCTGTTCCTGAGTGAATACTGAAGAAAAGTATTCATTCAGTGTCTCCCCAATCTCTTCCGCCTCCACACGCAACTTCCCCCTACTATCCTTGACTGGACCTATTCCTACCCTAGTCATTCTTTTATTCCTAACATACCTATAGAAAGCCTTAGGGTTTTCCCTAATCCTATCTACTAAGGACCTTTCATGTCCCCTCCTTGCTGCTTTTAGCTCTCTCTTCAGGTCCTTCCTGGCTACCCTATAACTCTCAATCGCCCCAATTGAACCTTCACGTCTCATCTTGAGATAGGCCGCCCTCTTCCATTTAACAAGGGATTCCAATTCCTTATTAAACCACGGCTCCCTCGCACGACCCTTTCCTTCCTGCCTGACAGGTACATAATTATCAAGGACACTCAATAGTTGCCCCTTGAACAAGTTCCACATATCATTTACACTCTTGCCTTGGAGTCTACTTTTCCAAGCCACACATCCTAAGTCATGCCTCACCGCATCATAATTTCCCTTACCCCAGCTATAATTCTTGCCCTGTAGTACACACTTATCCCTCTCCATCACGAGTGTAAAAATCACCGAATTATGGTCACTATCCCCAAAGTGCTCACCTACCTCTAATTCTAACACCTGGCCTGGTTCGTTACCCAGAACCAAATCCAGTATGGCCTCACCTCTTGTTGCATTATGGACATTTAAGTGACTTTTGGCTAGGCACATGGATGATAGTAAAATGTAGGGTATGTACGTTAATTTGATCTTGGATAAAAGGCCGGCACCACATCGAGGCCTGAAGGGCCTGCACTATGCTGTCTATGCTGTATGTTCATAACAATGGGAGAAAGTGAGGACTGCACATGCTGGAGATCCGAGCTGAAAATGTGTTGCTGGAAAAGCGCAGCAGGTCAGGCAGCAATGACTTGCCAATTAATTAGCATTTTGCTCTCATCCAGTATCGATGCTGTCTGTAAGCTCTGGTTAGGCTGTAATTAGCGTGTTTCAAAGGAGGTTGAGGAGATTTGCTAGACGTTAGTACAAGGTTGATAAGGTGGACAACAAAACGCTGATCCCATTTGCTGTTACTTCAAGAAGTGGGGAACCTTAATGTAGATTTTGGGACAGCTGTAAGGGGCAATGAGGATTCAATTCTTTCCGCATTGAGTGGTAATAACCTCAAACCTTCCACCTACCAGGATGGTGAAAGCAGTGACTTTCAGTAATTTCAAGAGGAAATTGAATAGAATTTGAGTGAAATAAATTTGCAGGGTAGGTTTGCTATTTCATTTTAACTTCCATGACTTAATTTCCTAGGAAGGCAATCAAAAATTAATTTTTGAAATTGTTTTTTCGTGCTTCATAAAGCTTTTTGTCAGCCTTCTATTTTACTGCCTCCACTTTCACTTACTTTAAATCTGTCATCATTCATGGTTTTTCTTACTAGCTAGTGATGGATCAGCAAAGAGATGGAATCTATTGCTTTAAGCTTAATTCAGAATAATTAAATGCAACTCCAGTGCATTTTCTACTGCAATATTTTAAGTGTGGTATGGTAGAAAGTCTGTTTTCCCCATTTCTGTGTAGCTAGCTCAGTCCAACAATCTGACTATTAAAAGATGCATTGTTTCTTTCCTTAATATTGTTAGTTTTTTGAAACAGCATTTGGGAACATCAGGCCCTGAGACTGCAGATGTGGAAACACTGCGACTTGAAGTGATAGAACTAAGACAGAAATATGAATTGCTGCTGGAAGAAAATAAGGAATTAAAAGCGAAGGTAATGCACTATGCTACGCGGTATACGGAGTACCTGTACCCAGTTGCTCAATGTTTCTCATTGTGTAAAGCCCTTTTGAATTATTACATTGGATTTATCCAGTTTTCATCAATCATTTTCTTAAGTTTATAAGACTCAATAGGCAGAATACTAAGATGGATGAAATGCATGCTCAGAGATGGAAGAAAATAAAGCAAGTTCTTACTATTATTTTGCTCGACTAATCCGTGGACTCTCACAGCTAACTTGATTTAATCTCCTGCAAGGACACTTAATCTCCCTGCTCCTCATCCATGCATCTGTTCAAATGATGTAACCTTCTCAACCAAGGATTGCTGCTATTTGAATCTATTTCAGACGTGTTCCTTTCTCCTTTCTTTCAGAGCCATGGTGTGGTTCCTGTTTTGCCCAAATAGCAGTGTTCCTCATGTTATCCTTTGCCATTTCCACCATGTCTAGTGTGATTCCACAACCAAATGCATATTCCTTTATTCTTCTCTATTGATATTCTGAAAATCCAAGTCAAATCCTCCGTCACCCTAAAAACTTGGTACTTTCCGACAGTATTTTTTCATTAAAGCTCAGGAGTTGCAACACTTGTCCTTTTGTCTCTTCACCTGCCATCATCCTATCAGTCCGCCTTATACTTTGCTATTTCAGGAGTTGGTAGCAATTGTGGTAGCAAGTAAGGTGCCAAGGGCTCTTTCTAAATGCTGCTGAGTCAATTGTTCTGTAATTCATTCTGGGGGCACCAAACATGAAATTAAATATGAAATTATCATATATACTCGTGTAATAGTTCTGTTTTTACTAAGGTTAAATTTATGGGATCAGCTATTACATGGATACTACTTTTGAGGGGCTGAAATTCATGCCTGTCAAAATTCATATCGTATCATTAGCAGAAGTCCAAATGATCTCTAAATAAAGAGAAGACAATGAATTATGGTAATTCTGAAAACCCAGAGCAGGACACAGCAGCCAGCAGACTGGGACCAAAGCGGAACAACCAGAAGACTGGAAAGCTGGAGAGACACATGACGACGGCTGGCACACTGACTCCTAAATGTTGATCTGTTGTCTGTGAAGAACTAGGGTTGACTTTTACATGAGATATTTGGAAAATTCCAGGCTATTTGGCCAAAAATAGGGAGTCGACTTCTAAATCAACTATTACTCGAGTATATATGGTATAATGCAATTTTCTTTATACTTTACTTTGCACAGCTGCTATCCTGTAACTCTCATCTCACCTAAAACACCTTTGGTATCTTATCCCTTTTGGTTTGTGCCCCAACAAACTTGCCCTGTTTTCTGGGCATCCTTTTTTGTTTTCTCTCTTTTTCACTAACTTAACCTCAGAGTCAGACAGTCCTATAGCACAGCGACAGGCCATTTGGCCCAAACAGGTCCATGCCGACCAAAATGTCCATCAACGCTAACCCCATTTCCCTGCACTTGGCCCATATCCTTCTGAACCTTTCCTATCCATGTATTTGTCAGAATGTCTTTTAAATGTCGTTAATGTACTGGCCCAACCACTTCTGCTGGCATCTAATTCCATATGCGTACCACTGTTTTTTAAAAAAGTTGCCCCTCTGGTTCTATTTTATTCTTTCCACTCTAACCTTAACTGCTGCCCTCCAGTCCTTGATTTCCCCAACCCTGGGGATGCTGGTGTTGGACTGGGGTGTACAAAGTTAAACATCACACAATATCAGCTTATAGTCTAACAGGTTTAATTAGAAGCACACGAGCTTTTGGAGCGTCACTCCTTCATCAGGTGGTAGTGGAGAGCTCAATCCTAACACAGAATTTATATCAAAAATTTAGTGTGATGTAACTGAAATTATACATTGAAAAATTGATTTCTGTTAAGCCTCTCATCTGTTAGAATAACATAGTTTCACTTTCATGTGTAAATCACAACTTTTTTTAAAAAAGTTGCATTCTCAGGTTAGCTGTTAACAATGGTGATCGCTAGACAATACATTGAAGGTGTTAGCCCCCTGTGTTCTGTCTATGCCATGATGTTTAGATTGATTCTAATCTAAAAACTGGGATAACGGAGTTTTGCATGAATGCATACAGTTTTTGAGTAAAGTACAATGTAACCCTGCAAGTGTGTACACGCGTGTGGGTGTGTGTAGGGTGTCTTAAGTCTGTGAGAGGGTGCGTGTGGGAGTATGTGTGTGCGTGCGTGTGTGTGTGTGTTACAATCGTGGTCACCTTTAATGTGACCGGACACCTAGGTCCCGGATGACACATGAAAGACGTGAAACGATAATGTTATAATAGATGAAAGGCTTAACAGACAATCAATTTTTCAATGTAAAATTTCAGTTACATCACACAGAATTTATAGCAAAAATTTTCAGTGTGTTAGGATTGAGCCCTCCACGACCACCTGATGAAGGAGTGACACTCCGAAAGCTAGTGTGCTTCCAATTAAACCTGTTGGTTGTGATTTTTAACCATGATCTTGTATACATCTATAAGATCCCCCTCAGTCTCCGAGGCTCTAAGGAAGAAAGCCCTAGCTTGTCCAACCTGTCCCTATAATTCAGAGCTATCATATTTCTAGCTTTGTTCTAATAAAAGATCACAGAATTGATATTATAAACTCTATTTAACTCTGTGCACAAAGACTACTCTGACCACAGCTAGTATACTGTAGACAGTTCTACTCACCAGAATATATGAAAAATATAATCAAACCAGTGGTGGTACAGAGAACACTTATATGGGTGTTCTGTCTGGTATGGAGAATTTTGGATTGAATCAGCTATGACACACAGGTTAACTATTGCTCACCATCCCAGATCCAGTCTGGGAATCAAAATCTGTCAAAATGTGCCCTGATGGAGAAAAGTGTTGGATTGACAATTTTCAGTTTTCAGTGTCAAGAGATCTAGATTATTACATTCAGTACAGAAAGTGATTTTCATGCACCCTTTGGCTTAATCAAGGTGGTAGAAACCAAACCCTCCCCACAAATTTCACAAACCTGTCAATTGTGATGGCTGCCCAACCCTGTCCCCACACATTGTTAGCCTCACTACGCCAACTCTCCGACCAGATGTCTTCTCCACATTTCTGCTGTGTACTAAGTATTCTAGAATAGATTTGTTGTTGTCCAATGCTGAAATAACTTGTTTCCCCTGCCTGATTGCTCATTGATTGGCTTGCTAGGGCAATTTCAGAAGGCAGTTAAGAATCAACCACATCACTAAGAGTCTGAAAACACATGTAGATCAGACAAGTACAACAGATTTACTTCCCTGAAGGAAGTTAGTGAACTAGATGGGTATTTATAACAATTGACAGTGGTCATGTGGTTGCCATTAGTCTAGCTTTTCTTAAATTCCAGATTTTATTGAATTTAAACTTCACCGTCAAACCTATGTCCCCAGAACATCCAACTGGGCTCTTCATTACTGTGCCACCGTACTACCACCTCACCTGAGGTGTTTGGGAAAAACTGGGTGTTTGAAGATATTGATTTGAGATGGGGATACCTGGATTAAATGTCCTTTTTTAATAACAGGAAAGAAATGTTATCAAAGGTCCTGGGCTAAACAGATTTGAGAGTATAACAGCTTATACTTGATTTTCAACCCTACTAGCAGGTTATGAAATCCACTAAATCTGGTTCTTTTGTGAGTGAGTACTAGGAAAGCTCCTGGATTAAATTGGCCTCTTTCAGCACTGATGTAATTAGAGGCACCTCTATCCAGACTAACAATCAGGTGATTCCAATGCCAAACAACATAGTTGGTCCTTAAAGCTTCTGGTCAACTATGGATAGACAATAATTTTGCCAAGAATGAGGGAATGGATGCAGTGCAAAACTAAACTCTTTAAATTGATGGAATATGGGTGGCTATGTGCAGTGATTTTTTTTTTTGATTTGTATGAACGATTTGGATATATGCATGAAGAATAATAAAGAAGTTTGAATAGAGGAGGCGTTTGTGTTGCTAATCTGTGGGAAGAAAGTTTTGCCTAGCTTGGGTCTGGGTTGGATGGTCTTTGGAGGGTTGGTGCAGACTCATTTGAGCTATGGCCTCTTTCTGTACTGTAGGGATTCTATTATCCTAGCCAGCACCAAGTCCAGACCACCCAGCATCTCTCTGCTTATTGACATGCATTGGCTTCTGGTCCAACAGTATCTCTCTCTAGTTCTCAGTTAATCCCTCCATGACCATAGCCCTCCCTCCGTCTCCAACTTCTGCTAACCTTATAACATGCACAAGCTTATCTTTGGGAACAGTTTGGATAATAACTGAGTTTGGAACTGAAAAAAGATAAGGATAAAATGGAATAGTGGAATTAATTTAGGATTGTTCCAGTAAAGAACTGCTGTAGACACGATAGCTAAACGACCTGTTTTCTATTGAAATATGACCACCTGTTCTTGTTCTGTCATGGCAGCTTTATCAGTTTTATTACAGTAAACGGATGATTTAAAATTAAAAAGCTATTTTCAAGTAACAATGTTGGTGTGGTTCTGTTGCTGCGATAACAAAGCATTGGGACACTAGCACAATGATACAAATGTCTCAAATCAGAGGATGGTGCGTGTATGGAATGAGCTGCCAGAGGAAATAGTGGAGGCTGATATAATTGCAACATTTAAAAGGCAGGTGGATGGGTATATAAATAGGAAGGGTTGAGAGGGATATGGGCCAAGTGTTGGCAAATGAGACTAGAATAGATTGGGGTATCTAGTCAGCATGGACGGGTTGGACCGAAGGGTCTGTTTCTGTACATCTCACTTTCTAAATTTATTACTGATTATTTTTTTTTTTTTTTGGGGAAGCCTGATTGTCGGAGTGTCTCCGATCCAAAATCATGGTATGTTATAGAAGGGGTTTTAACATTTTGCCCAGCTTAGAGACTTCAGTTTCCTGTTCCATTCACCCCATTAACAGGGGTTTGTGTAGGACTGGTTACTTTACAGACTTTTATAAACCATTGCTCCATAGTATGGCTAGCTCTAGTGTCAGTTGATTCAATTCCAATCTCCTCTGCCAACAGGTGAATCAACTGGACAGTGAATTAAATTTTAAAAATATTTAATTTGGGGGTCAAATATTTGCAGGTATTTCTTTGGGGGGGGTGGGGTCTGCTCCAGTAAAATATTTAAAGATTTGATTCATGTTCTATACTGCTGAGTCTACAGTGAATGCTGTTTAAAAATCCTGTTCAAAAATCCTGTTCTGGTTTGTGCATTTTGTAGAACAATTTATATTCTTACTTTCTTGAACTGCAAAACTAAAACTCTTTCATTGAGAGCAAAGCAGAATTTTTAGGTGTAGTCTGTGACAAAGTTTTGATGTAAGTCTCTGGGAAGTTCATTTTAATGGCAACTAAAGTATTTCAATCTGTTGTTCACAGCTTGCACAGTTCGAACCCCCAAAAGAGGAAGGGCAACCTGAATAATAAATCAAGGCTTCCTGCATTATCAGAAGAACGCATGAAAGGGATCTGTTAAAATCATCTGGAGAATTGGCACCTATTCTGAAAGAAATGCAGCCAATCCTTTTTGAGATTGCACATGCCAAAAAAAGTTACTTACAACTAACAATGATGCCATGGTTGTATGCCTGTCTGAAATGAAGCATTTGGAACTAGACATTCAGGACTTTTACAAAATGCATTTAAATTCTACACAAACTTTGATTCAGAAATAGCCCTTCAATCCGTGCACATGTTTCATTCTTGGAGCACTGTTGGATCTTAAATTTGTTAATATTGGCATGATGTTACCAGAGATCTGAGACAAATTTTAGTAACTTTCTGTTTGACCAAACATGTTTGCTAAAGTCATTTTGCACTTTGTGGGGGGCTATACTAAACAATCTTGTCTTGCACATCCTGTTAGTTTGGGGACATGGAGAGATATTAGCTAGGGATTAACAGCTTTAAGTAACATTAGGCCAATAGAATCTGTATTATCTGTTCACAAGCCAAATTGAACAAGTGGAACTTGGCAGCAGTCAAGTTTGAATATTGACCTTGTTGAATGGTTTCTTGTCATTGTGCCAGTATTTTGGAGGAAAGCTGGAAATCAGGCAGTGATCCACGAACACCACACTGAGCACTGATGCGTTTGATCAGCAGGGAATAGTCTTATCAGCAAACCGTACTAATACTGAAAACAGGCCCATTTGGCTCAATTAATGTACAAGTTTTTTTCTAGTTGTACAGGAGTTCAATTTTTCCTTTTTTTTTGTATTTACTCAATAAATTTTTTTGCACATCATTGATACGTTCACTGAATAAAACACACTAGATTGAACAGTATTAGAAGATTCCTGTTCAAGAAAGCAGGCACAGGATTTGTCTTCATAATGGAAATTACATCATAAGAGACTGTCCTACCCCTCCATCTAATGTTCTCAGCCCTTTAATTGGAGCTGTGCCTAAATCTGTTATTTTCCTTTGGTTAATCATTATTTAAATAATTGCTCTCTTTCATGGCCACCCAGCCCTCTCCTCCCTGAATCCATCGATCTTCTCTCTGCTTTCCTTTATCTCCCTCTGCTGCTCACTTTGTCCCCTGACCCCTCAACCCCCACCTGCCTGCTCACTTTCTCTCCCAGCGATCCCCCCCAGCTGACTCCTGCCTGCCTGCTCATTCTCTTTCCCCTCCCCACCTGCCTGCTCACTTCCCTTTCAGGTTCATTTTCTTCCTCCCTCAATTGTTTTTGTTTCTCTCTCCATCAGTGTTCCTTCTAATTCAATAATCCCAAGATAAAATTAAATCACCAGAATAAGTGTGGATTAATTTGTGAATGTCACTTTTGTTTAACCTGACAGAAAACAGACTTTTAAAAGATATTGATAAAAGTGGAGCCCATGGGCAAAAAGGGACCAGGGCAGCCTTGACACCAAATTAACTGAGTGACAGGAAACGGTAATAGCAAGCTACCTTTTCACACTGGAGAAAGATATGTTGTGGAGTTATTAGGAACACTGCTTTTATTTATATACAATAACAACATAAACTTAAATTTACAGATAACGAAATTTGAAAGTATAGTAAACTCTGAGGAGGACTCAGATTTCATAAAATCAAAGAATCCCTGCAGTGTAGAAATAGGCCTTTTGGCCCAACAGTCCACATCAGTGCCCTGAAGAGTAACTCATCCAGACCTATTCCCCTGCCCTATTATCTACCCTGACTAATGCACTTAACCTACATATCCCTGAACACTGTTACCCAATTCACTGTTAGCCAATTCACCTAAAATGCACATCTTTGGACTGTGGGAAGAAATGGAGGACCTGAAGGAAACCCACACAGCCATAAGGAGAATGTGCACACTCCATACAGATAATCAACCAAGGTTGAATTGAACCCTGGTGCTGTGAGGCAGCAGTACTACCCACTGAGGACACAAGCTGATGGAAGGGATATGGAGAGAAGTATGGATAATCCATGCTTGAGAAATGGGGAACTGCAATGTGAAGTGGTACAATTCTATATAGGAAAGAGGAACATGGGACAAACTGAAGGTAACGGGGCAGGCTGAGAAAGTGTTGAAAAGGCAATCAGGATCATAGGCTTCATAATGGTATGATGAACCTTTGTAAAGTGCTGGTTTAGTTACAGTTCAAATATTTTGTAAAACTGCACATTAAGAGGGATAGTAAAGCTTCTTAAAGAGGATGTGGAAATGATTAACCAAACGTTGAAACACTTGTTGAAACTTTTACCTTGCCTGCAGCAGGATAATTTTGCAAATGAAGTGTTTACTGTGGAGGAGGATCTGGAAGATAGAGAATTTGTGGAAATAAGTAGTGATAAAGGGGTCAATATTTCAGAGAAAGTGGTGCTTGAAGTCTCAAAGTGCAAAAAGGTGGGTAAATCCCTGAGACCAAATTAGGTGTGCCCTAGAACTTTGTGTGAAGCTAGGGAAGTGTTGCTGGGCCCCTTGCTGAGATGCTTGTATCATTGATAGCCATGGATGAGGTGCCAGAAGACTAGAGGTTGGTTAATGTGGTGCCATTATTTAACAAATGTGGTAAGGAAATGCCTGGGAACTATATCTAGTGGGCAAGTTGTGAGAGGGGATTCTGAGGGACAGGATTTGTGTGTATTTGGAAAGTCAAGGACAGATTTAGGGATAAAATCAACGAGATAAAAACAAGGTAAAAAAGGGATAGTCAACATGACTTTGTGTGAGAAATAATGTCTCACTAACTTGATTGAGTTTTTGAAGTGATGAAGAGGATTGGTTAAGGCAAAGTAGTCCACATTGTCTACATGGACTTTAGTAAGGTGTTCAACAAGGTTCTACATGGTAGATTGGTTAACAGGGTTAGATCACATGGAATACAGAGTGAACTAGCCATTCAATACAAAATTACACGATGTGGTGGAGAGTTGATTTTCGGAGTGGAGGCCTCTGACCAGCAGTGTGCCTCAGAGATCGATGCTAGGTAGACTGGTTGTTGTTATTTGTATAAATAATTTGGATGTGAATATAGGAGATATAGTTAGTATATTTGCAGATGGCACTAAAATTCATGTAGTGGACAGCGAAGAAGGTTACCTCTGAGTACAACGGGACCTTGATTGGATAGTCTGAGCAGTGGCAAATGGAGTTTAATCTAGATAAATGTGAGGTGCTACATTTTGGTAGGGCAAATCACGACAGGACATATACACTCAGTGGTAAGGGAGTGTTGCCCAAACAAAGAGACCTTGGAGTACAGGTTCATAGTTCCTTGAAAGTGAAGCATAGGTAGACCAGGTAGTGAAGAAATGCCTTTCTTGGTCTGTAGATTGAGTAAAGGATTTGGGAGGTCATATTGCCATGCTGCAGGACATTGGTTAGGCCATTTTTGGAATACTGTGTGCAATTCTGGTCTCCCTACAATAGGAAAGATGGTGTGAAACTTGAATGGGTTCAGAAAAGATTTACAAGGATGTTGCCAGGATTGGAAGGCTTGAGCTATCGGGAGAGGCTGAATAGGCTGGGACTATTTACCCTGGATTTTTGGAGGCTGAGGGGTGACCTTAACAGAGGTTTATAAAATGAGGGGCATGGATAGAGTGAAGAGTCAGGTTTTTCCCCAGGAAACAGGAGTCCAAAACTAGAGAGCATTTTTATTAAGATGAAAGGGGAAAGGTTTAATAGGGATCTAAGGGGCAACTTTCTCACAGAGGGTGGGGCGTGTATGGAATAAGCTGCCAGAGAAAGTGGTAAGGCTGAGACAATTCCAATATTTAAAAGGCACTTGGATGGGCATATGAGTAGGAAGGGCTTGTAGAGGGATATGGGTCAAATGCTGGCAAATGGAATGAGATTTATTTAGGATATCTGGTCGGCATAGGTGAATTGGACCAAGGGGTCTGTTCCCATGCTGTACATCTCAAAGACTAAAACAAAGGGAAAATGTCATTTATACTACAAGAAGCAAAGAGTGCTGGTCGGTATAGATGTTACTATAGACAGAATGTGGTGGACTGTCCCGAGTTGAAGGTGATGGCAAACTGCTTTCTTAAACCATTGAAGGCCTTTTATTGTAGGTACACCCACAGTGCTGTAAGAAATGCAGTTCCAGAATTTTACGTAAAAACAAGGGCTCCAGATGCTGGAAACCAGAGTCTAGATTATAGTGGTGCTGGAAAAGCGCAGCATCCGAGGAGCAGGAAAATCGACGTTTCGGGCAAAAGCTCTTTATTCCTGATGAAGGGCTTTTGCCCGAAACGTCGATTTTCCAGCTTCTGTGGTGCTGCCTGACCTGCTGTGCTTTTCCAGCACCACTACAATCTAGTTCCAGGATTTTTGTCCCAACGACAGCAAAGGAATGACGAGAAAGTTCCGAGTAAGGATGTTGCGTGATTTGCAATGGCAGCGTAGTGTACCATCTACAAGATGCACCAGAACAACAGTTCCAGGCTCTTTAAACCTTACAAACCCAAGGCGACTCTTACTGAGGAGAACAGGGGCAGCAAAGGTTCCCCTCTAAGCAACTCACCATCCTGACTTGCCCCTATTGCTGAGTCAAAATCTTGTAACTCCTTCTCAAACAGATTGTATGCCCTGACCACCGAAGAACTGCAGCAGCTTCACCATCATCCACTTAGGGGCAACTAAGGATAAACAAACAAATGTTTGCCAGCCAGTGATGCCTGCATCCCAGAGAAGAGCAAGTCACAGCACGGACTGCAGGTTTGAAAATATTCACTGGCTGCAAAGTAATGTTCCTGAGGTTATGAAAAGCGCCTGAAAACGGGTTTTAATTGATGATCTCTTTCATCAGAGGAATGGGTCCCCGCGAAGTGAACTGCAGATTGGAGTTAAAGATCACACAACACCGGGTTTCCAAGCACTGGCTTTCGGAGCGCTGCTCCTTCACCACCTGATGAAGGAGCAGCGCTTCCAATTACACCTGTTGGACTATTAACCTGGTGTTGTGTGAGTTTTAACTTAGTCCAACACCGGCCCCTCCACATCATGCAGATCGAAGAGTGCCTTTCTGGCGAGCGGAACCTTTCTCTGGAGCCCGTGCTGCAGCGGAGCGGTTGCTAGGGCGCAGTCCGTTCCGGTGGCGAGCCGGATGTGTGCGTGTTGCTATCAGGGAGATGGCAAGTTTGGATTCAGCGGCTGCTGGTGCCGACCGAGGCCCAGGGCCTGGGCCAGGGGAGAGCCGAGGGCCCGGGGAGAGTAAGGGCCAGGACAGTACCTTCGAGTGTAACATCTGCCTGGACACAGCGAAGGACGCGGTGATCAGTTTGTGCGGCCACTTGTTCTGGTAAGGGACTCGGGGCGTCGAAAATCGGCTGCTTCTTGTTCAAAGTTCTCAGACACTAACTCTTCCAATATTTTGTTCCTTTTCTCGGTGACACCTCCGGATATCCAAAGCTGGCCCTGCTTGCATCAGGTACGTTTGTTACTTTTACTAAACCACAAAATAAAAATACCCCTAAAGAACTGCGGATTCTAGGAATCAGACCGATTTCTCTTCGCAGATGCTGGCAGACCTCCTGAGCTTTGTTTTTCCCCCAACAAAGTCTGATTTTGTTACGGATGTTACTTTCGCTGTTGGTGAACACTCCCTGAATTAAAGGGCCGGAACGCTCAGTGCCTCTCCCCTCATTGCGATGCAGAGGTCAATGTTCATTGCTGAACTGGAGCTTAGTGGGAGTAAATACCTCAAAAAGTGAGAAGGCGTTGGATTCAAGTCTCAAGCTGGGGACATCAGAAATAATCGAGGGTAAAGAGAGTGCTGTTCTGGTGGAAATACGTGAGATCAGAGTCGAGAGTGCGGTGCTGGAAAAGCACAGCAGGTCAGGCAGCATCCGAGGAGCAGGAGCGTTGACGTTTCGGGCATAAGCCCTTCATCAGGAATGGGGTTGGAAGGAAAGAGGCTGAGCGATAAATAGGAGGATGGAAGTGAGGGAAAGGTAGCTGGGAAGGCAGTAGGTGGATACGGCTAGCTGGGGTGATAGCGATAGATAGGTGGGAAGGAAGATTGACAGGTCAAGAGGACGGTGCCGAGTTGGAATGTTGGACCTGGCATGAGGTGGGGGGAGAGGAGATTAGGAAACTAGTGAAGCCGATGTTGATGCCGTGTGGTTGAAGGGTCCCAAGGCGGAAGATGAGGCATTCTTCCTCCAGTCGTTGGGTGGCTTGGATTTGGCAGTGGAGGCAGCCTAGGACTTGCATGTTCTTGGTGGAGTGGGAGGGGAGTTGAAGTGGTCAGCCACAGGGTGGTGGGGTTTCTGGGTGGGTGTGGGTGTGTGTGTGTCCCAGAGGTGTTCCATGAAATGCTCTGCGAGTTGGCGTCTGTCTTCCCAATGTAGAGGAGACCATACCAAGAGCAATGAACATCTGGTGGGTCGATGCATAGGAAAATCTGTCGGATGTCAGTGTGGGCTGAGATTAGAAACAGGAGAGGAGAGGTCACACTGCATGGAGGTTCTTATAGGCCTCCGCAGAGTTTCAGGGAGGTGGAAGGGAGGATTGGCAAAATTATGAGGGCCTTTAACTTCCCCGACATTGACTGGAAATGCTATAATTCTAGTACATCAGATGGATCAGTTTTTGTCCAGTGTGTACAGGAAGGTTTCCTGACACAGTATGACGAAGGGCTGACAAGAGGAGAGGCCACACTGGATCTGGTGCATTGGTAATGAACCAGGCCAGGTGTTTGCTTTAGTTGTAGGTGAGCACTTTGGAGAGAGTGACCATAATTCAGTTACGTTTAGTTTAGCGATGAAAAGGATTAGATACATGCCACAGGTCAAGAGTTACCGTTGGGTCAAGGGCAATTATAATGCGATTAGGCAAGAATTAGGATGCATAGAATGGGGTAGCAAAATGCGGGGAATGCAGACAGTGGAAATGTGGAGCTGGTTTAAGGAACAGATATTGCATGTCCTTGATAGGTATGTCCCTGTCAGGCAGGGAGGAAGCAATAAGGTAAAGGAACCGTGGTTTACTACAGAAATTGCATCTCTTGTTAAGCAGAAGGAGGTTTATGTGTTTGAGGCAAGATGGTTCAGATGAAGTGATGGAGAGTTACAGATCAGCTAGGAAGGATTTAAAGAGAGAGTTAAAAAAAGCAAAGAGAGGACACGAGCAGTCATTAGCAAATAGAATAAAGGAGAACCCTAAAGCTTTCTACAGGTATGTGAAGAATAAGAGGATGAATAGGGCAGTTAAAGACAAAAGTGGGAAGTTAAAGGTGGACCCTGTGGAGATTGGAGAGGTGCTAAACGAACATTTCTCATCGATTTTCACTCGGGGAAAAGGAGAATATTGTAGAGGAGAAGAATGAGCTGCGAGATATTAGACTAGAAAGGATCGAGGTTAGTTACGAACAGGTGTTATCAATTCTAGAAGGAGTGAAAGTATACAAGTCCCCTGGGCCGGATGGTTTCTATTCGAGGATTCTTTAGTACCAGAGGACTGGAGGATTGCAAATGTTGTGTCCTTGTTCAAGAAGGGCAAGATAATTATAGACCAGTGAGCCTTACTTCTGTTGTGGGAAAGGTTTTGGAAAGGATTATAAGAGATGAGATTTATAATCATTTAGCAAGCAACAATTTGATTTCAGATCATCAACATGATTTCGTCAAGGGCATGTCGTGTCTCACAAACCTCATTCAGTTTTTTGAGAAGGTGACCAAGCATGTAGATGAGGGTAGGGCAGTTGACATGGTATACATGGACTTCAGTAAAGCATTTGATAATGTTCCATATGGTAGGCTGTTGGAGAAAATGCAGAGGCATGGGATTGAGGGTAATTTAGCAGTTTGGATTAGAAACTGGCTTTCGGAAAGAAAGCAGCGAGTGGTGGTTGATGGAAAATATTCAGCTTGGAGTCGGTTACTAGTGGTGTGCCACAAGGATCTGTTTTGGGACCAATACTGTTTGTCATTTTTATAAATGACTTAGACGCAAGCATAGGTGGATGGATTAGTAAATTTGCAGACGACACTAAAGTCGGTGGAGTAGTGGACAGTTTAGAAGAATGTTACAGGTTGCAGGGGAACTTGGATAAACTGCAGGATTTGGCTGAGAGGTGGCAAATGAAGTTCAATGCAGCTAAATGTGAGGTGATGCACTTTGGGAGGAATGTAACAGGAAGGCAGAGTACTGGGTCAATGGAAAGATTCTTGGTAGTGTGGGTGTGCAGAGGGATCCATGTACATAGATCCCTGAAAGTTGCCACCCGGGTTGATAGTGCTGTTAAGAAGGCATACCGTGTGTTAGGTTTCATTTGTAGAGGGATTGAGTTCCGGAGCCGCAATATCATGATCATCTATACAAAATGCTGGTGCGGCCACACTTGGAATATTGTGTACAGTTCTGGTCGTCATATTTTGGGAAGGATGTGGAAGCATTGGAAAAGGTGCAGAGGAGATTTACCAGGATGTTGTATGGTCTGGAGGGAAGGTCTTATGATGAAAGACTGAGAGACTTGGATCTGTTCTCATTGGAAAGAAGGAGGCTAAGAGGGGATTTGATAGAGACATACAAGATGATCAGAGGATTAAATAGGGTAGACAGTGAAAGTCTTTTTCCCAGGATGATGATGTCAGCGTGTATGAGGGGGCATAACTACAAATTGAGGGGTGATAGATTTAAGACAAATGTCAGAGGTAGGTTCTTTACTCAGAGAGTAGTAAGGGTGTGGAATGCCCTACCTGCCAATGTAGTCAACTCAGCCACATTAGGGAGATTTAAACAATCCTTGGATAAGCACATGGATGATAATGGGATAGTGTAGGGGGGACAAGATGAGAATAGCTCACGGGTTGGCACAACATCGAGGGCCAAAGGACCTGTTCTGCGCTGTATTGTTCTATGTTCTAAAAGATCCTTTGGGTCCTTGGATGGAGGTGAGGGGGGAGGTGTGAGCGCAGGTTTTACACCTGCGGTGGCAAGGGAAGGTGGTGGGAGTGGAAAGTGGGTTGGTTGGGGGCGTGTACCTAACAATGGAGTCACGGAGGGAATGATCTCTGCAGAACGCAGATAGGGGTGGGGAGGGAAATATGACTCTGGTGGTGGGGTCTAATTGTAGATGCCGGAAATGGCAGAGGACCATTCAACCACATGGCATCAACATTGACTTCACTAGTTTCCAAATCTCCCCTCCCCTCACCTCATCCCAGATCCAACCTTCCAATTTGACACCGCCCTCTTGACCTGTCCCACCTATCCGCTCCACTCTCCCCACTGACCTATCACAATAACCCCCCCACCTGCATTCCACCTATCACCTTCACCCCAGCTCTAGCCCTGCCTCCTATTTATCTCTCAGCCCTCTTCTCAGTCCACCCCTGCCTCCCCACATTCCTGATGAAGGGCTTGCCTGAAGCATTGACTCCTCCTCCTCGGATGCTGCCTGACCTGCTGTGCTTTTCCAGCGGCACACTATTCTACTCTGACCCTCCAGCATCTGCAGTCCTCACTTTCTCCCTGTGAGAGCAGTGCGTCCCGTGTCCTGGCCCATATTTATCCCTCAGGCAAAAAATATATTTTATTATAATTGTCTGTATGACTTCATAGTTTGGAAGTATTGTCTGTGTGTAAATTATTATGTTTTGTACTGTATGAATGATTGAGATGATGTAAACCACCGTCCAAATGAGAGTTCCTCCTGTGCTGTTCTGGGTCAGGAGGTCTTTTATCTAATATCTCAGAGGTCCGTTCAAATTCTTGGGTAAAAACAGAAGATCTTGCACCAATCAAAACACTATTTAACACCTCCCTTGATAAGACATGGGGGCAGAAGTAAGCCATTCAGCCCATCTAGTCTGCTCTGCCTTTCAATGATATGATGGGTAATCTAAATCCTCATTTTACCTGTCTTTTCCCCTTGCTGATGAAAACCTATTTCGGCCTTCCAGTATACTTAACAATTCATTCTCTATCATACTCAGCAAGTGATCCTCTCAATTGAATCCAGGTCTGGTCTATGTCACATGCTGAAGTTACAGCCTGATTATCTTCCTGATAATACTGTGCTGCTCCCACACCAAGCTAATTCTTCCCAGAATAGCTCTCCAGAAGATCTGGCTGGAGCTTTTTATTTATTCACAAATTTTATCCCTTTGTGTTCTGGCCTTTCAGACAAAGGCCAGTGCTTCACTGGACTTTTAAAAATTATTTTGTTCTATTCACTAAGTTATTAGAGGTTTTTGTATTGAACCCTAGCCTCTCAAATGGGATGAAAATATTGAGTGCTTGTTATTGACTGGTGCAGATTCAATGGGCTGAAAGGCCTTTTTCTGTGCTATGACTGTTCTCATTCACAGTTTGACTTCTTGCCATTTGAAAGATAATCATGTCTATTTTTATTCAGTTCAACATAGACGTTCATACATTGTCCCATGCTGATGTCATAGTTTCCCCCCAAAGCCCCTCATTCACTCAATTTATCCATATCCCTTTGCAACGTTTGCTCTCTGCTGTCTTATTGACTGCCCCTCCTCAGCCAGTTTCATCACCAAGTTTGGATATATGCTCTCTATTCTTTTATTTAAATCATGAACCAAACCGTAAAAAGCTCCCTGAACCTGGAGACTAATAGGCCCAGTAATTACTACTTTCTTTCTTGCAGGATTCTTAAATAATGCAGAGGCGTTGGTAATTTGTAGTTGACAATTCCTGAGAGATGATTTGAAGATCACTATTAAAGTCTTTACAATTTCTTTTCTCTTTAGTACTTTGAGGGTGGGATCTATCACATCATGGAATCATATAGTATGGAAAAGGCCCTTCAGCCCATCAAGTCTATACTGCCAAAATATACTACAACCTACATTAGTCCTCTTTGCTGCATTAGGCCCATGGCCTTGAATGTTATGATGCTTATCGAAGTCTTTTTAATGGTTGAGCGGTTTTCCTCTTTGACTATTTCCATAGACAGTGCATTCCAGACATCCATCACCCTCAAATGTTTCCTCAAATCCACTTTAAATCTCCTGCCTTTCACTTTAAAATTATATCCCCTTGTTAGTGAACCTTCTAAGGGGAACAACTGTTTTTTATCTACATTGTCTGTGCCCCTTATAATTTTGCACATCTTTATTAGATCCTCCCTCAACATTCTGTGCTCCAAAAAAAAACAAACCTAGTTTATCCATCCTCTCTTCATAGCTGAAATTCTCCATCCCAGGCAACATCCTGATAAACCTCCTTTACACCCCGTGCAATAATATCACATCCTTCCTATAGTGTAGATCAGAATTGCACAAAGTACCCAAGCTGTGGCTTAACAAAAGTTCTATACAATTCCAACGTAACCTTCTTGCTCTATCATCTGTGACACAACTGCAAGTGTTCCAAATACCTTCTTAAATCAGAGGGCCAGATAATGTTCTGGAGACCTGGGTTCGAATCCCACCACAGTAGATGGTGGAATTTGAATTCAATTTTTAAAATAAAAGAAAATCTGGAATTAAGAGTCTAATGATGACATGAATCCACTGTCGATTGTCGGGGAAAACCCGTCTGGTTCACTAATGTGGTTTAGGGAAGGAAACTGCCATCCTTACCTGGTCTGGCCTACATGTGACTCCAGACCCACAACAATGTGGTGACTCTTAATTGCCCTCTGGGCAGTAAGGGATAGGCAATAAATGCTGCCTAGCCAGTGACGCCCTCATCCCATGAATGACTTTAAAAAAAATACCCAAGTAACCTGTCCTGCTACTTCAGAGATCTGTGGGCAAGCACAACATCCCTCTGTTCTTCTAAACCTCCTAGTATCTTGCCATTTATTATTTCCTTGTCTTGTTCCTTCTTCCAAATTGCATTTCCTCATGTATCAGAGTTAAATTCTATCTGCAATTGATCTGCCCAGTTGATCAATCCATTTATATCTTTTGTAATCTAACACCTTGCACCTGAATTGGAGGGAGATCAATATCTTGGGGGCTAGGTTTGCTAGTGCTACAAAGGAGGTTATAAATAAAATTGGCGGCAGGGTAATCCTCAACAGCAGGGAGGCAGGTGTGAGGCTGGAAGGAGATAGAGTAATCAGAAATAATAAAGTGAAGAGACATGTCAGGCTGGAACACAGTAGGGAGCGAGGAATGCCTGTTGGGTTAAATTGCATCTTTTTCAAAGTCTGGTAAGGCCAATGAACTCAGCACCTGGATAGGTACGTGGGACTGGGTTATTATAGCCAATACAGAAATGTGGCTAAGGGAGAGACAGGGATGGCAGCTTAATATGCCAGGGTACAGGTGCTTTAGGTGTGACAGACGTGGAAAGAAGGGACAGGGCATTTCACTTTTGAATAAGGCAAGTCTAACAGCAGTAGTCAGAGATGAAATAACTGAAGGATCATCCAATGAGGCTTTGTGGGTGGAGCTAAGAAATAAGGAGGGAACAGAGACGTTATTGGGGTTGTACTATAGGTCCCCAAATAGTCAATGGGAATTAGAGGAACAAATATGCAAGGAGACATGGGATATCTGCAAGAGCAATAGGGCTGTCATAGGGGATTTTCCTAACATAAACTGGAACTGCCATTGCATTAAAGGCTTAAATGGTGTGGAATTTAAGTGTGTTCAGGAAAGTTTCCTCAAGTAGTATACAAAGGGTTCTACTTGGGAAGGGGCAAAACTCGACCTACTCTTGGGAAATAGGGCAGGACAGGTGACATTGGTGGAGCTCTTTGGGAACAGTGACCATAGTTCTATTAATTTTAAAATAGTTATGGACAGGGACAAAACTAGTTCACAGGTTCAAGTTCTAAATTGGGGCCAGGTGAATTTTCATGGAATGAGACAGGAGGATTAGAGCAGTTTGTTTACAGTCAAAGGGACCTCCAGCAAGTGGGAGGCATTTACAAGTGAGACAGTTAGAGTTCAAGGTATGTAAGTTCCTGTGAGGGTGAAAGGCAAGGTTGGCAGGAATAGGGAACCCTGGATGACAAGAGATAGAGGCTCTGACCAGAAAAAAGGAAGCATCGGTCAGGTACAGACAGCTGGGATTTAGGGAATCCCTGAAGGTATATAGCGGATACAGGGGTTTACTGAAGAAGGAAATCAGGAGGGCGTACAGGGTTCACAAGATAGCCTTGGCTGAGACGATTAGAATAAATCCATAGAGGTTTTCTAAGTATATTAAAGGAAAGAAAATAACTAGGGAAACACAGTAGATCCCTCAAGGACCAAAGTGGACGTGTATGTGTGAACCCGCAGGAAATGGGTGAGTTCCTCAATGAATACTTAGAGAGACATGAAAACTTGAGGAAGTTAGTGGTGATATCTTTCAGACAGTCCATATCACAGTAGAGGAGGTGTTGGACATACTAGAATGTATGAAGGTGGACAAATCTCCTGGTCCTGACCAGATATATCCAAGAACCCTGGAAGAGGCGAGAGAAGAAATTGTGGAGGCCCTGGCTGATATTTTTGCATCATCATTAGCCACGGCTAAGGTCCCGGAAGACTGGAGGATAGTGAATGTTGTGCCCTCATTCAAGAGCAGCTGCAAAGAAAAACCTGTGAACTATAAACCAGCAAGCTTAACATCTGTAGTAGATATGTTACTTGAGAAGATTCTGAGGGATAAGATGTACGTGCATTTGGAAAGACAGGGTTTGATTAGGAGTAGTCAGCATTGCTTTTTGCATGGGAGATCATACTTCACCAATTTGTTAGAGTTCTTTAATGAAGTGACCAGGAAAGTTGATGAGGGCAGGGTGGTAGATATAGTCTGCATGAATTTTGGTAAGGTTTCACACGATAGGCTGCTCTGAGAGGTTAGATTGCATGGAATCCAGGGGGACCTGGCAAATTGGATACACAGTTGGCTTAATGGTAGGAAGCAGAGTGTAATAGTGGAAGGATACTTGTCAGACTGCAGGCCTCAGAGGTCAGTGCTGGGCCCATTGCTGTTTATTATCTATATCAATGATTTGGATGAGAATATACAAGGCATTGTTAGTAAGTTTGATGGATGACACTAAAATAGGCAGTACTGTGAACAGTGAAGAAGGTTACAGAAATTGCAGCAGGACCTTGATCACCTGGGGATGTGGCCTGAAAAAGGGCAAATATAATTTAATATGGATAATTGTGAGGTCTTGCATTTTGGAAAGTCAAGTCAAGGTAGGAGTTTCATGGTGAATGGTAGGGCCTTAAGGAGTGTAGTGGAACAGAGGGATCTTGGAGTTCAGGAGCACGGTTCTCTGAAAGTGGAGTCACAGGTAGACAGGGCAGCGAAGAAGGCTTTTGGTACACTGGCCTTTATCAGTCAGGGTATTGAGTAAAGAAGTTGGGAAGTTATGTTGCAGTTGTACAAGACATTGGTGAGGCCATACTTGGAGTATTGTGTTCAGTTTTGGTCACCTTGCTATAGGAAGGATGTTATTAAACTGGAAAAAGTGCAGAAGAAATTTAGAAAGATATTGCCGGGACTCAAGGGTCTGAGTTATAGGGAGAGGTTGGACAAGCTAGGACTTTTTTGTTTAGAGCGTATGAGACTGAGGGGTGGATCTTATAGAAGTGTATATGATCATGAAAGCCATGGATAGAATGAATGTACTCGGTCTTTTTCCCAGGATCAGGAATCAAGGTCTAGAGGGCATCAGTTTAAAATTAGAGAGGGAGAAAATAAGAGGGAACCTGAGGGGCAACTTCTTTTACACAGAGGGTGGTACGCATATGGAATAAGGCTGCCTGCAGAAGTGGTTGAGGCTGGTATGTTAACAACATTTAAAAGGCATTCGGACAAATACATGGGCCAATTGTATGGAAATGGGGTTAGCGTTGATGGACATTTTGGTTGGCATGGACCAGTTTGGGCTGAAGGGCCTGTCCCCATGCTGTAGGACTCTATGACTATGACCTTCCACCTCATTGTCAACAACCCTGCCAGTCTGTATCATCCACAAACATACTTATCATTCTTCCCACATTCTCATCATTTATGAATGTCAGAAACCATAAGGGACCCAGCACAGATCCTGGTATGCCACTGCAAACCAGACTCCAGTCACACAAACAGCCTTTTATCACCACCCTCTGCCTCCTACCACTAAGCCAACTTTGCCAAGTTCCATTTATTCCATTGGAGTTTTTACCTTCTCTCAGTTTTCCATGTGGCACCTTGTCAAAGGCTTTGTTGAAATCCATATTAACTATTTTAACTGCCCTACCATCATCCAAGCGCTTGATCAGCCCCACAAAAATTCCAACAGATTTGTTAGGCATGACGTCCTTCTGACAAAGCCATGCTGACTGTACCTGTTTAAACTTTGCCTCTCTAAATGGAGGTTAATTCTCTCTTTGACTATTTTCTCCAAATGCTTCCCTACCTGGACTACCTCTACCACCCTTCCTGTAAAATGGAACCTCCAGTCCTCTGGCACCTCCCCTGTGGCCAGACACAATTTAAAACTTTGGGACAGAGCCCTGTAATTTCTTCCTCATTCTTCTGTAGCTGCCTAGTTAAAACTCATCCAGATGTGGCAATTTATCCACTTTTAAATTCGCCAAAACATCCAAACTCTCCATATTTCCCACATCAATCAAGACCTGCATAGTCCAACCTAAAGTCATACAGCTTAGAAACAGGCTCACCATGCCTTTGCCAACCAGCAAACACCAGACTGCACTAATTCAATTTACCTACATTTGGTACCTAGCCTTGATGCCTTAGCATTTAGGTGCTTGTCCTCTTAAATGTTGCGAGACTACCTGCCTCCATCATTCCCTCAGACAGGATGTTCCATATTTTCACTACCCTCAGGATGAAAATCCTTTACCTTGGAGCTCCTCTTAGTCACTTACTCCTCACCTTAAGTGTATGCCCTCTTGGTCTTAGACATATCCGCCATAGTGAAAAAATTCTGATCAACTGTGTTTGCCTCTCATAATTTTGTAAACCTCAATCAGATCACCCCTCAGCCTTCTCTGCTGCAAGGAAAGCACATCCAGGCTATCCAGTCTCTCCTCAAAACTGAGACTTTTCATCCCTGGCAACATTCTGGTGAATCTTTCTGCAACCTGTCCTGTGCAATCATGTCCTTCCATTAGTGGCCAGAACTTTATACAGTATCCCATCTGTGGCCTAACTGATTTATGATGTTGCAGCAAGACTTCCTCGCTCCTATTTTTTATACCCTGGCTAATGAAGGCAAGCATCCAGTTTGCTGTCTTCACTACCCTGTCTACACCATTAAGGATCTGTGGACTTGTATGTTAAGGTCCCTTTGTTCCTCAGTATTCCCTAGGGACCTACCATTCATTATGTAAATCCTTCCCTTGTTAAACCTCCAAAAGTGGTGTGCTGACACCAATGTGTTATTTATCAGGATTAAATTTCATCTGCCGTTGCTCTGCCCAATTTATCAGCTGATCAATATTAGACTCGCACCACCAATTTTCATTAATTTACAAGCTTACTAATTATACCTTCTACACTCACATACAAGTAGTAAACATAGATAACAAACAGCAATGGTCCAATATCAATCCCTGTGACATCCCTGTGGTCACAGGCTTCTGATCACAAAACTTCCCTCTACCAGCACCCTTTGCCTCCTAATTACAAGCCAGTTTTGGATCCAGTTTGCCATCTTGCCTTGGCTGCCTTGGGCTCTTACCTTTGGACCAACCTGCTGTGTGGGACTTTGTCAAAGGTTTACTGAAGTCTGAAGTACATCAACTGCAATACCCTCATCAACATATTCAGTCACCTTTTCAAAAATCACAGTTGACTAATTCAGACAAGATCTCTCTCTGACAAAACAGTGCTGACTTTCCTTGACCAATGCCCTGCCTTTTCAAAGTATTGATTGATACTATCCCTTTGAATTTTTTTCCAATAATTTCCCTATTGCTGAATCTTTACCTGGCGTATTCCTTGCTGCCTTATCGATCAAAGGAACCACGTCAGCTATCCTCCAGTAATCTCAACTTCACCTGTGGCCAGTGAAGTATCTCCACCAGGCCCCAGCAATCTCCTCTTTTGTCTCTTATAGCACCCTGGCAGGCATCGCTGCAAGACCTGGAGATTTATGCACCTTTAGGCCAAATAAAATACCTAACACCTCTTGCTTATTAATCTTTGTTCTAGAACCTCACCATTCCAACTGAAATTGCGAGCTACAATGTCTTTTTCCTTTATGAATACAAATGTGAAATTCTCATTTAATTCTGCACCCACTTCCTTTTGCTCCACGTGCAGGTTGCTCCTTTGGTCTCTAATAGGCCCCCTTGTTACTCTAATATACTTATAAAGAGCCTTGGGGCTTTCCTTAATCCTATCTGCCAGTAACATATCATGGCACATCTTTGCCCTCCTTTTTTAAGCAACACCCCATGCTCTCCATACCTTTGAAGGGTGTTTGCTGTATCTAATGCTCTGTACTTAACATATGCCTCCTTTTTCTTCATCATACTCTTGATATCTTCTCAAATTCTGTATTTGCAGAGTTACGTCCTGGGGATTTAGCTATTATTAGTCTCTTTAATATTACAATTCTTCATATCTTTGACATTTTGTTCTATTCCTTTGAAGTTAGCTGGCATGAGAGATATTTGACAACACATCACATAAAATGGGTAATCAATAAAGCAAGTTGTTGTACTTGTGTAGGAATCACAAAGTTAACAAGCTGGGTATATCAAGGAGTTAGGAACCCGAAGGGTTTTAGAGTCTACTGCAAGAAAAATGCAGTATGGATGGGAAAATCTTGCTGCAATTATCTAAGTTTTCATGAGGCCACATCTCGAGCACAAGTACTGCTTTGGTTTCTATATCTAAAGAAAATTTGCCTTTAGAGGTTTGCCATGTTGATTCCCTGCAATAGGCTTTCCTTCAAAGGAGCTTGTATCGAATGAGTCTGGAATTTTGAAAAATAAAATGATCATATTGGTAGAGGTTGGTGATCTTTGGATCGTTGTCACAGAATCCTACAGAACAGAAACAGATCCTTCAGTCCAACTCGTCCATGCCAACGATGCTAAACTAGTCCCATTTGCTTGTGATTGGCCCATATCCCTCCAGACATTTCATATTCATGAACATGTCCAAATGTCTTTTAAATGTTGTAACTGTACCTGCATCTACCACTTCCTCAGGCAGTTCATTTCACACAGGAGCAACCGTCTATGAGAAAAGTTTCCCCTCAGATCCCTTTTTAAATCTTTCTCCTTTCACCTTAACCTATGCTCTTTAGTTTTGAGCTCCCATACCCTAGAGAAAAGACTTTATCTATGTCTCTCATGATTTTATAATCGTCTTTAAGGTCACTCCTCAACCTCCTGCACTCCAAGTGTAAAAGTCTGAGTCTACCAAGCCTCTCCCTATAACTCAAACCCTCCAACCAGTTCCAGGATAAATCCCAGAATCTTCAGTCAGCACTTAAGTGGCAAATATTGTGAACTGATCCAGCCAGACCAAGAATGAAATAATACAGGTCGTTCTGCTATGACATGCATTTTGTCAGTGCAAATTGTCTATAATGCAATTGATGAATTGTGGGTGTTGTTTGGATAATGCAAACTTTCCACTGAACAGGTATAGTGATTTTCTATTAGTGATCTTCTACAGCACAATTGTTTAAAGCAATTTTCCATAGAGTGAGGTTGTAGAGCAACACAATTGTCGCATTATAGCAGAAGGACCTGTAACTGCAAGATGCCAAAGTTCTCCATTATTGGAGTTTCCTTACCTGGAGTTGAGGTAGACTAAAAGATCAAGATTAATTTCTGACATGAGACAACAACTCCCATTATTGTAGCATGCAATGAAGAAAGCAAACTAAACGGATTTGGGCTATTTTTCATCCAGAAATCTTTCTGTTCCTAGTTTCCGTAATGTTCAAATTCCAGTCGTCTAGGGGTGAGCATTTTCTGCTCAAACTTTAATGGCATCAATGTAAAAATAAGGAACTCACTTAGCTTTTCAAATAATGCATTTAATAAAAGCCTTAAGTGCTGCATAAGGCTTATGCCTCCATTAAGCAATGTATAAATTAGTATATTTTTACTGCAAAAATGTCTTGTTCTTCACTTTCTCTTCACTTAGGTTGGAAATGTAATTTTCTTTATCTCTTTTCTCTGTGATAATATTATTACTAATTGAAAGCTCTGATGTTCATTTTCTGACAGTGGTTAGAAACTAGACCGAATCGACAGGTTTGCCCTGTTTGCAAAGCAGGAATTAGTCGAGACAAAGTAATTCCCCTTTATGGAAGAGGAAGCACAGGCCAGCAGGATCCAAGGTGAGTTCCAAAGCAGCAGAATGAAACCTGGGCACACTTGTCACAACTACCATTTGTTATGTAAATCCTTCCCTTGGTTGCATCTTGATGCCATTCACTAAATTCTCAGAGGTCGATCACAAACTCCATAGGATGCTTCTTCCAGATGTGAAAACTATGCATGTTAATTGTATTATTTTGTTTTGTTAGTGGGAATGAAAGCAATAAGGTGGATGACGGTGCAAAGTGATAGATTGTTAGTGGCCCTCCAAAGAATTTCTGTCCTTTGTAGAATTGGCTCGCCAGGCTAAAACAAATTGAAGACACTCTGGCCAGTCCTGACTCCCTCAGACTGCCTCAATTGTTTTGACAGCCACATTGAAACAATAATGTGAAAGAACCCTGCACATAAATAGAAATTTGTTTGGAAGTTCAAAACAAGTGATAAACTTCTGGGACTGTAGTAATCGTCATCATTGTTCCTGGTACAGTGTTGATTAGAAGTTTGACATAAAGACAGTGCCATGGACAGCATAAGACATTGCATTAAGATTTCTAAAAGGTGCTGAATGTGAACTGAGTAACAAGTTAGCAACAGGCTTTAAATAGTCTCAGTGTTCATTTTATGGCTAGCAGGAGGGCAATGGTGCTATAGGCTGCCAGGCTATTGTCAAAAATGAAATCGATGCCATTACAAAAGGCATTCAGCACACCCTTCAGGTCTGACCTACAGATGGCCACAGTAAATGTGGCCTTGTGAATGTCATTTCTCATTTGAACAATTTTACTCTCATTGCCTGCAAAACTGCCTCAAGGGCTCTTCAGAATTCACCTGGTTCCCCTTGCTGCTTGAGATGTGCAGGATCATAATTGACAGCCCCATTCTTGACAATTCATGTCCTCTCTGTCTCCTCTCAGTTTGCTTTTGAATTATCAGTTCATGAAATTTATGGAATGTTATAATTTTCTCGGTTTGAACACTCAAATTTCATCAGAATCAATTTGATTCATACTTGCACGTCATTGCCAACATTATATCTTGTCTACTATTGTTCAATTTCAGAGAGAAAACTCCTCCGAGACCGCAAGGCCAGAGACCTGAGCCAGAGAGTAGAGGGGTGAGTGCACTTTCATTTCAGGACACAAGGTGAAGAGACAAAATGGGAGGAGGGACACAGAAGTGAGGGGATAAGGTGAATTGTTTGTGGTGACTGGGATAATGAATCTGTTTTGTGTTTGTTCTACGCTTTTGACACAACTCTGGATTGGGAGTGGACCATTCAGCCCTTCAAAGTAGACCATCCAGTCCACTGAATCTGCACCTGTTTCTTCAATTCATTCATCCCATTCCCACCCTCTTCTCTCAGAACCCTGCATTTTCCCCCAGTTATTTATCCGATGCTTTTGAAGCAATATCTACCACCACATCGGGCATACTGCCATTTTTTAAAATCCTTCTCCTCAGGTTCTTCAGAAATTAATTTTTAAATAGATTTTTAATTCTCATTTTAATCAAATCGGTTTCTCTTTAAAATCATAAAGGCATAAATACTGCAAAAAAATCCTTTATCACATCTTTCTGCTGAGACCAAGCATAGATTCTCAATGAATCCATAGTTCATTCAAATAATCTGCCAGTCAATTACATCAAACTTGGTTTGTATTTCAACTCCATCTATTCATGTTGATTCCATACCCTGACCCAACCAAAGAGGTGAGGAGAATGCTACCTGTCTTCTTAGAGTTTTCCTAAGAGGTTGGCTTCTGGGAAGAGGAACTTCAGTTAAGTGGATAAATTGGAGATGCTGAAGCCGTTCTCCTTAAAGAGAAGAGAAAGCTGAGTGAATATTTTCCTTCAAACTAATGAAGGGTTTGGACGGAGTAGATGAGGGGAAAAGTTGTTCCATTGGCAAAAGAGTCGGGAACTAGAGACCAGTTTAAGTTGGTGGACGAAAGAACCAAAGGCTAAACTTGTTACCATCGAAATGGTTGAAGTGAATAGCTTAGGTATTTTCAAAAGGAAACTAGATCAATACTTGAGAAAGAAAGGAATATGGAAAAGACAGGTGGGATAATATAGAACAAAGAACAGTACAGCACAGTACAGGCCCTTCGGCCCACGATGTTGTGCCGCGCATTTAGCTTAATCGAAGATCAACCTAACCTACACACCCCTCAATTTACTGCCATCCATGTGCTTGTCCAGCAGTCGCTTAAATGTCCCTAATGTCTCTGATGCTACTACCACCACTGGCTGTGCATTCCACATACCCACCACACTCTGCATAAAGAACCTACCTCTGACATCTCCCCTATACCTTCCTCCAGTCGCCTTACAATTATGACTCATCATGACAGCCATTTCTGCCCTGGGGAAAAGTCTCTGGCTACCCACTCTACCTATGCCTCTCATTATCTTGTACACCTCTATAAAGTCAACTCTCTTCTTTCTAGCTCACTCAACCTTTCTTCATAAGATATGTCCTCCAATCCAGGCAGCATCCTGGTAAATCTCCTCTACAACCTCTCTAAAGCATCTACATCCTTCCAATAATGAGGCGACCAGGACTGGACACAATATTCCAAACGTGGTCTAACCAGGGTT
Source organism: Chiloscyllium plagiosum (assembly GCF_037043375.1). Lineage (NCBI taxonomy): Eukaryota > Metazoa > Chordata > Chondrichthyes > Orectolobiformes > Hemiscylliidae > Chiloscyllium > Chiloscyllium plagiosum. The sequence goes on from NW_028270162.1 coordinate 60,866,439, forward strand.
TTATAGAGTTACAGCAAAACCTCGTGGCTCTCAAACTCAATCCCCTTCCTAATGAAAGCCAAAACACCATACACCTTCTTAACAACCCTATTAACTTGGGTGGCAACTTTGAGGGATCTGTGTACGTGAACCCCATGATCCCACTATTCCCTCACACTGCCAATAATCCTGTCTTTAACCCTATATTCAGCATTCAAATTCAACCTTCCAAAATGAATCACTTCACATTTATCCAGGTTGAACTCCATCTGCCACTTCTCAGCCCAGCTCTGCATCCTGTCAATGTCTTGTTATAGCTTGCAACAGCCCTCAACACCATCGACAGCACCACCGACCTTTGTGTCATTGGCAAACGTACTAGCCCACCCTTCTACTTCCTCATCCAAGTTATTTTTAAAAATTGCAAAGAGCAGAGGTCCAAGAACAGATCCCTGCGGGACACCACTGGTCACCCACCTCCAGGCGGAATACTTCCTATCCATTACCACTCGCTGTCTTCTTTTTGCCAACCAACTCTGTATCCCGACAGCCAAATTTCCCTGTATCCCATACCTTTTCACTCTCTGAATGAGTCTACCATGGGGAACCTTATCAAATGCCTTATCAAATTTCCAAATAGTCATAAATCCTATCTCTCAGAATCCGTTCCAGTACCTTGCTTACCACAGACGTAAGACTGACTGGTCTGTAATTCACTGGAATTTCCCTATTCCCTTTCTTGAACAGAGGAACAACATTCACCTCCCTCCAATCATCCAATACTACTCACGTGGAGAGTGAGGATGCAAAGATCATCACCAGAGGCGCAGCAATCTTATTCCTCGCTTCACGTAGTAACCTTGGATACATCTGGTCCAGACCTGGGGACTTATCTATCTTGATGCTTCTCAGAATCTCCAGCACATCCAGTTTCTCAATATCCATCTGTTCAAGCCTATTAATCTGGTCCACGGTATTCTCTCTATCAACAAGGTCCCTGTCTCTAGTGAATACTAAAGCAAAAAACTCATTTAGGGCCTCCCCATTTCTTCAGACTCCAGGTACAGGTTCCGCCCACTATCCCTGATCGGCCCAACCCTCTCCCTGACGTAAGTGTAGAACACTTTTCTCTAATCCTTTCAACCATGGCTTTTTCATGCCGTCTTCTACCTCTCCTCAGTCCATTTTGAGTTATTTCCTAGCTACCCTGTAATTCTCTAAAGTTGTACCAGATCCTTCCTTCCTCAACCATAAGTAAGCTTCCTTCTTCCTCTTAATGAGAAGCATTGAGTAGCGAGTCAGGAGGTCATGTTGCGGCGGTACAATACATTGGTTAGGCCACTTTTGGAATATTGTATGCAATTTTATCAGAAGGATGTTGTGAAACTTGAAAGGGTTCAGAAAAGATTTACAAGGATGTTGCCAGGGTTGGAGGTTTTGAGTTATAGGGAAAGACTGAATAAGCTGGGGCTGTTTTCCCTGGAGGGTCAGAGGCTGAGGAGTGATCTTATCAAGGTTTATGAAATCATGAGGGGCATGGATAGGAGAAATAGACAAAGTCTTTCCCTGGGGTGGGGGAGTCCAGAACTAGAGGGCACAGGTTTAGGGTGAGAGGGAAAAGATATAAAAGGGACCTAAGGGGCAATGTTTTCATGCAGAGGGTGGTGCATGTATGGAATGAGCTGCCAGATGAAGTGGTGGGGGCTAGTACAATTACAGCAGTGAAAAGGCATCTGGATGGGTATGTGAATAGGAAGAGTTTAGAGGGATATTGGCCAAGTGCTGGGAAATGGAACTACATTGGGTTAGAATAACTGGTCGACCTGGACAAGTTGGACTGCAGGGTCTGTTTCCATGCTGTACATCTCTATGACTCCTCTCGTCATCCATGGCTCCTTCACCTTACTACTCCTTGCCTGTCTCATTGGGACAAATTTATCCAACGATCACGACAAGTGCTCCTTAAACAGCGTCCACATTTCTGTTGTGCATTTCCCGTAGAGCAACTGTTCCCAATTTATACTCGGCAGCTCCTGTCTAATAGCAGTATGATTTACCCTCCCCTCAATTAAATTCTCCCATCCCTCTCCATGGCTATGGTCAAGGTGAGGCAGTTGTGGTCACTATCATCAAAATGCTGTCCCACTGAGAGATGTGACACCTGGCCTGGCTCGTTGCCTACCACCAAATCCAATATGGCCTCCCCCTAGTCGGACTATCTACATATTGAGACAGGAATCCTTCTTGGAAACACCTGACAAAATCGGCTCCATCCAGACCATCTAAGGAGGTTCCAATCAATATTGAGGAAGTTGAAGTCACCCATAACAACAATTCTGTTATATCTGCACCTTTCTGAAATTTGTTGTCTAATCTGTTCTTCTGTCTCTCTGCTGCTATTGAGGGGGTGTATAGAAAATACCCAATAAAGTGACTGCTCCTTTTCTGTTATTGACGTCCACCCACACTGACTCAGTAGACAAACCCTCCTCAGCAACCCCCTTTTCTGCAGCTGTGATGCACTGTCTAATTAGCAATGCTACTCCCTCTCCTCTTTTACCAATCCCACCTCCCCCCCGCCTCCCCTCTCCAAATCCCCTGTTCTTTTTAAGATCTAAACCCTGGAACATCCAGCAACCATTCCTGCCCCTGTGAAATCCATGCCTCCGTTATGGCCACAACGTCGTAGTTCCAAGTACTGATCCATGCTGTACATTCATCGCTCTTATTCCTGACACTCCTTGCATTGAAATGAACACGCTTTCACCCATTCCTTTGCCTTATCAATTGTGTATCCTTCCTGACAGACTCCCTGCATTCTATTTCTACCCATTTAACAATTATCCCATCCTCGGCTTTGTAGCTCAGGTTCCCATCCCGCTGCCAAACTAGTTTAAACCCTCCCAAAGTGCTCGAGCAAATCCCCTGCCCAGGACATTAGTGCCCCTCCAGTTTAAATGCAACACGTCCTTCATGTACAGGTCCCACCTTCCCCAGAAGGTGCCCAAATGATCTACGTATCTGAAGCCCTCCCTCCCGCACCAGACCTGTGTCTGGTGTTTAGCTGCACTCGCTCCCTGTTCCTCCCTCACTAGCACTAGAATAAGGACAATCTGTTTGACCCAGTTGGTTGTATCTGTGTTGCATATTCTATGTGCGGGGTGGATGTCTACAAAGTCAAGCCACAGTTCCTAATTAAGGTTAAACTGAGGCTTCATATGTACATAAAAGATCCAGTAGCACTTGTCCTAAGCAATATGTATTTTTGAAGAAAAGTGTTTTATATTTTTAATAATTAGGATCTGGGTTGTACTTTCTGAAGTATGGTGGAGGCAGGTTGAATTCAAGCTCCCACTGAATAACGCAAATGAAACAGGGCTCTCGGGGGAAAAAAACAACAGAGTGGCACTAACTTGTCGAGACTTCATATACGTTTGGCAAGTTATTTGGCCTTAGGGCACCATTCGATGTTGTCCTAATTCTGACCTAGAAAGTGGACAGAAGGTTTTTCTGGTTTAGATTTTCCATCTGCCATGAATACTGAACATCAATGTGGGACATGATTATCCAGAAAGCTCTGCCATACCTTTATATGAGTTTTGATTCTCCATGGGAGTTGGCAATCTGTTCAAACATGGGGAAACAAAGCTCCTAACAATCACACACTACTTTTGAGAATGACAGAATTGTAATTAGAAACTGTGGCTGCATTTGAGCCAAGATCATAGAAGAGTTCACACAGAAACAAGTCCCAAAAAGACTGTTCTCATTCTACATTCCTTTCCTCAGCTTTCCCATTTCTCTCCAGTATTCATCTAGTTTGTTACTTGCTTCAATCAATTCATGTGGAAATAAGGGAGAAACGGTTGTGTGTCATAGGGCACTGGCACCAATACTGGGGGGATGAGAGAGATATTCCAATGGGACAGACTTTATTTAAACCATGAAGGCGAATCATATAACTAGGATTGTGGGTAGGGCTTTAAGGGAGAGGAGAGGAGGGAAAGTTCAATTGAGGGGAGTTCCTAAAAAATCAAAAAGAAAGAGAGCGCAAAAATAGAAGGTAGTGAAGAAGCAAATAATAATTAAAATGTGACAAGCAGGGGCAGAAGATATAAGCAGAGTGCAGCAGAAATTAGAAATGGCGTAAATAATATGGTGAAACCAAATTGGGTACAGGATGACTAGGATTTGGAACACAATTTCAAGGATATTCGATGGTTCAGAAAATAGGCAGAAAGAAAAAGGTGATGCAGTAGTATTAGTAAAGGAAGGTATCAGTGCAGTCATTATTAGCGATATATGTGCAATAAGACTATGATGTGGAATCAGTTTTGATGGAAATAGGGCAGAACAAGGGAATAAAGTCACTGGTGGGAGTTGTCCGTAGGACCCCATAGAGTTGCCACACTGTAGCATGAAATTTAAATTGGCAAGTAATGAAGGTATGTAAGAAATGCACTCCAATTGTCATGGATGATTTTAATCTACATATTGACTGGACAAATCAAATGAGCAAAAAGAATGGACTCTGAGAGAAGGATGAACCACTCATGGTTGACAATGGCAGTCAGAAAGCCTATTCAATCAAAAACTGAGGCAATCAAAAGTGGCAAAACTAACTGTAAGCTGGAGAATTTGAGATATAGATGGAGACATAGACTAATCATCCCCTCAAGCCGGCCGTTCAGCTGGGTCATGGCTGATCTGTCCCCTCTTCAAATAACTTTGGAAACTCTGACTAACCATTTTTACATTGCTAACTAGCTTCCTCTCAACACCTTAATATCTTCCCTGGTCAATCTTTTTGTCATTCTGTGCTTTTCTTTATATTCTGATCACTTAACTCACCTAACACTCATTGCTTCTACTTTTTCTAAAGTTTGATGTTTTCCCTCATTTACTGAGTTATCCACAGATGATAGACCTTATCTTTACATTTTTTCTTTATTGTAAGAATATAATTACTCTGAGTGCTTTGAAATATCCTCTTGAATGTCTTGCCTGTGTTTTTATAGAAGTAACCCCGAGTGTAGAAGCCAGTTACTTCAGCTGGCTCAGCCTTTGTGTCCATATAGTTGCCCTTATTTCGATTTAAAACTTAAACTCAATCGTCTCTCTTTCAAACTGAAAGTAACCTAGACATTCCTTTAACAAAATCAGAAATTGCTGGAAAATCTCAGCAGGACTGGTAACATCTGTGGAGAGAAAGTAGAGTTAACGTTTCAGACCCAGTGACCGTTCTTGATTGTAACTCGGAAAAGCTTGGCATATGTGCTGAAGACGTGATGGGAGAGCGGAGGAGGAAAGAGTAAGCAATAGGTTTACTCAACGGTCCCAGTTATGATCTCCATAGTAATATTGCTATTTTGTGTTTCTTTAGAAATCTGGAAGTCCAGTTATTTACTTAAAGAATAAACCCATGAGGTTCACTGTTGTTAAACAAACAAAACTTACTACACAAAACTCAAATAATATATGGGAAAGAGCTAATAAAGACACTCTATCTGGTCAGTAACATTAAAAGTATCAAAGCTACAGTGAACACAATTGCTTGTGCTCTAAACTGAACTGAACTTCACTATCATTTCCATCCATTTAACTTACACAAAAATGCATCTCACATACTTAACCAAAGTTGAAAGGTTAACCACTTGGTCCAAATACTATTTCAAAGGTTCATATAAAGGGTTAAGCTTTCTTGAGCGTCTGCTTACTTCTTGCACTATTGTCCCTTCAAATTTGCTCCAACCATTCAAGGGTTGCAGACTCCCAGTTCAACAAAGAATCTTAAATATGACTATATCTGGACAAAATCACTCCTGGTTCTAATATTCTTAACTCGGGACACACACACTCTTTCTCTCTCGGTCACTTTCACTCTGTTCCTCCCCCTCCTCAAAAGGTCCAACTCACTATTCGAAGCCTTCAGTTATCAAAGGTTTTACTAGTTTACAATCAAATAGAATTTCAACTCAATCCTGATTGAAAGAAACGTTCATGAAGGGAACTTGCACGAAACTATGCTGCCTGAAAATAGAAACATGTCCAGGAATCTACTCCTTGCATACTGAGCTGCTTATTGACATTTTACTTGTGTTTATTTCCAGAAAGGCAGGTCACGTGGTCAATTACTACAAGCAAGTACATTTTTACAATCAATCACCTTTCAGGGAAAATTAACTCATCAAAGAACCATTACCCCAACATAAAATATGGAGTTTCTTTCAGCATTGTACCCTTTACAACTTGTCAGTGTATGCTGCGCAACCAAACAATGTTGTCAGCAAACTTGGATAAACTATAAAATTGATTAATATCACAAAAGCTAAGGCCCCACTATTGAATCTGGAAAGAGCTCCAGGAATCATGTCCAATTAGATTGTTTACCATTATCCTTACTCTGTCTCCTAACTAATTCCCTACTTCTGTCAATATGATGCCTCCAGTTCAGTTGCTGTCATTTATAATTTCATGAAATGGAATGTTTTATTACGTCGTAGTGGTGGTTAAACTGTTTGTGATAGTGAATATGCTGTCCTTGTTCTTGATAATCTGTTTCATGTTCAATTACTGCCAAAATCATTTTATTTCCCAGGGTTTCCAAGGTTTTGGATTTGGAGACGGAGGATTCCAGATGTCATTTGGGATTGGTGCGTTTCCATTTGGGATTTTTGCTACAGCATTTAACATCAATGATGGCCGCCCACCTCCAGGTACATAATTAAAATCATTATATTTTCCCATCCTACCCAGATAACATCCAGTGCCACATCGGACAGGTACAAAGCCAGCTTTCCGTATGTGCCACAGTCTCTCTTTTATCCACCGTCGATGCTATATCTTTTAAAAAAAAAGTTGCTTTCCAGTTTTAAAATTGGTGAATATTGCAGAAGCAACCTAAACAAATTGTGCTGCTTAGTGAGTCTGGAAAGTCAAATAAGCTTGCTTTTATCTTAAATTTCCAAAGCAAAATTCAGAACAATATAATATGATGGGGAATGGCCTAATTCAGCATTCCAGCTTCGATATAAGAGAGTGGCATTCAGTTCCAGCACTATAAACCTGTTCATGGATCTTGTACAAATCATATTGAAGACCTGATATTGAAAGAGTGCTTGAAAAAGTGGTTGGCCAGTAACCCATTCAACCCAGTGAGAAGACTCTGATTACTGGATGTTGATCCAGCCTCTTAGCTGGTGTACAATTCATAGCATAGAATCATTGAGATGTATAGCCCGGAAACAGACCCTTTGGTCCAACTTGTCCATGCCGATCAGATATCCTAACCTAATCTATCCTATTCGCCAGCACTTGGCCCATATCCCTCCAATGCTTCCTATTCTTATACCCATCCAGATGCGTTTTAAATGTTGTAATTGTACCAGCCTCATTCCATACATGCACCACCCTCTGTGTGAAAAGATTACCCCTTAGGTCCCTTTGATTATCTTTGCCCTCTCACATGAAACCTAGGTCCTCTAGTTCTGGACTCCCCCACCACAGGGAAAAGACTTTGTCTGTTTATCCTATCCATACCTCTAATGATTTTATAAACCTCTGTAAGGTCATCACTCAGTCTCTGAGGTTCCAGAGAAAATAGCCCAGCCTATTCAGCCTCTCCTATAACTCAAACCCTCCAGTACACAGAACATGAGATGGATTGAACCAGCCTGCATGTATGTGTCTGTTGTAGTGAAGTACATGTAGTGAGGATAGGAGCAGGTTCTCTATCATACTGCCCATTGTTTAATAGCCTGTGTAGTTTCAAGCTTTTACTTCCAGCAGTTTAGATCTTCTTTAGACCATATTTCACGGAGTACTGTAAGGTCCTTATTATGTAAAAGAAATAGTGCTTAATCTTTCCAGTTTTGATTTTCCTTTTAAATCTATATCGAGACGTCTTTAAACAAGCATGAAAACTAGGAATCAATGATTCTGTTTAATGATTTGTATTCATAATACATTACCCATTGACAACCCTCAAGAAAAGTTGCAAACATATAGTTCTGTATATGCTGGCCAAAATTAAAGTTTTAAACTCTTCAGTTGCACCAAGATTACGTACATGGGATGTACAGCACAGAAACAGGTCACTCAACCCAACAAACAGGATCTACTCAAGTCTTCCTATCTTCCCTCATCAATATCTGTTTTTGTTACCCTTCTCACCAGCCTCCCTTAAATGCATTTCTTCCATTTGCCTCCAACTCTCCTGGTGTTGCAGTTGACTAGGACTTTAGTTTGGCCACATTTGGAATACTGCGTACAGTTCTGGTCGCCACATTACCAAAAGGATGTGGATGCAGTGGAAAGGGTGCAGAGGAGATTCACCAGGATGTTGCCTGGTATGGAGGGCGCTAGCTATGCAGAGAGGTTTAGTAGATTAGGGTTATTTTCATTAGAAAGACTGAGGTTGAGGGGGGAACCTTATTGAGATCTACAAAATCATGAGAGGTATAGATAGGATGGATAGCAAGAAGCTTTTTCCCCAGAGTTGGGGATTCAATTACATGTGGTCATGAGTTCAAAGTGAGAGGGGAAATGTTTAGGGGACATAATGTGTGGAAAGTTCTTTATGCAGAGGGTGGTGGGAGCCTGGAACATGTTGCCAGCAGAGGTGGGAGAGGTGGGCATGATAGCATCATTTAAGATGTTTCTAAACAGATACATGAATGGGCAGGGAACAGAGAGCTACAGATCTTTAGAGTATAGGCGGCAGGTTTAGTTAGAGGATATAGATCGGAGCAGGCTTAGAGGGCCGAAGGGCCTGTTCTTGTACTGTAAGCTTCTTTGTTCTTTGGTGGTGGCAATGCTACATTCTTGCCATTCTTCGGGTAAAGAAGTTCCTTCTGAATTCTCTGTTGGACCTCTTGCTGACCAACATATGTTGAAAACCAAGTTATAATCTTATTTACAAAAGGGAACATTTTTCTGTATCCATTTATACTCAGCATGGAAACAGATCTTTCGGTCCAACCAGTCCATGCCAAACTAAACTAGTCCCACTTGCCTGCTCCTGGCTCATATCCCTCCAAACCTTTCCTAATTATTATTTACCGAAGTTTCTTTTAAACATGGCCATATTCACCATTTCATCAGGAAGTTCATTCTACATGCGAACCACCCTATGTTTAAAAAAAGTTTGCTCCTCACGTTTTTTTAGAAATCTCCCTCCTGTCACCTTAAAAATGTGCCATCTTGTCTTGAAATCCCCCATCTTAGGAGGAAAAATTAAGAACCACTTACCTCATCTTTGCCCCCTATTATTTTATAAACCTCTATAAGGTCACCTCTCAACCTCCTACACCCTGGTGAAAAAAATCCCAGCCTTTTCTAACTCAAACCTTCCATACCCAGCAACATCCTGGTTGATCTCTTCTGAACCCTCTCTAGTTTAATAATATCATTCCTATATCTGGGTGACCAGAACTGGACACAGTACTTCAGAAGAGGCCTCACCATGACTTCCCAACTCCTATCCTGATCATTTAAAATAACTTGATTAGGTTTCCCTCAGCCCTCATTTTTGAGAGAGCCCCAGCTTGTCAATCCTTTCCTGATTTTTAAATCATTCATTTATAAACCTCTCTACACTCTCCAGTGCCTCTTGTGAGGTGACCAGAACTGAAATGTAACTGCCTTTTTTCTCAATTCTTGCCCTCAATGAAATTCTTTGTTAGCTTTTAGTACGTAGCCAAAGCACAACCTTTAATGATTGTACATATGATTGTAATGATTCTATTCTGGAATCCCTTTTCCATTTGACCCCAACTTGCAGGGTCAATTAGTAGGTGACTTTCAGTATTGATCTTAATTGTCCAGTTATTTGCCTATTCTGCGTGTCTTTTAAAATTCTTATATAGAATGCGTAACCCCCACACTCTGTTTGCCTTTGAACTGACTTCTTCAGTGATTTCACGCAGCAATTAAGAATCAACATTTCTGTGGATTGAGTCACCTGTAAATCAGACCAGATTACAGATGTGATTCCCTGACATTAGTGAGCCAGATGATGTTTTGCAACAATGATTAGAGTCACCATTGGATTATTTGATTTTGCAACATATTTGATTCCAGAATATATTCAAATCCATGAGCATCATTTGTGGGCTTTGGATTACTAGCCATACCACTCCATCTCTGCATTCCACATTTATTAAAGTGCACCTGCAATTTGGTCCAGTTTAGCAATCCATTCTGCCATTTGTCCCTATCTCCAACATTCCCTCTAACTCTTTTCGCTGCTGCACAGGTGTGTGCCTGGCTGGAACTTCTGGAGCTGAAGCCGTTGATCGGCATAGCAACCACTTTTCAGCAGGCTGAGCAAGAACATTGCTTTTGATCTTAATCATTAGTCGATTGTCATACAGCTATTTGAAGGCCTATCAATGAATAATGTGTTGAGATTGTGATGATAATGTTTTATACTTTCCACTAAAGCACACCACGTTAACCCATTAGGTCACCTTGGAAATTTCTGTTTAGTGTATTTGCTTTTTTTTTCAGTTTGTACCTTTGTTATCACAGCTTTTTATAATGGTCTTAGTATTCAGTTCATTTCCTGCCCGTTTGGCTCTACATATGAAACATAATGTGTGTCATTTCTCAAGTTCTAATCTTTTCCTATTCGTGATCTTTAATAAACTGCTGACATTGTAGATTCTTTGTTCTTTGACATTTTTTCCTGCCTGGCTCACCCCATCTCTATGGCTCACCTGAATCCTGGAAATGTTTTTCTGTAGTTTTGAAGCTGACCCATTGGAGTACAAGTATTTCCATTTTGTTCTCATAATGATCATCAAATGGTGCTGAAGAGCATTCAGTATTGTCATAATTGTAATAATCTTGAATCAAACCATTTCAAGAAGAGTCATATGTCTAAAACCTATGTCTAAAGTTGATTTCCAGATCCGTCAGATCCATTGGGTGCCACTCTCCTGCGTTTTTCTCGGGTTTCCTGACCTAGTTTTATTTGCCTCCACTTTGTTGCTTCATCCCTGCTCTCTTGATGCACACTTCATCTGGCCATTGACAGCAGCCAGCATAAAATACAAAGAAACAAACAAAATGATGGCTCAAAAACCTTGAGTGCGGAGTACTTCAAATCAATTTGTTTCCTTTTTATTTATTCATGGGGTCACTAACTCGGCCAGCATATATTGTAGATCCCTAACTGCCCAGAGTTCAGTTAAGAGTGAACCACATTGCTGTGGGTCAAGAGTCAGAATCTAAAGGTGGCAGATTTCCTTCCCTAAAGGACATAAGTGAACCTTGGTGGGTTTTTCCTGATAGTTAACAAAGGATTCATGGTCATCATTAGACTCTTATTTCCAGATTCTTATTGAATTCAATTTTTTTTTGTTCATTCGCAGCATGAGGACGTCTCTGGTGAGGCCAGTATTTATTGCTCATCCCTAATTGCCCAGAAGGCAGTTAAGAGTCAACTTAGATTGGCTGTGGTTCTGGAGTCACGTGTAGGCCATACCAGATAAGGATGGTACTTGCTCTCCCTCAGGACATTATTGAATCAAATAGGTTCCACCATCTGCCATGGTGGGATTTGAACCTGGGCCACTACCCCATCATTATTAGTTAATTCATTATTTAAATTTGGCTCTGAATTGGAAGGCAGGAACTGGAAGACTCCAGTACACCTAGAGATAAGAGCTCACAAAGGGAGACAAGGGAAGAAAGGGTGGGAGTGGTTCTCATTTACAACTGTCTCCAGATGCTGGAATCTGACTTTGTTTGTGCCATTTCACCTGCAGCAGTCCCTGGAACGCCACAGTACGTGGATGAACAGTTTCTGTCTCGCCTTTTCCTCTTTGTGGCTCTTGTGATTATGTTCTGGCTCCTCATTGCTTAAGGACAAACGGAAGCGATTACTTTTCTGGATCATTGTGTGATCTGATGAGCCAGATGAACACTTCTGGGAAACTATATCTTTCACCAAGGTTTTCTACCTTTCAAACATACATTATTTACAGAAATCATATCTAACTGGGGCTGAAACCATTGTTTGAATTGACCAATTGAAGATGATGAAAACAGCATGTATATGGATCTAGTTAGAGAAGACCCGTACTGTTTGTTCAAAAGATTCCCATTCCTGGGTTGTAATTCTATGGAAATACCTGTGTTCTGTGCTTGTATGTGAAATATTCAGGTCTGCATGCTGATTTCAAGCTGAGTTCCTGATTATCTATCCTTACTCAAATCACTGCTTTGTCACTTTGGGAACGGAAAGAAAATTTGTTTCTTGGCTGGTATAATAGTCCTTGAAGTGAAGATTTAAGCTGTGCTTGTCAGGTTTGTTAAGTAGATTTGTCTCCAAGTCAGAAGATTTAAAGTACAAGTTCAACACAACTTGAGTGTACAGTCTCAGCTATTTGGCAAGACAGATGTCTAATTTTACGTTCAGATGAATATAAAAGGTCCTATAGTCCTATTTAAAGACTAGCAAGTGTTGCATTTCCTGGTCAACCAAGCTGTCAAACTTAGATTAAACGGTAATGTATTTCATTGCAATTTATGGAATATTGCTGTGCTTGAATTACATTTTCCTACATAACAATTGCTTTAACTGTGATTAATGTTTAGCTGTGAAGAACACTGACATGAACTGAGGTTGTAGACAACTGCAAGTCTCCACTCTTAATTTCGCTAAAAGTAAATCAAATTAGTCATCTTTAACTGCTCGTCAGACTTCATTTGTAGCCACTGATAATACCAATTAACTGTTAAGATCATCTTCTCACTGCCTATACCTACTCAGATCAGAATATTGGAGTAGAGCTTTTCAGTGGTACTCTTCCCTTTAATTGAGGTGCTCAGTTTTAAACAGTTAGTCAATAAATCTGCATGAAATATTGACCAGATTCTCAACTTATTGCATCACCTCATACGGTGGGATGGGTGTGCTGGAATCTGGTCCCCCTCTAATCCTGAGCATTTCGATTGCCATGTTCTGGATTCACCTTAACAATCCTTATGCATCTATTTTGTAAGTTCACCTATCAGAGGCCTCTATTCATAGAGTTAGCAAGCTTCTGCACATTTGCCACATCTACCATTAGGAAAGAAGTAACAGCCCAAAGAGACCTGCAGAATTTGCAGTGTGTTTAAAGTACTCTGTATTTAAATAGATATTAAGGCTGGGGAGACACATTGAACGGCCAGTGACCCAAACCTGTTACTTTCACTACAGTCAAAAATTTGCTGGGACCACCTGGGAGGAAGTGGTAATGGAGAAATGTTTGTCAGTCAGGAGATGAAAATTGAAAAGCCTGGATGAGATGGGTTGAGGAACAGATGATGGCATACAGATTGGATGAGATGGAGGAGGATCAGTTCTAAAAGGCTGGATTAGACAGGCTGCACCTGTCATTCAGCTCACCTGATCAGTGGAATTCCAGAAAATTCCTGTGTCTGATAATCTAGGGTTCATTCTCGAACCAGGCTAAACCCAGTACGGAGGTGGAGAACATCAGATGCATATGGGGTAATAGCCTTCTATTAGAAACATCAAAATGTATTTTAAATTTAATATCCTGTTTCCTACTTTGTATCAAGTGTAAAATAAAACTTGTGCATCAATCAAATTGATCCTTCATGATGGTTTCTTTGGCCTAACTGATGCTGTATTCTACTGGATTTTTAAAACAAATCAAGACAGATGGCAACCAATAACTAGTGAAGGCTACAATTATTTACAAAATATACAGAAGTAAATTGGCAAATCTGGCTGTAGCCTATGACAATCACATACCTTACTGTGGACTAGGGATTTGGGCAGAAACTTGGCAGGTGTATAATGGGGAAAATTGAGAGAAAATTAACTTTGGTAGGAAGAATCGAGGAACTGAATATTATATAAAGGTAGACATTGCAGAAAATGGCAACATTGAGGGATTTGGGAGTCCTCATATATCACAAAATCCAAGTTAACAGGGAAATCAAATGCAATGTTATTTAGATTAGATTCCCTACAGTATGGAAACAGGCCCTTTGGACCAGTCCATGCCAACCCTCCGAAGAGTAACCCACCCAGACCCATTCCCCTACCTTATACTTACCCCTGACTAATGCACCTAACACTATGGGCAATTCACCTGACCTGCACATCTTTGGACTGTGGGAGGAAACCGGAGCACCCGGAGGAAACCGGGTGAGAATGGGGAAAATGTGCAAACTCCACACAGACAGCCGCCCGAGGCTGGAATCAAACCTGGGTCCCTGGCGCCGTGAGCCACCATGCCACCCCGGTGTTTCAAAAGGAATGGAGTATGAAAATAGGGACCCAAAGTCTTGCTAAACTTATTCAAGGTACTACTTAGGAAACACCTAGAATACAGTGAGGCGTTCTTTTTCCATTCATGTAACAAATCTTATATTTTCACTAAGGAAAATTATACTGGCACTGGAAGCAGTCCAAGATTCACTAGGTTGATTCACTAGGTATAAGGCGAAAGTGAATACTGCGGATGTTGGAGATCAGAGTCAAGAGTGTGGTGCTAGAAAAGCACAGCAGGTCAGGCAGCATTCAAGGAGCAGGTAAATAGATGTTTCAGGCAAAAGCCCTTCATCAGGATGATGATGATGAAGGGCTTTTGCCCAAAACATTGATTTCCTGCTTCTCTGATGCTGCCTGACCTGCTATGCTTTTCCAGCACCATACTCTTAGAGTTATTGAGATGTACAGAACGGAAACAGACCCTTCGGTCCAACACATCTATGCCAACCAGATATCCCAACCCAATCTAGTCCCGCCTGCCAGCGCACAACCCATATCCCTCCAAACACTTCCTAGTCATATATCCATCCAGATGCCTTTTAAATGTTGCAATTGTACTAGCCTTCACCACTTCCTCTGGCAGTTCATTCCATACACGTACCACCCTCTGCGTGAAAAAGTTGCCTCTTAGGTCTCTTCTATATCTTTCCCCCCTCACCCTAAACCTATGCCCTCTAGTTCTGGACTCCCCCATCCCAGGGAAAAGACTTTGTCTATTTATCCTATTCATGCCTCTCATAATTTTATAAACCTCTATAAGGTCTCCCCTCAGCCTCCAACGCTCCAGGGAAAACAGCCCCAGCTTGTTCAGCCTCTCCCTATAACACAAATCCTCCAACCCTGGCAACATCCTTGTAAATTGTTTCTGAACCCTTTCAAGTTTCACAACGGGTGGCACGGTGGCATAGTGGTTAGCACTGCTGCCTCATAGCGCCAGAGACCCGGGTTCAATTCCCGACTCAGGCGACTGACTGTGTGGAGTTTGCACATTCTCCCCGTGTCTGCGTGGGTTTCTTCCGGGTGCTCCGGTTTCCTCCCACAGTCCAAAGATGTGCAGGTCAGGTGAATTGGCCATGCTAAATTGCCCGTAGTGTTAGTTAAGGGGTAAATGTAGGGGTATGGGTGGATTGCGCTTCGGCGGGACGGTGTGGACTTGTTGGGCCGAAGGGCCTGTTTCCACACTGTAAGTAATCTAATCTAATCTAATCTAATCTCTCTTGATCTGAGGTATGCAAAGACTGTCGTATGAGGAGAAGTTGAGTAGATTCCTTACTGTCCTAAAGGCTGGGTTATTAAGTATATTCATGACAGATTTTTAATCAGTCAGGGAATTAAAGAGTTTTGGGGAGTTAAGAATTCAGCCGTGATCTCTCTGAATGGACTATATTTGCTCCTATATCTTATGATGTATAATACCTCTGAGAAACCAAAGATGCCCATGATCTGTTACCTCTTTTCTCCCAGGTGCATCTAGAATTAGGATTCATAGACTCAGATGAAGTGTCAGAAATTGAGAACTGAGATGAGAAAGTAGTCTTCTCACACACAGCTGTACATCTTTGGATTTCTGTACCCCAGTGGGTTATACAGGCAGAGCATGGAAACAAATCCTACAGGCCAATTCATCTATGCTAATCAGACATCCTAAATTAATCTAATCCCATTTGCCAGCATTTGGCCCATATTCCTCTAAACAATCCCTATTCATATACCCATCCAGATGCCTTTTAAATGCTGTAATTGGGTAAAAACAATGACTGCAGATGCTGGAAACCCGATTCTGGATTAGTGGTGCTGGAAGAGCACAGCAGTTCAGGCAGCATCCGAGGAGCAATAAAATCGACGTTTCGGGCAAAATAGTCCAGGAACTCCCCACATACGTTCGAGACACCACCCACGCCCCCACCTCCTCCAAGACTTCCATTGCCCCGACCCCCAACGCCTCATCTTCACCATGAATATATCCAATCCCTCTACACCTCCATCCGCTATGACCAGGGCCTCCAAGCCCTCTGTTTCTTCCTCTCCCGACGTCCCCAACAGTACCCTTTCACCGACACTCTCATTCGTTTGGCCGAACTGGTCCTCACCCTTAACAATTTCTCCTTCGAATCCTCCCACTTCCTCCAGACCAAAGGGGTAGCTATGGGCACCCGTATGGGCCCTAGCTATGCCTGTCTCTTTGTTGGCTACGTAGAACAGTCCATCTTCTGTAATTACACCGGCATCACCCCCCACCTCTTCCTCCGCTACATTGATGACTGCATTGGCGCCACCTCGTGCTCTCGCGAGGAGGTTGAGCAATTCATCAACTTCACCAACACATTCCATCCTGACCTTAAATTTACCTGGACCATCTCTGACACCTCCATCTCCATTAATGACGACCAACTTGATACCGACATTTTTTACAAACCCACTGACTCCCACAGCTACCTGGATTACACCTCTTCCCAACCTACCTCCTGCAAAAATGCCATCCCGTATTCCCAATTCCTCCGCCGTATCTGCTCCCAGGAGGACCAGTTCCACCACAGAACACACCAGATGGCCTCCTTCTTTAGAGATTGCAATTTCCCTTCCCACATGGTTAAAGATGCCCTCCAACGCATCTCAGACCCCAACCCTCCAACCGTAACAAGGACAGATCGCCCCTGGTGCTCACCTTCCACCCCACCAACCTTCGCATAAACCAAATCATCCGCCGATATTTCCGCCACCTTCAAACAGACCCCACCACCAGGGATATATTTCCCTCCCCACTCCTTTCCGCCTTCCGCAAAGACCGTTCCCTTCGTGACTACCTGGTCAGGTCCACGCCCCCCTTCAACCCACCCTCCCATCCTGGCACCTTCCCCTGCCACCGCAGGAATTGCAAAACCTGCGCCCACACCTCCTCCCTCACCTCTATCCAAGGCCCTAAAGGAGCCTTCCACATCCATCAAAGTTTTACCTGCACATCCACCAATATAATTTATTGTATCCGTTGCTCCCGATGCGATCACCTCTATTGGGGAGACTGGATGTCTCCTATCTGAGCGCTTTAGGGAACATCTCCGGGACACCCGCACCAATCAACCACACCGCCCTGTGACCCAACATTTCAACTCTCCCTCCCACTCTGCCGAGGACATGGAGATCCTGGGCCTCCTTCACTGCCGTTCCCTCACCACCAGACGCCTGGAGGAAGAACGCCTCATCTTCCACCTCGGAACACTTCAACCCCAGGGCATCAATGTGGACTTCAACAGCTTCCTCATTTCCCCTTCCCTCACCTCACCCCAGTTCCAAACTTCTAGCTCAGCACTGTCCCCATGACTTGTCCTACCTGCCTATCTTCTTTTCCACCTATCCACTCCACCCTCCCCCCGCCCTATCATCTTCACCCCCTCCCCCATTGTACTCTATGCTACTTTCTCCCCACACCACCCTCCTCTCACTTATCTCTCCACCCTTCAGGCTCTCTCCTGATGAAGGGCTTTTGCCCGAAACGTCGATTTTATTGCTCCTCGGATGCTGCCTGAACTGCTGTGTCTTCCAGCACCACTAATCCACAAATGCTGTAATTGTACTAGCCTCCACCACTTCCTGTGGCAGCTCTTTCCATACACGCACCACCCTCTGCATAAAAATGTTGCCCCTTTTAAATCTTTCCCCTTGAAACTATGCCTCTAGTTTTGGACTCCCCACCCCAGGGAAAAGACTTTGGCATTCTATCCATTCAGCTGCTAGTTCTGTCCATCTCTTGAGCCACATCTATGTAATTGCTATGATATCACAGTCCCACATTCCCAACCGTGCTCTGGGTTCATATGCTTTACCTTTAAGGATTCTTGCATTGAAATTAATGCAGTTTAATCTGTCAGACATACCTCATTCTCTGCTTTGTTTATGCCTGTCCTGACTGTTTGACTCCTTTTCCCAACTGCATCGATTTCAGACTGATCTCTTTTCTCCCTGTATCCTACCCGCCCACACAAATTTAGATCCTCCTGAGCAAATCTCTCCTTCTAATTCAGGTGGATTCCACCCTTCGTATACGCATTGCTTCTACCCCAGTAGGAATTCCAAAGATGCAACAATGACAATGCTTTTCTCCTCCCCAGCTCCTCAGCCACATATTCATCTGCTCTAACCTCCCCTTCCTACCCTCAGTACCTCCAGGCACCAGGAGTAATTCCGATATTATTACCAAGGCAACTATTTTTTAAACTTCCTGCCTAATGTCCCATTTCTCTCTTCAGAATCTCGTTCTTTTCCCTTCCTATTGGTTCCAATATGTACAACAATCACCTACTGGCCCTCCTCCCCTTTGAGAATATTCATGGCACGGTGGCTCAGTGGTTAACACTACTGCCCCACAGCACTAGGGTCCCAGGTTCAATTCCAGCCTTGGGTGACTCTCTGTGTGGAGTTTGTGCATTTTCCCTTCCGGGTGCTCCGGTTTCCTCCCACAGTCCAAAGATGTGCAGGTCAGGTGAATTGCCCATGCTAAATTGCCCATTAGAGGGAAACGGGTCTAGGTGGGTTACTCTTTGAAGGGTTGGTGTGGACTTGTTGGGCCGAAGGGCCTGTTTCCACACTGTAGGGAATCTAAAAAAAAAGTCTTGATGTGCAAAGTTCAGCCATGACCTTACTGAATACACATGACCTATCGCCTGCCAAGACTACATTTTTATGCAGTACTGACTTCTTCAAATAAACAATAAAAACCATCAACATTTTCTGAAAAATCTTTATGTTCAAATAAAACATGGTTGACTAGTATATATAATTCTAAAGTAGGCTGTTTACACATTTCAACATCATTCTCTAATAAATTGGCACATGCAAGAAGTGGATATTGAAGAAAAGACCCCACTGAGCATGTTTGCAAAGCAATATCACTGCTCTTCAAATACAAACACCTTTCACCTGATTTACCACCTCATTGAAATAAATGCTGAATTCATATTTGAGTACTGATGGCCAACATCTTGATGTGGTCTGGTGCACACTACAGGTGATGTAGACGCTGTATCATCCCTGGCAGTTCTCACAGAGAGTACTCGGTCCAGCGGGATTTGATTAATGGCATTGGATTGAGTCTGGATTCAACTCCTCACATTCCATTTACAGTTCACTTGCTGAACAGAAGCCTGAAAGGCACATCCAGTGAGCCTTCTCGGTTGGGTTGCATCCAAGCTCAAGCCCCAGGAGTGCCGGCTGGTCCTACGAGGGGGCTGGTTCTGTCTTCATCTTGGCCTTCATCAGTTTCTGTCTGAGGGCTCTCAACTACCAGAGCTATTTCATCAATAAGATCACAATTGGGGTTGGAGAAGGCTGACAATGGCAACATAATGCGATTCATTTCTCGCTCATTGGCTCTCTGTTCCTGCTCTTTCTTCAAGTCTCGTCCTCTGGAATAAAATTGTGTAACAATCAATTAATTAAAGACACTTCAGAAAGTTTTCCAAAGCATATTTAACAATAAAATGCCCTATAATGCTTCACAACAGCACTATCAATCAAAATGTGACAATAGGACAGTAAGGGATAAAACGCAGACTCCTGACCAAAAACTTGAATAGACAGATAGATTTTAGCAACATTTGAAGCAAGCGAGAGAGAGTTCTGGAGGCAGTGATTCAGGAATGCAGTCCTAGAGTTTGACAGCTGAAGAAATGGCATCATTGGTGTGAGATAGTGTGTTTTAGGTTATCTTTATTAACTCACTCACCAGCTCGCAATCTTCATTAATTGTTCCTGTTTATTCATTCATAACCCTTTTACTAACCCGTTATTTACTATAACAGTTTCCTTCATAATATCGCAATTCTGTAGTATATTTTACTATTGCAAGAGAGACTAAAATTAAAGCAACACTTCTAAACTCATTCACCTTAAACCCTTATTTCTACATCAAAAGCTACCTCTGAATAGGTGTTAATATTGTAAACAATATCATTCCCATCAAGTCTCCATGAAACATTATAATATTAAGCAGCCCTTACCAACCATCTCTTGGACCTGAATAGATTCTTCAATTAGTAAGTACCTGTTAAATACCTTTAAAAATTTGGGCCATTATCCCTTTAAGAAACTAACTGATAAAATAACTCTTCCATGAAATTGCATGAATGAATGAAACTCACACTGGCAAATAGTAAACACATCTCACAACCCAGCTGTGGTAATCAGTTTAGTATCCTTTACTCTTTTATTAAGTACAGGTACAATTTCTAACTTATTTAGAGCATATAGGACTGGTATTTTTACTAACATTTACTAACTTAAAAGACAAAAGGTCTAACACTTAATTATGTAAGGAGACCAGACATACATTCCTAATCCCATCAGAAGTAGCAGCCAGCAATTAGCACATTTTAACCAATCTCCTGTCTCTCAGGACAGAAGCCCTTTAAACCTTTGTGTACTACAGATAAAACAATGTAACGCCATTGTAATGGAATTTTAATATTTATAAAAACTGTGTTTAAAGGGGCTCTTTGTGGATGGTTAGCACTGCGGCCTCACAGCGCCAGAGACCCGGGTTGAATTCCCGCCTCGGGTGACTCTCTGTGTGGAGTTTGCACATTCTCCCCGTGTCTGCGTGGGTTTCCTCCGGGTGCTCCGGTTTCCTCCCACAGTCCAAAAATGTGCAGGTTAGGTGAATTGGCCATGCTAAATTGCCCGTAGTGTTAGGTGAAGGGGTAAATGTAGGTCTGGGTGGTATAGGATTTGGCGAGTCGGTGTGGACTTGTTGGGCCGAAGGGCCTGTTTCCACACTGTAAGTAATATAATCTAATCTTGTAAGAACTGCATTTCGGGATTCTATTGCCAAACATGTGCTGTGATTGCTGAATAAAAAGAGGTTATTTTCACCACTCACCGATCTCTGTCATTATTTGAACACCATCCCACTGGTGTGAAGTGAAGAAAGTCAAGGAGCATACAAGAATATAAATAAAGGAGTGCTGATAACTTATTACTGATAAGGATTGTTGGTAGGGACCAACCTTAATAAGATTTAAATACAAAGTGAGGAATAGTCAAGACTGGAGGGAAGAAGATATAATGACGAAGGAGGTTGGAAGAACACAGCAAGCCAGGCAGCATCAGGAGGTGGAGAAGACAACATTTCAGGTAAACCCTTCTTGAGGACTAGATGTAGGAGTAAGGGAAGCTACAGATAAAGAGAAGTGGGATGTGGGGTGGGGAAGGGTAGCAGAATGGTGAGGTAGTGATAGATGAACATAGGTAGTGGGTATGACCTGGTTGGTTGATGGGAGGGATGAATCCGGTTGGTAGCTGGATGGAAGGGTCGGTAGGTGGAATGGGAGAGAGGGGCGGGAAAGTTAGTTGAAATTGGAGAACTCAATCTGGTGTCCTTCGGGCTGTAGGTTGCCCAGGCGGAAGATGAGGTGTTGTTCTTCCAATTTGCGGTCTGACTCACTGCAGCAATGGAGGAGACTAAGGCTGGTCATAAGGCTGAAATTGAAATGGGTGGTGACCGGGAGGTCAGGGTGGTCATTTCAGGCCCAGCAAAAATGTTCTGCGCAACAGACACCTAGTCTACGTTGGGTCTCACTGATGTAAAGAAGACTGTTTCGGGAGCACTGGATACAGTTAAACTAGGTTGGAGAAGATGCAGGCGAACTGCTGTCTCACCTGGAAGGACTGTTTGGGGCCCTGGATGGAGATGTGTGAAGTGGTATACCGGCCATCTTTTTTGCTTACAGGATAAGGTACCAGGGAGGGTTGGAGAAATTGGTGGGGAATGTGGTGCGAACCAAGGAGTGGCAAAGGGAACAGTCCTTGCAGAAGGCAGAGAAGGGTGGGGAAGGGAAAATGTTTTCAATTTCACTGCAATGCTTCATCTCATCACCAGCAAGCTCCCCGCCAGACTGGAGCTCCAGCAGGATGTTATTCAACCTTCACTGCCTCCAAGACAAAATCAAAGTCATGTCAACCAGTACACAGACGATGATTGCATACATCTAAACACAGAAGATCATCATCAGCACCTTTACTGAGGCATATATGAGCATGGGGCTCACCCTGACCATTTACAATAGGAAGGTCCTCCACCAACCGGGCCTGGCATTGCATAGAGAACAACCGATCTTCAAGGTCCACGGGAGGTCTCCGAGGCCATTTCCAGTATAGAACATAGAACATTACAGTGCAGTACAGGCCCTTCGGCCCTAGATGTTGCGCCGACGTGTGAAACCAATCTGAAGCCCATCTAAACTACACTATTCCATTCTCGTCCATATGCCTATCCAATGAAAATATCTCAGGAGTGTCCTGTTGACCAAAGCATACATTGAAGAGATCCAGCAAAGCCTCCAACGTGCTAGTGCAGCCTTCAGCTATCTGAGAAAAAGGTGCTGAAGGACAATAACATCAGATATGACACCAAGCTGATTGTATATTAGTATGTGGTGGTTCCTGCCTTCTATATGGTTCAGAGACATTGATAGTCTATAGAAGACACCTTAAACAATGCTGTCAGCACATGATTCTGCAAATCTACTGGGAAGACAGACGCACCAACAGGCCTCAACCAGGCCAACAAGCTTCGAGGCACTGTCCATCCTTGATTGGCTGTGATGGACTGGACACATCGTCCACATGACTAACATAAGAAATCACAAGCAGGTTCTCTATTCCCAACTCTGAAATGGCAGGTGAGCCCCAGGTGGACAGAGGAAACACTTCAAGGATACCCTGAAGGCCTCACTGGCAAAGTGTGGTGTTCTCACCGACGCCTGGGAATCACTGGCCCAAGACCGTCAAAAGTAGAGGAGCAGCATCTGGGAAGGCATCGAGCACCTCGAGAATGCCATTGGAAAATAATGGAAGTCAGGCGAAAACAGCATAAGGAGTGCACTGCCGCACCAACACCACACCTAGCCCTTCCCACAAGCTTCTTTTGCCCCAAGTGCAGCAGAGTCTGTGGAAGCCACATTGGGTTGTACAGCCACCTACCATCTGACCCCCTAGAGTGGAAGAGTCAAGCCCGTCTGCAAGGGACTACCAATGATGAGGAGTGGTGGGTAAAATTTTAGAAACAATTGAGTAAAACATAACATGCATTTGGAGAGGTTTGGGTTAGTGAAGGAGAACCTACAGGGATTTATAAAGGCTGAGGCTGCTTTATGAATCTAATTGAAATGTTTGCTGAAGTAGCAGAGAAAATTGATGAAGGGAATGCAGAGAAAGCTGTCTATCTAGATTTTAAGAAATCCTTTAACAATTACCACAAAAAAAGTCTGATTAAGAGCTATGTTGTATAGGAGAGAGAAGAAAACAGAGAATTGTGAATTTTGTAATGTGTTATCCAGAAATGTGGATACTAAGTGGTTGAGAAAATTCAAGTCAGACATTGACCGATATCTGAACTCAGGTCAAAGAGTCATAGAAACGTACAGCATGGAAACAGACCCTTTGGTCCAACTCTTCCACGCTGACCAGATATCCTAAATTAATCTTGCCCCATTTGCCTGCACTTGACCCATCCCTCTAAACCCTGCATATGGGATATACCCTTCCAGATGCCTTTTAAATGTTGTAATTGTACCAGCCTCCACCACTTCCTCTGGCAGCTCATTCCATACACGTACCATCCTCTGCCTGAAAAAGTTGCCCCTTTTTAAATCTTTCCCCACTCACCATGAACCTATGCCCTCTAGTTCTGGATTCCCCCATCCCAGGGAAAAAACCTTGGGTATGGTCCCCATCCACGCCCCTCATGATTTTATAAACCTCTATAAGGTCACCCCACAGCCTCCAACACTCCAGGGAAAATAGCCCCAGCCTATTGAGCCTCTCCCTATAGTTCAAACCCTCCAACCCTGGGAACATCCTTGTAAATCTTTTTCACAACATCTTTCTTATAGTAGGGAGACCAGAATTGCATACAATATTCCAAAAATGTCCTAAACAATGTCCTATACAGCCGCTACATGACCTCCTAACTCCTATACTCAATGTTCTGACCAATAAAGGAAAGCATACCAAACACCTTCTTCACTATCCTATTTACCTCTTTCAAGGAACTATGAACCTGCATTCCACGGTGTTTTTGTTCAGCAACACTCTCCAGGAGTTTAATGTTAAGTGTTTCAAGTCATGCTCTGATTTGTCTTTCTAAAATGCAGCATCTCACATTTATCTAAATTAAAATCCGCTGCCACTACTCAGCCTATTGGCCCATCTGATCAAGATCCCGTTGTACCCTGAGGTAACCTTCTTCGCTGTCCACGACACCTCCAATTTTGGTGTCTTCTACAAACTTACTAACTATATCTCCTATATTCACATCCAAATAATTAAATGCCAAAAAGCAGTGGGTCTGAGCATGCTTAGATGATTAGCTGGGTCCTCTACAGTTTATCATTTACATAAATGATTTGGATGCGAGCGTAAGAGATACAGTTAATAAGTCGCAGGTAGATAGGATAGTGAAGAAGGCGTTTGGTATACTTTCCTTTATTGGTCAGAGTATTGAGTACAGGAGTTGGGAGGTCATGTTGCGGCTGTACAGGACATTGGATAGGCCACTGTTGGAATATTGCATGCAATTCTGGTCTCCTTCTTATCGGAAAAATGTTGTGAAACTTAAAAGGGTTCACAAAAGATTTACAAGGATGTTGCCATGGTTGGAGGATCTGAACTACAGGGAGAGGCTGAACAGGTTGGGCTGTTTTCCCTGGAGCGTCGGAGGCTGAGGGGTGACCTTATAGAGGTTTACAAAATTATGAGGGGCATGGATAGGATAAATAGCCAAAGTCTTTTCCCTGGGGTCGGGAGTCCAGAACTAGAGGGCATAGGTTTAGGTTGAGAGGGGAAGGATATAAAAGAGACCTAAGGGGCAACATTTTCACGCAGGGGGTGGTACGTGTATGGAATGAGCTGCCAGAGGATGTGGTGGAGGCTGGTACAATTGCAACATTTAAGAGGCACATGGATGGGTATATGAATAAGAAGGGTTTGGAGGGATATGGGTTGTGTGCTGGCAGGTGGGACTAGATTGGGTTGGGATATTTAGTCGGCGTGGATGGGTTGGACCGAAGGGTCTGTTTCCATGCTGTACATCTCTATGACTCTATGTCAGTGACTCTATGAAACAAAAGAAACAAACTTTGTAGTGAATGAAATCTTTGAAGAGGTGGTGTGCATGCCGGAATGGATAGAGATAGAGGAAGCTGTCGTGCTGAAAATTTTGTCAAACATTAAGATTGACAAGTCGCCAGGCCCGGGCCAGATTTGTCCTCGGCTGCTTTGGGAAACGAGAAATGCAATTGCTTCGCCACTTGCGAAGATCTTTGCATCCTCGCTCTCCACTGGAGTCGTACCTGAGGACTGGATAGAGGCAAATGTAATTCCTCTCTTCAAGAAAGGAAATAGGGAAATCCCTGGCAATTACAGACCAATATGTCTCACGTCTGTCGTCTGCAAGGTGTTAGAAAAGATTCTGAGGGATAGGATTTATGACCATCTGGAAGAGCATGGCTTGATTAAATGCAGTCAACACGGCTTTGTGAGGGGCAGGTCATGCCTCACAACCTTATCGAGTTCTTTGAGGATGTGACCAGAAAAGTTGATGAGGGTTGAGCTGTGGATGTGGTGCATATGGACTTCAGCAAGGCATTTGATAAGGTTCCCCACGGTAGGCTCATTCAGAAGGTCAGGAGGAATGGGATACAGGGGAACTTAGCTGTCTGGATACAGATTTGGCTGGCCAACAGAAGACAGCGACTGGTAGTAGAAGGAAAATATTTTGCCTGGAAGTCAGTGGTGAGTGGTGTTCCTCAGGGCTCTGTCCTTGGGCTTCTACTGTTTGTAATTTTTATTAATGACTTGGATGAGGGGATTGAAGGATGGGTCAGCAAGTTTGCAGACGACACAAAGGTTGGAGGTGTTGTTGACAGTATAGAGGGCTGTTGTAGGTTGCAGCGGGACATTGACAGGATGCAGAGATGGGCTGAGAGGTGGCAGATGGAGTTCAACCTGGATAAATGCGAGGTGATGCATTTTGGAAGGTCGAATTTGAAAGCTGAGTACAGGATTAAGGATAGGATTCTTGGCAGTGTGGAGGAACAGAGGGATCTTGGTGTGCAGGTACATAGATCCCTTAAAATAGCACCCAAGTGGACAGGGTTGTTAAGAAAGCATATGGTGTTTTGGCTTTCATTAACAGGGGGATTGAGTTTAAGAGTCGTGAGATCTTGTTGCAGCTCTATAAAACTTTGGTTAGACCGCACTTGGAATACTGCGTCCAGTTCTGGTCGCCCTATTATAGGAAAGATGTGAATGCTTTGGAGAGGGTTCAGAGGAGGTTTACTAGGATGCTGCCTGGACTGGAGGGCTTATCTTATGAAGAGAGGTTGACTGAGCTCGGACTTTTTCCATTGGAGAAAAGGAGGAGGAGAGTGGACCTAATTGAGGTGTACAAGATAATGAGAGGCATAGATAGAGTCGATAGCCAAAGACTATTTCCCAGGGGTCATAGTTTTAAGCTGGTTGGAGGAAAGTATAGAGGGGATGTCAGAGGCGGGTTCTTTACACAGACAGTGGTGAGAACATGGAATGCATTGCCAGCAGCAGTTGTGGAAGCAAGGTCATTGGGGACATTTAAGAGACTGCTGAACATGCATATGGTCACAGAAATTTGAGGGTGCATACATGAGGATCAATGGTCGGCACAACATCGTGGCTGAAGGGCCTGTTCTGTGCTGTACTGTTCTATGTTAAAGTGCACAGCTTATCGCTCCTTACATTCACTTGATAGCCTGCTGCATGTCAGCAAGGCACATCCTGGGGACAGTTAACAGTTAGCCCACAGATCCCAGGTCAGGTGGGCCAAGGCACAGAATTTGGAGATGGAGTGAAACATTAACACATTTAATTAACGTACTTGAAAATAGATATTCCCAGGCCTGGGAGAAATGTATTCTATGTTAAAGAGAGTGAGAAGAAAAGGAACAGTTCTGACCATTATTTTCCAATCGTCTCTGACTACAGGTATACTGCCAGAAGACAGCAGGAGAATTAATATTATTTAGATAGAAAGAGAGAACAGAGTAAAGACTGGCAGTCAGCCTAATCCCAGTAATGGGAAAAATATTGGAGAAAACTCAGGGAACAAGATAAATTGTCATTAAGATGAATCAAAATAATCAAATAGAGCATGGATTAAGGAAAAGTTATGACTAACATCTTGGATATATCAAGGTGATAATAAGGAGGGTCCATGAGGGTGCATGGTCGAACTGGATTTTAAGTTTTGATAAAGTTCTTCATGGCAGACTGATCACAAGAGTAAGACCCCATGAAATTCAAGGCAAAGTAACAAATTATATCCAAATGTGGCTCAGAGACAGGAAGCACAGGGTTGAATGAGTGCCTGGAAGACTGTTCCCAGTGGGTCTCCTTTGAAGACCCTCACCACCCCATCCATGCAGCACCTCACTCCACTTTGCAATACCTCTCTCCCATCTTACAAGCTTTGCCCCCTGGCTCCAGCCTCAACAGCGTCACTTACATATCACTCTTTCCCCTACACCCCATAGCCTCAATCTGCAAGCTGCCTTAGTATTCTTTGTCTATGATAGTGCAAGTAACAGCAGCAAGCAGGGGAGAGAAACAGCTTGTGCTTAGAGCAGCAGCTTCACAGATATTGACAGTTCTATTATGCGAGTGACTTTTCTCCCATTGGCCATCCCATGACAATATTTTTCTGGGTACTTTTGTGGATTTGGGATGAATTTGCTTACCGTGCTTGAGCACTGGGAAGCAGTGATTGAAACTTAGGAGAAACGTAAGCAGAAACAGGAGATGGAGAAGTTGCAGTCTGGGACCCAGTTTAGACCAACTGGGAAACTTTGCTATCTCATTGCTTTATGATATCTCTCACTTATTCAAGAAGCTAATAGAAACTAAAACCAAAGCTGGCACAATCGACAAAGATCAGCAAATAGTTAATGCAGCACAGTCAGATTTGCCTAGAATAGCATCTGGAGTCCAGCTCCACTCCAGTATATTCCAGCGAATCATTCTTATAATACCTGCATTGAATCTGGTGCCGAACCCATCCTTACCTTTTGTAGATGTAGCCCAAAGTGATGCTAACACCCAACACTATGATAATCGCCATCATTCCAATCGCCAAAGCCTGACCTAGAGATAAAAGCATACTGATGTTACATTGCAGAAGAGAGTTGGCGAAGAACACAAATATCAAATCAAAGCCATTGTAACTTGCAGTCCTTTCCAGGCACAGTGTTTGATCTAATCCCAGATGTTTGTCCCTGGATTAGCGTTAGGTGTTTACTTGGCATAAAGGTTGACCGTCTGCAGAAACGTGCAGAATCAGGATTGTAATAAAGGAATAGGTGGCATCATAACGTAATACCACAATCATGTAGCCCTTTAATTTAGCTACTAGTTTCTGTTCTGCTGAAAGAAGCCAGAGGTTAAATATGGTTTGTTTTTTGTAGAGTCAGAGATCTATAGCACAGAAAAAGGCCCTGCGGCCCATCATATCCTGTCAAAAACAACCACCTAACTATTCTAATCCTGTTTTCAAGCTACATAACTAAATACTATTGAAATATTAGAACACAGAACATTCCAGCACAATACAGGCTCTTTGGCCCTCGATGTTGCGTTGATCTGTGGAACCAATCTGAAGCCTATCTATTGTACACTATTCCAATATCATCCATATGTTTATTCAATGACCATTTAAATGCCCTTAAAGTTGGCAAGTCTACTGCTGTTGCAGTGTGTTCTATGTCTTTACGACTCTGAGTAAAGAAACTATCTCTGACATCTGTCCTATATGTATCACCCCAAAATTTAAAGCTATGTTCCCTCGTGCTAGCCATCACCATCCGAGGAAAAAGGCTCTCACTGTCCACCCTATCTAATCCTCTGATCATCTTGTATGCCTCTATTAAGTCACCTCTTAACCTTCTTCTCTCTAATTAGATTAGATTAGATTACTTAGATTAGATTACTTACAGTGTGGAAACAGGCCCTTCGGCCCAACAAGTCCACACTAACCCGCCGAAGCGCAACCCACCCATACCCCTACATGTACCCCTTTTTACCTAACACTACGGACAATTTAGTATGGCCAATTCACCTGACCCGCACATCTTTGGACTATGGGAGGAAACCCACGCAGACACGGGGAGAATGTGCAAACTCCACACAGTCAGTCGCCTGAGTCGGGGATTGAACCCGGGTCTCTGGCGCTGTGAGGCAGCAGTGCTAACCATTGTGCCGCCGTGCCGCCCATAATGAAAACAGCCTCAAGTCCCACAGCCTTTCCTCATAAGACTTTCCCTCCATACCAGGTAACATCCTTTCCAATGCACCCTTTCCAATGCTTCCAAGTCCTTCATATAATGCCAGAACTGTACGCAATACTCCAAATGCAGCCACACCAGAGTTTTGTACAGCTGCAACATGACCTTGTGGCTCTGAAACTCAATCCCTCTACCAATAAAAGCTAACACACAGTACGCCTTCTTAACAATGCTATCAACCTGGGTGGCAACTTTCAGGGATCTACGCACATGGACACCGAGATCTCTTTGCTCATCCACACTACCAAGAATTTTACCATTAGCCCAGTAATCTGTATTCCTGTTAATCTTTCCAAAGTGAATCACCTCACACTTTTCCACATTAAACTCCATTTGCCACCTCTCAGCTCAGATCTGCATCTTATCTATGCCCCTCTGTAACCTGCAAAATCCTTCCGCACTGTCCACAACTCCACTGACTGTTCCCAATGGATTATCAGCGTTTCTGCCTCTACCACCCTTACAGGCAATAGGTTCCAGATTCCTACTACCCTCTCAGTGAAAAAAGTTTTGCTTCACATCTCCTCTAAAGCTTTGGCCTCTTAAATCTGTGCCATCTGGTTACCAATCTCTCCAAACGGAAACGTTACTACCTATCTACCTTTTCTGTGCCCCTCATAATTTTATATATGTCAATCGTATTCAAGGAAAATTACCCCAGCCTGTCCAATTTCTTTTCATAGCTGAAACTCTCCAGCATGCTGGTAAATCTCCTCTGCATCTTCTCCAGAGCTACGACATCCCTCCTAAAACTGTACACAATAGTCTAGTTATGGCCTAACCAGTGTTTAATACAGTGCCAGCATACCTTCTTGCTCTAAAACCCTATGCCTCAATTTATAAAGGTAACAAATGGATAATGCTTCAAATGAAACATACAGGTGAATATTACACATTGATCAATAAGGAACCAAAGTTACAGTAACTAAGGTGGTTATGGGGACATTGGAGAAGATAAAAATCAAGGAACTAGTATGATTGGCAGTAATTAGTATGGATAAATCACCCAAGCCAAACGGGATTAAATCTGGTTGCTCGGATTAGAAATTGCAAAGTCTGTGGTCACAATTTTCTAATCCTTATTTAGAAGTGCAGGACTAAGGACTGCAGAATTGCAAATGTTGTACATATACAAAGAAAATGGAGAAAGAATCAATTTGTCAATAGCAGCCCAGTCAATGATGGAAGAACCAAAAACCTGACAGAAAACAGCCACTTGACCAATTATGGACTATTAACTATATGGATTGAAGAGCCAATTACATTTGACCAACTAAAGTTTCTGATGACATAAAAGAGTGGGCAGATGCAGGCAATGCTAACACAGAAGAAATCTGATAAAGTAGAACACGACTAGACTTGAAACCCACAGAATAAAAGGGGCTGCAGGAGCTCTTGTGGTGCAGTGGCAGTGTCTCTGCCTCTGATTTAGGAGAACCAGGTTCAAAGCACCTACTCCAGTGGTTTCGTAATAACAATAAGCAGAAAATATCCACACCATTCAAGGAGGTCTTCTGGCATTGTGGCAGTGTCCCTACCTCTGAGCCAGCAGTTTGGGATTTAAGTCCAGGGTGCTTCATAACATCTCTGAGAGGGTCGTTTTTTTTTTAACCTTCTAAAGAAAGAAATTCCCTTCAATATCCCTTTAATTCTTCCGCCGGTTAGTTTAAACATGTCATAATTATTGACGTAGAGTCGTAGAGATGTATAGCATGGAAACGACCCTTCGGTCCATGCCAACCAGATATCCTAAATTAATCTAGTCCTGTTTGCCAGCACTTAGCGCCTTATCCCTCTAAACCCTTCCTATTTATTCATTTACATATTCAGATGCCTTTTAAATGTCATAATTGCAGCAGCCTCCACCACTTTCTCTGGCAGCTTATTCCACACATGCACCACCCTCTGCGTAAAAAGTTGCCCCTTAAGTACCTTTTAAATCTTTCCTCTCTTACCTTAAACCTCTGCCCTCTAGTGCTTGACCCCTGGGAAAAGACCTTGCCTATTTATCCTATGATTTTATAAACCTCTATAAGGTCACCCCTCCACATCTGACACTCCAGAGAAAACAGCCCCAGCTTATTCAACCTCTTCCCTATAGCTTAAATCCTCCAACCCTACTTAAAGCTTAAATCTTTTCCGAACTCTTTCGGGTTTCACAACATCCTTCAATAGGAGGGAGACTAGAATTGCACATAATATTCCAAAAGTGGCCTAACCAATGTCCTGTACAGCCGCAATACAACCTTCCAGCTCCTATACTCAATGCTCCAATCAATAAAGGAAAGCCTTCTTCACTGTTATATCTACCCGTGACTCTACTTTCAAGGAACTGTGAACCTGCACTCCAAGGTCTCTTTGTTCAGCAACACTTCCCAAGACCTTACCATTAAGTGTATAAATCCTGCTAAGATTTGCTTTTTCAAAATGCAGCACCTCATATTTAACTAAATTAAACTCCATCTGCTGCTCCTCAGTCCGTTGGCCTGAACAAGGTCCCATTGTAATCTGAGGTAAACTTCTTTGCTGTCCACCACACCTCCAATTTTGGTGTCATCTGTAAACTTATTAACTATATCTCCTATGTTCACATCCAAATCATTTATATAAATGACAAAAAGTAGTGGACCCAGCACTGATCCTTATGGCACACCACTGGTCACAGGTCTCCAGTCTGAAAAACAACCCTCCACAACCACCTCTGTCTTCTACCTTTGAGCCAGTTCTGTATCCAAATGGCTAGTTCTCCCTGTATTCCATGTAATCTAACCTTGCTAACCAGCACTTTTTTTTTAACCCAAAATTATAAATATTTCAATTCACAAAAAGCCATTACCCTAAGCACCTTCCACAGACATGTAAAGGTTACAGCTGATGTGTTTGTCACATATGTTTTATCCAGGCAGTTACTACAATCTTTTACTGTATCTTAGATCTCAATTTCCAACTACTACACCGGTCACTTATTTTAAGACCCTAACATGAAATCCAATAGGACACCATTATCTAACTTGCAGCTCCAACAATTTACTCCGTATTACTTCGCTGGTATTTCTAACTTCCTCGAATTCCTCCCGCACTTTCAATTCCTGATCTACAGCTATTTCTGGAATGCTACTTGTATCCGACACAAAATATCTCCACAGAAGACTTATGCTCCAACACCTAGCCAAGCTTTTCCAGAACAGCTTGAACACTGGCATCTGCTTGGTGATATGGAAATTGTCCAGGTATGCCCTGTACTCTATGGTGGGCTGGAGGGCCTGTTTTTATGCTGTATGACTGTGAATCTATGAACAGGAGAAATTCAACCCAGCCAATTATCTTCCCAGCAGTCTGCTTTCGACTTCAATGACTCTATGCACTCTGGCCACAGTCTGAGACTGTGCACACATTGCTCTCTGATGTTGGACCCAAATGTTGTGCAGATTGCACCCCAACACTGTACCGGGTCATTGATCATCTCCCTGTTCAGAGTTCAGAAATTATACCCAAAACTCCAAGATCCTTCTTCTGTTTAGCAGTCTGCCTCACAGGTGGCCTCTGGATGACTGGTTGCTTCACATTACGGCCACTTTTGGAGGAAACCGAGATAACTTGATCATCAATCTGACTGGCACTTGATCCAACATTCACTGTTTCCACCTCTGCTGTTGTGGCATTAACATCTCCATGCAGAGAAGTACCTAATGAATAAAGAGAGAGAGGAAGTCCAATCATCAAACAACAGGGAGAAAACTGTCATCTATACAATGGAAAAATACTTTAAAGTTACAAATATCAACGCTGCATGTGAGGAAAATGACCATGATAAGATTGCTTACTGAAACCCATTAATCCCACCACGTTATGGGCCTGCTAATTTAATCTGGAGCATTGAGCCATTGTGGCTAGTCTTCATGTTTCCATTTAAACCTCGAGTGCTGACAGGATTATTGGGTTAGGGTTGTATCACAGGCTCTTTTGTCCCCACACCACGGCCAAGCAAGGGTCATTAAATGGAAACTAGGAAGAGAACTAGTTAGCATTTCTGCCTCACAGCACCAAGTTCAATTCCATCCTCGGATGACTGTCTTGTGGAGTTTGCACATTCTCTCCATGTCTGCGTGGGCTTCCTCCGGATGCTGGATTTCCTCCCTTGGTCTAAAGATGTGAAAATTAGGTGGACTGGCAATGCTAAATTGCCTATAGTGTCCAGGGACGTGCAGGCTAGGTGGATTAGCTAAGGGAATTGTAGAGTTACAGGGAAGGAGTAGTAGGGGTGGGTCTGGGTGGGATGTTCTTCAGAGGGACAGTGTGGATGTGATGGGCCAAATGGCCTCTTTCCACAATGTAAGGATATGACCCTCTCTGTATATAATATATAAGGAGATATTATATGCTCCTTATGTAATAAGGAAACAGGAGTGTCTCAGGTCTGTTCCACCATTCAATTCAATGATGGTTGATCTGTATTCACGAGTCTATCCACCCATCTTCGTTCCACAGTCCTCATGCCCAGGCCTAACAAAAATCAATCATCACGGCTTTGCACGTGTTAGGACAATTTGCAAGATTACCATTTCAGAGGGAGAATCACTACTTATAAGTTTAAATGAGATAGAGAATCAGTTTTAAAGTGTTCAATTGGCCTCTAACTTCAACAGGTTTTTAGTTGAGTTTGAAATGCTCACTGTATGCTCTGTGTGAAGAAGCATTTCTCACGTTATCAAGGGAATTCAACCATAGTCTATGCAATCTATCTTTATAACCCTTGTATCATTCTGGTGAATCTGATGACATTTACTTCAAGCACGATATATCCTTCCTGAGGACCAGGGCTGCAGTTGATGTTGGAAAATAAAGTGGGAACGAGATCAGAACATTTTACAAATGAAGCATCATCCCATTCAGCACTTTACATTGCAATCCTCTTGAAATAAAAGCCATCATCCCCATTCATGATTTCTCACAGCTGTCCACTAGCTTTACTGATTTTTGAACATGGGCCTCTAAATCTTTATGTTCTATCTTCTCACCATTTAAAAAATATCCACTGAAGTCGTTCTAGGTCAATTGTGAATGATCTTGCACTTCATTCATAATGAACATCAACTGCCATTCTCTTCCTCTCTCCCCCACACCTAACCTCACACCAAACCTGGCAAATCCTCAACAAATTTGGACACAGGACTCTCATTTCACTTGAAGGAATAAAAGAGGTCAAAAAGAAAGTATGAAAATAGACTAATAGCTACCAAAGAAAATCTAAAGTTTGTTGTGGCTAGGAAACAATAGATAAGTAGTAAGGAGAGTGATGTAGCAAATTAGGGACCAGTGGAAATGGCTGAGACTATAAATCCTCACTTAAAGTTGTGGTTACATTCCTGAACATGCTGGTGTTGTACTGGGGTGTACAAAGTTAAAAATCACACAACACCAGGTTATAGTCCAACAGGTTTAATTGGAAGCACACTAGCTTTCAGAGCGTTGCTCTGAAAATTTATAGGAGAAAGTGTGGTGTAACTGAAATTATACATTGAAAAATTGATTGTTAAGTCTTTCATCTGTTTGAATACCATGATTGTTTCACTTCTTTCATGTGTAAATCACAAAACCTTTTTTTTTTAAAAGTTGCATTCTCAGGTTAGCTGGACAATATGTTGAACATGAAAGAAGTGAAACAATCATGGTATTCAAATAGATCTGATACCCAGCATCTGCAGTCCTCACTTTCTCCTATAAATTCTGTGTGTTAGGATTGAGCCCTCCACTATCACCTGATGAAGGAGCGACGCTCTGAAAGCTAGTGTGCTTCCAATTAAACCTGTTGGACTATAACCTGGTGTTGTGTGATTTTTGACAAAAAGATAGTAATAGAAAGGATGGCTAAGTGTAAATTGTAAGTCACCAACTGCCAGTTGAATGATCATAATCTTCCAATCTTTTGTAAAAATGTGTACAGATAAACTCTTCAATAGGCCTGGCCTGGTAGATGTTGAACAGACAGTGGAGAGACAGGAAGTGCGTTGCTTACTGCAAAATTCACATCCTCTGGCCTACTCTTATAGTGACAATAGTTACATGGCTGGTCCAGTTCTGGTTAATGTTAACCTCCAAGATATTGATAAGGGGCAGGATTCAACCTCTCTGCAGGTACCTCTTTTACAACCATAAGACAAAGGACCAGAAATTAAGCCATTCAGTCCATCAAGTTTGCTCTACCATTTAATCATAGCTGATAAGTTTCTCAAACCCATTCTCCTGCTTTCTCCCAGTCATCTTTGATCCCTTTGACAATCAAGAACCTATTTCTGTCTTAAATATACTCAATGACCTGACCTCCACGGCCTTCTGTGACAATGAATTCCATAGATTCACCACTCTCTGGCTAAAGAAGTTTCTCCTCATCTCTGTTCTAAAAGGTCTTCCCTTTACTCTAAGGCTGTACTGTGGGGTCCTAGTCTCTCCTACCAATGGAAACATCTTCCCAATGTCCACTCTGTCCAGGCCATTCAATATTCTGTATGTTTCAATTAGATCTCCCCTCATCCTTCTAAACTCCATCGAGTATAGATCCAGTGTCCTCAAACACTTCTCATACGTTACGCATGCAGGCCATTGGGTATAAGAGACTAAAAGCTGACAGACTCTCTAAGTTCCTCCAGTGTTATTTTATCTGTTGGTATTATGTTCCTACAAGTATTAATTACTAACTATTTTTTGTCCCTTCAAGCTTCTCTTTTTCAATTATGCAATTTGCATATTGTACTAAGGAAAGAGACACGAAAGGTATTAAACATTTCTCCCATATCCTTGATGATTCCCAGTGATGTGTTTTTACTGTCTCTGCTATTAAGAGACCAAAGTTACAATAACCACTTTCTTCAATCCATTTTTATAATCCTGGCTACCTTACTCTCATTCTTCATTTTCTTCCTAATCATCATTTTAGTTGCACTTTGCTGGCTTCGAATACTGTCCGAATCCTGAGGTTTATTCCCATTCTTTCCAACCCTATTTATTTTCAGTTACTCATTTACAGAACATAGGGGTCACTGGTTGGCCAGCATTTATTGTCAGTCTGGCAGCATAGAGTCATAGAGATGTACAGCATGGAAACAGACCCTTCAGTCCAACCCATCCATGGCGACTAGATACCCCAACCCAATCTAGTCCCACCTGCCAGCATCCAGCCCACTTCCCTCCAAACCCTTCCTATTCATATACCCATCCAAATGCCTCTTAAATGTTGCAATTGTACCAGCCTCTGCCACTTCCTCTGGCAGCTCATTCCATACACATACCACCCTCTGTGTGAAAAAGTTGCCCGTAAGTCTCTTTTATATCCTTCCCCTCTCACCCTAAACCTATGCCCTCTAGTTCTGGACTCCCTGACCCCAGGGAAAAGACTTTGCCTATTTACCCTATCCATGCCCCTCATAATTTTGTAAATGTCTCTGTGAAGATAAATCATTGTGAACGTTTCGAGTTCAGTAATCCTTCCTCAGAACTGAAAACATTAACTCTGATTTCACTTCACAGATGCTGCCAGACCTGCTGAGCTTTTCCAGCAACTTCTGGTTTTGTTTCTGATTTACAGCATCCACAGTTCTATAGGTTTTGACTGTCAGTCCCTAGTTTAATCAATCCCTACAGTGTGGAAGCAGGCTATTTGGCCTATCAAGTTCACACTAACCCTCTGAAGAACATCCCATCAAACCCACACCCCTACCCTCTACATGTGACACTTCATATTTGCAGTGGTTGATGTGCTGTCTATTTGAACCGCTACAGTCCATGTGCATGTAGACCCATATTCTTAAATAAAAACTGAAAGAAGAGTGGATGCTGTAAATCAGTAACAAAAACACAAATTGCCTGAAAAGCTCAGCAGGTCTCACAGCATCTGTGGAGAAAAATTAGAGTTAACATTTCAGGTCCTGTGATCCTTCCTCAGAACTGATGGTAACTAGGAAAATCATAGAATCAGAGAATCCCAACAGTGCGGAAACAGGCCATTCAACCCAACTAGTCCACACCAATCCTCTGAAGAGCATCCTCTCCTGGCCCATCCCCCTACCCTACATTTCCCAAGGCTAACCCACCTAGCCTGCACATCGCTGAACATTATAAGCAATTTAGCATACCCAATCCACCGAACCTGCATATCATTGGAAACCAAAGCACCTGGCGGAAAGCCACTCAGACACAGGGAGAATGTGCAAATTCCACACAGGCAGTCGCCCAAGGGTGGAATCGTACCCAGCTCCCTGGCACTATGAGGCAGCTGTACTAACCACTGAGCCACCATGTCAGTTTATATGCAAAAGAACGGCTGGGGGCACTGGGTACCAAGTATGTTACAGATGAAGATAGAGCCCAAAGAGAGAAAAGAACAGTTGAACAGATAAAGAAGTGGATATCATCCAGCTGGGAGGGTGAATAGCTATTAATGGGAATTGCTGGAAAAGCTCAGTAGGTCTGGCAGCAGGTGCAGTTCTTTTGGTTTTTAGCTTTTAATGGGAACTGTTAGTGGCTAACAATGAGTTGTGTGTAATAGCAGATGATGTGATAACAAGGCCTGGTGTATGGAGGTTCGGTAAGTACATGGGAGAGCACAATCCTTAGTTATTGAACTCGATGTAGAGTCCTGAAGGTGCAGGCTTCCCAAGCAGAAAATGAAGTGCTGTCCTTCCAGCTTGCACTGAGACAGCAAGCCTGACACAGAGATGTTGATCAGAGAACAGGGTGGTGTGTTGAACTGGCAGGCAACTGAAAGTTCAGGATCATTTTTGCAGACAGAATACAAGTGTTCTGCGATGCGGTCACCCAGCCTATGCTTTGGTTCCACGATGTAAAGGACATTGTGGGCAGCAAGTGCAATAGACTAGACAGTGAAGTGCAGGTCCTGGAAGATACATTTGGGCTCTTAGATACTGAGGAGCAAGGGAGTAAATGGACAGATGTTAGACCTTCTGTGTTGTTGGGAGTGAAGGAAGAATGAACCAGGATGGCCCAGAGGGAGCTGTCCCTGCGAAAGGCTGACAAGGATTGGGAGGGGAATGTGTGTCTGGAGGTCATGTCAGCTAATGACCCTCTGGATATGGACGCTGGTGGGGTGGTAGGTAAGGACAAGGGTCCCTATCACTGTTGCTGAGGGAGTGAGGGCCTAAGTGCGGAATGTGGGTCGGACCCGGCTGAGGGCCCTGTCAACAAAGGTGCTGGGGAATTCACAGTTGAGGGAGAAGGTGGACATTTCGGAGGCTCTCTTGTCAAAGTTAGGATCATTGGAACAAATACAACAGAGATGGAGGACCTGGGAGAATGGAATAAAGACTTTGCAGGAAGCAGGGTGCTAGGATGTATAGTCCAGGTTACTGTGAGAGTTGGTGGATTTATCGTGGATATTGTGGCCAGATATCCCCAGAGATGGAAACAGTGGAAGGAAAGGGAGGAATCGGAGATGGAAGAGGTGAAGCTGAGAGTGGAGTGAAAGTTGGAAGCCGAATGAATAAACTTTTCCAATTCTGCACAGGAGAGGGAGGTAGCCACATCATAGATATACCGGAGAAAGAGATGTGGGTGGGGGTCTGAATAGGACTGGAGAAAGGAAGTTCCACGTACCCCACAAAGAGAGAGAGGCTTAACTGGGGCCCATGTGGGTACCCATGGCCAGCCTCTGACCTGAAGAAAATGAGAGGCGTTAACAATAAAACTGTTCACAGTGAGGACGTTGCTGGTGATAGGTCCAGGAAGAAGCAGAGAGCCCTGAGATCATCCTGGTGGGGGATGTACGCATAGAGGGACTGAACGTCCATGGCAAAGAGGTGGCAGCGGAAGCCAGCTAACTGCAAGTTCTAAAACTGGTATAAAGCAGAGAGGAATTGTGGAATGTAAGTGTGCAGGAACTGGACCAGGCCAACACTTGTCCCCAGAGCCTCACGGCACCTTCTGCTGCAATCACAAAAGTGTAAGACTTGTCCATTTACTTTCTCAATCCTCAGTATCCAAGGGCCCAAACACACCTTTACCTGCACTTCACACAGGCAATCTCCCCGACTACTGCATTCATTGCTCACAATGTGGTCTCCTCTACATTGCAGAAATAAAGCACAGCCGAGGTGACCATTTCGCAGAACACTTGCATTCAGTCTGCAAAACAGGCCCTGAGCTTCCAGTTGCCTACCACTTCAACACCCCACCCTGTTCCCCGGCCAACAATCTCTGTCAAAGGCTTGCTGCAGTCACTCAGCAAAGTTCAGCACAAGCTGGAAGAATAGCTTGTTTTCCACTTGGGCCTTCGAGACTCAACATCAAGTTCAATGACTTTAGGGTTTGAGCTCTCCCATACCCCTCACGATTTTATAAACCTCTTTAAAGTCACCCCTCAGTCTCCGACACTCCAGAGAACACAGCCCCAGCCTATTCAGTCTCTCCCTTTGGCTCAAGTCCTATCCCTGGCAACATCCTTGTAAATCTTTTCTGAACCCTTTCAAGTTTCACAACATCCTTCCAATAGGAAGGAGATCAAAATTGCATGCAAATTCCAAAAGTGCCTAACCAAAGTCCTGTACAGCCGCAACATGACCTCCCAACTTCTATACACAATGCTCTGATCAATAAAGGAAAGCATATCAAATGGCTTCTTCACTATTGTACCTACCTGCGACTCCACTTTCAAGGAGCTATGAACCTGCACTCCAAGGTCTCTTTGTTCAACAACATTCCCCAGCACCTTAGCATTGAGTGTGTAAGTCCTGCTAAGATTTGCTTTTCCAAAATGCAGCACTTCACATTTTTCTAAATAAAACTCCAAATGTCACTCCTCAGCCCATTAGCCCATCAATCAAGATCCCATTGTAATCAGAGATAACCTTCTTTGCTGTCCATTACACCTCCAATTTTGGTGTCATCTGCAAACTTACTCACTATACCTCTTACGTTCACATCCAAAATAGACAAGACCTTTTCCCTGGGGTGGGGGAATCCAGAACTAGAGGGCATAGGGAAGGATAGAAAAGGAGCCTAAGAGGTAAATTTTTCACGCAGAGGGTGGTGCGTGTATGGAATGAGCTGCCAGAGGAAGTGGCGGAGGCTGGTACAATTACAGCATTTAAAAAGAATCTGGATGGGTATGTGAATA
The DNA here is from genome assembly GCF_037043375.1 of Chiloscyllium plagiosum. Lineage (NCBI taxonomy): Eukaryota > Metazoa > Chordata > Chondrichthyes > Orectolobiformes > Hemiscylliidae > Chiloscyllium > Chiloscyllium plagiosum. The sequence continues at coordinate 60,907,201 of NW_028270162.1, forward strand.
GGAAGGGGTTGGAGGGATACGGGCTAAGTGCTGGCAAATAAGACTAGGTTAGGCTGGGATATCTGGTCGGCAAGGACGAGTTGGACCGAAGGGTCTGTTTCCATGCTGTACATCTCGATGATTCTATGACTCTAAGTAATACTGAACCATTATAGAATAGCTGGCCTGCCACAACTGCGTCCAGCTCAGAGCACTGGATTTTAGGAAGGATGTGAAGGCCTTGCAGAGGGTGGAGATAACATTTAATAGGATAGTTCAAAAGGGGAGGGCTTTAACTACGTAGATAGATTGGAGAAGCTAACGTTGCTTTCAGAAAGTCAAAAAAGATCAAGGAGAAATTTGATAAGGTATTCAAAGCAATGAGGGCTCCAGGCCAATGCTTTATGAACATGTTTTGGTTGAAGGACCCTTTAAAAGAGTTAATACCCATTAAAATAAAAACAAACTGCTGGAGATACACCAGCATCTGCGGAGACAGAAACAGAGTTAACGGCTCGAGTCTGGTAGAAGCCTTTGTTAGAACCCATTGACATTTGCCTAAAATGGCAAAACCATTCAAATACTCAAAATTAAAAAATGCTGTATGTAACATGGACTTTATATAAAAGTTAAAATACATTATACACATATGCAGATAAGGCACGAATGTGAAGTTGGGAATTGAATGACGGAGCAAGCACGATGGGCTGAATGATCTTATTCCCTTCCGTACCTCAGTGAATTGGACTTCTCTACTTTTGCAGCAGAGTTTGTGTTTCTTTGCCACGATGTTTGACAACATCACACAAACTACTTTATCTCATCTTTTTTGCATTAGAGAAAGGGACACTTTTGATGAACTTGTATCTACAACAGGCTACTTGCCTGTGGTTTGTGTTCCTGTGTAGCACTTAGAAAATTAGAAAATTAGAATAAGGTTAACTCACCAAATTGCTCCTATTCTAACCAGCACCATCAGCCTTACCACTGCTGGTCTACGTGCTAATCTTTGTCCTTATCTCCATGTGAAACAGCCAGCCCACTCTTTGATGTACACATAGCAGTAGCACCTCACTCCCACCTTCACAGCTTGGACCCAACTCTCAATTTACTTTTGACCACAGCGCCCTGGAAAGTTTTCCAGATACAAAGACAGCCCTTTTTAGACAGATCCAGAGGGGATTGATTTAGGCTAAACGGTAAAAGACTCAAAGGCAACATGAAGATAAACAGCATAGGCAATGATTTGTAATGGAGAAAGTGAGGACTGCAGATGCTGGAGATCAGAGCTGAAAATGTGTTGCTGGAAAAGCGCAGCAGGTCAGGCAGCATCCAAGGAGCAGGAGAATCGACGTTTCAGGCATGAGCCTGAAGAAGGGCTCATGCCCGAAACGTCGATTCTCCTGCACCTTGGATGCTGCCTGACCTGCTGCGCTTTTCCAGCAACACATTTTCAGCAATGATTTGTAATGATCTGTAATACAATGCCTGAAAATATGTTGACAGCCAATTCAGCCATGGCTTTCAAAAACAGATTATGCATTTGAACGGCTATAGGGAAAGAAAGAGATAATTTGATCTTGCAGAGTATCAGTGGTCAGGTTTTACCAATTGAGATCATATCCATTAACCCTCCTAACTAACTCCATGTCCATCTCAATTGGTTCTAATTTCACGCACACTCAGTTTTGTTACGCCTTCCCGTGGAACATTTGTGATGCTATCCCAAAGTGGGCAGAATTTGTGACATCAAAGCTTGACTTACTGTTACAGCTTCCAATGCTACAAGATTGGCGCAGTGGTCTTTCTTCATCTGGGGCCTTTACGTAGCACCAGGGCCCATCTACACCATCTGGATTTCGACAGAACTGATGGTCTCCTACCCCTGTTGTTTGTCACAACATGTTAGCAATATAAGATCAAATGGCCATATTTATTCTTATTAATAGAGAAATGATTGATGTTATTCTCAATACCTGTGTCGCTGTCTGGATACAGAGTCAAGTTATAATCACGCTCACTGTGCATCCAGTTCACACATTTGATTCCTTGTGATGTCATTTGCTGCTCTCCTCTGTAATTCACCCCATTGGAAAGAATACAGTCTGGAACAAATTCATAAAATCTGATTAAGTCAGTCATTATTAGTCCCAGTGTCAGATTTTGAACCTCCAGAAATGTTCCCTATCAACCAGTGCCACCTCAACCCCAAACCAAACAGACTCACTGATATCCCTGAGTCCCCTTCCACCACACATGCTAACACCCTCCTTCAGATCCTGAAGTCATTCTATATATACATTAAAAGCAAGAGGATAACTAGGACATGCGGAGGACCACTCAAGAATTAAGAAGGGAACTTGTGGTTGGAAGCAGAGATGTGGGTGAGATCCTAAATGAATACTTTGTGTCAGTATTCACCCAGGAGGAGGATATAGAGGATTGAGATTTGTGTGGAGTATCACAAAGTTGGTCCTTTTTTCTAAAAGCTGTTCCTTTTCTCAAGGGTACTGTGTACTTGGTTTTTCTCAGAGGGGTCATAAACAGGCCAGGTTCCAAAACGGCTGGGTTTGGTAGAGAGATGAAAGGACTTTTTGATTATATGTAAACAGATTAGTGTTTACACCAAAGCTTTTATGTTTTTAGAAGTAACCTGTATAAGTCAAGGGGTATGGCCAGCTCTCTAATTGAGCAGTTCAGTCCAGAACTGGGAGGAGTTCAGCTGTGGAGCTGTGTCGAAACAGGCTGCTAGACTCTCTCTCCTTCTACACTTCTAACTTTGACCTGTAAGCCTTTGCTTCATTTTTACTATGTTTAAGGGGATTGTTTATTGGGACTGTTGTGTATATTTGGAACAGCATAACTAAGTCTAGTTTGGACAGACTGAGTTCTGTAAGGGTTCTTTATTCTGTTCTTTGCGTTTCATTGTGTAATTTTACTCTGTTTTAAAACCTGGTTGTCAACCTAGCTAACTTACTTTGGGTAATTTCACTGTACACTTAGTCATAGAGATGTACAGCATGGAAACAGACCCTTCAGTCCAACTTGTCCATGCTGACCAGATATCTCAATCCAATCTAGTCCCACCTGCTAGCACCCAGCCCATATCCCTCCAAACCCTTCCTATTCACATACCCATCCAGATGCCTTTTAAATGTTGCAATTGTACCAGCCTCCACACTTCCTCTGGCAGCTCATTCCATACATGCACCACCCTCTGCGTGAAAAGATTGCCCCTTAGGTCTCTTTTTTATCTTTTCCTTGTCATCCTAAATCTATGCCTCTACTCCCCCATCCCAGAGAAAAGACCTTGTCTATTTATCCTATCCATGCTTCTCATGGTTTTATAAACCTCTGTAAGATCACCCCTCAGCCTCCAATGCTCCAGGGAAAACAGCCCCAGCCTATTCAACCTCTCCCTATAGCTCAAATCCTCCAACCCTGGCAACATCCTTGTAAATCTTTTCTGAACCCTTTCAAGTTTCACAACTTGGGCTGTCTGCTTAAGAATGTTTTGAGTCGTCTGGCCTAGTCCACAACAGGCCATTTTGAGATCAAGAAAGAAGTGATGTTGGGTCTCTTGAAGAGCATTGAGGTGATAGGTCCCCTGGGCCTGATGGTATCTCCACCAGGTTATTGAGACAGGCAAGACAGGAGATTGCTGGGGTCTTGACCCAGATCTTTGTATCCTTGTTAGCCACCGGAGAGGTCCCAGAGAATTGGTGAATAGCTAAAGTTGTTCCTATATTCAAGAGGGGAAATAGGGATAATCCAGGAAACTACAGACCGGTGACTCTCACATCAGTGATTAGATTAGATTTCCTACAGTGTGGAAACAAACCCTTCAGCCCAACCAGACCACACTGACTCTCCGAAGAGTAACCCACCCAGACCCATTTCCCTCTGACTAATGCACCTAACACTGTGGGCAATTTAGAATGGCCAATTCACCTGACCTGCACATCTTTGGACTGTGGGAGGAAACCGGTGCACCCAGAGGAAACCCACACAGACACGAGGAGAATGTGCAGGGTTTGGGAAGTTATTGGAGAGAATTCTTAGGGATAGGATTTACAGGATTTGAAAAAGCATGGCCTAATTAGGGACAGTCAGCATGGATTTGTGCAGGCAGATCATGTCTTATTAACTTGATGAATTTTTCGAGGAGGTGACAATCATGATCGATGAGGGTAGAGCAGTAGATATTGTGTAAATGGATTTTAATAAGGCTTTTGACAAGGTCCCTCATGGTAGCCTCATCCAGAAGATTAATATGCATAGGATTCACGGCGACATGGCCACCTGGATTCAGAATTGGCTTGTCCATAGAACGTAGAGGGTACTGCTGGAAGGGTGTTTTTCCAGCTGGAAGTCTGTGACTTTGTGGTGTTCCGCAGGGATCCATACTGGAACTTCTGCTGTTTGTGATATATATATAAATGACTTGAATGAAAATGTAGATCGGGTGGTTAGAAAGTTTGCAAATGATACAAAGATCAGAGTTGTGGATAGTGTAGAATGCTGTCAAAGGATACAGTGAGATATGGGCAAAGCAATGGTAGATAGAGTTTAATCCAGCTAAATTGAGGTGCTGCACTTTAGAAGATCAAATGTTAAGGGAAGAAATTTACAGTTAACGGCAGGATCCCGAACAGCTTCGACTTACAGGAGGATCTTGGGGTTCAAGTCCATAGCTCCCGGAATGTACATAAGGTGGTAACAAAGGCATATGGCGGGCTTGCCTTCATTGGTCAGGGAACTGAGTACAAGAGTGAGGATGTTATGTTGCAGCTTTATAAGCCTTTGTTATGTCACACCTGGAGTACATAGAACATAGAAGAATGCAGCGCAGTAAAGGCCCTTTGGCCCTCGATGTTGCGCCGATCCAAGCCCACCTAACCTACACTAGCCCACTATCCTCCATAAGCCTATCCAATGCCCGCTTAAATGCTCATAAAGAGGGAGAGTCCACCACTGCTACTGGCAGGGCATTCCATGAACTCTCGACTCGTTGAGTAAAGAACCTACCCTAACATCTGTCCTATACCTACCGCCCCTTAATTTAAAGCTATGCCCCCTCGTAATAGCTGACTCCATACGTGGAAAAAGGTTCACACGGTCAACCCTATCTAAACCCCTAATCATCTTGTAATCAATTGTGTTCAATTCTGGTCGCCACATTACAGAAAGGAATGTGGAGGCTTTGGAGAGGGTGCAGAAGAGGTTTACCAGGACACTGCCTGGATTGGAGAGTGTGAGCTATAAGGAGAATCATAGAGTCCTATAGCAGGGAGACAGGCCCTTTGGCCCAAAGTGGTCCATGCTGACCAAACTGTCCATTAACACTAACCCCATTTCCCTGCACTTGGTCTATATCCTTTTAAATCTTTCCTATCCATGTATTTGTCATAACATTTAAAAGGAATTTGGAATGTACATGCCTCAACCACTTCCGCTGGTAGCTCATTCCATATGCTTACCGCCCTCAGCGTAAAAAAGATGCCTCTCAGGTTCCCTTTTATTCTTTCCCCTTAAACTGATGCCCTACAGTCCTTGATTGACGCCCTCTAGTTCTTAATTCCTCGACCCTTGGAAAAAGACTGAGTGCATGCACCCTATCCATGCTTCTCATGATCTTATATACTTCTATAAGACCCCCCTCAATCTCCTATGCTCGAAAGAAATAAGTCCTAGCTTGTCCAACCTTTCCCTGTATCTTAAGCTGTTGGGAGGTTAGAAAAACTTGGGTTATTTTCTCTGGAGCTGTGGAGGCTGAAGGGAGACTTGTTAGGAAGCTATAAAATTATGAGATGCAATCAGACTGACAATCAGAATCTTTTTCCCAGAATTCAAATGGCTAATACTAGGGGCATGCATTTAAGGTGAGAGAGGGAAAATTCAAAGGAGATGTGAGGGGCTGTTTTTGTACACAGACAATAGAAGGACTCTGGAATGTGTAGCCAGGTGTAGTGGTGGAGGCAGACACAATAGGGGCGTTTAAGAGACTTTCAGATAAGCACATGAATATGCAAGGAATGCAGCAATACAGATCAAGTGCAGGCAGAAAGGATTAGCTTAATTTGGCATCATGTCCGGCACGGCATTGGGCCGAAGAACCCATTCCAGTGCTGTACAGTTCTATGGCTTTGTGTGTGAGAAATCATGTCTCATGAACTTGATTCAGTTTTTTGAAGAAGTAACAAAGAGAACTGATGAAGGCAAAGTGGTGGCTGTGATCTATATGGACTTTAGTAAGGCATTCGACAAGGTTTCTCATGGCAGACTGGTTAGCAAGGTTAGATCTCATGGAATGCTAATGATGATAGAGAAGTGATATACATTTAAAGTAGATGTTAATGGAAAGTATAAAGAGCAGAAAGTAGGCCAGAACAGTTGAAATTTGATTAAGAGGTACAAGTTGGTGGTGTGTATGTCTAAAAATAAAAGTGTCTTGAAAGAAAATGTGAAATTTGGCTCCAGTTCTATCTTTCATGTGTAGCATATCCTTCATCTATGACAGCACCAATAACTCCAGAACCAGTTCTCTCACCACAACTCACACCCACCTGGATTGCATCACCCAACCCACTCTTTCCCTGAATACACCTGCTCCTTCAACTCCTGCCCCAAAGTCTCATTCACCTGCCCCCATCTCTCAGTCCTCTCCAACTGTCTCCCATGCTCTCACTCACCGCTCACCATGTCTACAGGACCTCTTCAAAACCTTGCTCCCAAGTTTTTCTCCTTCACATCCCAAGGCCTCTACTTACCATGCCCCCTCTCCATCTCTCCTCATCCACCCACTTCCCTCCCAAACTCATCCTTGAGCCAAAAAGAAATTTAGACAACATGTTTTAGAAATGCTGTCAGGTTAATTAAAGAAATATGTCAGTGATGTTATTATCAGCATCTCTTTTACGAATGAAATCAGTCTACTGCCATGGTCTAATCTCAATACACATTATGCCATATAAACTTAAACTTATAGAAGGAAAAGTTAATTATGTTGCAATAAATCTAGAACCTGAATTTACAATCTTGTTAATGACAATTTGGAAACTGTTTTGTTCAATGATAACTCCCTACATCATAAATCAAGTAGTTTTAAAGAAAGTAGACCTCTTAATCCTCAAAGTACAATGATCGAATCAGGTGTAAACCTGCCATTTCACACAATCCCTTCAGTGTGGGAGCAGGCCATTCAGCCCTCTGAAGAGCAGCCCACTCCACACTACTCTATCCCTGCAACCCTGCATTTCCCAAGACCAATCCACCTAATCTGCACATCCCTTGACAATATGGGCAATTTAGCATGGCGTATCTACCTAACCTGTACATATTTGGACTGTGGGGGGAACCAGACCACCTGGAGGAAACCCACGCAGACACGGGGGGAATGTGTAAATTCCACACAACAGACAGTCGCCTGAGGCCAGAATCGAACCCAAGTCCCTGATGCTATAAGGCAGCAGAGCTAACCACTGAGCCAGTGTACCACCCAAGCAGGAGTAAAGAGTTTTGAAATTGGCCTGCATACTCAATGGCAATGAACAAGTCACAGTGCCAGACCTTTTACAAAATTTGTGATTGTTTTCTTCAGCCTAGTGTTATACACAAACAGCTTTACTGTAGCTTTTCCCAGACTGAAAGATTGTGTTTCTGCTCAAGTTTAATGAATGGTGAAAGGGGATGGGAGTTTTAGGTAGGGTGTGAGGAAAGGTTTTTCAATCAGAAGATGGTGGGGTTCTGGAATGCACTGCCTGGGAGGATATTGGGGCAGAAACCTTACAATTGTTAAAAATAAGTACTTGGATAAGCACTTGAAATGCCATAACATTTGTGGGTCAGATGCAGAAAGATGAACAACTGTCTATTTAGAATAGTTTTTGTTGACACAGACTCAATGGGCCAAATAGCCCTTTCTTTACTGTGTGTTTCTCTTCTAGGATTCTACAATTCTAAAGAATAACAGGATATTCTAAAGAATAATCCTATATCTCTGGGCCAAAAGATATTAACTTGACAGCAAATGCTTTTCAAGTCTTACCTTGAAAGAAATATGACATCAGCTGCAGTAGAATACTGGGCAGGAAGATTTACGTGAGCATAATTAAAAATAACATATCTCATGTTCTCTGGGTAACCCAAGGATTGGAACTTGTGAACGTATTTACCCCCATCTAGTCTATCTTTTTTTAAAAATGTTCTAGTTGCTCTTTAAAACACTGACTTTAGATTGTTTCATCATAATGCTTAATTCCAGTACATCAAAATTAACATTGGATCTAGACCAAGCCAACTGTTAAACCAGTTCACCCTGACCAACTAAGCTTCACGATGGCTTTCTGATACAATTTTAGTGCAAACTGACCAAGATGGGAATATTACTTCCTAAAAAAGGTTTGCAGATGTAAAGCTATTCCAAACCACCTCTGTAAAACAACTAAACAATATATTTAAAAGATCAGATTCTCAATTTTAAATTTCGTTGTCATTTAATTTATATATCTGGAATTACCATCCCATTGAAAATCATCAACAGACATCATGAAGATACCTGAACCTTTACCTTCATGATACCAACAAAACATTACAGGATCTGGTTTCAGCTGAACAGAAGGCCCAATTTTAACAAAATTGAAATTCCTCACACTGGAACTCACTAGTATTGGTTATCACTCAGTCTCTATTCAAAACCCCTTGTAACTCATTTCACTTTAGCCTTATAGATTCCATCTGCAAAGAGCAAGAGGAACATTGAGAACAACAGCAGGATAACTTGGGGGTTCAGAATTAACTGACCATCCTCAAATACAATAGGATACAGAGATTGGTGACATGTCTTTTTGCTGCACAACTAAAACATTAAAATCAGAGCACGTATAACCATAAGAGAATTAACAAAGATATCGACACTGAGCAGGTCTACAGGCATTAATTAAAATTAATAGTTTGAACAAGTACTAACAAGATTATTAAAGAGGGAAGAGAGGGTTTCTTCAGGATCATGGGTGGCCAAACTTTTCACTTGGAATTTCTGCCCCATGTAGAATCTCAATGACATTTCGCACATCTTGAGGAACAAAAAAAGGTAATTGTGTCCAGCTGCACAGCACAAACTCAGAATTCCAGGGAGGCCGAGTTCCTGAATCCAAAGTTCCCAAAGATTCTTCCACCCCTCCAGGCAGCGAGAATTCAGGAGAGCAAATGAATAGCTATCAGGAAGAGCAGAAATGCTCAAAGAGTCACTATTGAGATTGCTGGAATTGTACAGCCAAACATATCACTTATTCTTCCACTCTACTAGTCCAGAGGTGGCTGTACAGACCCATGTACAGATCCATACACTGTGTTACACTTGGGGCAAAAGGTAGTCGCAGGAAGGGGTTTGGGGGCGCTGGGGCAGAAATGTGTTCCTATATCCCAATATGCGCATGGCTTCTGTTTTTTTTCCCTGATGGCAAGTCTCGAGATGGTCAATGCCATCCTGGATGCGCTTCCTCCACTTTGGACTGTCTTGGGTCAGTGCATGGGAATGCTGCACTTCCCCAGTGAGGCCTTGAGGGTGTCACTAAAACACTTCCTCCTCCCACCTGAGCCTTGCCTGCCATTTTGAAGCTGGGAGTAGAGCACCTGCTTTTTTTTCGGGGGGGGGGGGGGGGGGGAGCTTGTATCAGTCATGTGATATGCAGTAGCCGATCAAGGGTGCCCTATGCCTCGATGCTGAGGAGTGGTTCTGGTCTTTCTTCCCAGATTTGCAGGATATTGCGTAGGTAGCATGGTGGTACAGCTCCAGGGTCTTGAGATGTCTGCTGTAAACAGTCCATGTCTTAGGACCATATAGAAGTGCTCGGAACTACCACAGCTATGTATATCATGATCTTGATGTCAGATCTGATGTTGTTGTTCTTGAACAACCTTTTCCTCAGGCAGCCATAGGCTGTAATAGCACACTGGAAGCAGTGCTGGATCCCTTCATCAATATCTGCTCTGGCCACAGAACACCCAAGGTATTGGACGTGTTCTACGCTCTCTAAGGCCTCCCCATGGACCTTGATGATTGGGTGTTCACTCCACAATGCTGGGCTAGGTTGGTGGAGGGCCTTCATCCTACAGATCTTCTGGGTGAGACCCATGTTCTCATATGCCTTTGTAAAGGTGCTGATGATAATCTGGAGTATATCCTCTGAGACTGCACATATGCAAGCATCACCTACATACTGCAGCTCGATGACACTGGTTGGATATGGATATGGTGGAAGTTGAATAATTTTCCACTGGTTCTGTAAATTAGCTCCACTCCAGCAGGGAGCTAGTCAGTAGTAAAGTGAAGCACTGCAGCAAGGCAGATTGGGAACAGTGTTGGGGCGCTAACACTATCCTGCTTGCTACCGGCCCGAACAGAGAAACGGGTCAGTGGTGGAGCTATTGTCACTGCCACAACTTCCATGTCGTCGTGGAGCAGGCAAAGAATGGTGGCGTATTTCATGGTGCAACCAATGCAGAGAAGGATGCTTCGTGATGCTTCCCAGTTGACAGTGATAAAGGTCTTTGTAAAGTCGAAGAAGGCCATGTTCACGTGTAGGTTCTTTTCTCTGCATTTCTCCAGCAGTTGTTGTGAAGTGAAGATCATTTCAGTTGTGCCCCTCCGTGGCTGAAAGCCACACTGCAACTCTGGGAGGAGCTACTCATCCACAGGGAGGAGACAATTGAGGACAACCGTAGCAATGATGATTCCATCAGTTGACAGCAGGAATATTCTCCTGTCGTTACCACACTCGGACTTGTTCCCTTTTTTGAAAAGCTCGCATTTGTGGCATCTCTGCGCTGTCCCGGGATGCTTTCCTCCTTCCAGATAAGGCAGACAAGAGTGTGTAAGTGCAGGAGCTCTTTGTCTCCTTACTTCAACACCTCAGCAGGGATACCATCTGCTCCTGTGGACTTTTTGTTCTTAAGCCTGTAGATGGCCTTCTCTGCTTTGTGCAAGGTTGAGGTGTTGCTGAGCTCGTCATGCGTAGCATACTATGGAATGCATTCAAGGATGCTCAGATCGATGACAGAGCCCTGGTTGACAAGGTCTCTGAAGTATTTCCTGCAATGTTGTTTGATGATTATTTATGTTTGATAATAGTCACTCTGTCTTTGGCCAGCAATGGGGTAGGGCTTTTGGTGCTTGTTGTCTTTGGTAAGTTGACTTGACAGCACAGAATAAACTCTTGCATATGATGATTTGATGATTGTCTGTTATTTGTTGGGCTTCCAGTGCTTTCCCCACCCACCATCTGTTCTTTATGTCACAGGTTTGTTGTTGGACCCTCAGTCACCTGTATGCATGCTTTTTCTCTTCCGAGTGCAGCTGTTGTTTTACACTGACAGATGCCATGCGCTTCCAGCTTAACAGTTCCTGGATCTTCTCCTCAAACCAGACTTGGTGTTTCCTGGCTGAGTGACCTACCGAGTTTTTGCAAGCATTGATAATGGCAATGAAGGGCAGACCAGAGGCTGTTAGGATCGTGGCCCAGGATTGTGGAGAGGAATTGGTTGGATGAGGTTATTTGTTCCTGTGTCTTTGAGTGCCTCAATGTTGAATTTCCTGTGGCACTGCTTGTTGTCTTCGCTGCAGCGAGACTATGTTTATGTTGATTCTGGCTCGGATCAGGCAACAGTCCATCCCAGTAGTCGTTAACTCCTGTCATTGCGCGGGTGATTTTACCGTCTTTCCAATGTCTCACTTTGATGATGTAGTCGTCAAGAAGATGCCAGTGTTTGGAATGCAGATTCTGACATGTCTTGTATTTGCCCCTTTGACAGAATGGTGTGTTGGTGATGAGGAGGTTGTGTTTGTGGCATTTGGTCAGAAAGACAGTGCTGTTGCTTCCCTACTCTCTCTTTCCTGATTACACTGCCCCAAAGGTCTGCACTTTTGCCAACTCTAACATCGAGGACAGTTAGTCTGCCCAATGAAATGATCCATGAATGTGTTTGGTCGAGGCTGGGAGTAGAATTTCTTCTTGTCCTCAGCTGCTGCATTGAGTGATGGTTCAGTGGTGCTCAGTGGTTAGCACTACCACCTCACAATGCCAGGGACCTAGGTTCGAATCCATCTTCGGGCAACTATCTGTGTGGAGTCTGCACATTCTCCCCATGTCTGTGTGGGTTTCCTTCCACAATCCAAACATGTGCAGGTTAGGTGTATTGGCCATGCTAAATTGCCCATAGTGTTCAGGGAGTGTAAGTTAGGTGCATAGGATAGGGGAATGGGTCTAGATGGGATACTCTTCAGAGGGTTGGTGTGGACTTGTTGGGCCAAATGACCTGTTTCTACACCATAGGGATTCCATGATTCACTTATTCCGCAGGGAAAGTCTTTGAGTTGGTCCATCAATTGATTTTTTTGATGTCGAAGCTAACTGCATAGATACGATGCCCTCTTTTGGCCTTGCCCTTCCAGAAAAATGTGTAGCCCCCACCTTTCTCCCAGAGCTCCTTCTGCTTCCCGCCAGGTTTCACTCAAAGCAACAATGTCAATATCAGAGTGCCCGAGTTCCCCGGCAACAATACCAATGCAGCATTCTGGTCTGTCATAGAGATGTACAGCCCAGAAACAGACCCTTCGGTCCACGCTGACTAGATATCCAAATTAATCTAGTCCCATTTGCCAGCACTTGGTCCATATCACTCTAAACCCTTCCTATTCATATACCCATCCAGGTGCCTTTTAAACATTCTTATTGTACTAGCCTCCACCACTGGGCTGGGAGCGTTGTTATAAAATTACAGGTGGGGGGGATGTTATCGGAGTACTTAAAAAAAAACAACAGTACAGCACAGGAACAGGCCCTTTAGCCTACGATGTTGTGCTGAACACGATGTCAAATTTAACTAATCCTGTTTGCTTCCCCTTGATCCACATCCTTCCAATTCTTGTACATTCATGTGCTTATAAAAGTCCCTTCAACACCCCTATCGCATCCACCTCCAGCACCACCACTGACAGCACGTTCTAGACACCTACAACTCCAAATTCACAATCTTGAACTTTCTCCCTCTCACCTCAAATGTATTAGAAATTTCGACTCTGGACAAAGATTCTGACTCAACCCCTGTATGCATTTCATAATCTTATAGATTTCTATCAAGTCTCCACTCAGCCTCCGCAGCTCCAGAGAAAACCACCCAAGTTTTTCCAGTCTCTCCTTGTAGCTCATACCCTCTAATCCAGGCAGCAGCCTGGTAAACCTCTTCTACACCCTCTCTAAAGCCTCCACATCCTTCCTGTAATGTGGCAGCCAGAACTGAGTGCAATACTCAGTGTGACCGAACCAAAGTCTCTTAAAGGTGCAACATGACATCCTGACTCTTGTACTTAATTCCCCAACCCATAAAAACAAGCATGCCATATGTTTTGTTACCACCTAATCTACTTGCATGGACACTCTATGGAGAAAGTGAGGCGTGCAGATGCTGGAGATCAGAATCGAAGAGTGTGGTGCTGGAAAAGCACAGCCGGTCAGGCAGCATACAAGCAGGAGAGTCAACACTTCGAGCATCAGTTCTTCATCAGGAATTGGGGTGTGTGTGTGTGTGCGTGTGTGCGCGTGGCCCAAGGGGGCTGAGAGAGAAATGGGAGGGGGTGGGGCTGAGGAGAAGGTGGATGGGAATGCAATAGGTAGATGAAGGTGGGGTAAAGGTGATAGGTCAGAGAGGAGGGTGGAGTGAATAGGTGCTGTAACTCCCCTTCCCACTCTGCTGAGGACATGCAAGTCCTGGACCTGATCCACAGCCAAACTCTAGCCACCTGACGCCTGGAGGAGGAATGTCTCCTCTTCCACCTTGGGACTGTCCATCTACATGGGATCAATGTGGATTTCACCAGTTCCCCCATTTTCCCACCTTATCTCAGATCCAACCTACCAACTCAGCACCGCCCTCTTGAACTGTCCTACCTGTCCATCTTTCTTCCCACTTATCCACTCCACACTCCTCTCCGACCTATCACCTTATCCCCACCTTCATCTACCTATCGCATTCTCAGCTACCCAAACACCTCCTCCTCCACCCCCGCCCCATTCCTGATGAAAACCTTATGCTTGAAATGTCAACTCTCCTGCTCCTCGGATGCTGCCTGACTGGCTGTGCTCTTCCAGCACCACAATCTTCAACTCGGGCCACACTATGGAGTAATGGGTTTGAGATCCAAGATCTCTCTGTAAATCAATTATGTTCAGGATCCTACCATTAACTGTATATTTTTTCCTTTAGATTTCACTTTCACCAAAAGTGCAGCACCTCACATGTACGTAGGTTAACCTCCATCTGCCATTTCTCCACCCATATTTGCAACTAATCTGTATCCAGCTATATCTTTTAACAATCCTTCTACACTATCCACAATTCCACTGAGGTTTGTATTGTCTGCAAACGTACTCACCCACCCATCCCATTTTCATCCATATAGTAGAGTAGGAGTCAGTCATACAGTATGGAAACAGGTCCTTTAGCCCAACCCATCCATGCCGACCAGATTTCCTAGCTAAATTAGTCGCATTTGCTATGTTCGGACCATATGCGTCTAAACTTTTCCTATCCATGGTCCCAAGCACAGGCTCCTGAGGAACTCCACGACAAACCTTTCTCCAGACTGAAAACATTCATTAACCAGTTTTCTGCCGATCAATTTTGCACTCTTTAAATTGCATCTGTCCTTTTCATTCCATGAGTTATAGCTTAGTTCAGTCTGTCGAGGCATTTTTTGATCAAATATTCTTGTTAACATTATTACCGCCATTAAAACTCCATCTGGATAAACAACGTGTCCTTAACAAACTCATATTGGGCTTTCTCAATTAAGCCAAATTCACCCAAGTGACTAATGATTTATCCAAATTAGTGTTTCTAGAAGCTTCCCCACCATTGACCAACCTGTATAAAAGCAAATTACTGCTGATGCTGGAATCTGAAACCAAAAGAGAAAATGCTGGAAAATCTCAGCAGGTCTGGCAGCATCTGCAAGGAGAGAAAAGAGCTGACGTTTCAAGTCTAACTGACCACTTTGACAAAGGGTCAGTTAGACTCGAAACGTCAGCTCTTTTCTCTCCTTACAGATGCTGTCAGACCTGCTGAGATTTTCCAGCATTTTCTCTTTTGGTCATTGACCAACCTGTAGTTGCTTAGCTCAACTTTGCACCTTTTAATCAGCAGTGGAGCAATACTTACAATTCCCCAGTCCTCTAGCTTCACCCAGAGTCTCAAGCAGACTGGACAACTGTAGCCAATGCCTCCACAATTTCTAGTCACTTCCCTCAACGTCCGTGGATGCATGTGATTTGGTCCTCACCCATTTTAAGTACAGACAGCTTATCCAATATTGTACCAATTTTAAACTCTTATTTCTGGACTGTCTCCTCACATTATGGCAGCATTTCCTACCTTGCTAAAGGCAGACACAAAATATTCAATATATCAGCCATGCACATTTTTGCTGCCTATATTGGTCCTACACCTGCTTTTAGCGTCTACCAGTCAGTCATTTATATCACAAACAGAAGAGATCCCAGTACAGATCGCTGCAGAATACCATTAGGTCATGGACTTCCAGCCATAAAAACAATTCAAGTGTTACGTAAATCTTGCTGCAGCTACAGCAGAAGCTCCAGCTTACTAGCGGATGGGCGTTTGTAGGCTGTACAGCCACTTCCAAGTCCTGTTCCAATCACCAAAAGATCCAGTTCAGAGGCTGCCAGGAGATGGGAGGCACCAATGGATCAGGGATTACACAGGAAACAACAAATAAAGGGTTCCCAAAGAGGAATCATTTTGGACTCGAAGCATTAACTTTATTTCTCTCTCCATAGACCCTGCCAGACCTGCTGAGTTTCTCTAGCACTTGCTGCTTTTATTTCAGATCTCCAACATCTGCAGTGTTCTGCTTTTGTTAGGCAACAGTAAAGAATCAGGTAGGTGAAAGTGAGGACTGCAGATGCTGGAGATTAGAGAAACGTCGATTTGCCTACTCCTCGGATTCTGCCTGACCTGCTGTGCTTTTCCAGCACCACACTCTTAACAAGAAAGAATCGAAATGCAGTCTTTAAAAGACTCTCCGTAGTCAGAGAGATAGGCATATTTCTGTAACCATCGTTATGAGCGTTGCATGGTTTGTTGCCTCCCACGTGCCAGGGCAAGGAACATCAGGACAGGGCACACAGTATTTTGCACAGGGAAAGGAGTGAGCCAAAAGGTGTAGTAGACATTGATACAAATCAGAGAGTTGAGGGCAGGTTTTAGGTCCAATAGTCAGATTTTCAGAAGCTGGGGAGAAAATTTAATAAATGGAACTCCATAAGAAGAAATCTGAGGACTATTCCCAATACCATTCATTCGTGAAAATAGAAAAGGTAGGAAGGATCAGCACATAGCCTGAGGCACTGAAATCAATTCTGGGGCAGGAAGCACTTATTCAAAGGTTGCACCTCAACAGTGGATGCAATGTTTTTGTAGGTAGTTTTGCTAGTGAGATCAGGTTAACACAAACTTACCAATGTCACACCAGGACTGGTAAATTAAACATAGTTTCTGTTTTTAAGCATGCATTACAGGATTGCTCAAATCCATTAGAAGGGTTCAGCAATTATAGTTAGAAGAAAACTAAACCGCAACACCCTCATATCAGTTATAACTGATATCAGTTATAACTGTGCAGAGACTACTTAACCCACTGTGTCTGTGCCATTCTCTGAAAAGCAGTCCAGTCTGTCTCACTCTATCCCCATAGCCCTGCAAATTTATTTTGTTCAAGATGTTGGACAAGGTTCCCCGTGGGAGACTGGTTAGCAAGGTTAGATCTCATGGAATACAGAGAGAACTAGCCATTTGGATACAGAACTGGCTCAAAGGTAGAAGACAGAGGGTGGTGGTGGAGGGTTGTTTTTCAGACTGGAGGCCTGTGACCAGTGGAGTGCCACAAGGTTCGGTGCTGGGTCCACTACATTTTGTCATTTACATAAATTATTTGGATGTGAGCATAAGAGGTACAGTTAGTAATTTTGCTGATGACACCAAAATTGGAGGTGTAGTGGACAGCGAAGAAGGTTACCTCAGATTACAACGGGATCTTGATAAGATGACCCAACGGGCTGAGAAGTGGGAGACGGAGTTTAATTTAGATAAATGCGAGGTGCTGCATTTTGGGAAAGCAAATCTTAGCAGGACTTATACACTTAATGCTAAGGTCCTAGGGAGTGTTGCTGAACAAATAGACCTTGGATTGAAAGTGGAGTCGCAGGTAGATAGGATAGTGAAGAAGGCATTTGGTATGCTTTATTGGTCAGAGTATTGAGTACAGGAGTTGGGAGGTCATGTTGTGGCTGTACAGGACATTGGTTAGGCCACTGGTGGAATATTGCATGCAATTCTGGTCACCTTCCTATTGGAAGGTCGTTGTGAAACTTGAAAGGGTTCAGAAAAGATTTACGAGGATCTTGCCAGGGTTGGAGGGTTTGAGCAATAGGGAGAGGTCGAATAGGCTGGGCTGTTTTCCCTGGAGCGTCGGAGGCTGACGGGTGACCTTATAAAATCATGAGGGGCATGGATAGGAAAAATAGACAGTCTTTTCCCTGGGGTGGGGGAGCCCAGAACTAGAGGGCATAGGTTTAGGGTGAGAGGGGAAAGATATAAAAGAGACCTAAGGGGCAACGTTTTCACGCAGAGGGTGGTGTGCGTATGGAATGAGCTGCCAGAGGAAGTGGTGGAGGCTGGTACAATTGCAACATTTAAAAGGCATCTGGATGGGTATATGAATAGGAAGGATTTGGAGGGATATAGGCCAGGCGCTGGCAGGTGGGACTAGATTGGGTTGGGATATCTGGTCAGCATGGATAAGTTGGACCGAAGGGTCTGTTTCCGTGCTGTACATCTCTATGACTCTATGTCACCTAATTTCCTTTGAGATCATAGTGTCAACTTCTACAATCATTTTAAGCAGTCAGTTCCAGCTGATGGCTTCTGAGGCAGCATGGTGGCTCAGGTGCCAAGGAACTGGGTTCGATTCCAGCCTCAGGCGACTGTCTGTGTGGAGTTTGCACATTCTCTCCATGCCTGCATGGGTTTCCTCCCAAAGATGTGCAGGTCAGGTGAATTGGCCATACTAAATTGCCCAAAGTGTTCAGGGATATGAAGGTTAGGTACATTAGTTAGGTGAATGGGTCTAGATGGGTTACTCTTCGAAGGGTCAATGTGACTTGTTGGGTCGAAGGACGTGCTTCCACACATAGGGATTCTATTATCATGCCATACTCTGCCAAGCTAGACTGTGCAATGACCAGTGGTTACATATTAACATATTCTCAACTCAACGAGATAAGGAGTGGCAATCAGCTGCCCTCTTTTCAACCGCCTCTCAGTCAATTGTAACAAGTATTTTTGTTTTTCTTTAGCACACAATTACTTGCATATCACATGTCATCTAAAGATATAGTTATGAAATCAATATAAGGAGCCAAACAGAATACAGAACCAGAATGTCAGCTCTGAAGAGCAACTCTCTTCTCTCCAGAGATGCTGGCAGATCTGCTAACTTTCTGCAGCATTCACTATATTTCAGATTTCCAGCCCTAACAGTACTTTCCCTTTATTGGGAACAAAGGTTGCAGTTTAATAAAGCCTTACAGTCCTTTTGGTGGCAAATTTGGATGATGTTTTTTGGAAGTCCTGGTGAAAGAGTTTTGCCATAATTTGCTTTTCCACCAGATCTCAAGATGACAAGAGGTAAGTCAGAGGAGCAGGGTGGGTCCGGAGTTTTCTCTCTGCTCTGCAGCTCCAAAGCAGCTGTTGAATCTCCTGGACTTGCCTCAATTTATGTGGTCAGGTGATCTGTGTGCAGTTTGTACATTCTCCCAGTGTCTATGTGCGTTTCCTCCAGGTGCTCTAGTTTCCTCCCACAGTCCAAAGATGTGCAGACAAAATGGATCGGCCATACTAAATTGTCCATAGTGTCCAAGGACGTGCAGGTTAGATGGATTAACCATGGGAAATGCAGAGTTACAAAGATAGGGTGTGTCTGGGTGGGTTGTTCTGCGGAGGGTTGGTGTGGACTCTTTGGGCCAAGTGGCCTGCTTCCACACTGTAGGGATTCTATTTTATTCTGTGATCACAACAGCCATTTTAGATGCATGCCTATCCTTTTTATAAAAGATTTTAGTCCATAAAAGGTTTCAGATCTTAGATAACGGAACAATAGGTGGACTAGGTTCAACTCAATTAGGACAATTTGCACCAGTAGATAGAAGTAGAAAATAGCAATACGTGACAGGGATAGTACCATTTCAAATAAGACAGCAGGATTGCAAGGAACACAAAGACAAGTTGAGAATGTTTACATAGATACAAGTTACGTTTAGAAAGTTGAGACTGGTCTGAATTTTTTGACAGCAGGCAATGTCTTTAAAGAAAGCAAGACAGAATCCATGTGGTTAGAGAAAAGAGCCAAAAACAGTATGATCAAGACACTAGGATATTCTAAGGCATACAAATAGTGAAACAGAGATACAAATCCACAAAGTAATCGTAAATATGCAAGAATTATGGTAATATGTTTATTACCCCAATGTCAGGATAAAGTTGCATAAAGAGCTCAGGAGGAAGGAATTGATTGATCTGTATTTCTTTGGTCCAATTAGGAAGGAGGTGTTGCTGGGTCCAATGCAGGGAATTAGGTAGGCCAGGTGATCCAAGGATCTGAGAGGTTGGGGTGGGCATTTCCACAAGAGTGACCGTTCTGAAGAAGGATCACTGGACATAAAATGGTAACTCTGCTTTGTCTACACAGATACTGCCAGACCTGCTGAACCTTTCCAAAAATTGATTTTTGTTTCTGTAAGAGAGTGATCATAGTATTATACACAGTTTAATAATGGAACAAAAACAAAATATGATATATAGGTTGGAAGAATAAAAAGGGATCTAGTCATGGTAAAATGTGACAGGAAGACATAAAAATAATTTTTTAATAGATTTTTTTATTGAAAGAGAAGATTTTTTATAAAATTACAAAAATTACAACAATAAACCAACAACAACAGTATGTGTACATATAAAAAAGGCAGCACGGTGGCACAGTGGTTAGCACTGCTGCCTCACAGCGCCAGAGACCCGGGTTCAATTCCTGCCTCAGGCGACTGACTGTGTGGAGTTTGCACATTCTCCGCATGTCTGCATGGGTTTCCTCCAGGTGCTCCGGTTTCCTCCCACTGTCCAAAAATGTGCAGGTTAGGTAAATTGACGATGCTAAATTGCCCGTAGTGTTAGGTAAGGGGTAAATGTAGGGGAATGGGTCTGGGTGGTTTGCGCTTCGGCGGGTTGGTGTGGGGCGAAGGGCCTGTTTCCACACTAAGTAATCTAATCTAAAAAAAAGACAAAGCAACAACACAAACAAAACACAACTATATTCCTGTACAAAATAAGCAAATCAATAAAAGTAATAAATGAATAGATAAAACAGCTCAGCACAACAAAACCATTAGCTCGCAACCTCCAAGAGCATTCAGTATTATACACGCGTTTTCTCGAAATTCTTCCTTCAAGGACATCAAGTTCACTAAATCGGCCACACAAAAGCCCTAGTTAAGATGGCAGATAACTCTACATCTAAAAAGGGCTGCCATATCCTATAAAAAAGTTTGTTTTCCGGTGTACCATATTCGTTAAAAATCTAAAGTAATATGTTCGATGATTAGCCTATGCCAACCCAACAGACCCAGGGAGGCTTTTAGAGACCCAAACATTAGAATATTTTTCCTTGCACAACAAGCGAGAATATTAAAAAGTTATTTTTCCCAAGGGCATCTAGAGAAGATGGGTAGGCCCAGAAGAGAGATAGGGTCCACCTTAACCTCGGTCTCTCTCTATAACTCCTGCTACAGCATTCCAACATGTACGAAACCAGCGGCAAGACCACAATGAGTGAGAGTATCAATACTTATTTTGTATTTAGGACATAATGAAGATATTCCCACCTTACATTTTGAGAGACAGTCTGTGACCAAATGGACCCTATGCAGATTCTTTAGCTGCATGGCATGGGTCCAATTACAGATCGAAATCTTCCTCGCATTTTCATAAACATCCTCCCACGTTTCCATAGAGATCTCAATCCCTAGTTCTTTCTCCCAGACCCCACAAAGCCACTCAACATCTTCTGAAAGATCACTCCCAAACGTATGATAAAGAGTACCAACAGAGAGAGTACTTTTAGCATGAAGCACCCTTTCTTCTCCAACAGATCTGTAGGGATTTGTCAAAAGCGTGGTCTCTTTTTGAATATAATCCCTGATCCAAAAAAAATGAAAAAGGTTTCTGCTAGCTAAACCATACTTATGGGTTACTGGGTCAAAGGGCATCATTATTTCACCTTCAAATAAATCACCCAAACAGGAGATTCCCCTAGCTGCCCAAAGCTTAAATCTGGGGTCCATTATCTCCAGCTGAAAGCCTAGCATGCTAGCTATGGAGGTGAGAAAGGACTTTTTGGATGTATTACCCTCACTTTACCGCATTGCCCTCCATGCCTTAATAGTATTAATAATTATCGCATTATGGCAATATTCCTTAACTGTCTTCATTTTATCTACAAACAACAGGCTAATGAGGAGATATTTTGCCCGGGTGGCCTCAATATCTAGCAATATTGACACCGGGTCCTCGCAAGACCAGTCACTGATAAGAGATAGAGGAAAACCTAATTAATATCTTTCAATATCTGGGAGGTCCACTCCCCCTTGCCCATGAGGCAACTGCAATTTAGCCAGCTTAATACGAGGTCACTTATGACACCAAATAAAGGAGCTAAACCATCCATTAAGTCTCTGGAATGTTTGCCTAGGAAAGATTAAGGGGAGCATTCATATAGAATATAGCAAACGGGGAAGGACAATCATTTTGATAAGAGCTACTCAGCCTAGCCAGGATATTGGAAGCGCTTCCCATCGCTGAAGATCTTGCTTAATCCTCTCAAGCAAATGGGCAAAATTGGCCTTAAACAACTGATCAAAGACAGGAGTAACAAAGATGCCCAAATAAAGAAAAGCCTCCTGTGACCATTTAAAGGGGAATCATGATTATCCCTCCACATCAAATACTCTCCTAAGACCTTCCGAAATTTGAAAAATTGATCTTATAACTAGAGAAGGAGCTAAATAAGTCAATACATTGTATCAAATGAGGTACCGAGACCACTGGATTTGACAAAGAACAAAAACATCATCCGCATACAACGTGATTTTATGCAATTTTGATCCTACTTCCAAGGCAGCTAATATTAGCATCCCTGTGGATAGGCTCAATCACCAATGTAAAAAGCAATGGTGAGACGGGACAGCTTTGCTGACTGCCTCTACGAATATTAAAATTACTATATCTCACACTATTGGTGAGAACCGCTGCCAGAAGATCACTAAAGAGGACCCTGATCCACCTAATAAAAACCTCCCCCAATCCAAATCGGTCAAGGATATAAAAAAAATATGGTCATTCGACTCAATCAAATGCTTTTTCTGCATCCGAGACCACTAATTCCTGAACTGACTGCTGCTGACACATTTGAAACATTTTCAGCAGCCTCCTGACATTATTGGAGGATCTACAACTCTTTATAAAACCATCTGGTTGTCTTTAACAATGGAAGGCAGCACAGTTTCCAGTCTAAACACAAGAACCTTAGACAAAATTTTAAAATCAGAATTTAACAGGTGAGATAGGCCTATAGAAGGCACATTCTTCTGGGGTCTTCCCTTTCTTAAGAATATGAGAAATATTAGCCTCTCTTAAGGATGGCAGGAGGCACAGAGACCTGGGTTCAATTCCCGCCTCAGGCGACTGACTGTGTGGAGTTTGCACGTTCTCCCCGTGTCTGCGTGGGTTTCCTCCGGGTGCTCCGGTTTCCTCCCACAGTCCAAAGATGTGCAGGGCCAGGTGAGTTGGCCATACTAAATTGCCCGTAGTGTTAGGTAAGGGGTAAATGTAGGGGTATGGGTGGGTTTCGCTTAGGTGGGTCGGTGTGGACTTGTTGGGCCGAAGGGCCTGTTTCCACACTGTAATGTAATCTAATGTAATCTAATCTAATCTAAAAAAAACTGTAGCTGTACAAGTAACTATACATGTCTAATATCAGCTCCGACAATATATTTATAAATTCTTTGTAAAGCTCGCTAGGAAGACAGTCAGGGCAGGCATCTTATCACTCTGCATCTGTTTCACAGCCTCCTGTACCTCTTGCATTGTTAAAGGAAAGATGCCCGTTCGGAACTAACACTTGGAAGATCCAGGTTCTTAAAAAAAGATTCCATCTTAGCCCATCCACCCTCACAATGTTCAGACTGGTGTAGTCCCAAATAAAATTCCCAAAATGCAGCAATGATCTTTTTAGAATTACAAGTGACCATCCCAGTCCCATTCCTAATTCAGATAATGGATTGGGGGCACTCTTTCTCTTGACAAGATATGTCAGACACCTGCCCGGCTTGTCATCATATTCAAACAGTCTTTGTTCCACAAAGGAAAGTTCCTTCCTTGCTGTCTGCATAAGCAAGGAATTCAAAGTGGACTGAAGAGCTGTAACCCACTTCAGCTTAGCCACTGATGGCTTATCAAAATACACCTTCTCGGCGGTCTTTAGCTACACCTCAAGGCGGTGTTGCTGCTCCTCCTTCTGCTGTTTCTGACTGGCAGAGTGAAAAATAATTATCTCCCTGCCATAAGCCTTAGCAGTCTCCCAAAGTACAGACTGGTTACTGGCCATGACCAAATTGGTGTCTAAAAATATCTTAAATTCACTGAAGAAATATTCGATGAACTTACTGTCTTTAAGAATAAAACGGATCCAATCTCTAAGTATTACTATTTCTGACCACGCTGCAGTATATTTCCAATGGTACAGGATATTACTGAACTCAAGGATAACACAGGGGTTAGGAAAAGATCAATCCTAGTAATGACACTTGTGCGGATTACAAAAGAACGTGAAGTCCCTACCCTATGGGGTGCAGACACTTCCAGACATCCACCAATCCCAGTTCTAGACAAGTCCACTAGTTGCTTACATTCCAAAGAAAGTTGAGGGACCTCTAGGCATTCTATCCACTGCACGGTCCACGAGGCAATTAAAGTCTATCCCCATAATAATTTGCCGCAGCGCAAGAGCCATCAGTTTAGAGAATGCATTAATCAAAAATTTAAGGGGGTGCTCTGGGGGGACAATAAAAAACGGTAGCACAGTGGTTAGCACTGCTGCTTCACAGCGCCAGAGACCCGGGTTCAATTCCCGCCTCAGGCGACTCTCTGTGTGGAGTTTGCACATTCTCCCCGTGTCTGCGTGGGTTTCCTCCGGGTGCTCCGGTTTCCTCCCACAATCCAAAAAATGTGAGGGGTTAGGTGAATTGGCCATGCTAAATTGCCCGTAGTGTTAGGTGAAGGGGTAAATGTAGGAGAATGGGTCTGGGTGGGTTACGCTTCGGCGGGTCGGTGTGGACTTGTTGGGCCGAAGGGCCTGTTTCCACACTGTAAGTAATCTAATCTAATCTAATCTAAAAATTCAAAATACAATATTCTCTCGCCATGTATTGAGGCTTTAAGAATGACAAACCATTTATATTCATCTTTAATCTAACGTAGCAACTTAAATGAAAAATCCTTCCTAATAAGTACGGCCTCTCCCCTGCTCCTAGTATTAAAAGAAGAAGTATACCCGATCAAACCCATTCTGCTGCAATTTCAAATGCTCACCATCGAGATGAGTCTCCTGCAAAAGAGCAATGAACACCTTGCCCTTTCTAAGGCTACACAGCACCTTTTTCCTCTTAACTGGTGAATGGCTCTCTCTAATATTTAAGGCACACTATTTGAGGACACAATTAGCCATGATACTCTATAACATCATTTGAACTCCAAAAAGGAAGAATTAGACTTACCAATTGTTGAGCATAAACAAAAAAAGACTCATAAAAAATACAAAAACCAGAACTACTATAACTAACATACTAATAACTACTTATATAAAAAAAACTAAACCAAATACTTAATGAGAGGCTGTACCCCCTGCCGACAGGGGACTCTTACACCTCTCAAAAACACCTTCATAACTCGTTCCTGCTCGAGCTGCAGCCCAGGCTCAGGCCAAAAAAGGAAGGAGAAAGAAAAATAATATTAACAAGGAAATTAAAAGTAGACACTCTACCCATCCCCAAATATACATTAACTCCCATTAATAATCAGAAAAAAATTCAACAACACTTTAAGAAAAAAAGAGAGAAAAGGGTGCCTTCTTGTTCAATGGGTTCTAAAAGTACCAGCCATCATCGGCAGGCTCTGACACTTGCCAGGCAGGTTGGGTAGATGAGTTGTTTACAGGTTTCTACATTCCTCCAACACCTCAGTTTCACTTCTGCACAATCCAGACAAACTTTCGAGTGGAGCTGTTGCTTTGGGTGTTGGTGTTAGGCACATGAGCAATATGTCCTGCTAAGCAAAATTGATTTGCACCTCAATGTTGAGGAAGTTGGCTTAGATGGTGCTGTTAGACTGCTTTTTTCTTGTTTTCTTGCTGTTCCAGATTTTTGAAAATA
The DNA here is from genome assembly GCF_037043375.1 of Chiloscyllium plagiosum. NCBI lineage: Eukaryota > Metazoa > Chordata > Chondrichthyes > Orectolobiformes > Hemiscylliidae > Chiloscyllium > Chiloscyllium plagiosum. The sequence goes on from NW_028270162.1 coordinate 60,932,790, forward strand.
CTTTTTTTTTAAAAAAAGATTCCCTACAGTGTAGAAACAGGCCCTTCGGCCCAACCAGTCCACACTGACCCCCGAACAGTAACCCACCTTGACCCATTTCCCCTTTGACTAATGCACCTAACACTATGGGCAATTTAGCGTGGCCAGTTCACCTAACCTGCACATCTTTGGACTGTGGGAGGAAACCAGAGCACCCGGAGGAAACCCACACAGACACGGGGAGAATGTGCAAACTCCACACAGTCAGTCGCCCGAGGCTGGAATCAAACCTGACAGCTTTCACATTAGCCAAGTATTAATTTGGTTAAAGGAAAATAATCTTTGAATAACATGAATGAGGTCCCCTGCGGGTTTGATTTTAGGACCATTGATTGTTGTTTATAAATTACGGAATTGTTTAGGCAGTACAATTTCGAAGTTTATGGATTGTATAAAATTTGATAATGTCATAAAGAGTGAACAGAGTAACAGACTTCAAGCTGACTGAGAATGTTGAAATAGGCAGACACAATTTAGTGTAGTTAAATGTGCCTGTCTTCATACTGATATCCATCTTGGTAAGTAAGGAATGAAAGAGGAAATGCACAGATACTTTTGTCTCTAGAGTTTCTCCATTCACAGGTAAAGCACACTTTTGGACCACTGCCTGCCCCTCTTTAACCTGATCCAACAGATTCAATCAGCTCCCCAGTCATGAGCATGAAAAGTGAAGTAGTAAACAACAGTGAAGAGGAGGGCGGTATGCTTTTTGTCAGTGGCCTTCCTATGGACATTAAACCGCATGAGCTGGTGGACTCTGCACAGATCTTTACAAGAGATCTTAATTTTTCTAAAATGTGATCCATTATGAGGGAGAGCCAGCGAAGAAGCTGAGTAACGCCGAAAGCACGAAAGATATGAAGATAAAACAAAAATGAAGTTAAACATTTTATTCCTATCACACCAGTTACAAAGCGTGCAGCATGCTTATGCTTTTAAGTTATATTGTATTGCATTCTATTCAAAATTGTAAGGTGATACATATTACTTATCATAAGTCATGTGATATTTTTGTATTGCAATTGTTCCTCTTGTTTATTTTCCTTGATTGGACTTTCACCTGTATTTCCCTTATTGAGATTAAAGCTAGTGAAGCGTACAAAACCTTGGAAGACCAAATCTGGAATACTGCATACAATTCTGTTGCCCCTGCTCTAGGCACCACAGAGGGTGGTGTGAATAAAGAATGAGCTTGCCAGAGGACGTAGTAGAGGCAGGGACAATGACAATATTTAAAAGACAATTAGACAAGACGAGTTGGGCTAAAAGGCCTTTTCTGCAGTGTATGACTCCATAATTGACAAGTAACTTTTATTCCATACATTAACCATCTCGAACAAGGATTCGAATGATCTCTCCATGATATTGAATGGTATAATCGTTATTATCACAACTGACCAGAAACTGGACTGGACAACCATATAAAAGTATTGGTTACAAGATCAGGTCAGAGGGTGGTAAGTCTGTGCATAGTAACTCACCTCCTGATCACTATCTTCAAGACAAAAAAGTCAGCAGTGTAAGAGAACATTCCCCAATTTATTGATGACTGTTGCTCCAACCCTTGAAGTTCAACACCATCCAGGTCAAAACAGTCCACTTGACTGTCACCCCATCTCCCACCTTCAAGCTTCACATTCTCCACCACCAACACACAGTGGCAGCAATGTGTACCATCGACAAGACACACTGAAGTAACTCACCAAGACTCCTTCAACAGAACCTTCCAAACCCATAACCACTCTCACTTAGAAGGCCAAGAACTCCATGTACAAGGGAACACCACAACTTGAAATTTCTCCTCCAAGTCACACTCCATCCTAACTTGGAAATCTATCTGCCTTACTGCACTGTCAATGAGTCGAAGTCCTGGAACACCACTTCTAACAGGACTGTGGCTGCCCCTAGACCACACGGACTGCAGCGGTTCAAGGAGATGGCTCATCATCACCTTCTCAAGGTTCATTAAGAATGGGCAAGAACTGCTGGTCTTGCCAGTGACATCCCTTTTTGCGAACAAACAATAAAAAAAAAAGAAAAATCACTTGAACCTCTCCCCAAAATCACCTCCACACTGCACTGAACCTGGTGTGGGCTCAACTGTTCCCCAACATCCCTGATCCACTGATCCCGACATAAATGGCCAGGAACATCACTCTGATGTGAACTGGGATGGTGACTCCCCCGAGTCAGCTTTGTTACTCTCAGAAATTTTCCAGGCTCTCTGAACCATACCCCACCCCAGCTTTGTGGAAAGCGTCAGTCAAAAAATAATTTAAAAGATCCTCTCTGTAACTGATGGAAATTTTTCATTTCTGAAAGCCAGTTAACAATTTTGTTTGGTAATAAAACTTACTCTAAAAGGCAGAAAATGGTGTTTCATGGTTTTCAGATGGGAGGAAGGGCGACAGTGTTTCCCAAGGGTCAGATCTTGGAAAACTAGTTTTTGATACACATTGGAGTTTGCAATAGAAAATAAAATTTCTAAATTTGCTTATGATACCAAACCTGGAGGAGTGTGAACCAGATGCAAAATTATTGCTGTTGGACAGGGATGGGCAGTAGAATGGACAGACAAGCACCAGATGGAATTTAAATTTAGAAAAGTCTTGGAATAGTGAGAGAAAATAGAAATTTAACAACTGTTCAAAAATGGGCTATAGGGTGCACAGCATTCATGTTTGAAGGTGGCAAGTCACTTTGAGAGTAATTGTAAAAGATAAGGGACTTTAAGCTTCCTAAATACAACAGCAGGGAAATTAGAAAACTCTGGTTAGGCCCCAATTGTGCCCAATTCTGCTTACCACATTTTACCAAGAATGGGAGAGTCTTTGAGAGGGAGCAAAGAAGATTTCCAGGGATGAGCAGTTTTGACCCCAATATCAAGTTAGAGATACTGGAGTTGTTCAACTTAGGGCAAAGAGGATTGTGGGAAGAATTAATAGAAATGCAAGATGTGCTTGGGAAAGGCAGACAAAGAAACCTGTTCCTTTAAGCTATTGGTTAAACTAGGGGATACAGGTAGCTCTTCTATAATGCAATAGTTGCAATTCTTGTGCAACCCCACATTGTAGAAAAATTGTGCTTTCGAAACAGTGCTTAAAGTATTGGTGATCTAACTGTGGTACAGCTAACACTTGTTTCAAAAGTTCATGTTTTAGAAACAGTGTCCCCAATTTGTCAATTGCATTGTAGCACATTGACGTTAGTGTGTGCGCGCATGTGTATGCATGGAGTGAGAAGTATTTTACCATTCACTGTGCAAAAAGAAATTTCTTGGAACTCACTTCCCAGATGGTGGTGTCAGCAGAGACCAGTGATTGCAGTGGCATAAATGGCTATGAGGAAGCTCGATGGATGCATGAGAAAAAGCAACTAAAATTATAGAATACAATGGAACTGATTGGTTGGCCTAAGGGAGAGTTGGCAATGGATGTGATGGCAGAAGTGGGTACTGCGGATGCTGGAGATTAGAGTCAAGATTGGAGTGGTGCTGGAAAAGCACAGCAGGTCAGGCAGCATCGGAGGAGCTGAAAAATCGACGTTTCGGACAAAAGCCCTTCATCGGGAATGGATGCGATGGGCCAACTGGCCTTGTATTCTCTATGAATCTTGAACAATTTACTTGCCATCTTTGATCAGAATGATATTACCATCACAATCTATTACCGTGCCAGAGTCTGTCCATTCTCTTTAACATCCCTCTGTTAAAACCTATCAAATCTTAATTATACTTTATCTCAGATAGTCTGATAAATTGTATTTTCAAAAGCCTTGCTTCCCTGCATTCAAATATTCAGATCAAATGGCAATATCTTAAACAGCAAGATTGTTACACAGAAATTGCAGCAAATTGACATATCATCCAAGTGCTAATTGATAGTGTCTATGCCTACCAACTACTAATTATTTGCATGAACTGACTATACCAGTGCAATTATTAAATAGTAGTCTTGTTGGTCAGCGAAGATGTTATGCAGCATTTTGCTGATCGCCATGATGCACATCAGTTTGCATGTCTGAGCTCATCATTCGCAAAATTCAGTCATTTACAGCACAGAAAGAGGTCATGAAGTCCACCCAGGCCATACTGCCCCTGCAGAACAATCCAAAGACAAAGCCCTGCGCGTTTATGTTCTTCAAGAAACCTTCCAATCTCTTTTTTTTTTAAAAAACCCTGTCTCCACTTTGACCAAGCCTGGTCATTTGTACGTCATCTTCCTTCTTCACTGGTCATGTGATTCAGATTCCAAAATACATCAACAATTTACACTTGCATCCTGCCACAATCTATATTATGTACCAGGAATTTAGCTTTAGGACCGAATTTCTCAGGTTCTAACTTTCATCATGAATAATCATTCCTTATTCCTCCTTTTATCATTCAGAAAGCCAAATGGTGAAACACAGAATAGCTGCTATTTTCTCAGTCAAATGGCAAATGTGGCTCGGCAGCTGCTGTGGAAACTGGCTACCAGGGTCCCAAAGCTCACCCTCACTGGTGCTAATTACTCTAAGATTCCCTTCTGGAAACATACCAGGATTTGAGATCTTGGGGAAGATTTGTAGCTCAGATTATGGATCAGGTTGTCAGTTTGCTCATTGAGCTGGTGGGTTTATTTATCAGACATTTCATCACCGTGCTAGGTAACATCATCTGTGAGCCTCCGGTGATGTGCTGGTGTTCTGTCCCACTTGCTACTTATGTGTCAAACTCCTGGACCTGTGCCTCACAACCCACTTCACCTTTAACAACAAGATATGCCAACAAATCAACAGGACCCCTATGGGATCACCAATATCAGGACTTCCAGCAGAAGCAGAAGCAGTTTGGCAGAGGTTAAAACAAACAGCCCTTCCCACCATCCAGTCCAATATGGTCCACAATATGGATTTGCCATCAAAAAATACAACAAAATGTGGCGGCACGGTGGCACAGTGGTTAGCACTGCTGCCTCACAGCGCCAGAGACCCGGGTTCAATTCCCGCCTCAGGTTCAACTCCACTGTGTGGAGTTTGCACGTTCTCCCCGTGTCTGCGTGGGTTTCCTCCGGGTGCTCCAGTTTCCTCCCACAGTCGAAAGATGTGCAGGTCAGGTGAATTGGCCATACTAAATTGCCCGTAGTGTTAGGTAAGGGGTAAATGTAGGGGTATGGGTGGGTTGCGCTTCGGCGGGGCGGTGTGGACTTGTTGGGCCGAAGGGCCTGTTTCCACACTGTAATGTAATCTTAAAAAAAAATAGAAGAAACCCACAAACATATAAACAACATGCTCACTGGTATAAAATTTTTTCGATTAGATTAAATTACCTACTGTGTGGAAGCAGGCCCTCCGGCACAACAAGTCTACATCCACCCTCCAACGAGTAACCCGCTGACTAATGTACCTAATACTCTGGGCAATTTAGCATGGCCAATTCACCTGACTTGCACATCTTTGGACTGTGGGAGGAAACTGGAGCACCCAGAGGAAACCCACGCAGACACAGAGAGAACGTGCAAACTCCACACAGACAGTCGCCACAGGCTGGAATTGAACCTGGAACTCTGATGCTGTGAGGCAGCAATGCTAACCACTGAGCCACCGTGCCACCCCAGAAGAGGAACAGAACAATAACTGACGCCTCTTCTTGGATGTCATGTTAGAACAAAATGCCAATGGACAACTGCAGGCAAGTTACACACATTGACCAGATTCTCAACTAGAGAAGCAACGATCCCAACATCCACAAACAGTGTGAAATCAAGACACTATTCAAACAAGCCACTACATGCTGCAGCATTCAGGAACTAAGAGAAGCTGAGAAGCTGAAGAAACACCTGTACAAGGTATTCAGGAACAATGGTTACCCAATAAGCTGATTCTTGTGCAACAAACCTAAACAGGAAGACACAACGTGGCCAGACTCTAGTCACCCTACTATACATCAAAGACATTTCAGAGATGACCAGCAGACTACTCCAGCCCTATACATCATGCATCATAGCCCACAAACCTACCACCACACTAGAACAACTACTGATGAATTTAAAGGACCCCATTCCCATAACCAGCACAACAAACGTAATGGAAAAAATACCCTGCAAGGACTGCAACAAACACTACATTGGACAAATTGGCAGGAAACTAGCCACCAGGACACATGAGCACCAACTAGGTACCAAAAGACATGACTAACTACCACTTGTATCCTGACACAGAGACGAAGAGGGACACCAGTTCAACTGGGACAATGCATCCATCCTTGGGGCAAAGACACCCACAGAAATTCCTAGAGGCTTGGCATTCAAACTGGAACTTCATTAACATATAGATTTTGACCCATTTAATAACCTCTTAGAAACAGAGCCGGAAATTATATCATCCACCACAATAGACCAAGATACATAAATAGCAAGTGGGACAGAACACCAGGGCTTCAGCGGAGGCTCACTGATGATGATACCAGCGTGGTGACGAAACATCTGAAAACAAACCCACCAGCTCAGCAAGTAACAACCACCAGGGTGGAGCAGATTTCTCCAACTCCTGGAGAAATCCCAGTGAGTCATACAGTCAGTCTTACAGCACAAAAACAGCCCCTTCAGTCCAACCAGTCCATGCCAACCATAATCTCAAACTAAATTATTCCCACTGTGCTTGGCCCATATTCCTAGAAACATTTCTTATTCATGTACTTTCCAACTGTCTTTGGAACATTGTAACTGTACCCGCATCCACCACCTCCTCTGAAAGTTCATTCCACACACAAACCATTACATTTAAAAAGAAATTCCCTTCATGTATATTTTTAAAAATCTTTCCTCTCGTCTTAAAAATATGTCCCCAAGTCTTGAAATCACCCACTCTAGGGAAAAGACACCTGCCATTCAACTTATCTATAACCCTCATGATTTTATAAACCTCTAAGATCACTCTTTAAACTCCTATGCTTCAGTGACACAAGTCTCAGCCTCCTCTTATAACTCAAACCTTCCATTCCAACTTCTTAATAAATGCCTTCTGAACCCTCTGCAGCTTAATATCAGCTCTTCCTCAGTTCTCAAAGGTCTGAGCAATGAAGGCCGTGGCTGTTGATAGCTTTAAGGATCTAGTGGCATCACTTAATAAGGCAGGGGTTTACAAACACAGCTGGAAAGGCTGCCCTGAGTAACACACTGGTGGCCACTGCAATTGCAATATGGTTTTACATTAGCAAGGTAATGGACTGACAAAGCTTGATTGGATATAAAGTCTGAACCATGCCCTGAGTTGAACCAGCCTTCTATTGTAAATGAATGAAGAACATTTCAAATTAACTAAAACCATTCCAAGTACTTCAAAAAAACAAGTAATTATTTGCAGTTAAAGATTGCAGATAGGCACTTGGTGACCCAACGCAAATATGTCTATTAACAGCAGCAAAGATGATACCATAGTTTATGCCCATCATGTTTATAATTACACAACACAAACAAATCCCCCAACTTTGATTCCCCACATGCCCCTCCCCTTTCACCCAAAAACACATTCTCCCACTCACAACTCTGCAGTACATCCACAAACACCCCTACCCACAGCCCCATTACCCCACATTTATATCCCACTCTCCCCATAGACCCCTCACCCATTAAGACCCCGACCCCGACCCATGGCGAAAGCTCCCTCCCTCCTCTCTCCACACCAACCCCACCCCCAGGTATTTACCTGTCCTCTGGCCCGCTTCAGTCTCTGCCATCAGCTGCAGGAAAAACATCAAGAAAAACAACCTGAGAGAGGTCAGGAGCCGGGCCCCTTCGCCCGGGCCTGCAGCCGCCCTCCCACTTTCTCCCTGCTCCATGTTCCACTTTGGTAAACAATCTCACTCCCTAACAAACCCCGCCCCCCGGGGCCGAGCGCCCGCCTCCACACCGTCACTCACTCACAAACCCCGCCCCCCGGGGCCGAGCGCCCGCCTCCACACCGTCACTCACTCACAAACCCCGCCCCCCGGGGCCGAGCGCCCGCCTCCATACCATCACTCACCCACAAACCCCGCCCCCCGGGGCCGAGCGCCCGCCTCCATACCATCACTCACCCACAAACCCCGCCCCCCGGGGCCGAGCGCCCGCCTCCACACCATCACTCACCCACAAACCCCGCCCCCCGGGGCCGAGCGCCCGCCTCCACACCGTCACTCACTCACAAACCCCGCCCCCCGGGGCCGAGCGCCCGCCTCCACACCATCACTCACCCACAAACCCCGCCCCCCGGGGCCGAGCGCCCGCCTCCACACCATCACTCACCCACAAACCCCGCTCCCCGGGGCCGAGCGCCCGCCTCCACACCATCACTCACCCACAAACCCCGCCCCCCGGGGCCACACCCTCACGTCTCCTACCGTCACCACCCTCGGGTCCTAGCGCCCACCCCTGTCCCCAGGCAGGAATGTTCCCTCCCAGTTGGGTAACCCTTCAGCGGTCAAGGACATTCAGCTTCCGATCTTCAGGATTCGGAGATGCCGGTGTGGGACTGGGGTGGACAAAGTTAAAAATCACCCAGCACCAGGTTATAGTCCAACAGGTTTAATTGGAAGCACTATCTTTCGGGGCGCCGCTCCTCCATCAGGTGGTAGTGTCCAGACTGTGTACAGACCCATGAAGACAGCCTCACCATGTGACCCCACCACATTTCTGTATCTGTGACATCTGCCCCACTGTCTTGTTTTGGCACCAACACCTTGATAAATCGTAATGCTCTCTCTACCTTAATTATTTTGTACAGTTTTGGATTTCCAGTATCCCCCACTTTTCGATCGTTTGCTTCACGCAACTTCGCTTTTATGAAAGACCTTCATTAGTACCTGTTTTCGCTAATCCCTGAAGAGGACTTTCACTTTTACAAAAAAAAAGCAATACTTTTTCCCATATAAATGGCTTTACGCCAATTCCGGCTCACAAAAATGCTTCCCAGGAATGCTCTAGTTTTGGATAGCAGGAGCTACCTGTACTTATTACTTTGGTTAGACCCTTGGGCGTGCAACACTTATTATTCCAGTCAAATGAAAATGGAAACAATGGCTGGTGCTATAAATCAGAAGCAAGGATTTCTGGGAGACCTCAGCGAGTCTGGCAGCATCTATGAAGAAAAGTCAAGAGTTTTGTTTTAGGTCCAGTGACCCTTCCTCTGGTTTTTCTTCAGAGATGCTGCTGAACCTGCTGGGCTTTTCCAGCAGCTTCTGTTTTTGTTCCATGTTATCCCAGTCATTTGGTCTGTCTTCAGCACCACCTTACTTTTAATTTTTTGTAACTATCTCTCTGCCTCATTTAATTGGATCATAGGTCATCCTTCAGTTTTCATTCAGCTCTTGACATCTTAGTGGGCTGCATGGTGGCACAGTGGTTAGCACTGCTGCCTCACAGCGCCAGAGACCCGGGTTCAATTCCCGCCTCAGGCCACTGACTGTGTGGAGTTTGCACGTTCTCCCCGTGTCTGCGTGGGTTTCCTCCGGGTGCTCCGGTTTCCTCCCACAGTCCAAAGATGTGCAGGTCAGGTGAATTGGCCACGCTAAATTGCCTGTAGTGTTAGGTAAGGGGTAAATGTAGGGGTATGGGTGGGTTGCGCTTCGGCGGGGCGGTGTGGACTTGTTGGGCCGAAGGGCCTGTTTCCACACTGTAAGTAATCTAGTCTAACACCCTCGGTCACCTGCAGAGACTTATTATTTGATATTCCACTCACACCATTTGTATGATTCTTTGATCTCTCCATCCTTGATCACTCTGCCCATAAATTCTGTGTGTGCTTCCCTCTCACTTCACCTGACGAAGGAGCTACACTCTGAAAGCTTGTGATTTAAAATAAGCCTGTTGGACTATAACCTGATGTCATGCGATTCCTGACTTTGTCCATCCCAAACCAACACCAGCACCTCGACATCAAAGGTAGTGTAATGTTTGGAACGAGGGTCAGGTCGGTCTCATTGAATATGAGATCCTTGATTGTGGTTATTAACCTGGACCAATCAGGGCTATCATATTCAACAAGATCTACCTGGCTCTCCTTCCAATCACTACAGAGGGCAAAACCTGGATAATGTTCAGGAATCTCCTGATAAGTGGCAAGTCATATTTGCACCACACAAGCACCAGGAAATGATCTTCTCCAACAAAAGAGAATTGTATGATTGATCTCTGACATTCAATGGTGTAACCATCATTGAATATCCTACTATCAACATCCTGGGTGTTACCATTGACCAGAAACATGAACTGGACCAGTCATATAAATATTATGACTCCAAGAGCAGGTCAGAGGCTGCAAATTCTATGGCAAACAACTCATCATCTGGCCAGCATTCCTGCTAATTTTATTTTTTACTCATTTACCTTAGAGGACCATGCATGGCAGCAACTTCCAAAACTGGAAGTCATTGCTAAAAATCAAGTTTGTAAGCCAGTTGCCATGTGTGGTTGGCTTCACAGCTTCAGTCATTTCTTCTGACTGCTCAAACCTTGTCTATTATCTGCAAATTGAGGATCATGATGGACCATACTTGCTGTATGGTCTATCTCCAACAGCATCCAAGAAGTTAAAATCGATTCATCTAAGACCTTCATCATTCAATCCTTTCACCATAAATACACAGGAGCAGCTGTAAGCAGCACCTGCATAATGCAATGAAACAGCTCTCTAAGGCTCATTAAACAAGCCTTCCCAACCACGGCCACTACTATATAGAAGGACCCAGCACCTTCTTCCTTTCACCATACATATAGTGCACTTGGTCTACGTTTTCACAGGCAGGTGGGATTTCTTTACACAGATTGGTCTACTGTTTATTTGTGCAGAATCCCCCTGTATTTTATATTATCTACTTGCAAATCTTGAAGCGTTCTAGCTGATAGGTATCTATTGTGAACAGGAAATATTTGCTTCAATGACATTGTTATCTTTGCTGAATAGGTCTCAAACCAGCCTTTGTTGTGAACTTTGAATTTGCCAAATGGTGTTTATCATAATGACTAAACTGAGCAATCTTTAAACTTCATCAACATGATTAAAAATCACACAACACCAGGAAGGAGCAGAGCTCCAAAAGCTAGTGCTTCCAAATAAACCTCTTGGACTATAATCTGGTATTGACTGATGAAGGACTGTTGTCCGAAATGTTGATTTTCCTGCTCCTCGGATGCTGCCTGACCTGCTGTGTTTTTCCAACACCACACCCTCGACTTTAATCTCTAGCATCTGCAGTCCTCACTTTCGCCTACCTGATTTTTAACTTTGTCCACCCCAGTCCAACTTCCAGCAGCTCCACATCATGTTCATCACCATTGGCATTTCCTGGCATGCCTTTAGTGGGTAGCAATAGTTAGTGTTATGGACCAGTTCAGACCTCCTCAAATAGACCCCGTAGACCCAAATTTTTTCTTACTTTTAAGGCGAATGTACAGTGACTTGTTCCAGAGGCAATGTGACTGGTCAAACTACCCGGCATTAACCAAAAACATAATTTATGTAAACACTTCAGAGTGAGTTTGCCAGTTGAATACATAATTGGCTAACAGAGAGTATTGGTGGAAGGTTGCTTTTCAGACTGGAGGCCTGTGACCAACGGTGTTCCACAGGGATCAATTCTGGGTCCTCTTTTCTTTGTCATTTATATCAATGATTTGGATGAGACTATAGAAGGCATGGTTGGTAAGTTCGTGGACGATATCAAAATTGGCAGCATAGTAGACAGTGAAGCAGATTTTCTAAGATTACAAAAGGATCTTGATCAAATGGGTCAATGGGCTGAAAAATGGCAGGTGGTGTTCAATCTAGATAAATGTGACAAACAGGGTCAGGACTTATCCAATTAATGGGAGGGCCTTGGGTAGTCTTCCAGAACAGAGACACCTAGGGGTGCAGGTACATAGTCCTTTGAAGTTTGCATCACATATAGATAACAGGGTGGTTTAAAAGGGCATTTGGCATGCTTGCCTTTATAGCTCAGTCCTTTGAATATAGGAGTCGGGAAGTCATGTTGAGGTTGTACAGGACATTGGTGTGGCCTGTTCTGGAGCATCGTGTCCAGTTCTGTTCTCCCAGTTATAGGAAGGATATCACTAAGCAGGAGAGGGTTCCGAAGAGATTTACCAGGATGTTGCTGGGTATGGAAGGTTTGTGTTATAAAGAAAGGCTGGAGAGGCTGGGACTTTATTCACTGGAGTGTGGGAGGTTGAGAGGCGAGCTTGTAGAAGTTTGTAAAATAAAGAGAGGGATAGATAGAATTAATGATAGTTGTCTTTCCTTAGGATGGGTCATTTCAAGACCAGGGAACATATGTTTAAGTTGAAAAGAGAGATTATAAAAAAAAAATTTTTTTTACACAGAGGGTAGCTCATGTGTGGAATGAATTTCCTGAGGAAGTGATTGATGCAGGTACAATTACAAAGTTTAAAAGACATTTGAATAGATACATGAATAGGAAAGAATTAGAGGAATGTAGGCCAGGTGCAAGCAGGTCGGACTAGTTTAGTTTGGGATTATGTTCAGCATGGACTGGTTGGACTGAAGGTTCTGTTTCTGTGCTCTATGACTATAGTTAAAATACAAGCAAATGAAAAAAAGAACTTAGAATAATTTAACTATTGGAAAACTTAACCAAATAATAGATAATAGTAATTATTACTAATTAACTGTTGCAATATAGTAATCTCCAATAAACGTATCTCCTGGCAAAAAGGAAAATTTGGAGAAATAGATTTGTATCCCAGGTAACCCAGCAACAGAGAGAAACCCCAGCCTTGAGCCATAACTGAGAGTGGGAAAAGATAGCTTTTATCTCTTCAAGCCCACAACAGCAACTGTTTAAGACTAAACCTAAGAAAATAAGAGAAATTCTGGTCTGAGAGAGCTGGCCACACCCATCCAGGCTGCCTCCATTGTTCCAACTTTTAAAAAGCCCTAAGGCCTAACAAGCTGTTTTTGCTGGTGGGTTTTGGTAGACTGCTTGGTACCTCTGCCTTACAACCCCTCTTCAAAACAAAGGACAAAATAACCTCTTAAAGCCACAGCATTGTCACACACCCTCCCTTTTTTAAAAAAAAATCAATATATAAAGATGGCTTTATTTTTAAAGACCCTTAGTTTCACTCAAGTAGTACACTACAAAACATATACATTACATTGACTTGAAGCATGTAAATAATCACTACTGCCTTCTATTTCAATCTATTCCCGCCACTGAATACCTCCTTCTTTTATAATTAAAGTCACGACAATGCATTGGCAAGTATGTTCTCTCACCCTGCCACGTGTATAATTTTCAAATAGAATGGCTGCAATAATAAACTCCATCTAAACAGTCTGGAATTTTTGTCCTTAAATTTTTCCAAAACTTTAGTGGGTTATGATCAGGATGTATAATTGTCTCAGACATATTACTGACAATATAAATGTTGAATTGTTATAATGCCAATACCAACCTCCAAGTTTCTATCTCAATTGTGGAATATTTCCACTGATGACCATTCCATTTTCTGGAAAAATATCTATTGGTCTTTCTATTTTCTTGTTGTTTTCTTGTAAGAGTGAAGCACCAACACTCACATCACTCACATTGATAGCCACCTTGAATGGCTTTGCGTAATTTGCTGTGGCTAACACTGAGGCAGTGGTTAACACATCTTTTGGGGTTGCATTTTCACTGTACTGCTGACCAGAGAGTGGTCAATGTTTACACTGTGGCAAGTATGAGTGTGCAAGTAATCAAGTCAGAATGGTTCTAATAGTCATGTCTTGGATGATACCTGTATCCCTTGTACATTTGTTTGTTTCATCAGAGGCAAGACTTCCTCAGCCAATCCAAGATGCCCTTGATAGCGTGTTTAGGGCAACCACCACCCGCTGGGCACATCTTTAAACTGTTCCCCTCTCACCTTAAACCTATGCCCACTAATATTTTGTGTCTTATTCTACTACTAATTCCACTAATTCTATGTCTTATGATCTTGCTCCATAGCAACCAAATGCAGGAGCAGCGCTCCAAAAGTTAGTGCTTCCAAATAAACCCATTGGACTATAACCTGGTGTTGTGTGATTTTTAACTGTGTCCACCCCAGTCCAACACCAGCTCCTCCAATCATCACTACTATTTGCCATTTTCACTCTGGTGAGAAAAGCATATGCCTTCTTCTATCTCAACCTTGTGTTGGCACTTTCGGGGAACTATGGACTTGGCTCTCAAGATATCTCAAAACTGTATATCTATGGTGCTAAGAGTCCTGCCATTTGCTGTATATTCTCATTGTGCATTTAACCTCCTAAAATGTATCATCTGCCATTTCTTTGATCAACTTTTCATTTGATCTATATCCCTCCTCACTATCCACAACTCCACCAATTTTCATGTCATCTGCAAACTTACTAATTAGATCACAAATTTTCATCCAAAACATTCATATAGATATTATACAAGTAATGCTGCCCATTTAAGAGAACTGGTGGGATGACTCACAAGGGCTGAGCCTGGTGCTCAGTTTAGTACCAAATGTGCAAGTATGAGCATCTAAAATTAAGTGTTCCTCTTCAGAAGAGACCTGTGTCTCTCTTGTGTACAATTCCTGTTCCCTGTGAATTACAAACTTAACAACTGGTGAAAACTGGATTTGACCAACACACTGTGTGCAAGCACCGTTTCTTCTGTGTGGAGGAGACATCACCTGGACCTCAGAAATTTTGGTGTGGAATTAAGGAGGAAACGTCAAGAGAAGCAGTTGTGAGAACTCAGATTGTGGGCGACACCAGGGAAGAACAATATATGACTTTAGCCAGTGAGGGAGCAGCTGATATGGAGACTGTTCACCAAGGGGACTGGGACTGTGAATGACTACTAAACTACTAGATTACTGTGAATGAAAACACTTACTGCCAGCAGGAAAACACAATGGCAGGCCATTTTGGAGCAATGAATCTATTTGATGAAGAGTCAGAAAATTGGACTCTATACTGGAATCCTTCAATTCATTCTTAAAGGCAAACAAAGTGTCTGAGGACATCATGGTATCAATTTTCTTAAGTTCAATTGGGAGCAAGACCTTTGCGATTCTAAGGAGCCAGCTGCAACCAGAGAATTTCAAGGGCTATGCAAAACGTTAGGAAATTATTTTGCAAACATGCTGCTGATCTTTAGCTGTTCAATCTTTACAAATGGGTACAACATGAAGGAGACCCTTTCGCCCTATTTGTGGCCACCTTGAAGAGGTTAGCGGGACATTGTGAATTTGGAGGGTTCTTTCAAGCTGCCTTGTATGACTGTTTGGTTTGTGGCCTCCAACACAAAACAATCCAACAGAATCTGCTAACAAGGAGAGACCTGGATTTCAATGAGTCACGTGTTGAAATCGAGAAGCCCAATGCCACAGATGTAAGTGAATGGGTCATGTTGCTCAAAATCACTGGATACAACTGACCCAAGAGAAGAGCTGTCTAAAGAGCTGAGTCTGAGGATAAGGTGCAAGCCCCTGCCCAGGGAGTAGGTCGAGAGTTAGCTAGGTCTGCGGGAGAAGCTGAAGGCCCAGAGTCAATGATGTTTTGGTTAAATGTACTGTCAATTTGGAGTGAAACTGATCATTTCTGCGTTCTTCCCAAAATAGAGGAGTAAAAATGCAAGTGGATATGGGCACAGCAGTAGCCCTGATTCCCAAATCAGTATAAGGGAGAAGTTAAGGGTACTAATATTGAAGCTGGCAAAGATTACACTATGGACTTAACAGAACATGTGGTGCCACTAAAGGTCTAAGCACTGGTGAAAGTACAGTAAGGGACCAGTGTGCAGAAATGCCACTTTGTGTTAAAAGATGAGTAACTGGAATTATTTGAACACTACTGCACAACTGGTAGAGGGATAAATGTCACTAGTGGTTGTAATACCCATTCTCAGTGCCCTGAAGTGACAGTCATGTGGTAGGTATCAGCAGGAGCGATGATAAACTGACTGGATAAAATGCTTAACAGGTTTGGGAACCCCAAACAAGTCGTGAGCAACAATGGTCCACATTTTATGGCATAAGAGTTTGAAGAGTGTCAGCCATGTGAGGTCGGCTCTGTATCACCCGATGTCAAACAGCCCGGGCAGTGAGATTCGTTCAAACCTTGCAGCAGGCTGTAAAGGCCTCATGGGGGGAGAGTTCATGAGAACAATGAATCAACTAGTTCCTCAGCATGTACAGGAATACGCCATATGTGACGACCCAGTGCTTGCTGCTGTCCTTGACTTACTATGACCAGAAGAGACCAGAGAGGTGGTAGAGTGAAATCAAGAAGGCCAGATGATAAGAAGGGCAGGACCCTTAAAGTCGAGGGTATTCCAAGAGGAGAGACTGTGTTGGCCTGGATCCCAGCAGTGGTGGTGGATCAGACATTGTCATACACAGTACAGACTAGGGATGAACTCATCTGAAGGAGACACGCAGACCATCTGGTCACCACAACTCACCAACTGATGGAAGTCCCTTGGAATACCAAGCCAGCCCAGATGGAACCGGGGGATGTTGAGCAAGCCTTGTGTCTCTGAGCCAGAGCTGAAAATGTGTTGCTGGAAAAGCGCAGCAGGTCAGGCAGCATCCAGGGAACAGGAGAATCGACGTTTCGGGCATAAGCCCTTCTTCTTAATCTTTTTAATGTTTCCTGAAGAAGGGCTTATGCCCGAAATGTCGATTCTTCTGTTCCCTGGATGCTGCCTGACCTGCTGCGCTTTTCCAGCAACACATTTTCAGCTCTGATCTCCAGCATCTGCAGACCTCACTTTCTCCTCTCTGAGCCAGAGTTGGTCGTACCATAGGAGAAGACAACTGCAGTGTCACAGTACAAGAAGCAATCAAGAAGGGGCACTTCAGCAGGACAACAGGAGTTTCCAGATGCCTGGGAGACTACACAAGAAAAGGTTCCTGAGATAAGGAGACGGTCATCTAGCAATCTCCATCCCCTGAGAGACTGATCATGTCAATATAGCCTTGGGACAGAATGCCTTGTATAGATGGTGCACTCAATTTCCATGTTCTTGTAAATATACCTTACTTTGTACATATGTTGGATACAAGGCCTGCATAATCTTTTTAATGTTTTTATATATGTTGATTAATGGGGTTTGTTTAAAGTAAAGGAAGAGGGGTGTTATTATATAGTTGTGTGCTGCCCCTTTAAGAGAGCTGGTCTGATGACTTGCAAGGCTGTGGAAGTGTGAGCATGTAAAATAAATTGTTCCTGTTCAGAGTTTTATCTGTGCCTCCCTTGTGTATAATTCGTGGTTCCAAGCAAATTACAAACTTAACAAACAACAGAGGTCCCAGGTAAAAACAATGACTGCAGATGCTGGAAACCAGATTCTGGATTAGAGTGGTGCTGGAAGAGCACAGCAGTTCAGGCAGCATCCGAGGAGCAGGAAAATCAACGTTTCGGGCAAAAGCCCTTCATCAGGAATAAAGGCAGAGAGCCTGAAGCGTGGAGAGATAAATGAGAGGAGGGTGGGGGTGGGGAGAAAGTAGCATAGAGTACAATAGGTGAGTGGGGGAGGGGATGAAGGTGATAGGTCGGGGGAAGGGTGGAGTGGATAGGTGGAAAAGAAGATAGGCAGGTAGGACAAGTCATGGGGACAGTGCTGAGCTGGAAGTTTGGAACTGGGGTGAGGTGAGGGAAGGGGAAATGAGGAAGCTGCTGAAGTCCACATTGATGCCCTGGGGTTGAAGTGTTCCCAGGCGGAAGATGAGGTGTTCTTCCTCCAGGCTTCGGGTGGTCAGGGAGTGGCGATGAAGACAGCCCAGGACCTCCATGTCCTCGTCAGAGTGGGAGGGGGAGTTGAAATGTTGGGCCACAGAGCGGTGTGGTTGATTGGTGCGGGTGTCCCGGAGATGTTCCCTAAAGCGCTCCGCGAGGAGGCATCCAGTCTCCCCAATGTAGAGGAGACCACATCAGGAGCAACGGATACAATAAATGATATTGGTGGATGTGCAGGTAAAACTTTGATGGATGTGGAAGGCTCCTTTAGGGCCATGGATGGAGGTGAGGGACGAGGTGTGGGCGTAGGTTTTGCAATTCCTAGAGTGGCAGGGGAAGGTGCCAGGATGGGAGGGTGGGTTGTTGGGGGGGCGTGGACCTGACCAGGTAGTCACAGAGGGAACGGTCTTTGCGGAAGGCGGAAAGGGGTAGGGAGGGAAATATATCCCTGGTGGTGGGGTCCGTTTGGAGGTGGTGGAAATGGCGGATGATTTGGTTTATGCGAAGGTTGGTAGGGTGGAAGGTGAGCACCGGGGTGTTCTGTCCTTGTTACGGTTGGAGGGGTGGGGTCTGAGGGCAGAGGTGCGGGATGTGGACAAAGATGCATCTTTAACCACGTGGGAAGGAAAATTGGGGTCTCTAAAGAAGGAGGCCACCTGGTGTGTTCTGTGGTGGAACTGGTCCTCCTGGGAGCAGATACGGTGGAGGCGGAGGAATTGGGACAATAGCCAATAGACAATAGGTGCAGGAGTAGGCCATTCTGCCCTTCGAGCCTGCACCACCATTCAATATGATCATCCTTAATCAGTATCCTGTTCCTGCCTTATCTCCATAACCCTTGATTCCACTATCCTTGAGAGCTTTATCCAATCCCTTCCTATTGATATATGCATCCAAATGCCTCTTAAATGTTGCAAAAGCACTAGCCTCCACCACTTCCTCTGGCAGACTTGTTGAAGAAGTGCTGAAAATTTCAGTGGACAGAGGAATGTCAAGGTTTGGAAATGTGTTAAACATTGCCCCAGAGTTAGCCACACCTAAATGGTCTACCCCGTATTTTTAAGCTGTGTCCTCTGGTTCAGCACTCACCCATCAGCGGAAACATGTTTCCTGCCTCCAGAGTGTCCAATCCTTTAATAATCTTATATGTCTCAATCAGATCCCCACTCAGTCTTCTAAACTCAAGGGTAGCTGGAAATGTGTTGCTGGAAAAGCGCAGCAAGTCAGGCAGCATCCAGGGAACAGGAGAATCGACGTTTCGGGTATACCAGCCCAGTCGCTCTAGTCTTTCAGCGTAAGGTAGTCCCGCCATTCCAGGAATTGATCTTGTGAACCTACGCTGCACTCCCTCAATAGCCAGAATGTCTTTCCTCAAATTTGGAGACCAGAACTGCACACAGTACTCGAGGTGTGGTCTCACCAGGGCCCTGTACAGCTGCAGGGCCCTGGTGCTTCTATACTCAATTCCTCTTGTTATGAAGGCCAGCATGCTATTAGCCTTCTTCACTACCTGCTGTACCTGCATGCTTGCCTTCATTGACTGGTGTACAAGAACACCCAGATCTCTCTGTACTGTCCCTTTACCTAAATTGATTCCATTAGGATAGTAATCTGCCTTCCTGTTCTTGCCACCAAAGTGGATAACCATACATTTATCCACATTAATTGCTAAGGGTGAGGACCAGTTCGGCCAAACGAATGAGAGTGTCGGTGAAAGGGTACTGTTGGGGATGTCGGGAGAGGAAGAAACGGAGGGCTTGGAGGCCCTGGTCATGGCGAATGGAGGTGTAGAGGGACTGGACCATGGATATCCTCACCCTTAACAATTTCTCCTTCAAATCCTTCCACTTCCTCCAAACCAAAGGGGTAGCCATGGACACCTGTATGGGCCCCAGCTATGCCTGTCTCTTTGTTGGCTACGTAAAACAGTCCATCTTCCGTAATTACACCGGCACCACTCCCCATCTCTTCCTCCGCTACATAGATGACTGCATTGGCACCACCTCGTGCTCCCGCGAGGAGGTTGAGCAATTCATCAACTTCACCAACACATTCCACCCTGACCTTAAATTTACCTGGACCATCTCTGACATCTCCCTCCCTTTCCTGGACCTCTCCATCTCCATTAATGACGACCGACTTGACACTGACATTTTTTACAAACCCACTGACTCCCACAGCTACCTGGATTACACCTCTTCCCACCCTACCTCCTGCAAAAATGTCATCCCGTATTCCCAATTCCTCCGTCTCCGTCGCATCTGCTCCCAGGAGGACCAGTTCCACCACAGAACACACCAGGTGGCCTCCTTCTTTAGAGACTCCAATTTTCCTTCCCACGTGGTTAAAGATGCCCTCCAACGCATATTTGTCCACATCCCGCACCTCCACCCTCAGACCCCACCCCTCCAACCGTAACAAGGACAGAATGCCCCTGGTGCTCACCTTCCACCCTACCAACCTCCGCATAAACCAAATCATCCGCCATTTCCGCCACCTCCAAACGGACCCCACCACCAGGGATATATTTCCCTCCCTACCCCTTTCCGCCTTCCGCAAAGACCGTTCCCTCCGTGACTACCTGGTCAGGTCCACGCCCCCCTACAACCCACCCTCCCATCCTGGCACTTTCCCCTGCCACCGCAGGAATTGCAAAACCTGTGCCCACACCTCGTCCCTCACCTCTATCCAAGGCCCTTTATAAAGGAGCTTTCCACATCCATCAAAGTTTTACCTGCACATCCACCAATATCATTTATTGTATCCATTGCTCCTGATGCGGTCTCCTCTACACTGGGGAGACTGGATGCCTCCTCGCGGAGCACTTTAGGGAACATCTCCGAGACACCCGCACCAATCAACCACACTGCCCTGTGGCCCAACATTTCAACTCCCCCTCCCACTCTGCCGAGGATATGGAGGTCCTGGGCCTCCTTCACCGGCACTCCCTCACCACCCCACACCTGGAGGAAGAACGCCTCATCTTCCGCCTGGGAACACTTCAACCCCAGGGCACCAATGTGGATTTCAACAGTTTTCTCATTTCCCCTTCCCCACCTCACCCCAGTTCCAAACTTCCAGCTCAGCACTGTCCCCATGACTTGTCCTACCTGCCTATCTTCTTTTCCACCTATCCACTCCACCCTCCCCCCCCCCCCCCGACCTATCACCTTCATCCCCTCCCCCACTCACCTATTGTACTCTATGCTACTTTCTCCCCACCCCCACCCTCCTCTCATTTATCTCTCCACCCTTCAGGCTCTTTGCCTGTATTCCTGATGAAGGGCTTTTGCCCGAAACGTTGATTTTCCTGCTCCTCAGATGCTGCCTGAACTGCTGTGCTTTTCCAGCACCTCTAATCTAGAACTGAGGTCCCAGCACTGATCCCTGCAGAACACCACTGATTACAAACTTCAGTCAGACAAACATCATTCCACAACTACCTTCTGTCTTCAATGACCAAGCTCAATTTGTATCCAGCTTGTGAACTCTCTGTAGATCCCATGTGACTTACTCTTCCAGACCAGCCAGAGCTAATCAAATGCTTTAGTAAAGGCCATGTAGACAGCAGCCTGTGCCCTAACTGCATCAATCATCTTCATCAGTTCATCAAAACACTCAATGAAATTTGAGACAAGACCTCCCCCACACAAATACATTCTGAGTATTCCTAATAAGTCCATTCCTTTCCAAATGTGAGTAAATCCACAACCTAAGAAATGTATCTACCATGTGCTGCCATATGGCCTCTCTGTCATTGGACAGATGATGACTGGTGGTGATTTAACCTGAGGGCCACCAGACCTCAGGCAAGAGAAGAGGTTGAGAAGAAGCGTTCTTCATGGTAATCTCAGCCAGTGATGGGAATTGAGCACACTGTTGGTATCACAACTGACCAACCAACTGAGCTAAACCAATCCCCACACTGGCATTAAACTCACCGGCGAATGATTTCCTGGATTATCCCTGTTGTGCTTCTTGAACAAAGGAACAACACTGGCTATGCTCCAGTCTTCTGGGACCCCCATCTTTGGCTAAAGACAATTCAAAGATCTCTGTCAAGGACCGTGCACTCTCCTTCCTTTCCTTCCTCAGTATCCTGGGATAGATCCCAGCAGGCCCTGAAATCTGAAATAAAAAGTTAGTTTCAGTTTTAACATTCTTGAAACAGCTGAACTGTTGTAAAAAATCTCTTTTGGATAAAATATTCTGCTGGATTGAACCCGTTTGACGTATTTATAACATCAAACCTGCAGTAATGTCAGTAACTCTTAATTCCCCTCTAAAATAGTCCAGCAAATTATTGAATTGTATCAGATCACAACAGAAAAGTTGCAGTTTGGCAGCTCACCAGTGCCTTCAGATTTACAGAAATGGAAAAAAAAGACTTATTTTTATGCTGTTCATGTTTTTCTAGATGGTCGAGGTTGTGGATTAGGAAGAGTCTAATGAATAAGTCTTTGTGAGTTTCTGCAGTACATTGCCACTGCTGTGTGTCAGTGAGTGAACATTGAATGTGTTAGACTGGGTTCCAATCAAGTGGATTGCTTTGTAGATTGTAGGCAGGCTTTGGGGAGTCAGGAGGTGAGTTACTTCGAATCATAAAATAGAACCTCAACAGTTTGGAAGCAGGCCATTTGGCCCATCAAGTCCACCGTGACCCTCTGAAGAGCATCCCGATCAAACCAACTCTCCTATCCTAACTCTACATTTCCCATGGCTAATCCACCTGAAGAAGGGCTTATGCCCAAAACGTCGATTCTCCTGTACCTTGGATGCTGCCTGACCTGCTCCGCTTTTCCAGCAACACATTTTCAGTTCTGATCTCCAGCATCTGCAGTCCTCACTTTCCCCTAATCCACCTATTGTGTACATCCCCGGACACTATGGGCAATTTAACATGGCCAATCCACCTAATCTGCACATCTTTGGACTATGGGGGGAGAAATGTGCACCTAGAGGAAACCCATGAAGACACGAGGAGAATGTATCACCTGAGGGCAGAGTCAAACCCCCAAGTCTCTCAACCTGTGAGACAGCAGTAGTAGTTTTCCTAACCTCTGACCTGGTCTTGTAGCCACAGTATTTTTATGAGTGGTCCAGTTCAGTTTCTGGTTAATGTTAATCACCACAATGTCACTAGCAGAGCATTCAGCAATTGTAATCCCACTCAATGTCAAGGGGTGATAGCCTGGTCTCCCTGTTATAGGAAGGATGTTGTGAAACTTGAAAGAATTCAGAAAACATTTGCAAGGATTGGAGGGTTTGAGTTATAAGGAAAGGTTGAATTTGGCTGGGGCTATTTTCCCTGGAGCACCAGAGGCTGAGGGGTGTTCTTAAAGACGTTTATTAAAATCATGAAGGGCATAGATAGGGTAAATAGACAAGGTCTTTTCCCCGGGGTGGGGGAGTCCAAAACTAGAAAGATTTAAAAGGGGACCTTAGGGGTAACTTTTTCACGCAGAGGGTGGTGCATGTATGGAATTAGCTGCCAGAGGAAGTGGTGGAGGCTGGTACAATTACAACATTTAAAAGGCATCTGCATGGGTATATGAATAGGAAGGGGTTAGAGGGATATGGATGAAATGTTGGCAAATGGCATTAGATTTATTTAGGATATCTGGTCGGCATGGACAAGTTGGACAAAAGGGTCTGTTTCCGTGCTGTACATCTCTCTGAATGTATGATAGTCATTACTTGTCACTTGTGGGGTGCAAAAGTAATTTGTCATTATCTGCCCTAGTCTGGATGTTGCTCACATCTTGCTATGTATGGGTTTGGATAGTTTACAGAAACTATGTTGTTTTGAATTATAGTGAACACGACGTCGTCATCAACAGACAACTCCAGTTATAATGCAGAGAAGATCATTGATGAAGTGCCAAAGCTGATTGAGCTAGTACCCGACCTTGCTAAATTCAAGTAATGATGTAAAATTACAAAAACCCTTTCAGGTCCTGTCTCACCTTCAGAATGCATGTATTTGTATAAATTTTTTTTCCATCCATTCCTGCTGTGGTTCTGTTCGCCGAGCTGGAAGTTTTTGTTGCAAACGTTTCGTCCCCTGGCTAGGCGACATCATCAGTGCTTGGGAGCCTCCTGCAAAGCGCTTCTTTGATGTTTCCTCCGGTATTTATAGTGGTCTGTCCCTGCCGCTTCCGGTTGTCAGTTTCAGCTGTCCGCTGTAGTGGTTGGTATATTGGGTCCAGGTCAATGTGTTTGTTGATGGAGTTTGTGGATGAATGCCATGCCTCTAGGAATTCCCTGGCTGTTCTCTGTCTAGCTTGCCCTATGATAGTAGTGTTGTCCCAGTCGAATTCATGTTGCTTGTTGTCTGCGTGTGTGGCTACTAAGGATAGCTGGTCGTGTCGTTTCGTGGCTAGTTGATGTTCATGGATGCGGATCGTTAGCTGTCTTCCTGTTTGTCCTATATAGTGTTTTGTGCAGTCCTTGCATGGGATTTTGTACACTACGTTAGTTTTGCTCATGCTGGGTATCGGGTCCTTCGTTCTGGTGAGTTGTTGTCTGAGTGTGGCTGTTGGTTTGTGTGCTGTTATAAGTCCTAGTGGTCGCAGTAGTCTGGCTGTCAGTTCAGAGATGTTCTTGATGTATGGTACATCAAGACCTGCTGAGCTTTTGCAGCAATGTCTGTCTTTGTTTCTGATTTCCAGCATCCGCAGTTGTTTCAGTTTTTATTCCCTTTGACTTCCTGTTTACTTGGTGTATCTTCGTGCCTTTTCTGACAATGACACGCAGAGTCCTCTTTGCCATTGTGTTCTGCAGTCTCTCGCCAATTAAATAATATTCTGATTCTGTAATCGTTCCCGTCAACACATTATCATGCATCAAATGCTACATGCTGAATCTTATAACAAGAACATCAGTGAGATGCTGTCCAGAGGACTGTGCACAGCACTGGTCCAAGCACATGCAGAAGGATATTAATGCATTGGAAGCAGTAAAGAGAAGTTTCACAAGACTAATACCTGGAATGAGCATATTTCCTTGTGAGGAGCTAGACAAACTGGATCTGAATCCTCTGGAGTTTAGAGGAGTCACAAAGTGTGGTGCTGGAGAAGCAGAGCCAGTCAGGCAGCATCCGAGGAGCAGGGCCGTCGACGTTTCAAGCAGAAGCCTTTCATTCAGAAACATTCCTGATGAAGAGCTTATGTTCGAAATGCCAACTCTCCTGCTCCTTGAATGCTGCCTGACCCTTTGTGCTTTTCCAGAACCACAATGTTTGACTGTGATCTCCTGTACCTGTAGTCCTCAGTTTCCTGGAGTTTAGAAGAGTCAGAGTTAATTTCATTGAAATGTATGAGATCCTGAGGAGACTTGGCCAGGTGGGTATTGAAAGGACATCTCCGCTTGTGCGAGATTCTAGAAATAGCAATCATAGTTTAAAGATAAGGAGTCATCAAAGATAAGACAGAGATGAGGAAAACAAAATTCTCTCAGAGGTTGACAGGTTGAGTCTTTGGAATTACCTTCCTCAAAAGGTAGTGGATGCAGAATCTTTCAATATTTTTAAGGCTGAGGTTTTTTAGATGCTTGATTTCAAAGGAGGTGAAAGATTATCAGGATGTGACGATACACTGCTTTAAAGAGATGTATTTTGTCCTGATTTTTTTAATGAAGAAAGGTCGATATACAGGTGCTGAAATGTTTTAAATTTGCAACAATACGAGCAAGTTCAATGGGTGGGTTCAAGCTCCCGTAAAATCAGGATTTTTAGTTTTAGCTTTCAGCAGTTGCTAAGGTATTGAAGCTGGATGTGGAAACTGTTTTTCCTGTCTGTGTTATTGCTAAAAGCTGGGGTTCTCTTCCTGCTTTTAGAATTGCTTATGAGACAATCTATTTTACTGACTTTGCCTTTGCCAAGGGCATGCTTAGGGGATGTTAATATATTGGAACGGTTAATGAATAGTTTATAATTTCACTAAGTATTTCAATAGAGTTACAGTTAAGGAGTTTGGAGAAGATTTGTAGCTCAGGTGGAGGTTCTGGATATAAGTTAGCTCACTGTGCTGGAAGGTTCATTGTCAAATGTTTCATCACCATACTAAGTAACATTATTAGTGAGCCTCTGGTGAAGCACTGGTGTTATGGCCCACTTTCAATTTATGTGTTTAGAGTTCCTTGGGTTGGTGATGTCATTCCCTGTTCATTTTCTCAGAGGGTGATAGATGGGATCCAAATCGATGTATTTGTTGATAAAGTTCCAGTTGGAATGCCATGTTTCTAGGAATTCTTGTGTGTGTCTCTGGCTTGTCCTAGGATAAATGTGTTGTCTCAGTCAAAATGGTATCCTTCCTCATCTGTATGTAAGGATACTAGTGATAGTGGATCATGTCTTTCTGTGGCTAGTTGTTGTTTATGTATCCTGGTGGCTAGTTTTCTGCCTGTTTGTCCAAAGTAGTGTTTGTTACAATTCTTGCAAGGTATTTTGTAAATGGCATTAGTTTTGCTTGTTGTGTGTATAGGGTCTTTCAAGTTGTTAGTGGCTGTTTCATTGTGCTGGTGGGTTTGTGGGCTACCATGATGCCCAGGGGTCTGAGAGGGCTGCAGTCATTTCCAAGGTGTCTTTGATATAGGGGAGAGTGGCTAGGCTTTCTGGATGTGTTTTGTCTGCTTGTTGGGATTTGTTGTTGAGAAATCAGCAGACTGTATTCATTGGGTACCCGCTCTTTTTGAATACATGGTTTAGGTGAAATTTCTTCTGCTCTGCATAGTTCCTCTGTGCTGCAGTGTGTGGTGGCTTGTTGAAATAATGTTCTAATACAGCTTCATTTGTGCATGTTGGGATGATTGCTTCTGTCGTTCAGTAGTTGGTCTGTGTGCGTTGTTTTCCTGTAGACGCTGTTTGAAGTTTCTCATTCGTTCTACTATGGCATCTAGGAATGGCAGTTTGTTGTTGTTTTCCTCCTCTTTTGTGAATTTTATGCCAGTAATGGTATTACTGATGGTCTTGAAGGTTTCATCTAATTTGTTTTGTTTAGTGATGACAAAGGTGTCATCCACATAGCGGACCCAAAGTTTGGGTTGGATGGTTGGCAGAGCTGTGCCCTCGAGTCTCTGCATTACTGCCTCTGCTAAGAACCTTGATGTCGGACATCCCATGGGTGTTCTGTTGGTTTGTCTGTACATTTTGCTATCGAAAGTGAAGTGGCTGACAAGGCATAGGTCCATTAGCTTGATGATGTTGTCTTTGCTGATGAAATTGGTGGTGTCTGGTGTACGTGTCTTTGGTTCTTCTAATAGTGTAGTCAGTGTTTCCTTAGTCAGGTTGATGTGGATGGATGTGCACAGGGCTGCTACGTCAAAGGAGACCATTATTTCATCCTCTTCTATCTTGGTGTCTTTGATGGTGTTCATGAATGCTTGGGTGGAACGGATGGAGTGGTGTGATTCTTCTACTAAGTATCTTATTCTTTGGTGTAACTCCTTGGCTAATTTGTATGTTGGTGTTACAGGTAACGAGACTATGGATCTGAGGGGAGAGCCTGGTTTGTGAATTTTGAGTAATCCATAGAAGCGTGGTGTGTTAGATCCGTCTGTTTTAAATTTTTGGAAGTCTGTCTTGTGTAATTCTCCAGATTTCTGAAGTTCTTTGAGTAAGGCCTTGATTCGGTTCTCTAGGTGTCGGGGAGGGTCTATCGCCACCTGTTGGTAAGTGTCAGTATCTGCAAGCAGCACGTTCGCTTTCTCAATGTAGTGTGTTCAGTTTAAAACGACTGTCAAGCGTCCTTTGACTGCACGTAGGATAATGATGTTTTTATCTTTTTGGAGTCCTTCTAGCGCTTTCCTTTCTTGTGTATTGAGTGTGTTCCCTTTTATTTTCCTGCTTAATGTTGATGCACCTGTCTGTCTGATAGTTTGCTGGGTTTATTCTGTGAGTTAGTTGTCTTTCAGTGTTGTTTCTAATGCTGCTCGGAATCGTCCTTGTCCGCATCTCAGACGTTGTAATTTAATCCTCTTACTAAGACGGCTTTTTCAGTGTCTGTTAAGGGCGGCACGGTGGCTGCGCTTCGGTGGGTCGGTGTGGACTTGGGCCGAAGGATGTGGATGGATGTGAACAGGGCTGTTGCGTCAAAGGAGACCACTATTTCATAAAACTGGGAAATTTCGCGACAAAACCCTTTACTCATTAACGTGACAGACCATGAATAGACAGACACAGTACAAAGAGCCATAAACGTAATCTAATCTAATCTAATTTTAAAGGACAGCATTGCTGCACAGTGGTTAGCACTGCTGCCTCACAGCGCCTGAGTCCTGGGTTCAATTCCCACCTCAGGCAACTGTCTGTGTGGAGTTTGCACATTCTCCCCGTGTCTGTGTGGGTGCTCCAGTTTCCTCCCACAGTCCCAAAATGTGCAGGTCAGGTGAATTGGCCATGCTAAATTGCCGTAGTGTTAGGTGAAGGGGTAAATGTAGGGGGGGTGGGTTGCTCTTCGGAGGGTCAGTGTGGACTTGTTGGGCCGAAGGGCCTGTTTCCACACTGTAAGTAATTTAATCAAGGGTCAGTCAGATACGTTTTTTATCCATGCTTCTGTGTTGTTATTTTGGTGTGAGTTTGGCTAGTTTTCTCTGCAGGTCAGGTTTATTCGCTTTCTGTGTTTGCTGCTGTCTAACGTTTATGGCTCTTTGTACTGTGTCTGTCTATTCATGGTCTGTCACGTTAATGAGTAAAGTTTTTTGTCGCGAAATTTCCCAGTTTTATGAAATAGTGGTCTCCTTTGAAGCAACAGCCCTGTGCACATCCATCCACATCAACCTGGCCAAGGAAACACTGACTACACTATTAGAAGAACCGAAGACACATACACCAGACACCACCAACTTCATCAGCAAAGACAACATCATCAAGCTAGTGGACCTATGCCTTACCACCCACTTCACTTTCAATAGCAAAATGTACAGACAAACCAAGGGAACACCCATGGGATCTCCGACATCAGGGTTCTTAGCAGAGGCTGAACAGACTACATTGAGAAAGTGAACGCACTTCTTTCAGGTACTGACACTTACCAACAGGTAACAATAGTCCCCACCCCACAACTAGAGAACCAAAATCATAGCTTTACTTAAAAAACTTTAAAAATCTAGAGAATTATACAAGACAGACTTCCAAGAATTGAAACCAGACAGATTTAACACACCACACTTCTACGGATTACCCAAAATTCACAAATCAGGAGTCCCCCTCAGACCCATAGTCTCGGTACCTGTAACACCAACAGATTAGCCAAGGGACTACACCAAAGACTAAAACACTTAGTAGAAGAATCACGCCATTCCATCCACTCCACCCAAGAATTCCTGAACACCAAAGATCAAGATAGAAGAGGATGAAATAATGGTCTCCTTTGACGTAGCAGCCCTGTGAACATCCATCCACATCAACCTGGC
This sequence comes from Chiloscyllium plagiosum, assembly GCF_037043375.1. Classification (NCBI taxonomy): domain Eukaryota; kingdom Metazoa; phylum Chordata; class Chondrichthyes; order Orectolobiformes; family Hemiscylliidae; genus Chiloscyllium; species Chiloscyllium plagiosum. The sequence goes on from NW_028270162.1 coordinate 60,961,959, forward strand.
CAAGGAAACACTGACTACACTATTAGAAGACCCAAAGACAAATACACCAGACACCACCAACTTCATCAGCAAGAACAGTATCGTCAAGCTAGTGGACCTGTGCCTCACCACCCAATTCGCCTTCAACAACAAAAACTACAGACATACCAACAGAACACCCACGGGATGTCCGATATCAGGGTTCTTAGCCGAGGCAGTAATGCAGAGACTCAAACAAACGGCCCTGCCAACCATCCAACCCAAACTTTAAGTCCTCTACATGGATGACACTTTTGTCCTTTCTAACCTAAACACATTAGAGGAAACTTCAAGACTATCAATAATACCCTTAAAGGCATAAAATTCACTAAAGAGGAGGAAAAACAACAACAAATTGCCATTCCTATATGTCGCAGTAGAGTGAACGGTCAATGTGGAACTTCAAACCAGTGTCTACAGGAAAACAACGCAAACGGACCAAATATTGAACTACAGAAGCAATCATCCCAACATCCACAAACTGCATTAGAACATTATTTCAACGAGCCACCACACACTGCAGCAGCAAGGAATTATGAAGAGTAGAGGAAAATCACTTATACAGAGTATTCAAAAAGACCGGGTACCCAATGAACACAGTCCGCTGATTTCTCAGCAACAAACCCAAACAGGCAGACAAAACACAACCAGAACCCCTAGCCACTCTCCCCTACATCAAAGGCATCTTGGAAATGACTGCCAGACCGCTCAGACCTCTGGGCATCATGGTAGCCCACAAACCCACCAACAAACAAAACAGCAGCTAATGAGCTTAAAAGACTCTATACAGACAACTAGCAAAACAAACGTCATTTACAAACTACATTGCAAGGACTGTAACAAACACTATATTGGACAAACAGGCAGAAAACTAACCACCAGGATATGAACATCAACTAGCCACAAAAAGACATGAACCACTATCAGTAGTATCCTTGCATATAGATGAGGAAGGACACCACTTTGACTGGGACAACACATCCATCCTAGGACAAGCCAAACAGAGACACACATGAGAATTCCTAGAAGCATGGCATTCCAACCGGAACTCTATCAACAAACACAGGGATTTGGATCCCATCTATCTCCCTCTGAGAAAAAGAATATGAATTGATATCACCAACACAGGAAATGACATCACCAAAGGAAATGACATCACAAACCCAAGGAAGCTTAAACATGTAAATAGAAAGTGGGCCATAACATTAGTGCTTCACTGGAGGCTCACTGATGAAGTTACGTAGTATGGTGATAAAACATCTGAAAATGAACCTTCCAGCTCAGCAAGCAAACTTACATCCAGTTAGTTAAGCCAATTATTTTCTTTTGCGTTGGTCTGTGTTTTAAATATCATATATAAATAAAATATATTTTGTTTCAAGCCTGGTAGCTTGACCAATTGAATTGCATCCAGAAAGCAAAGCCTGGCACATTCCTTCAAAATAAGAAAGAGTTAGGGTCCAGGCTGTCTCCTTGACATGTTTTGAGGGGGCTAGTCATCCATAACAAATTGGGAGCTCTTGTTGGGATCAAAATCTCTAATTCCAGGTTGGGGTTAGAATTATTGGACTCAAAGGCAATGAGTAGAGAGTGTTGGTGCTTTTATATTTTGGTTATTGCATTTGTTTGATTTAAATAGGGTGTGCCTGAATACTAATTGCTCTTTTAGTTGTTAAGAGTTTCCTGAGGGCGGAAGAAGTCACTTAGGGCATTTTACAGAAAGGGAGCAAGGCAAAACTTTCGGAATTGGCAAACAATTTAAAGTTGGAGTTGCCCGTGTCTGTGAGAAAGGGGAAATAATTGTGACAAAAATGCAACATTTACAATTGCCAGGAGTGCATTCAGAATAATTGGAAATGGGTAAAATCAATTGCAAATGAAGCAGCTTGAATTAGAGACAATGGAAAGAGAAAAGAAAATGGAACAGTTCGAATTATGATTAAAAGCAGAACAAAAAGAAAAGGAAGAATAGCCCTAGCACTAGAGGCAACTAGAGCTAGTGAGGTATTTGCATCATTCTCAGAGAAGGTATCTGGGAAGTATGATGAGGTGAAAAATGCATCTTGAGTGTAAATGAGCTAATACCAGAAACGTACAGGAAATATTTTAGGAATCTGAGGAGGGAACATAGTTAAACATACGTGGAGTTTGAAAGGATCAAACAAAATAATTTTGATAAATGGATAAGGGAGTTGAAGATGGAAAATAGAACAACCATATGACATTCTTAGAGAGTCAATTATTTTGGAGGAGTTCAAAAATTCACTTCCTGAAGTAGTGAGAACTCATGTGAAAGAGCAGAGTTAAATCTGCCAGAATAGCAGCAGAAATGGCAGGTGATTATGAGCTGGCTCATAAATCAAAGTTTGACTTCTGATATCAATTTCAATCTGTGAGGGATGGAATTTAGGAAAAAGAGAAATCCTCAAGTGTAAAGGAAAACAGATCTCCTTGAAGATACTAGAGATAATTTACCATTGGGTAAGAAGGAAACCCATGAGGGGAAAGAGCACAGTATTTTTATTGTAATTAAGTCGGCTACATGAAGTTGTAGTGGGAAGACGGATATGGGAAAACAGGATAAGCCAGTGAATTTTATTGATGTGATAAAGGAAAGCACAGTGGAAGCTAAAAAGCTGCAAAAGAGTGTATAATCTGATCAGGGGATATTTAAGAAGGAAGTATCAGATCTCTTTAAATAAGTTACTTGCATGGGTAAAATTTAGTTGTATGCTGGGGGAGCAGGTAAAGAAATCAAAATTTTAAAAGAGACAGGAGGAAGACAATCTTTGATGGTGAGAGATAAGGAAATATGTAATTCAATAGGAGTATTGGCTGGAAAGGTGCTAATATGTGAAATTTGTGGTGAGAAGGACATTGCATCATTATATAAAGAGAAGTTGGAGAGTCTAGTAATAAGATTTCCATGGTGGTAGGAGTACTAGAGAATTCCTTCGTTCTGGAAATACAGTTTATCCTTGGTAATAATATAGCTGGATCACAGGTGGAAGTGATGCCTACTGTGGCTGAAAAGCCAGTGAAAATCAGGTAACCAGGGATGTGGCAAATAGTATATCCTTGGATTTTTCCTGACTGTGTGATAACAAGGTCACAAAGCCACAGGTTGAAACAGAAGGAGAAATAAAGAAATAAAGATCAAGAAGCTGAATTTCAAGTATGCTTGATCAAGTGGTTGAGAAAAAAATAAAAACAAGTGGAGACAAAGTGGATAGTTTCAGTTCAGAGAAATTAGCTGAATTACAACAGAAAGATGAAAAACTAAAGTTCTATCAAAAAGCATACACAGAGGAATTTGAGTGTATCCCAGAATATTATTATCTAAAAAATGAAGTATTGATGAAGGAATGCACCACATACTCAAATACATGAGAAATGGGTAATATCAAATGATATTACTGCTGGGTTATAGAAAGGAAATGTTGCTGGTAACACATGAATTTCAAGGAGGAGGTAATTTGGAAGTAAGGAAAACTCAAGCCAAAATTCCAAAATATGTTTATTGGCCTGGAGTACATAAGCATGTGGATGACCTTTGCTGTCATATGTGTCAGGTAATTGGGAAACCTCAGGCAAAACCGTAGAATATAGAACTATACACCTCAGTAATGGACTCTTCAGCCGATGATGTTGTGCTGGGCATGATGCCAAATTCAACTCATTCCTTCTGCCTGCCCTTGGTCCATATCCCTCCATTCCTTGCATATTCATAGGCTTATCTAAAAGTATCTTTAACACTGCTATCAAATTTGCCTAAAAAAACTTGCCCCTCACATCTCCTTTGAAATTGCCCCCTTCTCACCTTAAATGCATATCCCCTAGTATTAGACATTTCAACTCTTAGATAAAGATTCTAACCATCAATCCTATCAATGCATCTCATAATTTTATAGACTCCTATCAAGTCTCCCCTCAGCCTCCAACTGTCCAGAGAAAACAACCCCATTTTTCTAGCCTCTCCTTATAGCTCATACCCTCTAATCCAGAAGCATCCTGGTAGCACCCTTAATACCCAGTCCCACGTTTGAGGAATGTTTTATAAGAATCTTAATTAATTGTGTAGGAAGCCTCCCTTAAACAGCAAGTGGAATCAGTATTTGTTGATCATAATGGACCATAATCGAGTCTACTACATTGCCAGAGGCCATTCTATTACGCAGTATCATGGCTAAAAGGACGTAGAAGAGTTACTCAAATTGTTTACTAGATACAGGCTACCCACAGGATTACAATCGGACCAAGAATCAAAGTTTACATCAAAATTACTCAATGAAGTTATGGATAGTTTATAGATAAAACAATTCATATCCACTATGGACCACACAGATTCGCAGGGAGCAGTAGAATGGTGGACACCAAACTTTAAAGACCATGTTCAGGACTTAGAGTTAAGTCTATCCAGAGATTTGGAATAAGGAATACCATCTGCACTTCTTGCAATTGGGGACACAGCTTTTTTTTCCTGTTTATTCATTTGTGGGATGTGGGTGTTGCTGGCTGGGCCAGCATTTATTGCCTGCCCTAGTTACCCTTGAGAAGGTGGTAGTGAGCTGCCTTCTTGAACTGCTGCAGTCCACCTGCTGTGGGTTGACCCACAATGCTGGTAGGGAGGGAATTCCAGGATTTTGACCCAGCGACAGTGAAGGAATGGCAATATATTTCCAAGTCAGTATGATGAATGGCTTGGAGGGGAATTTAAAGGTAGTGGTATTTCCATATATCTGCTGCCCTTGTCCTTCCAGATGGAAGTTGTTGTTAGTTTGGAAGGTGCTGTCTGAGGATCTTTGGTGAATTTCTGCAGTGCGTCGTGTAGGTAGTTCACACTGCTGCTTCTGTGCATCAGTAGTGGAAAGAGTGGATGTAATACCAATCAAGTGGGTTGTTTTGTCCTGGAAGGTATTGAGCTTCAAGTGTTGTTGCGGCTGCACCCATCCAGGCAAATGGGAAATATTCCATCTCACTCCTGACTTGTGGTTTTAGATGGTGGAGAGGCTTTGCGGAGTCAGGTAGTGACTTATTCAGTTCAGTATTCCGAACCTCTGACCTGCTCAGAGGATCCTGGTGAGTCCAGTTAAGTTTCTGGTCAATGATAATCCCCAGGATGTTAATAATGGGGGATTCTGTGATGGTAACTTTGTTGAATGTCAAGGGGCAATGGTTAGATCGTCTCTGATTGATGGCGTCATAGCCTGGCTATGCTACCTGCCACTTGTCAGGCCAAGGTTGGATATTGTCCAGATTGTGCTGTGGACATTTGAAATGGACTGCTTCAGTATCTGAGGAGTTGTGAATGATGCTGAGCATTGTGCAATTATCAGTGAACATCTCAACTTCTGACCTTATGATGGAGGGAAGGTCACTGATGAAGCAGCTGAAGATGGTTAGGCTCAGGACACTACCGTGAGGAACTCCTACAGAAATGTCCTGGAGCAGAGATGACTGACCTCCAACAATGACAGTCATCTTCCTGTGTGGCATGTACACCTCCAACCAGTGGAGAGTTTATCCCCGATATCCATCGATTCCAGTATTGCGAGGGTTCCTTCATTGCACACTTGGTCAACTGCTGTCTTGATGTTTAGGGCTGTCACTTTACCCCTGGAATTCAGCTCTTTTGTCTATGTTTAAATCAAGAGTGTAATGAGCTCAGGACCATGTAACCACTATTGTTTAAAAAACTAATCTGGTTCACATGACTCCAGACCCATAATGTGTGTTTGACTCTAAACTGCTTTCTGAGCAAAAACACTGGCCTGGCCAGATCCATCCACATCTCATGAATGAATAAAAAAAAACTACTGAACATTTAGTTGTACCCAGTAAAGAGAGTCTGTTAAATATATATTAGTTTATACAGGTGGTGGGCTTTAGGAACTCATCTCTCCACCCATAGCCCTCACTTAGATTCCAGCCTGTAACTAACTCCTGGGCATCTGTCCTTCTAAACTGGCCTATAACACACTCCCAGAAAGATTGCCTGTATATAACTCATTGGGAAATCTTGTCATTCAATTCCAAGTATGTTATTTATAAGAACCACCTAAGCCACTTATATCCCAGCCAAAACCTCTGCCTAGTATCAACCATTGTCAGTAAAATACCCTAAATCTTGGATTAAATTCCAACCTGCAACTCTGCTCGGTGTCAGATAATTTATAAAAACTTCAAAAAAGCCAAGATTATGTTGTATATATAACTACATATAATAAATAGTAACAACATAACTAGAGTATTCTAACTCTCTCACCCAATGAGCTGTTATTCTTTACATGAATGATTTGGAAATCAAGATCTAAGTAGCTCCTGGATACCTATTGTACTATAGTGAGGAGGTGCCAGTATTAGACTGGGGTGGACAAATTTAAAAATCACACACCAGGTCCTACAGGTTTATTCGGAATAACTAGCTATATAAACCTGTTGGACTATAACCTGGTGTTGTGAGATTTTTAACAATTTTAATATACTTACTCTAAAATAGAGTTCCCTCCAAGTTGAGTGGCTCAAGGTAATACAGAGCCAAGGGAAACACAATTAAAGATACTACACATTGAAATGAAAAGGCTGAAACAATGCTTAAAATGGAGGCAGTGTTTCTTCAGAGCCGTTGATGGAATGTTGGATAGTAACTTACTCCTAGGCACCTGTTATTCTGTTTATAAACCTCTCCAGACCTATGATTAGATTTCAACATGCAACTTAATACTGGGTATTGATAGAATTAACACCATGCCTCCTTGCTTAGATTCTTGTTGTAACTGACACCAGGGTGATCATAATTCTATATATAAAAGCTACTCGATGAGCTTGCAGCCTGCAACTCATTTCTGATTGACTGTCACTCATTATAAACTATCCAATATCTTTGAATTGTATTTAACCCTGCAATACTCCTGTGCACCTATCATCCCTCTAGTCACCACATTGCCTCCAGAAGTGAGATGTCCCAAATTGCTCACAGTAACTCCGGCAGTGGTTTGACAGCGCTTTACACAGCTAAAGTGTGACTTCAACCCCCTTGTATTCTCAACTTTTAGACTGGCGTGCAAGTGCACAGGTCCATAAAGCTGGCAGTACAGGGAGGCAAAGTTGTAAAGAAGAAATATGGAATGCTCTCCTTCACTGGCAGAGGTATAGAAAGAAGAAGAAATATGACAAATCTGTACAAGACAGCATTGAGGTCTGACCTGGAGTATTGTGTGCAGTTCTGGTTACCACATTAGGGGAAGGACATAATTGCTCTGAAGATAATGATGGTGCCAGGGCTAGAGAATTATAGCTACCAAGATCGATTGGGATTGTTTTTCTTGGATCAGAGGGGTAACATGATTGAGGTGTACAAAATTGTGAGGAGTAGGTAAGAGAGTAAACATGAGGAACCTGTTTCCCATGGCAGAGAGTTGAAGATTCAAGCTGACTGTTAGGTTAAGAGGGAACATTAGGAAAAACACTGTTGTACAGAGCATGGTGGGTGTCTGGAATTTGCTGCCTGGAAGTTGGTGGTGGAGTCAGACCCTAAACTTAAACTCCATGTATGAAATTACTGACTCACTAAGCCATTTGTCAGTTTTGCCCATTCACTTACCTTGTAATTTTATACTTACATCAAAAAAGATTGCAATTCAACTTTGTGGTACCAGCAAATCTCAATATGTGATTTTCTATCTCATTGCTGAAGTTGCTTATGCGGTGAATTACTGAGATCTCAAACAGGTCTTTGTTGGACACCACTTAGTCACATTCTGGCAATTAGGATACCTGTCAATGATCACTACATTTTGCCTCCTTTCATTCAATGAATTTCCTAACTAGGTCAATTATTTGCCTTCAACTTTAGGATGAGGGAGAGACTATTGAGATAGTAGTGAGAGTGAAACAGTTCCCTATTGCAAAAAACATGAGGGAGCATACATGTAGTGATGTGCAAACTGAGTAAGGATGAATTGAGAAAATGTTTTTACTCAGCGAGTAGTTATGTCTGGAATATGTAATGGAGACATATTCAGTTGAGGCATTGGATGATTATTTGGAATGTAATGGTGTGCAAAGGTATAGTGAAAAAGTGGGAGACTGGCACTAGATAATTGAGCCAGTACAGGCACAATGGGCTGAATGACCTCCTTCTGCAAAATTCTGAGAGGGTTAATTGATGAAGAATGAAGACGGGTTAGAGGCGGGAGTGCGACCGGGTGTGATTGAGATGGGACATTGTGAACTGTGAGGAGGACAGTGCAGAATTTGAAAAGGACAATTGGAGGAGCAGGTGAATAGGTGGCAAATGGAGAAAAATGAAGTGACTCATTTTGGTTTAAAAAAATAGTGAGGAGAGTTTGTATAAAATGTGAAAATAAAAGTAAGAACATTATACTTCAATTATAGAGTCATAGAGATGTACAGCACGGAAACAGACCCTTCAGTCCAACCCGTCTGTGCCGACCAGATATCCCAACCCAATCTATGCAGGGCTTTAGTTAAATACGGTCTGCAATTTTGGTCTACATATTTAACCAAGGCTGCAAATAAATTGGAGATAGTACAGAGGAGGTTTACCAGATTGATGCCTGGAATAAGTGAGTAGTCTTATGTGGAAAGCTTGGACAGACTGGTTTTGTTATCACTGGAGTTTCGGAGAATGAGATATCACTTGATTTAAGTATATATGATGGCCTTGACAAAGTAGAACTAGAACCAATGTTTCCTCTTGTGAGTGAAGCCAGGACTAAGGGACATTGTTTTAAAATTAGGGCTCACCTTTTTAAGAACTTTTCTTCCCCTAGAGGTTGTGAGACTTTGGAACTCTGTGCTTAAGTAGTGGGGGGTTGTCACTGAATATTTTTCAGGTGGAGGTAAATTAGTTCTTGTTCGGCAGAGGAATCAAAGCTTATTGGGGTAGATTGGAATGTGGAAGTTAAAACACAAACAGATCAGCCATTATCTTGTTGAATGTTGCAACAGTTTCAAGGAGATGATTGGCCTACTTTTACTCCTATTGTATATCTTCTGAAAATAAAGGATACTACCTGTAAGGGTGTGCAAGAGCGAAGAAACCTGAATGGTTATGTGCATAATCATCAAAGGTGGTAGAGATCATTAAAGACTCATTAATTATTTAAAGAACAGGTAGAGAAAGCAATTAATAAAGCATACAGAAACTTGGGATTCTTTGGTGCAGAAGGTCCAGCTTAAAGTCCCACCTGTTCCAGAGGTCTGGCATAGTATGTCTCAACAGGTTGAATAAAAATAAAAGGATATGCAGTACCCCAGGCTTCATTATTAAAAGCACAGAGTATAATTGTAATGAGGTGATGCTGAACTTGTACAAGACACTTGTTGGACATCAATTGGAGTGTTGTGTACAGATAGGGCACCACACGAGGAAGTTTCTGAATACATTGGAGAGAATGCAGAAGATTCTGAGAATGGTTCTTGCAACTTTAATTATGAAGATAGATTAGAGATGTTTGAAGACTGTTTCCCTTGGAGTGAAGGCTAAGAGAAGATTTGACTGAAATTTTCCAAATCATGCAAGATAAGGACAGAGTAGACAGGGAGAAGTAGTTCCTGCTTGTAAAAGGATCAAGAACAAGTGGACATCAATTTAAAACCCTGCAAATGCAAAATAAGTTTAACAAGCCAGCTTATCAACCAGCACACTTTATAAACTGGCAAAAATTATTTACCTCAAATACTGTGACCTACGATGATGTTTGGAATTCTTTATTTACAGCATAAATACTCAATGATGTCTCTACCCTCTACATTACATTTCTATTATTTACTGTGCTTTGACATTGATCTTAGGAGGTGCCCAGATGTTTTTGTATTGATTTTTTGAGATGTTATGTCTTATGAGGAAAGATTATATAAATTAGGCCTGCATTCTCTAGAACTTAGAATATTATGGGGTGATCGGATTAAAGCTTTCAAGATATTAACAGGAAAAGATAGGGTAGCTGAAGAAAGTATTTTCACTGGTTGGGATTTTATATCTAGGACTATACAATTTCCAGCTTGACTATCTGAGAAACGTTCTGGACAAAAAGGAACACAAACTTAATGGCAGATAGAATTGCAAGGCTCAATATCTGTCCCATTGTATCCTGACGTTTCCCTTATTCAAAGTGTTAAACCATAAATAACATCTCTTTATTTGGAAAAGAACTTCAAACTTGTAAAAAAAAAAGAGCCGTGTTTTTTTCTACTTTTAAAAGAACGACCAGAAGCTGCTTGCAGATAATTCTAAAACCACTCTAGCTGCAAGTAATTTAAGTAGCCAAGGCATTGTTTAAATGGGGAGATCCCAACAGAGGAAACTCTCCAACCTGCTCGAAGTTCAACTACATGAAAACTTGCCTCCTGTTGAGACTTTTCTTCAAAATCAAAGCAACCTAACCATCCAAAAAACGACATGACTGTCCACAGGTAAAAGATATTGTGTATCAGAGTTCACCATGGAGGAGAGAAAACAGAGCTAACAGAGCCCCCCCAACTCTTCGAATCACAGAATCCCTACAGTGTGGAAGCAGACCTTTAGGCCCAACAAGTCTACACCAACCCTCTGAAGAGTAACCCACCCAGATCCATTCCCCTACCCAATTATCCTATATTTACCCCTGACCAATGCACCTAACCTGCACATCATTGGATTGTGGGAGGAAACCCACGCAGACATGGGGAGAATGTGCAAATTCCACACAGGCAGTCGCCAGAGGGTGAAATCAAACCTGGGTCCTGGCGCTGAGAGGCAGCAGTGCTAACCGCTGAGCCACCGTGCCCCCCCAACTCTTGTTTGGAACTAGCAAGTTCCTAATTCTGAATAAGGGTCCCAGGATTCTAAACATTAATTCTGCTTTCTCTCCACAGATGCTGCCAGACGTGCTGAGTTTCTTCGGCAATTTGTTTTTGTTTCAGGATTGAAGATGCTGGAACCACACATAGAATAAAACAATGTATAACTATGTACAATTAAGAGCTAACTAGAAGTTGTAAAAGGATACTTTTCCCTGTAATAAGTGAGTGCAAGAGAAATCAAGTTTGATTGGATAATGCTTACATCTTCATTTTTGTAAGTTTGAGAATAACATTTTTTTTTAAAAACTTAAAACCTTGCTGCAGAAAACTTACCATTGGGGTTCACACTCAAGGGTAAGAAAGACACATCTTGAGCAGGAAACAGAACACATGTATTCTATCCATGACACAATTAAAGAAAACAGCATTCAAGTTATCTCCAATTTAGAATTTATTTGGCATTTCAATGCATGTATTAACAGCAACATGAAAATTTTAATGTGTTGCCAAAAAAGTGAAAAATGGAAAACTCCTGAACACACATGGACCTATTAACAGTATCAAATTTAATTTCTACATAATATTTCACCAAATATCAAAATCTTTCCACTGCCACAGTAAGATCAATTACAGACAAACTAAATACAAACATCTGGTAACTGCAGTATTTGAATAATTTTGTGCGTGCATGCACCTGGTTAAGTGAATTGAGTACCAAGGGTAGAAATTGTGGCCAGACAACAGAAAGGTGGTGCACAATTTCTAAATTCTTTATCTGGGTGGAAGTTTTTCCAGGTAAATATGAAGGCCAATATCATTGATCAATATCAATCAACCACACTGGCTTTTTCTGTGCTGTGACTAACGTGTGGTTGAGATATCACTCAGCCAGTCTTGTCTGTTACAGCTCTCCAAAGGAAGAGTTTACAAAGTGCCTTGCAATTCTCTGAAGTGCCTCAAATGAACCTGTCTCCACCACACACACACAAGCGGTGCATTCCAATTGCTATGGGAACATATTTTTTTTTCTCATTATGTCATTACTTATTTTACTAATTACCGTAAGTCTGCAGCCTTTTCTTGCTCCTTGTACCAAAAAGAACAGTTTTTCTCAACTCTGTCCAGCTGCATTGTAGTGCTGAAATTTCCTTTCAACCTTTTTTCTTTCTGAACCTCTCCAATATATACAAGTAACTGAAGTTCTTCATCCTGGGAATCTTCTCTCCACCCTGTCAAATGCCTTCTTAAAGTGCAGTGCCCAGAATTAAAGCCAATGTTCAGGTGAGGCCAAAGCAGCATTGTGTAAATGTTCAACATAACCTCCTAATATACCCTAGAATATGGCAGGCTTCATTAACCACTCTCAACCTAAACCTGCCACCTTCAATGATCTATGCACATTTACATTCTTTTACACATGTATGCTCTTTTATCTCCTTTGGAATTGCCGTTCATCTCCCTCTGCTTTTTCCAAGTAGACCACTTAACACTGCTGTGTATTGAACCTTACCTGCCCATTCCACCAAGCTTACAATGAACCCTACGATCAATATTATCCTCCTCAAAGTTCACAATACTTCCAGGTTTTACACCATCCACACATTTTGAAATTGTGCCTTGTAAGCCAATGTCTAGGTTATTCAGATATATCAGGAACAGCAAGGATCCGGACAGTGATCTCTGCCAACTTCCATTACTAACCCCTCTACAGTCCAAAAAAAGTCATGAAAACATTTTGTTTCCTGTTAGTCAGCCAATTTTATATTCATGTTCCTACAGTCCCTCTTATTCCATAAGCTATAACTTTGCTCACAAGTCTGCACACCACTGTATCAAAAGTCTTTCTTGACATGCACACATCAATAGCATTGCCCTCATCAAATCTGTTCCTTTGAAAAGCTCCATCAAGTTAGTGAAACAAGATGAGTTCACTTAAAATTAATAGTCACAAAGACAAATGTGGATTAATTAATCTAAACTTATAGTTTTTAGAATATTTCCTATCAGAGGTTAAACTGACCGGCCTGTAATTGCTGGACTTATCTTGTACAACCTTTTTTTTTAATGAACAATGGTTTAAGATTTGCAATTCCCCAGACCCATTGGCACCATCATTGAGTTGAAGGAAGATTGAACAATAATAGCGAGTGCATCAAGTCCTACTCTCACTTGGATGGATCTCACCCTGTTCTGGTGCCTCACGTGTATTAAGTAGAAACAGCCTAGCCAGCTCATCAATTTAAGGCCCTTCGAGTATGTGAACACTCGCTTCTTTGATGACGACTTCACAGCACCTTCCTCCTTGAAATGTAAAGCATTAATACCCTGGCTATGTCCCCTGCATAAATCCACTTTCTGGTCCCTAATCGGCCTCACTCCATTCCACCATATTACTGTGCCTTTAGAAGACTTTGGGATTTCCTTGTGTACTAGCTGCCAGTTTATTTTTTAAATTTCTTTTCTTTTTCTTCCATTTCTCCTCTAAACCTTCAACACTCAGCCTGGTTCTCAGTTTTACTGTTCACCTGATGTGGGCCAGAAGCACATTTTTGCATCTATACCTTAAACTGTATCTCTGTTGTCATTTGGGAGCTGTGTTTGTTTGCTTTACCTTTTCTCTTTGGTGTATGCCTCAATTGTGTCCAGACAAACCCCTCTTTAAAGATACCTTATTATTTAGTCACCATCTGCCTGCCGAACTTTGATTTTAATTTATCGGTGTCAGATCTGTTGAAACTGGCTTTCCCCCGATAATTACTCTTACTCTGGAATGTTCCTTGCCCTTTTCCAAAATCAGTCTAAACCTATGATACATGTTCACTGCCCCCTAAATGTCCCCCAAAAGACAAAAATATCATTTATCAATATGAACCACATCAATAGCAAAGACCAACATTGATTGCTATCAACCAACCACATCGATATGGGTGATCAATACTGACCACAAAATCACTGATCATATCAATATTATCAATCAAGACTGCATCAGTAATAATGATCAACGTTTTGATCAATATTAACTCCACTTATCAATACACTGATAGGTATTCTTGAATAGAAATGAACATGAGATTGAAAATCTGCAGTGGAGTGAGTAGGAAAGGGAACACAGTATGGGGTAATATGCTCTCAGACTCTCACCCTACGTTTCGCAGGATGCATTCCCCTTCCCTGATTTGGTCCCCCTTGGGCTGGGAGCACAGGACCTCCTGTACTTTACTCAACAGCCTGAGATTGGAGCATAGCCTCCCTCCAGTTAACTGAACTGCTGCTACTGATACTGTACCGGCAAAAACAAAATACACTGAGCCTCGCACAATTGGATAACATTCACAAATTCAGACCCTTACCTTCCATCCCAGTGGATCTGTTAACACTGACTCAAACCAAAAAAGCCAGTTACCTCTTGCGCCCATGATATTCTGACACAGCCTGCAAACCCCCAACTCCCACCCACCACCTCCCCCCCAACCTGGGAGAGACTGTAACCATTCTTACAGCTCGAGAGAGATTATTACCTCCTCCCCCAGCACACTGACTCCATCTCCGCCTCAAAACACCCAAAGGATTAGTAATACCCAACCTGCCCATCCCACCCCCCTCCCCAGCACCAAGACCCTGTAAACAGTCTGTGCAACATGCATACCCCAAATACCATTCATCCTAGTGTCCAGCCCACTCCCACCACTGCTGTATCCCAGTGACAGAACAGAATTGCAACAGTAAGTGCACTTCTGTTTGTCAAGAAATATCACAAAGCTCTTTCAGATGATTGGCACCATCAGTTGCCAATTTAAAAGACCCAGTTGTAAGAGCTTTGAGTTGCCAGTATATATTCAGCATGCAAAACCACCAACTCAAGGCTGTTCCAGCCACTCAAACTTGAAGCTCTGTATTCAGATGCAAAATCTACATTAAAAAAAACACAAAACCCAGCTGCCCATTAGTTTCCTAAAGTCCTACTGCACCTGTCTCCAGGGAAAGGTGCTGCATTCCACCATCAATATATACACAGAGGATTAACTCGCTCATTGAAACAGGAAATCTGACCGCTGAAGACCTGAACTAAGCCTTTTATAGTCATCAAAACGAGTGTTTGCCTGTACAGCACTGTGCAAGCGTTTGTTTTTACTCCAAAAAAACAGTGATAGACCCATCCCATTTATACAACAGTATTTATTGAGGAGTGACTGCTTAGTGCTCCACTCTCTGAGCGTGTGTCACATGGCACGAGCAAAGTACTGCTGTCAGCTGAATCTTCCAGGTCCTCTGTCACAGGTGGTAGTGTAAAGTTTGTGGCAGCCACCTGATCTCCAGCAGCACCCTCTGCCATAGGTAGCTGGCTACTCGACTCCATCATCTGTCCAGGATCATGATCTAAAAGTAACAATAAATGTAATTGAAATAGCAGCTTCAAGCCACTGAGGGTTACATGTGTCAAATTCTGACTGGGTTTTCAAATTACCATCACTGGCTGAGATCAAGTCACAGAGATGTACAGCATGGAAACAGACCCTTCGGTCTAACTCGTCCATGCCGAGTGAAGGAGGACTGGTACAAACAGCGCCACAGAATGATCGGAGCACTCATCGAGGGCAGCAAAGACACAGGAAACAGGGCAATATTTCAACTGATGACTAACATGATCTGACCTGAACTGTATTTTTTTCTCTCCCAAGTGCTTTGTAATTCCATTTATTTCAGGTTATCTGGTAGTGGTGGCCTTTTCTCCAGAATACAAGATTCAAAGACAGAAACAGACCAAATATCTAACAATTGCTGATTCACACAAAATGGTCCTGTTCTCCACTCACTCCCTGCACACACCACCTCACCCCACAATATCATCTAATTCCCTCACTCCCCATATCCTCCAGCAACCCACCCATTCTTTTGCCATCCACTTAACAATTCACTCCCCATGTCTCTATATTCCTACACTCTCCTTCACAGCCTTGAATATCCCACCCTTAATTGATTTCTCTTTCTCAGTGCTCGTACCTTTTATTATCTAATCCCTACGTAGGGGATTTTATTTATTTCTCCTGCCACCCTTTACCTATCATGGAGCCATCAATGGTAATACAGATTATAAACCCTTAACAAGTTGTTACATTGACATTTCAGGGGACACACCTTGGCTGACACACAGCATGCTGCCTGGATTGATGGATGCTTCATATGGAGGTGGTGGGTCATCAGGATGTTGTATGTCAGGGTATTTATAAGCTGTGTATGGTGGTGGGGGGTCATGGAAGTGGAATGCTCCTCCCTCACCATCGTCAGAGAGATGAAGAGGAGTTAATCCTGATCCAAGACTATCTGGGCCGTAATCAAAGCCTGGCATTCTACTTCGGGCCAGATTAAAATGATGCACTGTGAAAACAAAAACAGAAAGTTAACTCCAAGTACATTAGTGACAGCACACAGGCAAGAATGGCCTCATTGACTGAGAACATGTGAAAGCTGATGGTATATGGAATATCGGAACTCGGTAAAACAGGAAACAACAGAAATACTTCACAGGTCAAGCAGCATCCATGGAAAGAGAAATGGTTCAATTAATACTATTGCCCTTTCAACTTAAGAATCAAATACATGTTTTTGCAGAAAGCTCTGCCTCCCCTTATCATAGGTTTTCTTGTATAGATTCAAGATTGTGCACTCAGAGCATGGAATATTAACTTCATTGATCCTCGCTTAGAATGAGGCATGCAGAAATGGGAAGAAATCTAGTTAGGCATTGTGAGCAATACAAAACATAACAGAAATGCAAATGGGGAGCTGATGTTTCTGAGCATTGCAGCATTTCCACATTATTTGAAACACTATCCATCTGTTTCTAACAGAAAGACAATCTCATGACATTTCAAAAGAAGTTTAGAAAGGAATATGGGAAGGGCAATCCTGATTCTACTCTGGCACCAATCTTCCTGCCTTGTGCGCATGCTATGGTCAAGCATCAATAGCTTCCTTCATTTCCTCGTCATCGCATCCACCACCCACCCTGGACACAGGAAATCTCCAATTGCAAACCTATTATGGATGACTGCATAGACATCCACGATTTGACCAAAACCTGGTTCATAGGAAGCACCCTCATATCACTGTGTGAACCTTAAAGTCTCAGACACTTGCACCTCCTATTGAGTAGCTCATTCAGTTACATCTCTTCACATTTCCTGACAGGCCTTCCAAAAGACAGCCTCCCTGCTTTACTTCCTTAGGGCCAATGCCAATTAGCCCCAATCTCAGTGATTTTCATCTTCACTTTAGCTCTCTTTACCATCTGAACAACAGAATTCTTTAATCTGAAATCATGTCTCACTAACTTGATTGAGTTTTTTGAAGAAGTTATGAAGAGGATTGAAGAAGGCAGAGCGGTCAACGTTGTCTTTATGGACTTCAGTGAGGTGTTTGACAAGGTCCAGCAGGGTAAAATCGTTAACAAGGGTAAATCACATGGAGTACAGGGAGAACTGGCCATTTGGATACAAAATTGGCTATAGATAGGAGACAGAGGATTCTGGTGGAAGGTTTCAAGCTGGAGACTTGTGATCAGCAGTGTGCCGCAAGGAACAGTGCTGGGTCCACTGCGTTTTGTCATTTATATAAATGATTTGGATATGAATATAAGAGATATGGTTAGTAAGTTTGCAGACGATACCAAAATTGGTGGTGTAGTGGACAGCCAAGAAGGTTATCTCAGAGTACAGTGGAAATATGATCAGATGGGCTGATGGGACAAGGAGTGGCAGATGGAGTTTAATCTAGATAAATGCGAGGTACTACATTTTGGTAGAGCAAATCAGAGTAGGAAGTATACACTTAATGGTAAAGTCCTGGACAGTTTTGCTGAACAAAGAGATCCTGGATGGAGGTTCATAATTTCCTGAAAGCAGAGTCGCAGGTAGACAGGATAGTGAAAAAGACATTTGGTATGCTTTCCTTTATTGGTTAGTGCATTGAGTATTGGAGTTGGGAGGTTCAGAACATTGGTGCCACTGTTGAAATACGGCATTCAATTCTGGTCTCCTTGCTATAAGAAAGATGTTGTTAAACATGAAAGGGTTCAGAAAAGATTTACAAGGATGTTGCTAGGACTGGAGGGTTTGAGCTATAAGAGAGGCTGAATAGCCTGGGGCTATTATTTTCCCTGGAGCATTGGAGGCCGAGAGTGAACTTAAAATAAGTTTATAAAATCATGAGCAGCATGGATAGGGTGAATAGTCAAAGTCTTTTCCCCAGGGTAGGGGAGGCCAAAACTAGACAGCACAAGTTTAAGATGAGAGGGGAATGATTTGAAAGGGACCCAAGGGACAACTTTTTTGTGCAGTGGGTGGTGTGTGCATAAAATGAACTGCCAGAGGGAATGGTGGAGGCTGGTACATTATGCAGATTTCTCCAGCTTCCTCATTTCCCCACCTTATTCCAGTCCCAAAACAACCCAGATGGCCTCCTTCTTCAAAGACCGCAATTTCCCCTCAGACGTGGTTGACGATGCTCTCCACCGCATTTCCTCCACTTCCCGCTCCTCCGCCCTTGAACCCCACCCCTCCAATCGCCACCAGGACAGAACCCCACTGGTCTTCACCTACTACCCCACCAACCTCCAGATACATCGTCATTTCTGCCACCTCCAAACAGACCCTACCACCAAGGACATATTTCCCTCCCCTCCCCTATCAGCTTTCCGGAAAGACCACTCCCTCCGTGACTCCCTCGTCAGATCCACATACCCCCACCAACCCAACCTCCACTCCCGGCACCTTTCCCTGCAACCGCAAGAATTGCAAAACTTGCACCCACATCTCCCCCCTCACTTCCCTCCAAGGACCCAAGGGATCCTTCCATATCCGTCACAAATTCACCTGCACCTCCACACACATCATTTACTGCATCCGCTGCACCCAATGTGGCCTCCTCTACATTGGGGAGACAGGCCGCCTACTTGCAGAACGTTTCAGAGAACACCTCTGGGACACCCGCACCATCCAACCCAACCGCCCCGTGGCTGAACACTAACTCCCCCTCCCACTCAGCCAAGGACATGCAGGTCCTTGGCTTTCTCCATCGCCAGACCATGGCAACACGACGCCTGGAGGAAGAGTGCCTCATCTTCCGCCTAGGAAACCTCCAACCACAAGGGATGAATGCAGATTTCTCCAGCTTCCTCATTTCCCCTCCTCCCACCTTATCTCAGTCCCAACCCTCGGACTCAGCACCGCCTTCTTGACCTGCAATCTTCTTCCCGACCTCTCTCCGGCCTATCACCCTCACTTTAACTTCCTTCCACCTATCGCATTCCCATCACCCCTCCCCACCTTTTATCTCAGCCCGCTTGGCACACCTTCCTCATTCCTGAAGAAGGGCTTACACCCGAAACGTCGATTCTCCTGCTCCTTGGATGCTGTCTGACCTGCTGCGCTTTTCCAGCAAGACATTTTTCAGCGCTGGTACAATTACAACATTTAAAAGGAATCTGGATGGGTATATGAATAGGAAGAGTTTAGAGGGATGTGGGCCAAATGCTAACAAATGGGACTAGATTAATGTGGGATATCTGGTTGGAATGGACGAGTTAAACTGAAGGGTCCGTCATAGAGTCTATGACTCTATGATATGATTGTACT
Organism: Chiloscyllium plagiosum; assembly: GCF_037043375.1. Taxonomy (NCBI): domain Eukaryota; kingdom Metazoa; phylum Chordata; class Chondrichthyes; order Orectolobiformes; family Hemiscylliidae; genus Chiloscyllium; species Chiloscyllium plagiosum. The sequence goes on from NW_028270162.1 coordinate 60,981,419, forward strand.
AGACAGTGCAAGAAGATTCACAAGGATGTTGCTTGAATGGAGCGATTCAACTATGAAAAGCGACTATACAGGCTGGGGTTGATTTCCTTAAGAGCAGAGAAGATTGAAGAGGGATCTGACTAAGGAGTACAGAGTTATGAAGGGCGTAGGGTAGATGGGAAGAAACCTTTCACATTAGAAGATGGGCCAATAAACAGGAGGATTACATTTAAGAGAAAAGGAATGAGGTTTACAGCAGATTTAAGGAAAAATAATTTACCCAGAGTGGTGGCTTCGGGAAAACACTGGGGTAAAAATTGGCAGAGGTAAAAGCCATCAAATTATTTCAAAGTATTTGCATGATCACAAATGCCATGGCATACAAGGGCTGGAAATGGGGCTGCAGACTTTTTAAATTCACTTGTGTTGCCCTTGAGAAAGTAGTGGCGAGCTGCCTCCTTGAACTGCTGCTGTCCATTTCACGTAGGTAGACACACATTGTCATTAAATGAAGAGAAAGTGAGGACTGCAGATGCTGGAGATCAGAGTCGAGAGTGTGTTGCTGGAAAAGCACAGCAGGTCAGGCAGCATACAAGGAGCAAGAGAATCCATGTTTCGGGCGTAAGCCCTGACGATTCCTGATGAAGGGCTCATGCCCAAAACGTCGATTCTTCTGCTCCTTGGATGCTGCCTGACCTGCTATGCTTTTCCAGCACCACACTCTTGACAATGCCATTAATGAGTATGTTCCATGATTTTGACTCAATGACACTGAAGGTAGTTGTGAATTTTTGCGCATGTGGTGCAAATCAAGTGAGCTGCTTTGATGTCGTCAAGCTTCTGGAGTATCGTTGGAGCTGTACTCATCTATCAAACTCCTGCTTTGTGCCTTGCAGATGGTGGACAGGTGGTTATGAGTCATGAGGTAAGTTATTCACTGCAGGAATCACAGCTTCTGGTCTGCTCTCATAGTGACTCTATCTAAATATTGTGGCTAAGTAATACAACATGGAAACAGGCCATTCTGCCCAAACTGGTCCATGCTGCCTACTCAGCTAGCTCCAATTGCCCGCATTTGGTCCATACTCCTTCAAACCCCTCCCATCCATGTATCTACTCAAAGGTTTTTAAAATGTTGCTATTGTACCGACCTCAAACACTTTCTCTAGCAACCCATTCCACATCCGCACCACTCCGTGTGAAGTTGCCCCTCAGGTCCTCCTTAAATCTTTTCCCTCTCACCTTAGACCGATGCTCACTAGTTTTCAATTCACCATCCTTACGAAAAAGATTATATGCATTCATCCGACTTATGCTCCTAATGCTATTAAACACCTCAATAAAGTCACTCATTCTCCTAATTTCCAAGGAATAAAGTCTCACCCTGGCCAACATCTCTCTATAACTCAGGCCTACTCGTCTTGGCAACATCCTTGTAAATCTTCTTTGCACTCTTTCCAGTTTAACTATATCTTTCCTATAACAGAGTGACCAATACTCCCAGTGTGGCCTCATCAATGACTTATACAGCTGTAACATAACATCCGAACTCCTATATTGAATGCATCAACCGATGAAGGCCAGCATGCTAAATGCCTTCCTCACCGCCCTGTCTACCTGTGACACTGCTTTCAAAGAACTATGTACTTGTACTACTAGGTCCCTCTGTTCCACAACACTTCTCAGGACCTTCCATAGTATCCAGAAATGCTCAGCCTAGGTGAGTTCACCATGATAAATGCAGGGTTAACAGAGATAGGATGCTCTGAGGGTAGGTGCAGATTCAGTAGGCCAAAAGATCTCTTTCCGCACTGCGGGGATTCTATGATTCAGGCACAGACTGCTTCAGTATCACAAATGGTGCTCAATATCGTGCAAGCAACAGCAAACATTCCCGCTTCTAACCTTACATTAGAGAGATCACTGACAAAGCAGCTGAAGTTGTCAGCAAAAGACACTATTCTGAAGAAAACCCACAGATGTCCTGGAGCTGAGGTAACAAACCTTCAACAAGCACAACCATCTTCCCTTGTGCTTGTATGATTTCAACCAGATCCAGTTTTGCTGGAGCTCCAAATGACACTTGGTCAAATGCTGCCTTGATGTCAAAGATGATCACTCGCATCCCACCTCTGGAATTCAGCTGTTTCGGCAATGTTTGCACTGAGGCCGCAATGCTGGGCAGAATCTGAACGACAAGTCAGAATGTTGCTAAGCGCATGCTGCTGGTAGATAGGTGCAAGATGACCAGCACAGATATGATGGGTTGAATGGCCTCTTTTAGTGCTGTAACTCTTACTCCTGAACTGTCTTCAGCTTTCACTTAACCTCCCTCGACTTTGTAAATATTCCAACTCATTTGTGGCGAACCCACAGCACAGGAGACAGCCATGCAGCTGCTCGTGTCCATGCCAGTCAACAAAAATCTGGCCACAACAACCCCTTTTCTAGGTTTTGGTTGGCATTCCTGGCAACAAAAGTGAATATCTACATATTGTTTAAATGTTCTACGCATCTGTCTCAATCACCCTTTCAGGCAGTGAGTTCCAGACTCCCATTATCCTTGAAGTGAAGAAATTCTCAACTCTTCTTTTAGCTTTCTACCTTTTACCTTAAATCTATGCCACTGGTTACTGACCTCTCTGCTAATAGAACAAGTGTGTTCCTCACCAATACGTCACCCATCCTCAGGAGGTATTGCTCTTGCCTGATTCTATTCTAGCCTGTTTGACTCTTAATAGCATATACCATCACTTTATACAGATATTCAGTTTTCACATTCAACTCATTCTCAACCACAAGTTATTCTTTGACCACATCTGCTAAGCTTACACATTCTCTCAGCCAACACCCAGTTCCAATTCTCTATTGCCTCAGAGTGATCAAACTACTTATACATTACCATTTCCAGACTGGCCACAACTCCTCCAATTAAATGCTAGGTAGTCTAAATACATTGCAGACAGTATTATGCTCTGGCCACCAACTTTAATGACTGTCCTCAGTTTCTTCAGAGTCATCAGAACCTGGATGAATTTTTGATCCGCCTGAAAATTGGCTCAAATCACAACTTGATTTGGGCAAAGGTGTCACCTCCTGAGCCAGTGGACAAAGACACAGGATGGATGATCAAAGTGCATTAATTGCTGCATATGCAAAGTAAATGGCTTGGATGGAACTGCTAGGACACTGGTAACTTCTGCAACTTGCATTTATATGGCATTCTTGGTGCTGTAATGACCCAAGGCACTTCACAGGAGCCAATAGTAAATATAACTTGGCACATTCACACAAAAGCCTATCAAAGAAGTACGCTTTGAGGATGATCTTTAAAGAGGATATTAAGTATGAGGCACAGAGGGTCAGAAAGGAAGCAGCAGAGCTTAAGATCTAGACAGTTGAAAGCACAGCCACCAATGATGAAGCATATTCAACTGGGGGATAAAAGGTGGGGGGGGGGGGGGGGGGGGGGGGTTTAAAAAAAAGGAGGGGGGAAAAGCACAGATCCCAGTGGGTTGTGGAGCTGGAAGATATTGCAGAGTAGGGAGGGCAAAATCACAGAAGCATTTGAAAAGAAGAATGAGCTTTTTTAAATAGAAATGGATTTTAACTTGCCGGACCTCAAGGCAATATAGATCACTAAGCACAGGTTGAGGAAGGAATGGAATGTGGTGCAAATTAAAATATGGGTGGAAGAGATTTAGAGGATGGAACATTGGCCAGGAGTCAAGTACAGGTAGTTCTCTTATAACCACATAGCTACGTTCCAGTGAAAACTTGCTTAATGGAAATAATCGGGCCTATGGGAAAGGTGGAGTTAGGGGTAGACCAGCAAAAAAATATCACTCACGATTGCTCAAAAAAAAAATTCACCCAAAATTCTAACGCAAAGTACAGCACAGCCTGAATGAAGGCTGAAATCATATTTATTAACAAAACAAAAGTAAATTTAACAGTACATTTAAAAAATGTAAGAAAGCTGCTCTCTGTACAGTACCTCTCACAGAAAACTGTTCTGTCAGCAGATGACATTGGTGCATGTGCAGAACGGTACGAAGACTGGCACCAATGTCGTGCATGCATGGACACTGGTGCATGTACTGAATGGCAAGAACATTGCTACACGCACAGAACAAAACACGTGAACCGATCCCCGCTGGAATTGTGCTGTCAACGGAGGTAAGCTCCCTAATTCTCCACTGATGTTACAGCCAAATCACGCTGCTGAAACACACGTTATCCCAGAACTACCTGTACAGAGATACCAAAGGTGTGACTGATGGCTTCAATATCAGATGGGTTTAGGCAAGGCCTGAGTGGGGCACACTGGAGCTGAAATACTGACGGATGTCTTATAGAGTCAAAGGTGCAGGTTAGGGTCAAGTAACAGAGTCAGAGAGATGTACAGTATGGAACTAGATCCTTCCGTCCAACTCATCCACATGCCAAGATTACAAAATCTGAAGCAGTCTCAAACTCGTGCAGAAGTGGGTGACGATGTTTGCATGGGACATAACAGTACAGGATATCCGATAAGCAACTGACACACAGCAAGGGTCAATGAAGGTCAAGGTGGATGCCATCATTCTCAAAAATGCATGCATTGACATGAGTGTAAGGAAGACAATACAGTATAATAATACTATATTGACAAATATAATACTTACAATTGCCACCAATGAGAGACTCAATTCGTTCTCTGCGTCTCTGTCGTAATCGGTGAACCATAAAGAGGAGCAGCGAGAGGATAAGGAAGGAGGAGATGCAGCTCACAATCAAACGCATTCCACTCGCCATAGAATCAAAAATACTGCTGCCATCTGTAGACATAAGAGTTACATCAGCACATGATTCACACAGATACTGTCACTCACGCTCAGCAATTCTGACAGAAGACAGCACTGATGTACTCCAAACAGCAGCCAACAGAAAGCTGTCCATGAGAACTGGGAGCGGCCTGTATTTTGAGAGTCTGATCTAAACTCAACACAAGGGGGAGGAATCAAAGATAACATCACATACAAGGAAACATTAGATTACACTAGTATGTATTAATCTCAACCAATCAAATTGAATCAAGTCTCAGTTGATTAATTCATATAAAACCCAAAGCCAAATTGATAATTTATAACTTCATTAAATCTGCTTAGCAACCAAATTGAGAAGATAATGTTAATTTAACTAACATGGATAGTGAATTACAACCAAATTGTTTTGAGTAATAAGCAAAAACATTTTTGTTAACCTCCATATAAAATAGGGGCATCAGCACTGAAGAAACAGTTGATTTGGGGGTGTGGGGTCGTCCTTATTCAAGTATAAAAGTTTAATAATCTAATAAATAGAGGCATGGCAGGGTGGAAAATACATCCTGTGCCATGTGGGAACTCCAGGACTAGTCCGGTGCTCTGGACAATCCCAATTTTGGGAAGAGCCAGCAGTCATCAGTTGATTTTTAAACTTGAGCAGCAGCTGGTGTCAATGGCCAGCATTTATTGTCCATGCCAACTGCCCTTGAGGTGGTGGTGGTGAGCCACCTTCTCGAATTACTGCAGCCCATGTGCTGTAGGTTGACTCAAAATGCCATTAAAGAGGGAGTTCCAGGATTTTGACTCAGTGACAGTAAAGGAATAGCAATATACAGAGGAATCTCTATTATCCAAAGGAGATGGGCGGGCAGGATTTTGTTCGGATAATTGATTATTCGGGTAATTGATTTACCTTAAAACAAAGGAAGCCATACTGAATGCAATTCTTAAAAAAGCACGTTTACAGAGTTTATATTTCATTCAATTGCTAAAATTTGTACAAACACTGGATATCACTTAAAAATTCAGGATATTTTACAAATCAAATTACTTTTTGTATAGATAAAATTCATTAAGGTGGAGGCCGGTTATTACTTTTCAAAGAAAATATCTAGCCGCTGTTGCTTGAGGTGCTTCTGTCTTTTTTTTTGGTGAACAATAACACTTTGACAAAGATGCATCAACTTAACAGCACTGACATTGTCTTGTGCTTCATACCACTCCATGAAAAATCACAAACTGTTGATAGCTTCGTTAATGGGGACTGCAGGTGGTGTTGGTATCTGGTTTTCCCTATCATCCACGGTGTCCGTACTTTTCCACTGTTCTTAGAGTCATAGAGATGTACAGCATGGAAACATACTCTTTGGTCCACACCAACCAGATATCCCAACCGCCATATCCCTCCAAAGCCTTCCTATTCATATACCCATCCAAATGCCTCCTAAATGTTGCAATTGTACCAGCCTCCACCACATCTTCTGGCAGCTCATTCCATACGCGTACCACCCTCTGCATGAAAAAGTTGCCCCTTAGGTCTCTTTTATATCTTTCCCCTCTCACCCTAAACCTATACCCTCTAGTTCTGGACTCCCCGACCCCAGGGAAAAGACTTTGGCTATTTATCCTATCTATGCCCCTCGATTTTGTAAACCTCTATAAGGTCACCCCTCAGCCTCCGATGCTCCAGGGAAAACAGCCCTAGCCTGTTCAACCTCTCCCTATGGCTCAAATCCTCCAACCCTGGCAACATGCTTGTAAATCTTTTCTGAACCCTTTCAAGTTTCACAACATCTTTCTGATAGGAAGGAGACCAGAATTGCATGCAATATTCCAACAGCGGCCTAACCAATGTCCTGTACAGCCGCAACATGACCTCCCAATTCCTGTACTCAATACTCTGACCAATAAAGGAAAGCATACCAAATGCCTTCTTCACTATCCTATCGACCTGCGACTCCACTTTCAAGGAGCTATGAAACTGCACTCCAAGGTCTCTTTGTTCAGCAACACTCCCTAGGACCTTCCCATTAAGTACAGAAGTCCTGCTAAGATTTGCTTTTCTAAAATGCAGCACCTCACATTTATCTGAATTAAACTCCATCTGCCACTTCTCAGCCCATTGGCCCATCTGGCCCAGATCCTGTTGTAATTTGAGGTAACCCTCTTCGCTGTTCATTACACCTCCAATTTTTCTTCCATGACTATGTTAAAAATCTGATCATTGCTGAGTGTCTCTGTTCTGAAGTCGTTGCCAGTTTACCCAAGCATCAATCTCAGCCTCTACAAAGTTTCCTAATCCCAGCTGTCTGCAGTTTTCGGTGATTTCAGTGGGTACCCTATGATCTGGACGGGGGTCCTCTGCACTGTCACGGCTAACAACATGCAAGCCATTGTAACAACAGTCTGCAACTGTTGAAGGCTTGATGCGGTCCCAAGATATAGCAACAAATGAACATCCTTGACTGTGGATGACTTCATAATTTGCTGCATTCCTTTGTCCACATAGTTTTTATTAAGGCACATATCGTGCTACGGAGATAATATTTCTTCATTATTGCAATGATTCTCTGATCGAGTGGCTGTAACTTTGAAGTGGTCGAAACAAATAGTTGACAGCTCCGTCTGGTGATTCTAATTGGCTGCCTTTCATAGCAATGACAACATGGGGTTCAAACAGCAGAAGGGCACTTTGCTCAAGTCCAATGCTTGCTAAATGACGGCAGGTACAAATTCTTCCTAAAATCAGGGTGAAAAAAAGTGGGTGTGTCATCCATGCCTTGTCTTGTTGATTTGTACTTTGTGGAAAACGAGTTCTTGAAGCAATGTGGATTAGCATAACGCCAGATGCAGACAAGCAGTAATTTATGAGTGCCGGTGGCGTTGACAGAAGGGAAACTAATGTGATCCTTTTGTACTTTACGTCCCGACACCTGCTTTTCGGCAGTGGATGCAATCGTCTTGTCCGGCAATGCACATCGTATAATTGTTCAAGTTCATAATTTCCTTTACGGATGACGGATTGTTGTTTCTGTGCCCTTCCACAGTGCTGTCATCCACGGACTTCTGCTCTCCAAGAACACCGAGTTGCCGAATGCCGTGATGATGTTTGAAACACTGTAACCAGCCCAATGATATGCTTGCGATGGGCCTCATCGGCATGGAGTCATTCATGGAAACTGGTAGCTTTTTCTCGTATCATCGGGCCAGATACGGGCACCCCCTTTTCACCTGCTGTGAAAACCACAAAAATACGGCTTGATAGAGTTGCTCATCTTTCGCTGACATCATGGATTTTCTTTTTAATGCATTTGAAGTGTCACTTTGGTTGATAAATTTCTTGATTGATGGTCTTGCTTTCCCGATGAAAGATATTACTGCTGTTCCAATGTTGTAATCTTCTGCAATCTTTGATGCTTTTCACCATGATGCAGATGTTGTAAAATCTTGCTTTTCGGTTCACAGAACACAATATTACAGCGCAATACAGGCCCTTTGGCCCTCGTTGCTGCGCCAACCTGTGAAACCAATCTGAAGCCCATCTAACCTACATAATTCCATTTTCGTCCAATGACCATATAAATATCCTTCAAGTTGGCGAGTCTACTACTGTTGCAGGGAATGTGTACTACACCCCCTCTACCACACTGAGTAAAGAAACTACTTCTAACATCTGTGTTTTATCTATCACCCCTCAGTTTAAAGCTATGCCTCCTCGTGCTACCCATCACCATCCGAAGAAAAAGGATCTTACTGTCTACCCTATCTAACCTTGATTATCTTGTATGTCTCAATTAAGTCACCTCTCAACCTCCTTCTCTCTAACAAAAACAGCCTCAAGTCCTTCAGCCTTTTTTCATAAGACCTTCTCTCCATACCAAACATCTAGTTAATTTCTTCTGAACCCTTTCCAAAGCTTCCATATCTTTCCTATAATGCGGTGACCAGAACTGTACGCAATACTCCAAGTGCGGCCGCACCAGAGCTTTGTACAGCTGCAGTATGACCTCATGGCTCCAAAACTCAATCCCTCAACCCATAAAAGCTAACACACCGTTTGCCTTCTTAACAACCCTAATCAACCTGGGTGGCAACTTTCAGGGATCTATGTACATGGACACAGAGATCACTATGCTCATCTATACTACCATGAATCTTACCATTAGCCCAGTACTCTGTGTTACTGTTTCTCCTTGCAAAGTGAATCACCTCACATTTTTCCACATTAAAGTCCATTTATCACCTCTCTGTCCGGCTCTGCAGCTTATCCATGTCCCTTTGTAAACCTGGAACATCCTTCTGCATTATCCACAACTCTAGTGACCTTAGTGTCACCTGCAAATTTACTAACTCATTCTTCTACGCCCTCATCCAGGTTGTTTATAAAAATGACAATCAGCAGTGGCCCCAAAACAGATCCTTGCGGTACACTAGTAACTGAACACCAGAACAAACACTTCCCATCAATCAGCAACATTGTTCTTCTTTCAGCTAGCCAATTTCAAACCCAAACCGCTAAATCACTCTCAATCCCATGCCTCCGTATTTTCTGCAATAGCCTACCGTGGGGAACCTTATCAAACGCCTTACTGAAATCCATATACACATCAACCACTTTACCCTCATCCACTTGTTTGGTCACCTTCTCAAATAACTCAACAAGGCTGGTGAGGTATGAACTACCCTTCACACAACTGTGTTGACTATCCCTAATCAACTTATTCCTTTGTAGACGATTATAAATCCTCTCTCTTTTTCAACATTTCACCCACATCCTCACTAGTCCATAACTATCAGGGTTGTCTCTACTCCCTTTTTTGCACAAGGGGACAATACTTGCTATCCTCCAATCTTCAGGCACTATCCCTGTAGACAATGACAACATAAAGATCAAAGCCAAAGGCTCGGCAATCACCTCCCTGGCTTCCCAGAGAATCCCAGGATAAATCCCAGCCAGCCCAGGGGACTTAGCTATTTTCACACTGTCCAGAATTGCTAATACCTCCTCCTTGTGAACCTCAATCCCATCTAGTCTAGTAGCCCATATCTCGGTATTCTCCTCGACAACATTGTCTTTTTCTGGTGTGAAGACTGACAAAAAATATTCATTTAGCACTTCGCCTGTCTCTTCTGACTCCACGCACAACTTCCCACTACTATCCTTGATTGGCCCTAATCTTTCTGCAGTCATTCTTTTATTCCTGATATATTTGTAGAAAGCCTTAGGGTTTTCCTTCATCCTATCCGCCAAGGACTTCTCATATCCCCTCCTGGCTCTTCTCAACTTTTTCCTAGATCTTTCCTGGGTAACTTATTACTCTCAAGCACCCTAACTGAGCCTTCACATCTCATCCTAACATAAGCCTTTTTCTTCCTCTTGACAAGCCATTCAACTTCTTTAGTGAACCATGGCTCCCATGCTCGACAACTTCCTCCCTGCCTGACAGATACATACTTATCAAGGATCCGCAGTAGCAGTTCCTTGAATAAGCTCCACATTTCAATTGTGCCCGTGCCCTGCATCCTAAACCTTGCCTAATCACATCATAATTGCCTTTCCCCCAGCTATAACTCTTGCCCTGCAATATATACCTATCTCTTCCCATTGCTAAAGTAAACATGATCAAATTGTAGTCACTATCACCAAAGTGCTCACCTACCTCCAAGTCTAATACTTGGCCGGGTTCATTACCCAATACCAAATCTAATGTGGCCTCACCCCTTGTTGGCCTGTCGACCTGCACACATTGGACAAAAACTGACCCACCTGAAGTGCTTGAACCATTGTATTTCCAGGCAATATTTGGAAAGTTAAAGTTCTCTATAACAACTACCCTGTCATTCTTACTTCTATCGAAAATCATCTTTGCTATCCTTTCCTCTACATCTCTGGAACTATTTGAAGGCCTATAGAAAACTCCCAATAGGGTGACCTCTCTTTTCCTATTTCTAACCTCAGCCCATAGTACCTCAGTAGACAAGGCAACCGTTATACTGTCCTTGACTATCAATGCCACACCCTCCCTTCCTTTTACCATCTTTTCTGTTCTTATTGAAATATCTAAATCCTGGAACCTGCAACAACCATTCCTGCTGTGGTTCTGTTCGCCGAACTGGAAGTTTTTGTTGCAAACATTTCGTCCCCTATCTAGGTGACATCCTCAGTGCTTGGGAGCCTCCTGTGAAGCGCTTCTGTGGTGTTTCCTCCGGCATTTATAGTGGCCTGTCCCTGCCGCTTCCGGTTGTCAGTTTCAGCTGTCCGCTGTAGTGGCCGGTATATTGGGTCCAGGTCGATGTGTTTGTTGATGGAGTTTGTGGATGAGTGCCATGCTTCTAGGAATTCCCTGGCTGTTCTTTGTTTCGCTTGCCCTATAATGGTAGTGTTGTCCCCGTCAAATTCATGTTGCTTGTCGTCTACGTGTGTGGCTACTAGGGATAGCTGGTCGTGTCGTTTCGTGGCTAGTTGATGTTCGTAGATGCGGATCGTTAGCTGTCTTCCTGTTTGTCCTATATAGTGTTTTGTGCAATCCTTGCATGGGATTTTGTACACTACATTAGTTTTGCTCATGCTGGGTATCGGGTCCTTCGTTCTGGTTAGTTGTTGTCTGAGAGTGGCTGTTGGTTTGTGTGCTGTTAAAAGTCCTAGTGGTCGCAGTAGTCTGGCTGTCATTTCAGAGATGTTCTTGATGTATGGTAGTGTGGCTAGTCCTTTGGGTTGCGGCATGTCCTCGTTCCGTTGTCTTTCCCTGTCCCTTCTCTACCCTTGTCTCCGAAATGGTCACAACACTTCCATGCTGGAAGTTTGCCCACCTAATTCCAGATGCTCCTGGCACTGAAGTAAACACACTTCAAACCAACTTCTTGCTTGCTGAGGCCCTCTTGCGACCTTGAAACCTTATTTCGGACCTCACTACTTGCAACCTCCTGTACACTCGAACTACAATTTGGGTTCCCATCTACCTGCTGAATTAGTTCAATTGCCAATGCTGTCAGCTTTCTCTTCACAGACATGGTAATAGCAACTCAACAACTTATAACAGATATGTACTCAGAACAAAGTTGCAGCGGGAATGAATACACCACTGATTTTGTCATGCATTTAAATCCTTCAGCATGTCAGTCATTTTTATGTGTTAAAATTATTTTAACACTGCTACAGTTGACCAACTGAGATTGTTGCACCAGTGTCAGTGACACCTCTTTGATGTAACATTTGTACATCTTTTTCACTTTTAATCATTTAAACAAAAGACGCGATCATCGCACCATTTTTGGTAACACATCTCAGCTGTAACGGTTTTATGGGACCTTTAGATCTTGCTTGGATAATCCACAATTCTGATAATTATGTTCGGATAATCAAGGTTCCTCTCTATTTCCAAGTCAGGATGGTGAATGACTTGCAGGGGAACTTGCAGGTGGCATTTTGAGTGCGAGCAGCAGCTGAGTTTAAACAAACCCGGAAGGCTACAGCTAAGGTGAGACAGTTTGTTTTAAAATTACTTACCGGTAGCGGGCAGCGGTGTTTTTTTTTCTCTTCACAGAAAGAGCGGGAACAGCAGGGGGAAGTGACGACGACCAGAGGGGCAGCCAGAAGCTGGTATAGCACAAGCTTACCTGGGTAGGTTTGTTTTCCTATAAAAGTGCGCAGGAGAAGAACCCGAGGCACTACAGAGGTAGTGCCTCCCACCCTCCCTCCTCCTCTAACCTAATAATAAGACCCGTTGTGGTAAGTAGGTAAGGGCTGCATTTTGCTTGTTCTATTCTTTAGACCTAGTTTTTTTTTAAAAAGGTTACTTTTAGAGGGATGGCAGTGAAGGCAGTGCAATGTTCCTCTTGCAACATGTTTGAGGTGAGGGATGCCATGGTCGTCCCTGCTGATTACACTTGCAGGAAGTGCACCCATCTCCAGCTCCTCCAAGACCGTGTTAGGGAACTGGAGCTGGAGTTGGATGAACTTAGGATCATTCGGGAGGCAGAGGGGGTCATAGATCGGAGCTTTAGGGAAGTAGTAACTCCAAAGATTGCAAACAGATGGGTGACAGTGAGGGGGACTGGGAGGAAGCAGCCAGTGCAGGGACCCCCTGCGGCCGTTCCCCTCAAGAACAAGTATACCGTTTTGGATACTTGTGGGGGGACGACTTACCAGGGGTAAGCAATGGGGTTCAGGCCTCTGGCACGGAGCCTGTACCCGTTGCTCAGAAGGGAAGTGTGGAGAAGAACAGAGCAATAGTTATTGGGGACTCGATAGTTTGGGGCACAGATCGCCGGTTTTGTGGGGGCGAGAGAGACTCACGTTTGGTATGTTGCCTCCCAGGTGCAAGGGTACATGATGTCTCTGATCGTGTTTTCTAGGTCCTTAAGGGGGAGGGGGAGCAGCCCGAAGTCGTGGTCCACATTGGCACCAACGACATAGGTAGGAGGAGGGCTGAGGATGTTAGGCAGACTTTCAGGGAGCTAGGTTGGAAGCTCAGAGTTAGAACAAACAGAGTTGTTGTCTCTGGTTTGTTACTGGTGCCACGTGATAGAGAGTCGAGGAATAGGGAGAGAGAACACTTAAATGCGTGGCTACAGGGATGGTGCAGGAGGGAGGGATTCCGGTATCTGGATAACTGGGGTTCTTTCTGGGGAAGGTGGGACCTCTAAACAGGATGGTCTACACCTGAACCTGAGGGGCACCAGTATCCTTCGGGGGAGGTTTGCTAGTGCTCTTTGGGGGGGGGGGGGGGGGTTTAAACTAACTCTGCAGGGGCATGGGAACCTAGACTGTAGCTTTAGGGTGCAGGACCTGGAGTGTAGGGAGGTTAGGAACATGGCATCAATCTCAAAGGAGGGTGCCTGTAAACAGGAAAGTGGCTTGAAGTGTGTATACTTCAATGCAAGAAGTGTACGAAATAAGGTAGGTGAACTTGCAGCGTGGGTTGGTACCTGGGATTTTGATGTTGTGGCTATTACAGAGACATGGGTAGAACAGGGACAGGATTGGCTGTTACAGTTTCCAGGGTTTAAATGTTTTAGTAGGGTCAGAGGTGGGGGTAAAAGAGGGGGAGGTGTGGCATTGCTTGTCAAAGATAGTATTACAGCGATGGAAAGGACGATAGATGAAGACTCGCCATCTGAGGTAGTTTGGGCTGAGGTTAGGAATAGGAAAGGTGAGGTCACCCTGTTAGGAGTTTTCTACAGGCCTCCTAATAGTCCTAGAGACGTAGAAGAAAGGATTGCGAAGATGATTCAGGAGAAGAGTGAAAGTAATATGTTGGTTGTTATGGGGGACTTTAACTTTCCAGATATTGACTGGGAAAGCTATAGCTCGAGTTCGTTAGATGGGTCGGTGTTTGTCCAATGTGTGCAGGAGGGTTTCCTGACAATATGTAGACAGGCCAACAAGAGGTGAGGCCATACTGGATTTGGTTCTGGGTAACGAACCAGGCCAGGTATTAGAATTGGAGGTAGGTGAGCACTTTGGGGACAGTGACCACAATTCGGTGACTTTTACTCTAGTGATGGAGAGGGATAAGTGTGCACTGCAGGGCAAGAGTTATAGTTGGGGGCAGGGAAATTATGATGCGGTGAGGCACGACCTAGGATGCGTGGCTTGGAAAAGTAGGCTTCAAGGCATGGGCACAATTGATATGTGGAGCTTGTTCAAGGAGCAACTATTGAGTGTCCTTTATAAGTATGTACCTGTCAGGCAGGGAGGAAAGGGTCGTGTGAGGGAGCCGTGGTTTAATAAGGAATTGAAATCCCTTGTAAAATGGAAGAGGGCGGCCTATGTAAACAGGAGGCATGAAGGTTCAATTGGGGCGATTGAGAGTTATAAGGTAGCCAGGAAGGATCTGAAGAGAGAGCTAAGAGCAGCAAGGAGGGGACATGAAAGGTCCTTAGTTTGTAGGATTAGGGAAAACCCTAAGGCTTTCTATAGGTATGTCAGGAATAAAAAAATGACTGGGTAGGAATAGGTCCAGTCAAGGATAGTAGTGGGAAGTTGCATATGGAGGCTGAAGAGGTTGGGGAGACACTGAATGAATACTTTTCGTCAGTATTCACTCAGGAACAGGACATTGTTGCCAATGTGAATATTGAGTCACAATTAATTAGAATGGACAGCTTTGAGGTATGTAGGGAAGAGGTGTTGGAAATTCTGGAAAGGGTGAAAATAGATAAGTCCCCTGGGCCTGATAGCATTTATCCTAGGATTCTCTGGGAAGCGAGGGAGGAGATTGCAGAGCCATTGACCTTGATTTTTATGTCCTCGTTGTCTACAGGAATAGTGCCAGTAGACTGGAGGATAGCAAATGTGGTTCCCTTGTTCAAGAAGGGGAGTAGGGATAACCCTAGTAACTATAGGCCGGTGAGTCTCACTTCTGTTGTGGGCGAAGTCTTAGAGAGAATTGTAAGGGATAGGATTTATGAACATCTGGATAGGAATAATGTGATCAAGGATAGTCAGCATGGTTTTGTGAAGGGCAGGTCGTGCCTCACAAACCTTATTGAATTCTTTGAGAAGGTGACTAAGGAGGTAGACGAGGGTAAAGCGTTAGATGTGGTGTATATGGATTTTAGTAAGGCGTTTGATAAGGTTCCCCATGGTAGGCTACTGCAAAAAGTACGGAGGTATGGCATTGAGGGTGAGTTGGAGGTTTGGATTAGGAATTGGCTGGCTGGAAGAAGACAGAGGGTAGTAGTTGATGGTAAAGGTTCATCTTGGAGTGCAGTTACTAGCGGTGTTCCGCAAGGATCTGTTTTGGGACCATTGCTGTTTGTCATTTTTATAAATGACCTGGGGGAGGGGCTAGAAGGTTGGGTGAGCAAGTTTGCGGATGATACGAAAGTCGGTGGAGTTGTTGACAGTGAGTCAGGTTACAGCGGGATATAGATAAGCTGCAGAACTGGGCAGAAAGGTGGCAAATGGAGTTCAATGTAGGTAAGTGTGAGGTGATTCACTTTGGTAAGAGTAACAAAAAGACGGGGTACTGGGCTAATGGTCGGATACTTGGTAGTGTGGATGAGCAGAGGGATCTTGGTGTCCATGTACACAGATCTCTGAAAGTTGCCAACCAGGTAAATAGTGCGGTGAAGGCATATGGCGTACTGGCTTTTATTGGTAGAGGAATTGAGTTCTGGAGCCCTGAGGTCATGTTGCAGTTGTATAAGACTCTGGTGCTGCCGCATCTGGAGTATTGTGTGCAATTTTGGTCGCCATACTATAGGAAGGATGTGGAGGCATTGGAATGGGTGCAGAGGAGGTTTACCAGGATGTTGCCTGGTATGGCAGGAAGATCGTATGAGGAAAGGCTGAGGCACTTGGGGCTGTTTTCATTGGAGAAAAGAAGGTTTAGAGGTGTACAAAGTTTGTGTGAAGATTTGTAGCTCGGGTGCTCATTGTTGTGGTTCTGTTCGCCAAGCTGGAAGTTTTTGTTGCAAACGTTTCGTCCCCTGGCTAGGCGACATCATCAGTGCTTGGGAGCCTCCTGCGAAGCGCTTCTTTGATGCGAAGCGCTCCACTATAAACACCGGAGGAAACATCAAAGAAGCACTTCGCAGGAGGCTCCCAAGCACTGATGATGTCGCCTAGCCACGGGACAAAACGTTTGCAACAAAAATTTCCAGCTCGACGAACAGAACCACAACAACAGAGGTGTACAAGATGATTAGGGGTTTAGGTAGGGTTGACCATGAGAACCTTTTTCCACGTATGCAGTCAGCTATTACGAGGGGGCATAGCTTTAAATTAAGGGGTGGTAGGTATAGGACAGATGTTAGGGGATTCTTTACTCAGCGAGTCGTGAGTTCATGGAATGCCCTGCCAGTAGCAGTGGTGGACTCTCCCTCTTTATGGGCATTTAAACGGGCATTGGATAGGCATATGGAGGATAGTGGGCTAGTGTAGGTTAGGTGGGCTTGGATTGGCGCAACATCGAGGGCCAAAGGGCCTGTACTGCACTGTATTTTCCTATGTTCTATGTTCTAAGTTCCATATATCTGCTGTCTTGTCATTCTCAATGGAAGTGTTTGTGGGTTTGGAAGGTGCTGTCTGAGGATCTTTGGATAATTTCTGCAATTCACTTGTAAATAGTACATGCTGCTGCTGCTACTGAGCGATAGAGATGGAGGGAGTGGATGCTTGTGGATATATTGCCAATCAAGCAGATTGCTTTACTCGGAATAGTGTCAAGCTTCTTGAATATTGTTGAAGCTGCACCCATCCATAAAAGTGAGGAATAATCGATCACATTCCTGACTTGTGCCTTGCAAATGGCAAATAGGTTTTGGGGACTCAAGAGGTGACTTACGCAGCTGAGTATTCCTAGCCTCTGACCTGTTTTTGTAATCACTTTTTATGTGGCAAGTCCAATTAGGTTTCTTTTTAATGGTAACCGCCAGGATGTTGATAATGGGGTATTCAGTGATGGTAACTCCATTGAATGTCAAGGGGTGGTGTTTAGATTGACTCTTATTGGAGATAATCTTGTCTGGCATTTGTGTGGTGTGAATGTTACTTGCCATTTGTCAGCCCAAGCCTGGATATTGTCTAGATGTTGCTGCATTTGAACATGGACTGCTTCAGTATCTGATGAGTCGGGAATGTACTATTTACAAGTGAGCATGTGCAAACATCAGCTAATATCCCCACTTCTGATCTTATGATGGAGGGAAGGTCATTGATGAAGCAGCTGAAGACAGTTAGGCCTATGACACTATCCTAAGGAGCTCTTGAGCAATGTTCTGAAGCTGAGATGACTGACCTCCAACAAAATTCATCCCAGGAAGCAATCATCCCAACATCAACAAACGAAGCTGCATTAGATTATTATTTCAACGAGTTACCACACACTGCAGGACAAAGGAACTACGAAGAGCAGAGAAATATCACCTATACAGTGTATTCAAAAAGAATGGATATTCATCAACACAGTACGCCGATTTCTCAGCAACAAACCCAAACAAGCAGTCAAAACACATCCAGAAACCCTAGCCATTCTCTCCTACATCAAAGACATCTCGGAAATGACTGCCAGACTACTCAGACCCCTTGACATCCTGGTAACCCACAAAGCAGATAATGAACTTGAAGGACCCTATACAGACAATAAACAAAACTAATGTCATTTACAAAATACCTTGCAAGAACAGTAACAAACACCACATTGGACAAACAGGCAGAAACCTAGCCACCAGGATACATAAACATCAACCAGCCACGAAAAGACATGACCCACTCTCACTAGTATCCTTACATACAGATGAGGAAGGACACTACTTCGACTGGGACAACACATCTATCCTAGGGCAAGCCAGAGAGATGCGCGAGAATTCCCAGAAGCATGGCATTCCAAGCGCAACTCTATCAAAGAACACATTGACTTGGATTCCATTTACCACCACCTCAGAAAAACAGGAAATGACATCACCACAGGAAATTATGTCACAAACCCAAGGAAACCTAAACGCATAAATAAAAAGCAGGCCATACCACCAGGGCTTCATCTGGAGGCTCACTGATGATGTCACCTAGTATGGTGACAAAACGTCTGAAACCAAACCTTCCAACTCAGCGAGCAAACCTACATCCAGAACCTCAACCTGAGCTTCAAATCTTCTCAAAACTCACCATCACTGAGCAGGTGCAGCTTGATAGCACTGCTGAAGACACTTTCCATCATATTACTGATGATCAAGAGTAGGTTGATAGCAATAACTGGCTGGGTTAGATTTGTTCCTGCATTTTCTGTACAGGATATATTTGGGTAATTTTCTACATTGCCAGGTAGATGCCAATGTTGTAACTGTACTGGAAGAGCTTGGCTAGAGTAGCAGCAAATTCTGGAACACGTCATCAGTACTATTGCAAGAATGTTGTCAGAGGCCAGTGTCTGCAATATCCTGTTCTTCCAACTATTTCTTGAGATCACGTGGAGTGAATTGAATTAGCTATAAACTGGTATGTGTGATGCTGGGGAACACTGAAGGAGATCAAGATGAATCATCCACTCAACACTTGTGGCTGAAGATATTTACAGAGCCTTCACCAGTGAGTTAATTGCCCACCTCCATTCACAACTGGATATGGCAGGACTTTGGAGGTTAGACCGGATCTATTGGTCCTTTGACTCTGTCTATCACTTGCTGCTTATGCCGTGTGGCATGCAAATACTCCTGTTTGGTCGCTTCACCAAGCTGACACCTAATTTTTAAGTACACATGGTGTTGCTCCTGACATGCTCTTCGGCACTCTTCATTGAACCATGATTGATCCCCTGATGAAAGTTCAGCCCTTCCCGATGAAGGGCTTATGCCTAAAACATTGATTCTCCTGCTCCTCAGATGCTGCCTGACCCGCTGTGCTTTTCCAGCACCACACTCTCTACTATCACTGATCCCCCAACTTGGTTTTAGTGATTCAAGGGTTCTTTAGACTGGAAGGAGGAATACAGTGAGATTCGCAAAGGCTAGCCCTACTCTTCCTGATCTATATTAATGACCTAGTCTTGGGAATATAAAACACAATTTCAAGATTAGAAAATGGCACAAAACGTGGCAGTATTGCAAACTGTAGGGAGACTGGTGATAAATGTCAAGAGGACACAGACAGGCAGAGATGTGGCAGATAAAGATTGATTTAGAAATGTAAACTGATTCATTTTGATCAAAATAAAATCCAACTTCTAAAGGGAAAGCAGAACAAAGAAATTTGGGGCACACATGCACAAATCACTGACGATGATAGACAGGTTGAAAAGTGGTTAACAAATCAAATAGGATTCTGAGCTTTTTATATAAAAAAAGTGCATAAAAAGTACAGAAGTTACAACAAATTCACAGTTCAGCCCAATCTGTAGCAGAGTCCAGTTCTTGCGGC
The DNA here is from genome assembly GCF_037043375.1 of Chiloscyllium plagiosum. Lineage (NCBI taxonomy): Eukaryota > Metazoa > Chordata > Chondrichthyes > Orectolobiformes > Hemiscylliidae > Chiloscyllium > Chiloscyllium plagiosum. The sequence continues at coordinate 61,001,066 of NW_028270162.1, forward strand.
CACTTTTAGGAAGGTTTCAAGGAGCGTAGAAAAACTTCCCAAAAATGTTTCTTCTGGAACATAGCTTCGAAAAGCTGTGGCCACCCTCCTTGGAAAAGTAAAGTTTAAGAGATTTGATGTGGCTATTCAGATCTACCAGTGGCCTGATTACAGTAGATAAAGACAGACTGTTCCCAATGGAACAATCAAGAACTAGAGCACTCTCCTCCCATGCAGGATAAATGTCCAGTATAAATAAAAGCCAGCGATACCCATATTACCTGAGTAAATTAAAAAAGCCCTTGAACTGGTAATGTTGCGAAATACAAGATGAGAAGCTTTGACAATACATGTCTTTTTTCAGCAATACTCAAGATTGCACAGTTGTGTTAACATTGCCTGAAGGAATGCTTGGTGACACAGTAAGAAAGACAACATCCATAAGAATTAGATGTAACAACATGGAGAAAAGTGAATGTGAACATGGTGTACTTGGATTTCTACAAGCCTTTTGTTTAGGTACTCTATCAAAAATTACTACACAAGAAAGGCTCCAGTGTAGGGAGCAGCTTGGTTAGCTTTGACAGAAGATTGGGTAGCTAACAGAAAGCAGAGTGTAGGGGTCAATGACACAATGAGCTGTCACTAATTGAGCCACTGAGGTCAGTGCTAAAATCTCAACTACTTTAACTCATAGCAATAACTTGCATTGTTATGATGTGGAGGTCAAATCCCTCAGTTAATTAAAACCTCACCTCACAATCTGTTAAAATGTAATTGACAGAGAAATCCTAATTTTCACTAGTTAAAGAAAAAAATAAGTTTATTTTCCTAACTCTTAATAGTGAACACTAAACAATAACTTTTAGCAAATTAGAGCCCCCCTTTATCTTAACTCCTTAAATATCTGACTCCAACTCTATAAAAAAGTGCTGTTCAAATAACAGATTTATTAAACATTACATTAACTTAATTTCAAGACCACATAGTCTTTGCCTTCTCTGCGGTCTTCAATCACCCCCCCCCCCCGCTGATCTCCCTTTCTTTTTACTACAAATATGTTTTCCATGAAAAGGTACCTTTGGTAGAGAGTACCTTCTAATTTCTTTAAGAGCAACATTTATTTTAGATGGGCAGAGAGCTGTCTAGCTTTAAGACAGTTGCTCTATTCGGTGCCAGTTGCTCTCCCTCTAATTTTCAAAATGCTGGGTTTATATACTCCCCGTGACACATTAAATTCTTATAATTGGCTTCTGGTATCCGGGGCATATTTTAAACTAACTGGTTAAATTTGAATTCTTGTCGAAACAGCAACCAAAACTCAGGTATCCATTTAACAGCCAATTGTTACATGGTTCTATTTTCGAACAGAAAAATGTGTTGCTGGAAAAGCGCAGGTCAGCGAGCACTCAAGGAGCAGGAGAATCGACGTTTCGGGCATAAACGTCGATTCTCCTGCTCCTTGGATGCTGCCTGACCTGCTGCGCTTTTCCAGCAACACATTTTTCAGCTCTGATCTCCAGCATCCGCAGTCCTCACTTTCTTCTATTTTGGAACAGCCCATCTCCCAGCCTTTCCACTCAGGCAGCTGAGCCTGCACTTAAGTTTACTGCAATTTTCAGAAAACACTATTTTAAAGTGAACATACATGCTTTCGACTTCGCAACAGCATGAAGAGACAAATGCATTGTTGCCAAATTTGCTTATGACCCAAAGGTAAGTAAGGATCTTAAGTTGCCAGTATCTGTGGCATAGCCACTGCACAAGCCTTGTGGAGACAAATTCCCGACTTTAAAACAAGAGTATCCTGTATGGTAATATATGGCTGTCCCACTGTGTAAAACAAATTTATTAACTCAAATCTGAGTATCCACGAGACACTGGAGGATGATCAGCTGCATAATTATATTCAATCATAATCTGTAATTATATATTACCCACTCTATTATTTCCATCAAGCTGGGAGATCATAGCCATAGAGCACAGAAACAGGCCTTTCAGTCCAATATGTCCAAGGTGACCAAATATCCAAATGTGACCTAGTCCCATTTGCCAGCATTTAGGCAATTTCCCTCTAAAGCCTCCTACTCATATACCCATCCACATGCCTTTTAAATGGTGTAATTGTACCCACCTCCACCACTTCCTCTGATAGATCGTTCAACACATGCACCACCCTGTGTGTGAAGAAGTTACCTCTCAGGTCCTTATTGAATCTTGCCCCTCTCACCTTAAACCTATGTCCTCTGGTTTTGGACAACCCCACCCTAGGAAAAAAGACTCTGGCTATTCACCCTTTCCATGCCCCTCATAATTTTATAATCCTCTTTTAGGTCACCCCTCAGCCTCAGATGCTCCAGGGAAAAAGATCCCCAGCCTATTCAGCCTCTCCCTACAACTCAATCCCTCTAGTCCAGCCAACATTGTTGTAAATGTTTCCTGCACCTTAAATTTAACATCCTTCTTATAAAAGGGTCACCAGAATTGTACGCAGTATTCCATAAATGGCCTCACCAATGTCTAGCACAGCCGCATCAGATCTTGTCTGAATGCAGATTAAAGGAGGGCATGTCAGAAGCATTACCAGGCATAACTAAAAATGAGACATCAACCTGATGAAGCTACAACACAGGATGACTTGCATGCTAAGCTGCAGAAGCTACATGTGATAGACTCTGCACTGCAGATCAGGTCAAAGCTCTGCAGTCCTGTCACATCAGTGGCAGACAATTAAAGAACTAATAGGTGGCGGACGTTCTACAAATATCTCCATCATTGATATTAGGATATTCAAGGACATCAGTGCAAATGACAAGGCTTAAGCATTCAATCTAAACCAGAAATATTGAGTGAATGATCCGTCTCAGCCTCCTCCTGAGGTCCACAGCATCACAAATATCAGTGTTCAGCCATTTCAATTTACTCCTCATTGTATCAAGCAACAGCAGATGGGATTGGATACTGTAAAGGCGAAAAGCCCGGACAACATTTCAGTAACAGTACTGAAGACCTGTGCTGCAGATCTGGCTGTACCTCAGCCAAGCTGTTCTAGTACAGCTATGAAACTGACATCTACCTGACAATGTGGAAAGTTCCAAAGGTCCACAAACAAATCTAACCCAGCTAATTACACCTTATCAGTCTACTCTAAACTATTAGCAAAGTGATGGATGCAAGCTCTCTGAGGCTCTGGTTTCCTCCAGGGTCATTTGGCTCCTGACCTCATGTGTAAAGAAAATTAGCTTAACTCCAGAGGTGAGAGTGACTGCCTTTGGCACAACCGCATTTTTACAGACTATGGCATCATGAATCCCTAACAAATATGGAATTGAAGGGAATTGGAGGAAACCTCTCCATTGGTTGGAGTCATACAGGAAGATGATTGTAATTGTTGAAGATGAATCATATCAATCTCATAGATACACTGGATGTCCTCAGGGTAGCGTCCTAGGCCCAAACATCTTCAGCTGCTTCAATGACCTTCTCTCTATCATCAGGTGAAAAGTGCGGATATTTGCTGATAACTGCACAATGTTCTTTACCATTTTCAACTCCTCAGATACAGTTTGGGTTTATAAGTCACAAAACCTGGACAAGGTTCTGTCTCAGGCTTGAACTGATAAGTGGCAAGAAACATCCACACTGCATAAGTGCCAGACAACAGCCATCTCCAGCAAGTGAGAATATAACCACTGCCCTTGACATTTACTGCCTCTGCATTACTGCTGCTGAATCACTATTGTCAAAAGCCTTCAGGATACCATTGACCAGAAACAGAACTAAACCAGCATATAAATACTGTGGCTACAAGAGTAGGTCAGAGGTGAGGAATTCTGCAGTGACTACCTCAGCTTCTGTCTGCCCATCTACTAAGCAACGATTCAAGATGAGTGATGGAATCCTCCTCACTTGCCCAGATGAATGCAGCTCTTAAGAATATTAATATTCAAGAAGTTTGATGCAGTAACAACAGTGTGTACTGTTGCGAAGTTGGATAGAGTGATTGTAGATTGGAAGTTACAATTTTACAAACACAAAATTCTAAAATACTACAGACATGTCCCTTTAAAAGATCATGCACTTTTTCTGTGTTTGAAGATTAAAATGGATGTCTGTGAACAACATCTTAAAAGTGTGCAAGTACACAGAGAGCACCCAAATTGAAACATTTGCATCTAAAGGCCATACAGTTAACAGGCCAAGCAGCAGTTTTTAACCAAGATAACAACCTTTAAAATTGAGCCAATCAATTTGAACCAGGTACTTAGATACCAAGAGCCTATTAAATTTAAATCTGATGGTTTTGACAACATAGGGCCAATCATATTCTAGGAAATATTGATATGTCATCAAGGGTATAAAAGAAAGGGACACTTGGACAAAGACCCCAAAGCAAACTGCCCATCTGCCAGAGCCAACAGCCCTCAGCTCGAGAGAGAATTGCTGACTCTCACAATCTCATTTATGTACTACAGAAAGCACCATCTAAATAACAATGGACCAATGACAGAGAAGGCATTCCTGATACAAGAATCGATTGAGAAGGCACAGAATATTCCAGAAGACACATAATCTGGCTGTAACTTCGAGAGACTAAATTCTGTTTTTTCCATGTGTGTGTGATGTATATTTCTTGGAACAGCACACCATTAAAATCTTGCTTTATTCAGGAACAGTTTATAGTTAGAAGGGATTTATTGTTTATCAATAGTTTAGTTGAATTGTTCACTGTTAAGAGTTAGATAAATAAATTGTTACTTGTTGATTTTAAAGTGAGTATCAAGGGTTTATTTTGTTAATCATTAGAAGTTGTTGAAAAGCAGGTTTCACACTCTTTTACAGATTATAGGGTTAGGGCTCTTCTTTGGGAGTTTCAGTTTTAGTTCTCAGAGGGCGTCAACCTCTGCTTTATAACAATACCAAGATGCACCAATCTAACTGATTAAGGTTCCATTGTCAACACTTATCAAACTCATAACATCTACCATCTAAAAGGACAAGAGCAGGAGACCTGCAGGGAGTGGAGATCATCCAAAACTCTGCTGAACATGACTTGCCTTGCATCAAGACCCCTTCACCCATCCATCCTTGTAACACACTGACCTACACCGGTACCTGATCCAGCAATGCCTTGGTTTGGAATTCTCATTCCACAATACAGAACAGGAAAACATATTGCAGGTGGCACTTCAGCCTGTGATTGGAGCTGGGAAGGAATAACCATAACACTTAGGTTATGAGTGTGCTTGGATTCAAACAGAAACTTGCATTTATACAACACCTTTCCTGATTTTAAGACTTCCAAATACTTTCCACAGCCAAACATTTGCAAGCTGTCACCACTGGCATAATGTTGGAAAACCTAGTATTTAATCTGCACAAAGCAAGATCCCAAGAACAGCAATGCGATAATGACTTGATCATCTGTCTTATTAATGGTGTTTGAAGGATAAATATTAGTGAGGACATCAGCATAGATTCTCCTGTTCTCTTGGAATCATACCACAACTGACTTTCTACCCACCTCAGTGTCTTATGTGTAACAAATTGCTGCAATTTCATGACTAAAGTCAAAAACTCAAAAGGAGCTACAGTTAATACATTGCAGGCCATTTCCTTTTCGTACGCAACATCTTTGATGTCTGTTTTGAAATGACATTCTCCCACCTCCACTGAACATTTCTGCTTCTTCAATTTATAAATAAGATTCTGGCACGTGGCAAACCCCACCTGGGGATTTGTACCACTTCAAAGCTCAAAGAATGTGTAGTTGCTCACCTCACTGTCTCCTTCCTGTCCACCAATCTTCAGGCTCTTAACCCCAGTCAGTGTTTCCCTGCTGCACTTGAGGACCTGCATTCACTCACCCATCACGTCTACACGTTTGAACAATGGAGCGCGGGACAGGAAAGTGTTGCCCCTGACCTGCTTTACCTGGGTCCAGGCAGGTGAACTTGCAGCATTCCTTCGGGTCCTTTTCGTAGTGTTTACAGCCCTGAGGCCGCTCACACAGAGCTGCCACACACATTTCTGGTTCTCCATTATGGCAGGTGCAGCTCAAACATGGATCATTCCCCTTTGGAGTGAAATACTTGCCCTCGTCCACCACGTTGTCTTTTATATCCACACAGGTTTGACCTAGAAGACAGACATTAGTAAGATGCAAGTTACCGAAAACGAGCTTGTAACCGTGTCAGTTAAATCTCTTTATTCAGCAGAGCTCCATGTTCCTCTCATCCATGAAAGCTGTGAGAGCTGTGCAAGATGTTTGGAGAATTCCACAATTCCATGACTTCAATTAGCTGGATGTCGAGTTCCCAGCAGTCAACCCAGTCTTCTCAGCCAATTACACAGTCACAATACAGAGATTGCGGGAGCTGATCTAAGTGCTAAAACAAGAAAAGGCTGAAGGGTGATTTAAAAAGCCATGAATTAGATTAAAAACTGCTCACGCTCAAAATAACATGCGCAAAAAACACTATTTACTTTGATGCAATTTCCATTTTGTGTTGCACATCAAGTATGCACAATGGCCCTGCACACTGTCAAAACAAATCATACTTCCAGTCACCAACTTCAAATGCTTCAAGTTCTCTCTCTCAAAATTCAGTAATTTTGTTTAAACTTGAGTAAGCTGTCCGATCCTTGCAGTGTTAAATATGGTCACATTCTGATTACTGTATGAAAGTCTCTCCTGTCTTTCTGATGCAACACCTTTGGAGGTTTGGATGGCCTCTTTTTAAGGCAAATCTAGGGTGTTTAACTTCCCTTGTTTGCTCTTTCACAAATGTCTTTCTGTGAACTCATCATATTCTTCCTGTCTTCCCACACCCAATGGTGCTTCCTCCTTGCTTATTTGAGAATCTCCATGCCAGACATCACATCTAATCCTAACAATTGTATCTGAGTCTGTGCTGTGGCCGGGAGTCCACAATGACTTCACTCAAGGCATGTGAGGTAAGAAGGAAGAGGGAGAAACAAAACACAAAAAGAGAAAAAAAAAGCCTATGGAGCAGATGAGCTCCGGCTGTGGAGTCCTAGTCTGCCACCAACTTGTTAGATAACTTTTTACTTCTTTATCTATCTAATTTATTTCTATGATTTTCTACTTTTGTACTCAAGATTGTGCAAAGGCCTGTAATACTGGACTTTTTATTACTTTATTTTTCTAAGCTTTCCCTAAGAATTTGTACTTAAGAATCTGTATTTAGGTATCTTTATACCTAAGATGGTGTCTTAAGTGGCAACTTGTAAACTTTTCACTATACTCATGCAAGTACATGTGACAATAAAGCTAATCCTAACAACTGCTACACAAGTATTCTCTGACATTGTTCACCTGGGACATCAGGTCCTCACTCATGTTCCTAGAAGGCAGGACACCAACACCTCCCTGCATAAGATTTACAAGAAAATCTAACTGTGACTCTAATAATGAAATCCCCAATACCACAAACCTATCTGCTATTATTTGATCATTTGCTTCTTCATTGGCAAGGCACTGGATCAGTGTCTTCATAGTAAGACTAATCCTCGAAAGAGATCATAGAACATTTAGATTCCTCAAGCACCCACTGCTCACCCCTCTATTCAGTCTGACTGCACACTATTAGATTAAATGGTGAGGTAATGTGTCACTTACCTAGGATAAACATCACCAGTGATGGATTTAGCAACACTGACCCAGAATAAACAAGTCCCTTGCCCCCAATCTCGAAACTGAGCCACACTGATCTTGTACTTCACTAGTATCAGGATGTGTAAAGGAGTCTAGCTCAGCCTACAGCGTCAGATGAAACAAAAACAAAAGCTTTCTCAACACCATCAAGGTGACTCAGCCTACAGGGGGAGTCAGGACAAACTGAATTTGCACTTTGAAATCAAAAGGGAGAGATGTGGTCTGGTGGCCTTTCTTGTAGTTGCACCCTTCCAAAACACAACATTGTAAATCATATTCCCTAGATTTGTTTCATGATCTTCAGGGTTTTGGGAGCAGTTGGTGAGCCGACAGTTATCAATATACAGATATTTCCAAGCGTGTACTCACTTCTCTTACAAAGAAATGCTGACTTCTCATTGCAGTTCTCTGCATACCAGCTGTGCAATCCACGGTGCCGTAGGCTGGGCAAGTGGGAGCATTGCAGCTGAGCACATAACACGTTCTCCTGTTCAGAGATAGTCATCCCAAAGAATGTCACCTTCTCTGGGGGAAGAAAAACTTCTGATGAACCTACAGAAGGAAAAAGCAGTGAAATATAATGTGTATTTATAAACAAAAATAGAATGCAGAGGATGGGTGCATGGTGGGAGAACCAGGGAGGGGTTTGTTGGCAGTGTGGGGCCACATAAGGAGTATCAGATCAGACAAAGATATTATGAACAATGAAGAATTTAGCATCCTGCATACTCACTGCTCTTGTAGGCTACTTCCCATTGCCCCTGGAGGGAGGTGTGACTTCGGTTGGTTACCATGTATTGATAGCCAACCCAGAATCTGGAAAATAAACCATTCAGCAAACAGATAATTAATTAATTAATTATCTCCATTTATAGCACATGCTAATACTAATAATAAACCAAGGTTCAAGGAATGGGAGGCTCAAATGATAGCTTGGATAAAATTTGGGCTTAAGGACACACAGCAGCATGCAAAGATAGACTTTCAGCCCAGAACATGGTCAACAGTGATGGTCCTCAAGGGTCAATGAGAAGATGCATTTTGTGCTTTTTTTGCTCTGAATCATTAAGTTAGATGTTAGAATGCAGACTGCAGAATGCTTATAAACCAAGCTTGGGATGACAAATAATTAGGTTGATACCAATCAACTGCATCATGACACAGATAGGTTAGCAGAATAGACAGGGCCAGGTTAGGCAGAATGGATTGCCCCATGGATAACCTATATTAACTTGTTGAGCCAAAGGACCTCACTCTGTTGTGATGACCCAGCGACTCTGTTGTAACTCATAGGAGCATCAACGTTTGGAACCAACCCCACGCCATTCAGCCCGAAGTCCCATCCCATTCATTTTCACTTTGCCTCTTACTCACTCTACTCTAATAATATCCTGCCAACCTCTAACTTGAGCCCCATTCCTCTTCACCACCATGCTCCCTGGCTCGCAGCTGCCCTTTGCATCACACTTCCTTTACCCACTCCACTCCCAACACCACATCTGCTCTCCATGCCCGCTGTCCTCCCACCTCACCCTACCCTTTGCAAGTTCCTCTTCTCTCTATCCACCTCCCCAAAACAGTTTTTAAAAAAAAATTCTACTTTCTTTTGTCCAGAGTCTCACCTGCGCTGGTCCTTGCGGCTCACTGGCCGCTCCTCCAGGTCCCACTCTTCAGCCAGGATGAACCGTAACTCCTGATCAGTCGTAAAGGTGGCCAGTGATCCATTCACTTGCTGACACATCTGGACAGCATCCCAATAGTTCTCGCTGTTTAAATACACTCTGTAACAGCTCGCTGTCCCCTCATAGTGATGCCAGCCAGTTGGGCACTTCCCTACCAACAATAAAAGGCTGAGAGGTTTGTTCAGCTCTTGTATTACAGCAAGTGGAGAAGGATGCAGTACATAAAATTCAGCGAAGGGTGCATAATATCCAAACGGAAAACACCCTGCAGCATTTCACACAGAAGACCATACAGCCCTTTGATTCAGTGTTGGCTTTTTTTGAAAAGCAATAACATTAGCCCCACTCATTCCTCCTTTCCCTAAAATCACTATCTTCTTCACTTATTTACTCAATTCTCTTTTAAAGGCTTATACCAAATCTAGATCCATCATGCGGTGTCTTCCAAATCTCAACATGCGAATGTGTTATCAACCATCACATCACGAGAACCCGTTTCCTTTCATTAACTCGACCTTAATAACTTGATCAAAAGCCCTTTTAGCCTGCTCTATTCTAGCTCAGTTGGTTAGATAGTTGGTATGCGAAGCAGTGTGTCGCCAACAGTGTGGGTTCAAATCCCATCACTGGCTGATGTTACTATGAAGGACTCAATGTCTCCCCTTGCTTGAGCTATGGTGGGCCTCAGGTTAATTTACATTAGTCATCGCTCTCTAATAAGAGAGCTGCCTATGATCTGGTAAGACTGCTGCGACACAAGTGAGTACTGTTGACTGGGTTATGTAACACCAGACTATTGAACAGGTCGGTTTTATTACAGAGGTCCAGGAATGGATACGACAGGAATATACTAACCACAGTCAGTATTGGTAGAACTGGTCCCCACTCCCAGTGAGTGACAGCACTTTTAGCAACTGTGCACGAGAGAGAGCCAGTACTTTCAACAAGTGTTCTCCAGAAGGATTAGGACTCATGATTTCAGAAGTAATTGGTAGATAGAAAAAGTTCTAACATTGAATTGCGATTGATCCCAAAGCATAAACTGGTAACTACTGATAATCTAAGAGCCTTCTGGGTTTAGATGAAAGGTTAGAACAGTAACCTACGTTCCAATTGAAATGACTGACCCATGTTAACAGGGTAAAATCGGCTGTCCTCAGCTCCCCTGCCACGCCCATGTTTAGAGTCCACTGTTTCCTTCACCCGATGTATCTGATGGTCGCCAATTATACCTAGCAGGGAAAAACAGCACTCATTGAAACTGAAGGCAATTGTTGCCACCACCCCCACAAACATTCACTACACAACAACATCCCAATGTTCTTCAACAGCAGTAATATGAGAGACTGGAACACAGAGACCATAGAGTTAGGTTTAAATTAGCGCATTAAAAGAGGAACACAGGGGCTTTGAGGGAGGGGCTGTGTACGCTCTTCACAGGGAAGTTGAAGTTGCTGATAGCTAGGTTGTCTATGGAAAGACATGCAAAAGACTAAATTGCAAGAGTGCAGATATTTTTGAGAGTTATGGAGTTGGAGAAGATTGCACAGTTAGGGAGGAGTGAGGCCAATCGAGGAATTTAATAAGAAAAGGTAAGAATTTTAAGGGATTGTTCAAGGGGGAGCCAATGTAGACTGAAAAGTGACAGGGATTCAATGCAAGTCAAGGCATTAGTGACAACACTCGTGGTAAGTTTTAGTTTATGAAGTGGATAATGGCAGGTCAGGTGGGAAAGGGCCAGAATAGTCAGGTTTAGATTACTGTGTCGGAGTGTTTATTCCATGAGGAAAGGCTAAGCCTCTTTGGAGTTTAAAACAATTAGAGGCCATTGTACTGAGGTGGAGAAGGTTCTGAAGGATATTGACCTGGTAGAGGTTGAGAGGATGTTTCTCCCCCCATAGGGGACTTTAGAAAAAGGTGTCACCTTTTCACAATAAGGGACTTCCCATTTAAGTTCACAATCCAGGTTGGGAGACATTGGTACCTGTGGGAAATACGTTGACTTGGGCAGCATAAAAGAGAGGGCAAGGCTTAGGACTTGCACTCATGTTCTGGGAGGGGAGACAAATGGACCCAAAAGACACAGTGTGGGGCAAAGATTCAAGAGAGCTATCACTAGAAATCCATAAGATTATTGTTATTAAGAAGCTACTGTTACAGAGTCTAAATAGTTTAAAATGAGAAAACATATATAATTTATAAAGAGGCAGACTTTTAGATTTCAGTAAGGAGCATTTCCAAACTTAAGCCAAAGTAAAATAAAATTACAAAGGAAATCAAAGGAAAATAAAGTAAATGTAACTGAATTTAAAATACTAGTAAGATTTCATAGTAAGTTTATACTTATTCTAAGTGTGACAAACAAATTTCAGAGTTACAGAATGGCACATTCGACAATGTACAGAAATAAATATGTCCCCAAACATTGTCACTGGCTACACAGGTTTGAGCTGTGTTTTGGAATTTAAACAGTAGCTAGACTCTCTACTGGGCTTTCACAAGGAAGAGAACCATGTAGGTAGAAAGATGTGGTCATATCACAATTAATAAGCATACTAGCAGAAAGGGAATGGAGACTACCATGCAATCCAAAAATGTCTACTGTGCTTGCTAATCAGTATTCTCCTTTGGAAATTAGTGAAGGCATGCTTCCTCAAGTGAGTGCACCAAAGACAAATCCACGTCACCAAAGGCATCTTGGTGTACAGAAGAGGAGAAAGAAAATGGAAAGGCATCTTTGATAGGGGATTCCACAATCAGGTATTTTCTGCTGCATTACACGCAACTTCAGGATGGTGTGCTGCCCCCCAGCTGCTAGGGTCAATGACATTACAAAATGGCTTCAGGACTCCCTTCTAGGGTAGTAGAATCTGGCAGAAGTCATCTTTCATAGTGATAACACGGACATTGGTAGGAAAAGGGATGAAGTGCTGGAAGTAGATTTTGGGGAGTTAAGGAGAAAATTCAAATGCAGGACCCCTGGAGCAGTGGTGTTAAGATTAGTCCCAGTACTGCATGCTAGTGAGCATAAGAACAGGAGGATCAATTGGTTAAATGTTTGGCTGGATAACTGGTGTAGAAGGGAAGGTCAGATTTCTGAAATATTGGGATCAATTATGGGGCTGGTAGACCTGTACAAGTGAACAGGTTACATTCCTAACAGAACTGGGGCTGATATCCTCACACGAAGATTTGCTAGTGGTATTGGAGTGGATTTAAGCTAACGTGTCAAAGGGATAGTTGAAAATTGTGGTGCTGGAAAAAAAAAAAACAGCAGGCCAGGCAGCATCCGAGGAGCAGGAGAATCGACGTTTCAGACATAAGCCATTGTTAAAGGGATAGGAACTTGACAGGTAACCCAAATGGAAGGAGAAAACCTAAGGCGACTAGAAGACAGGAGAAACAAAGTCGAGCATCCAGCATGTCTCAAATGCAGAATGCAGAAGATAAAGTTAAGAATTCTCTACTGGAATGCACGCAGCATCTCAATAAGATAGTTGATCTAAAGGCACAAATAGAGACAAATGGTTATGATATAATTACCAGTAGAGAGACATGGCTATCTGGTGACCACAATTAGGAACTGAATGCTCATGGATTTTCAATGCTTAGGTATGATAGACAAGAAGGAAAAGAAGGAGTTGCACTGGATAAATGAGATGGGATCAATGCCTCAGTGACAGGATCTCAGTTTGGAAGAACAATTTCTGGAATCTGTTTTGGTGGAGCTAAAAACAGCAAGGGCCACGAAAGAAGTCATATCAAACTCAGACAGTAACTTTGTTTCTCTCTCCACAGATGCTGTCAAACCTGCTGAGTCTCCCTAGCATTTTCTATTTTCATTGCTTCAGACATTGATTTGGTCACCAAACTGTAGTGGTAGTGTAAGGGTATTAATAAGGAGATGAGAGAAGCAAGTACCATGGGCAAATAGTTATCATGGGTGAATTCAACCTGCTTGTAGACTGGGTAAATCCAAAGCTGTGGAGGATGAGTTCCTCAAGTATTACACAGCAACACACCGAGGAGCCAACTAGAGGACAAGCTACTTTAGAGCCAGTATGATGTAATGAAAAGGGCTAATTAACAATGTTGTTGAAAATGAACCGTTACGAATGGGAGACATAACATGACAGAATTTTACACTTTTCTTGAAAGTGAGGGAGTTCAATCTGAAGCAAGGGTGTTTTGAAATTATGAACATGGAACTGTACGGCACAGGAATGGGACCTTCGGCTCTTGATGTTGTGCTGGACATGACACCAAATGAAACAAATCCCTTTTGCCAGCCACTAGTCCAAATCCCTCCATTCCTTGCACATTCATGTGCTTATTTAAAAGTCCCTTAAATGCCTTCATCATATCTGCCTCCAATACCACCCCAGGCAGTGCGTTCCAGACTCGTACCACACTGTGTAGAAAAACTTGCCCCTCACATTTCTTTTGAACTGCTCCCCTCTCACCTTAATTGCATGCCTCCTATGTATTAGATGTACTAGACATCTCACCTCTGGGAAAAAGATTCTGACCATCAACCCTATCTTTGGATCTCAATTTTATAAACTTCTATCATATTTCCCCTCAGCTTCCACAACTCAAGAGAAAACAATCTGAGTTTTTCTCCACATTCGTCCTGCAATTTGGCGACCAGAGCTAAACACAATACTCTAGGTCTGGCCTTACCAAAGTCTTATAAAGTTTTAGCAGGACATCCTGACTCTTGTATTGAATTCCCTGACCAAGACAGACAAGCATGCCATATGACTTCTTTACCACACTATTCACTTGTGTGGCCACTTTCAGGGAGCTATGAACCCCAAGATCTTCTGTACCTCAATGTTGTTCAAAGTCCTACCATTAATTGTATACTTTTCCTTACCACTTGATCTCCCAAAGTGCAACACCTCACACTTACCCAGATTAAACTCCATCTGCCATTTCTCCACCCATACCTGCAGCTGATCTATATCCCACTGCATCCTTTGACAATATTCTACATGATCCATAACTTCACCAATCTTTGTATCGTCTGCAAACTTATTAACTCACCCATCTATGTTTCCATCGAAGTCATTTATATATATCACAAACAGCAGAGGTTCCTGTGGAACACCACTAATCATGGACCTCCAGCCTGAAAAACAACCTTCTGCCATTACCGTCTGTCTTCTATTGGCAAGCCAATTCTGAATCCCTATGGCCAAGTCACTGTGGATCCCATGCATTGTAAATTTCTAGATAAAGCTACTACGAGGGACCTTGTCAAAAGCCTGACTAAAATTCAGGTAAACAACATCCACTACTCTATACTCATTGATCAACTTTGAATTTTTTTTTGAGGAAAAGACAATCAAGTTAACAAGACATGACCTTCTCTTCACAAAGCCATGCTGACTGTCCCTAATTAGGCCATGTTTTTCCAAATGCGTATAAATCCTATATCTAAGAATTCGCTCCAATCACTTCCCAACCACCAACGTGAGACTCACTAGTTTATAGTTTCCTGGATTATCCCTCTTTCCTTTCTTAAACAGAGGAACAAAATTAGCTACTCAGCAATCTCCTTTCTTGCCTCTCTCAATAACCTGGATAGATAACATCAGGACCTGAGCACTTATCTATCTTAATGCTCTTCAAGAGATCCAACATCACTTCTTTCCTGATCTCAAAACGGCCTGCATTTAGTATGCTCCGCACAAATTGCGCACTCATCTCCTGGGTGAATGCATGTAAAGCACTCATTTTGGATCTCACCCTCCAAGCACAAGTTCCTTCCCTTACCTTCTCCCTAGTTATCCTCTTGTTTATAATGTATCTATAGAATGCCGTGGGATTCTCTTAAATCCTAATTGCCAAGGTCACTTCATAGTCCCTTCGTGCTCTCCTAATTCCCTGCTTGAGTTCTTTCCTGCTTTCTTTATATTCCTCACGGACCCTGTCCAATTTTAGCTTCCTAACCCTTGCATGTGTTTCTTTTTTCCCTGTTGACTAAATTCACAACCTCCAAGGGTCCCTTACTGTGCCATCCTTGTCCTTCCTCCTTAATTGAACTTTCCAGTCTTTAAAGACCTGCTGCTCAGAGTTCAACAGTTCCCATATATCAAACACTGACTTTACCGATAATAGTTCTTCCCAATTCACACACTCTAACTCCTGCCTAATACTGACCTAATTTGCCCTCCCCAATTTAGTACCATTCCACAAGATCCTGACTTAACCTTGTTCATAGCTATGACAGCATAAGGCACAAACTAGCTAAACTGGATTAGGAAAATACATGAAAAGGCAGGTTGTACATCAATAACGGGCTTTTTTAAAAAAAGAGCAATTACATGGCTTTTAGCAACTATACATTCCTTCAAGATGCAAAAGCTCAAAAATGTTAGTTAGCCATGTTTGACAAAATTTAAGGATTATATAAATAAGGCTTATAAATTGGTAATAAACAGAAATAAATCTGGAGATTGTGAAGTTTTATAAAAACAAAGGAGGTACAAGCAACTGATGAGGAAACGAAGAATGGAATAGGAATGCAACCTACCAATAAAATAAAATTGAACTGCAAAAATTTCTACAGATATCGTCACGAAGTTGGTGTGCAAAAAATTGTAAAATGGGGGTAAAGCATTGTGATATCCCTTTAAGATAAAGTGCTTGACATGCTTAGAGATTTAAAAATTAATGTCTGTGGGCAGCAGCTACAGGTGCTCAAATTGATATCATGTGTCAAAATGCCATTCAGTTAGCAGGCCCAAGCAGCAGTTTTACCCAGACAACTGCTTACATTCAGGCAGTTTAATTTAAAAAGGTACTTGGAGGCTAAGGAACAATTAAATTGCTAACCTGAAACCAATTATATCACTAGAATTTGATATATCATGGGGGGGTATATAACAAAAGGGGCAATTGGACAGAAAAGAGAGCTAACTGCCATCTGAAGGAGTGAGAGCAAAGTGCCAACTGAGAAAGAAACACTGAGCTCTCACAAGAAATTTCCATGCTCTCTAAAAAGCACCATCTGTCTATAAAGATACATGGTACGTTTTGCAAACATTCTTGACACCAGAAAACAACGGAGAAGGAACTTTGGAAAGAGGAAGACGACGGAAAAAGATACAGAAAGTTCAGGAGGATGTATTCTGTGTGAACTTTGAGAGACTAAGTTTCAATTTATTGTTCTTATTAATTGGATTTATATAAGTGGGACCTGCGTTATTGATACATCGTACTTATTAGAATTTAGTTCAGGAAGGGAATAGGTAACAGTTAGAAGAGATTTATTCTGTTTGTTAGTTATTAATTTGGCCCCTGTTCGAGTAAGATAAATGAATTGTTACTTGTTAATTATTAAGCCGGTGAAAGGATTGCATTTCATTTAACCACTCCTTTATGACAGATTGGAGGACGAGAGGTCAGATTATACCATATTTCACACTCTTATCAGATTATGAGGTGACACAATGTTTTCTGGGTGCTTTGGACAGGCTAAAATTGAATTTAAGTAGAGATAATAAGAAAGCTGAAATTGTAATGGAGTTAGTCAAACACTTAGGTATATCAGAGAAACACCCAAGTGCAATGGAGCTGGAAAAATTTAAATTGCAAATGAGACAATTAGGGTTAGAAGACAGAGAAAGGCAAGAAATGTTTGAGTTGGAAAACATGATGTGGAGAAGCCAATGTTGGACTGGAGTGGCCAAAGTTAAAAAAACACAACCCCAGATTATAGTCCAACAGGTTTATTTGGAAGCACTTCATCAGGATCTGATGAAGGAGCAGCGCTCCGAAAGCTAGTGCTTCCAAATAAGTCAGTTGGACTATAATCTGGGGTTATGCAATTTTTAACTGAATTGGAAAAGATGAAGTTGGAACTTGAAGCAAAAAATCTTCAAATGGCAGAAGTAAAAGCACAGGAAGGTGATGATGAGCAAACCCATCATAGCCAACAGCCTGGTAAGGATATGTCCAAATATATCCAGACATACCAAAATTCACTGAAAAAGGTGCAAAAGCCTTTTTCATTTCTTTTGAGAAACTGGCCAGGCAGCTGAATAGTCCTGAGGCTGTGTGGGTAATGTTAATTCAGACCAAGTTGGTAAGCAGGGCTAGTGAGGTGTTTGCAACGCTGTCAGATGAGGTATCAAGAGATTATTAAGATTCTAAGATATACATGCAGTTGGAAAAACAGGGTTTGATTAGGCATAGTCAGAATGGCTTTGTGCATGGGAGATCATGCCGCACAAATTTGTTAGTGTTCTTTGATGAAGTGTCCAGTAAGATTGATGTGGGATGGGCAGTAGACTAGTGTATATGGATTTCAGTAAGGCTCTTGATAAGGTTCCACACTGCTCTGGAAGGTTAGATTGCATGGAATCCAGGGGGAGCTAGCAAATTGGATACACATTTGGCTTGATGCTAGGAAGCAGAAGGGAATAGTGGAAAGATGCTTGTCGGACTGGAGGCCTTTGACTAGTGGTGTACCTCAGGGCCAATTGCTTAGTAAGTTTATAGATGACACTAAAATAGGCGGTGTCATGAGGAAGGTTGTCAGAAATTGTAGCAGGACCTTGATCAGCTGGGGAAGTGGGCTGAGAAATGGCCAACGGAGTTTAATGCAAGTATGAGGCTTTTGGAAAGCCAGATTAAGGTAGGAGTTTCATTGTGTTTGGTAGGGCCTCAAGGAGTGTAGTTCACCTTGGGGGTTCAGGTGCATGGTTCTCTGAAAGTGGAGTCACAGCAAGTCAGGGCAGTGAAGGTGGTTTTTGGCACACTGGCCTTCATCAGCCAGGATATTGAATATAAAAGTTGGAAAGTTATATTGCAGTTGTACAGGATGTTAGTGATGCCATACTTATTGCAATCAGTTTTGGTCACCTTGTTATACGAAGGATGTTATTAAACTGAAAAGAGTGCAGAAGAAATTTGCAAAGATGTTGCCAGGACTCTAGGAACTGAGTTGTAGGGAGAGGTTGGAAAGCTAGGATTTTTTTTATTTAGAGCATAGGAGACTGAGTGGGGATCTAACCGAAGTGTATATGATCATAAAAGGCGTGGAGAGGGTGAGTACATTCAGTCTTTTTCCCACAGTTTGGGGAATCAAGGACTAGAGGGCATGAGTTTAAGGTTAGAGGGGAAATAACAGAAGGGAACTTGAGGAGCAGCTTTTTTTTTTTTACACAGAGTGGTATGTATATGGAATAAGCCGCCAGTGGAAGTGGCTAAGGCATGTACATTAACAACATTTAAAAGGCATTTGGACAAATACATAGATAGGAAAGGTTTAGAAGGATATAGCAGAAGTGAGGACTGCAGATGATGGAGATGACCTGGAAAAGCACAGGTCAGGCAGCATCCGCGGAGCAGGAAAATTGACGTTTTGGGCAAAAGCCCTTCATCAGGAATGAGGCTGGGAGCCTTGGGGAAGGGCAGATAAATGGGAGGGAAGGTAACTAATAGTGCAACAGATGGATGGAGGAGGGGGTAATGGTGATAGGTTGGACAGGAAAGTGGTGCAGATAGGTGGGAACGAAGATGGACAGGTAGGACAGATCATGAGGGTGGTGCTGAGCTGAGAAGATTGGAACTGGGATAAGGTGAGGGAAGGGGTAATGAGGAAACTGGTGAAATCCACATTGATGCCACGGGGTTGGAGGGTCCTGAGGCAGATGATGAGATGTTCTTCCTCCAGGCATCGGGTGGTTAGGGAGTGACGATGGAGGAGACCCAGGACCTGCATGTCCTTGGAGGAGTGGGATGGGGAATTTGAAGCGTTCGGCCATGGGGTGGTGGGGTGGTTGGTACGGGTGTCTTGGAGATGTTCTCTGAAGCACTCAGAGTAGGTGTCCTGTCTCCACAATGAAGAGGAGATCACATTGGGAGCAACTGACACAGTAACTGACACGTGTAGAAGTTCTGGGCCAAGTGCAGGGAAATGGGGTTAATGTGGATGGACCAGTTTGGGCTGAAGGCAGTGTCTCCATGCTGTAGAACTCCATGACTCTATTTTAGACAAGCTATATTGAGTGCCTACGAACTGGTACCCAAAGCATATAGACAATAGTTCAGAAATATAAGAAATCAGGTCAGACTTATGTCGAGTTTGCAGCTTCAATAGATGGGAGAGAGCATTAATGATAGACAAGATATATGAGAATCTTAGATATTATTCTACTGGAGGAGTTTAAAAGCCAACTTCCAGAAATGATAAGATCTTATATTGAGGAATAGAACGTTCAAACAGTGAGAATAGCTGGAAAGATGGCAGATGAATACGCATTAGTGCATAAATCGAAATTTAGCCTCTGTCAACAATTTCATTCTGTGAGGGATAAAAATTGGAAAACAGGGAGATTCTTCAGTGAAAAACAAGTAGAATATCACACTGGGAATAGTTTACCACAGGTGAAAAAAAAGAAACCCAGCAGGGTGAAAAGATGGTGAGAGGCCTCAGGTGTTTTCACTGTATTAAGGAGGGATTCAAAGTCATAGCACTGGTGGTTGAAGAAAGGCACTAGGAAAAAGGATGTGGTGAAAGAGTGTGTAAAGGGAGCGAACTTTTCTGGGTGTTTCAGTTTTAATGATCAGAGAGGTGTCGACTTCAGCTTCATAAGTACCTTTATCGGAGAGAGCGAAAGGTTTCTGTATTTCTCACCCCAAATGGGCTATATCAATTTAAAGTAATGCCCTTTGAAATGAAGAATGCAACTGCCACATTTCAAAGACTTATGAACAGAGTTGTGGTAGGACTGACTAATTGTGCCATCTATCTTGATAATTTATTGATCATTAGCCACTCATGGAAAGATCACATGGTGCATTTGGCAGAACACTTTGAAAGATTATGGAAAGAAAGACTAGTCCTAAATTTACAGAAAATGGAATTCGTGAAGGCAGAGATGACATTGTTGGGACATAACATCAGACATGGAAGGATGACCCCAAGGAACTTGAAGACAAAGGCCATTGAGGAATTTCCAAGACTATCCTTGAAGAAAGAGGTGTTTGTAATTTTTGGGACTAAGCAGGTTCTCCTGGAAGTTTGTACCAAACCTAAGTACTGCTGACAGATTTGCTGAAGAAGAACATGAAATTTCAGTGGACAAATTTCAGAAGGCATTTGAGAATTTAAAAGCCATGTTAACCACTGAACCAGATTTAGCCACACCAAATTTCAACAAACCCTTTAAAGTTGCAATTGACGCCAGAGATGTAGCGGTTGGAGCGGTGTTGATACAGGAAGATGATGGCAGACTTGAAAGGCCAATTGGTTATTTTTCAAAGAAACTCAATTTCCACCAGAGAAAATACTCCCCCATTGAAGAGTTATTAATTTTGGTAATGGCCTTACAACATTTTAAAGTTTATTTTACAAACAACGTTACGGAGACGATTGTGTACAAGGACCACAATCCTTTCACCTTTTTGGAAAGATTTAAAAGACAAAAATGAGAGACTATTTTGTTGCAGCCTTATGTTACATTCTTTTAATTTACAAATTGTACATGTTGCGGGTCATAAAAATGTTATTGCTGATGCATTATCGCCAGGTTAAAAGAAAATGTGTAGATAAGATAGAACTGGTACAGTCCAATGTTATATGTGTATGCAGAATTAGAATGAAAGGTAGATTTTTTTTTAATGACCTTTGTATCTCGCAATAATGGCATTAAGATTTAGATGAGAGTAAAAGAAACAAAGCCATCTTATCATTATGATGGTTCAGTTTTTTCTTAAGGGAGATGGGTTCACAAAGCTGGTGTAAAAATAAGGTAAAATTATTAACTGGGGGAAAGCGTTGCGATATACCTTTAAGATAAAGTGCTTGTTATATTTGGAGATTTAAAAATTAATGTCTGTGGGCAGTAGCTGCAGGTGCTCGAATTGGTATAAGTATCAAAAAGCCATTCAGTTAGCAGCATTTTTACCCAGGCAACTGTTTAAATTCAGCCAATTAATTTAAAAAGGCACAATTCAATTCAAATCTGATGGTGCTGACAACCTGAAACCAATCATATTACAACAATGTGATGTGTCACAGGTAGGTATATAACAAAGAGACAATTGAACAGAAACAGGAGAGCCAACTGCCATTTGAAAGGGTGAGTGTGAAGTGCCAATTAAGAAAGAAATACCAGGCTCTGGCAAGAAAGCTCCACATTCTCTAAAAAGCACCATCAATCTATAAAGATACGTGGCATGTTTAGTGAATATTTTTGACACCAGAAACGACTGAGCAGGCATTTTGGAAAGAGGAAGACAACTGAAGAAGATACAGAATGTTCAGGAGGATGCATTCTGTGTGAACTTTGAGAGACTAAGTTTTCATTTATTGTTCTCATTAATTGGATTTGTAGAAGTGGGACCTGCATTATTGATGCAGCATACCTCCAGAATTTAGTTCAGTAAGGGAATAGGTAGTAGTTAGGAAAGATTTATTCTGTTTATCAGTAATTCTATTAATTTCTTCACTGTTGGAGTCGATAAATAAATTGTTCTTTGTTAATTATGGAGTGGGTAAAATGATTCCATCTCATTTAACCACTCCTTTATAACAGATTGGTTGGTTGGGGGGGGGGGGGTTGCAATTGCTAAGAGATAGGTTATACCACTTTATACACTTCTCTTAACAGATTACAAGGCGAGGAAATCTCTTCTGGGTGCTTCGGTTTTAATTATCAGTGTTGTTGATCTCTGCTTTGCAACAGTATACAAATAGGATACATTTAGCCAAATATTGGTTCATTACAGGCACAGTCAACAGAATTTATAATCGGGAATAGAGAAATGGCAGAAAATGGTTACTTTTGGGCCCGTTTCCACTGAGAAAGGTGCAAGTAATTTCCCAGAATTAGATACCGAAAGTGCAAGGGATAATCAGGAGTTGACGTAATCTAGCATTAATAAGAAGGTAAGACTGGGGAAATCAATGGGGTTAAAAGTTGATAACGCCCCTGAACCTGATAATCTGTATTCTACTGTCAAAGGAGGTAGCTACAGAAATAGTCAATGCATTGGTAATCATCTTCCAAGATTCCATAAATTCTGGAATGATTCCTGAAGACTGGAATCTAGCAAATGTCATTCTACTATTTAAGAAAGGAGCAAGAGGCAAAACAATGAAATGGAGACCGGTCAGCCTAACATTGGTAGAAGGAAAAATGCTAGATAAATACAAACTTGGGATAAAAATGACCTGATTGGGCACCGTCAGCATTGAATGTCAATTGGAACATCATGTTTGATTAACTTAAAGGGTTATTTTTGAGGATGAAGCTTACAAAATTGATAAAGGAGAGTCAACGGATGGAGATTTTCAGAAGGCTTTTGATCCAGCACAGGAGGTTGGGGTACTTGGTAATATACTGGCATGGAAGAGTAATTGGTCAATAGGCAGAAAACAGTAGAAATAAACAGATCATTTTCACAGTCAGATTGTGAGATTATCCAGCCTTTGATTATCCGAATATCGGATTATTTGGCAAGATCACAAGCATAACTAAACTATGTTATCCAGCAATCGATTATCCGGAATTTGACTAAACGAACAAAATACTCCCCACTCATGTCCTTCGGATAATCAAAGTTCCTCTGCCCTGGGGTACTGCAAGGATCAGTTTTCAGGCCCCAGCTGTTCATAATAAAAGTAGAATCATAGACTTTTACAGTGTAGGAGGACATTTGACCAGTGTCTGTACTGGCTCCTGAAAGAGTTACCCAGTTAGTCCCATTCACCAAGTCCATCTCTGTAGCCATCTAAACTCATCACTTTCAAATACATCCATAGAGGGAGGCAGAGACACTCCACTGAGGATCACCCTGGGCATCATGAGTGAATGGCAGAGTGAGGAGGAACCCAGTACCAAGGAGCAGTGAGCCCCAAACATTACATCATCGCAGTGTTTCCGTCCTTCCCTTCACCTCTAACCAACAAAAAGAGAGAGATTAGAGGGGCCATTAGGAAGTTTGTTGGAGCATAGAAGGTCCTTGGTCTGTTTGTAAATTTAACTGACTATTTTAATTTAACCAGTTATGGCTGCTGGTTGCTACAAGTGTGGGTTTAGGTGAACACTGGGCTTGAGTATGGCGAGCAAGGCAAAGGCAAGGTAAGATTCTTTTATCTTTCTTTGTGTAAGGGGCAGAGATGGCAGTTAGGGCAGAGGTGTGTGCTCCTCCTGCCAGGCGTGGGAGATCAGGGAGCAGCGTAGTGTCCCTGATGACTCTGTCTGTAGCAAGTGTGACCAACTGCAGCTCCTCACAGATTGCCTGGTTTGGTTGGAGCAGCAGTTGGTCACACGGAGCACATAGGGGCTGAGAGTGTAATAGAGGTTTCGGAGAGGCAGTTGCACCACAGGTTCAGTCAAGTAGATGGTGACTGTCAGGAGTGGCAAGCAAGTAATGCAGGAGTTACCGGTGGTCTTCTCCTCGCTAACATGTTTTGCATACTGTTGGGGGTGGAGGGTGGTGGGGGGGGATAGCATCTCAGGAGCATAGACGAGCAGTAGCCAGGCCTGTGGCACCACAACTGTTGTAGAGCAGGGGTTGGATGAAGTCCAAGTGAACAATAATGTTAGGAGACTCACTAGTTAGGGGTATGGATAGGCTTTTCTGTGGCCACGTTCGAAACTGTAGGATGATGTATTGCCTCCCTAGTGCCATAGTCAAGGATGACCCTGAGTGGCTGCAAGAAATTCTTATTGGGGGAGGGTGAGCAGCCAGAAGTTGTTGGTACCAACGTGTACAACAATATCGGTAGGAAAAGGGATGAAATCCTGTGGAGTGATTACAGAGAGTTAGGACAGAGACTCTGATATTATCATACTACAGGCCCCCACAACAGCCACCAACACTTTGAGGAACAAATGTGTAGGCAGAGTATGGAAAGATGCAATAACAACAGAGCTGTCATAGTGGATGACTTTAACTTCTCTAATATTGACTGGGATTGCCTTAAGAGTAAGAGGCTAAGATGGGCAGAATTTGTTAGGTGCATCCGGGAGGGTTTCTTGAAACAATACATGGATAGTCTACCTAGAGGAGGGGCCATACTGAACTTTGTATTAGCTAATGAGCCTGGCAAGGTGACTGACCTTTTAGTGGCAGAGCATTTTGGAAACGTAGAGTCACGGAAACAGACCCTTCGGTCCAACTTGTCCATGCCGTCCAGATATCCCATATTAATCTAGTCTTTACCAGCACTTGGCCCATATCCCTCTAAACCCTTTCTATTCGTATATCTATTCAGATGTCTTTTAAATGTTGTAATTGTACTAGCCTCCACCACTTCTTCTGGCAGCTCATTCCATACACGCAACTTTCTGTGTGGAAAGTTGCCCTTTAGGTCCCTTTTAAATTTCTCCCCCCTTACCCTAAACCTATGCCTCTAGCTCTGGACTCCCCTGACCTTGTCTATTTACTTTATCCATACCCCTCATGATTCTATAAACCTCTATAAGGTCATCCCTCAGCCTCTGACACTCCAGAGAAGATAGTCCCAGCCTACTGGAGGGCAGTATGGTGGTTCAGTGGTTAGCACTGCAGCCTCTCAGCACCAGGGACCCAAATTAGACTCCAGCCTTGGGAGAGCGAGAGGCAGGTAGAGGCAATGAGGAATTTACAAGAGCAATTGGATGTATGGATGGCAGTTACAGGAAGGAGGAAAGTCTCCGATACAGTCACACAAATGGGTTAACTCCAGGAAAGGTAAGAGAGGTAGGCAGGTAATGCAGGAGTCTTCTGTGGCTATCCCCATTTCAAACAAGTAAGCTGTTTTAGAAAATGTAGCGGTTGATGGACACTCAGGGGTACGTAGCACGAGCAGCCAAGTTTCTGGTATTGAGATGGGCTCTAATGTAATGATATGTACGTCGGGTTCCAAGAGATCAATTGTGTTAGGGAACTCTCTAGTCCGACAGATGTTTCTGTGACCAGCAGTGAAAAATCAGAATGATGTATTGCTTTCCTGGTGCCAGGATCAAGGATGTCTCAGAAAGGGTGCACAATTTCTCAAGGGGGAAGAGAGGCCAGGAGGTCATTGTACACATTGGAACCAACGACATAGGAAGGGAAAAGATTGAGATTCTGAAGGGAGATGACAGAGTTAGGCAGGAATTTAAAAAGGAGGTCCTCGAGAGTAGTAATATCTGGATTACTCCTGGTGCTACAAGCTAGTGAGGGCAGGAATAGGAGGATAGAGCAGAAAATGCATGGCTGAGGAGCTAGTGTTCAGGAGAAGGATTCACATTTTTGGATCATTGGATGCTGTTTTGGGGTAGAAGTGGCCTGTACAAGGAGGACAGATTGCACCTAAATTGGAAGGGGACTAATATATTGGCAGGGAGATTTGCTAGAGCTGCTCAGGAGGCTTTAAGTTAGTAAGGTTGGGGGGGACCCTGGGAGATAGTGAGGAAAGATTTCAATCTGATACTGGTACAGTTGAGAACAAAGGCAAGTCAAACAGTCAGGGCAGGCAGGGGCAAAGCAGAGAACAAGGTAGGACTGATAAATTAACTGCATTTATTTCAATGCAAGAGGCCAAACAGGGAAAGCAGATGAACTCAGGGCATGGTTAGGAACATGGGACTGGGATATCATAGCAATTACAGAGACGTGGCTCAGGGATGGACAGGACTGGCAGTTTAATGTTGAGGGGGAGTGGTATTTTTGACAAGGGATAGCATTACAGTTGTACTTCGGGAGGATATTCCCGGAAATATATCTAGGGAAGTTACTTGGGTGGAATGGAGAAATAAGAAAGGGATGATCACCTTATTGGGATTGTATCATAGACCCCTAATAGTCAGCAGGAAATTGAGAAATAAATTTCTAAGGAGATCTCAGTTATCTGTAAGCATAATACAGTGGTTATGGTAGGGGATTTTAACTTTCTAAACATCGACTGGGACTGCCATTGTGTTAAGGGTTTAGATGGAGAGGAATTTGTTAAGTGTGTACAAGACAATTTTCTGATTCAGTATGTCGATGTTTCTACTAGAGAAGGTACAAAACTTGACCTACTCTCAGGAAATAAGGCAGGGCAGGTGACAGAGGTGTCAGTGGGGGAGCAATCTGGGGCCAGCAACCATAATTTTATTAGTTTTAAAATAGCGATGGAAAAGGATAGACCAGACCTAAAAGTTGAAGTTCTAAATTGGAGGAAGGCTAATTTTGATGGTATTAGGCAAGAACTTTCAAAAGCTGATTGGGGACAGATGTTCGCAGGTAAAGGGACGGCTGGAAAATAGGAAGCCTTCAGAAATGAGATAGCAAGAGTCCAGAGAAAGTATATTCCTGTTAGGATGAAAGGAAAGGCTGGTAGGTATAGGGAATGCTGGATGACTAAAGAAATGGAGAGTTTGGTTAAGAAAAGGAAGCATATGTAAGGTATAGACAGGATAGATCGAATGAATCCTTCGAGGAGTATAAATGCAGTAGGAGTATACTTTTTTTTTATTAGATTAGATTCCCTACAGTGTGGAAGCAGGCCCTTCAGCCCAACAAGTCCACACCGAGCTTCCGAGGAGAGTCGGTTCATAGATCCTTGAAAGTGGAGTTGCAGGTAGACAGGATAGTGAAGGCGCCATTTGGTATGCTTTCCTTTATTGGTCAGAGTATTAAGTACAGGAGTTGGGAGGTCACGTGGCAGCTGTACAGGACATTGGTTAGGCCAATGTTGGAATGTTGCGTGCAATTCTGATCTCCTTCCTATCGGAAAGATGTTGTGAAACTTGAAAGGGTTCAGAAAAGATTTACAAGAGTGTTGCCAGGGTTGGAGGATTTGAGCCATAGGGAGAGGTTGAATAGGCTGGAGCATCAGAGGCTGAGGGGTGACCTTATAGAGGTTTAGAAACTCATGAGGGGCATGGATAGGATAAATAGACAAAGTCTTTTCCCTGGGGTGGGGGCATCCAGAACTAGAACGCATAGGTTTAGGGCGAGAGGAAAGACTTAAAAGTGACCCAAGAAGCAGCTTTTTCACTCAGAGGGTACTATGTGTATGGAATGAGCTGCCAGACGAAGTAGTGGAGGCTAGTACAATTGTAACATTTAAGAGGCATCTGGATGCGTATATGAATAGGAAGGGTTTGGAGGGATATGGGCCAGGTGCTGGCAGGTGGGACTAGATTGGGTTGGGATATCTGGTCAGCATAGACGAGTTAGATCGAAGGGTCTGTTTCTGTGCTGTACATCTCTATGACTGCCTGTGGAGTTTGCACATTCTCCACGTGTCTGTTTAAGTTGCCTTCGGGTGCTCCAGTTTCCTCCCACAGTCCAAAGATGTGCAGGTCAGTTGGATTGACCGTACTAGATTGCACATACTGTTAGGTGCATTAGTCAGAGGGAAATGGGTCTCGGTGGGTTACTCTTCGGAGGGTCAGTGTGGACTTGTTGGCCCGAAAGGCTTGTTTGGGAATGGGAATCTAATCTAATCTATTCAGCCTCTACCTATAGTTCAAACCCTCCAACCCTGGCAACATCCTTGTAAATCTAACTGAACCCTTTCAAGCTTCAGTGATCACAACTCCTTAAGTTTTAAGATAGCTATTAGACGGGAGCAAAGGAGCTGTTAATCTGAAGGAGCCATTATCAGTGCACATTTGACGTATCAGAATTGTTTAAAGATCTGCTGATTAGAGTCCAACATCGCCACGTTCCAGGAAAGAGGAAGCACAAGGATAGCAAGGTAGGGGACTCTTAGATAATGAGGGAGGGTTCTGAATTTAGTCAAAAGTCAAAAAAAGCATATATAAGGTTTAGGAAGCTAAAAGTGGACAGGCCAGTGAGGAATATAAAGGAAGCAGGCAAGAAATCAAACAGGGAATTAGGAGAGCAAGAAGGGGGCATGAAATGGCCTTGGCAACCAGGATTAAAGAGAATCCCAAGGCATTCTCTACATAGATTAAAAATAAGAGGATAACAATGGAGATGATAATCAAGGATAAATGAGGGTACTTGTGCTGTGAGGCAGAGGATGTGAGTAAGATCCTAAATGGGTAATTTGATTTAGTACTCACCCAGGAAAAGGATATAGAGGATTGAGATTTCTGCAGAGCGTGCGAACATCATAGGGCATTTTGAGAACAAGAAAGGAGTGGTGTTGCATCTCTTGAAGAGCATTAAGGCAGATACGTCCCCAGAGCCCAATCCAGGAAACTATAGACCGGTGGGTCTCGCATCAGTATTTGGGAAGCTATTGGAGCGAATTCTTCAGGATTCGATTCACGTGCATTTGGAGAAGCATGGCCTAATTAGGGACAGTCAACATGGGTTTGTGTGGGGCAGGTCATGTCTTACTAACATGTTTGATGTTTTCAAGGTGGTGACAAAAGTGATCAATAAGGATACAGCAGTGCATGTTGCCTACAAGGATTTTAGTAAGGCTTTTGACAAGGTCCCTCATGGTTGGCTCTTCCATAAGATTCTTGGGATCCACAGTGACCTGGTCATGTGGATTCAGAATTGGCTTGGCTTGCCCAGAGAAGGCAGAGGGTAGTGGTGGAAGGGTGCTTTTCTGGCTGCTGATCCATGACTAGTGGCACTCTGCAGGGATTTATACTTGGACCTCTGCTTTTTGTGATATTTATAAGTGACTTCAACGAAATGTAGATGGATGGGTTAGTACGTTTGCAGACAGTACAAATGTCGGTGAGTTGTGGATAGTGTAGAAGGTTGTCAAAGGATACAGCGGAATATAGATCAGTTGCAGATACGGGCAGAGAAATGGTGGATGCAATTTAATCCAGATAACTTTAGGAGATCAAATGTTAAGGAAAAGCATACAGCTGCTCCAAAAAGCATACAGCCAATACAGGACTCTGAACATCATTGATGTCCAGAAAGATCTTGGGGTTCAAGTCCATAGCTCCCTGAAAATGATCACGCAAGCAGGTAGAGTGGTAAAGAAGGCATATATCATACTTGCCTTTACTGGTCAGAGAACTGAGTAAAAGAGTCAGGATGTCATCCTGCAGCTTTGTAAGACTTTGGTTAGACCACACCTGTAGTACTGCATTCAATTGTGGTTGCCACATTACAGGAAGGATGTGCTGCCTGGTTCATCAGGATGCTGCCTGGATTGGAGGGAATGAGCTACAAGGAGAGAGACTAGAAAACCTTAGGCTGCTTTTCCTAAAGCAGTGGAGGCTGAGGGGAGACATGATAGAAATCTATAAATTTATGAGATGCACAGATAGGGCAGACAGTCAGAACCTTTTTCCCTAATACTAGAGGACATGCTTTTAAGGTGTGATGGGGCAAGTTCAATGGAGATGTGAGGGGCAAGTTTTTTTTTTAAAAACAGAGGGTGGCAAGAGTCAGGATCTTGCTGTTAGGGGTGGTGATGGTGGAGACAGAGACAATAGGGGTGTTTGAGAGAGTTTTAGATCAGCACATGAATATACATGGAAGGACATGGACCCAAGGCAGACAGATGGGATTTGGCATTATGGTCAGCCCAACATCATGGGCCAAAGGGTCCATTCCTGGGCTTTACTGTTCTATTCTATATATCCAGCTATATATCTTTTGAAACCTCCTAAGGAATCTGCCCACCAATCTCCCAGTCAGTGCATTCCAAATCCTAAAAACTCTGAGAAGTTTCTCCTCCTCTCATTCACAGTCCTCTTGTCAACAATGTTGAAATGATGATTAGAAACAAAAATAGAAGTTGCAAGAAAAGCTCAGTTCTGAGGAATGGGCACTGGATCTGAAACATTAAGTCTGCTTTCTCTTCACAGATTAAGACTAGATCCAGAACAGTTCCTTTCTTGGTATGACTGGAAACATACAGTTCCAGAAAATTCTCCTGCACGTTGCAGGAATTTCTCCACGTCTGTGCCCCTCTAACTCTTTTCCAACCTAGCCAGGGGTAATTGAAATTACCAGCTATCACAACCTTGCTTATAGACTTATTATGAAAATTTGCAGGACAGTGCTCTCTTTTACTTTCTCCCTACCATTTGGAGGTCTGTAATAAATATCCAACAAGATCACTGCTCCCTTCCTGTTTCATACCTCCAAATCATGTAGATTCTAATTCAGGAATAGCACTTGTTCAAGGGTAATGATACTAGACATTAATGATTTGGTCTTGGGAACAAAGTACAATATTTTCACATTTGCAAATGATACAAAGTTAATCAGGAATGTGTTGTAAGCAAGATGGGAAGCCATTTCAGAAGGATTTGGACTGGCCTTCTGAGTCAGCAGAACATGGCAGATAGAATATAAACCTTCTGGAGAGGATTAGATAGACTTTGGAAAAATCTTTGACCAAGACTGTTACACTTCTTTTTTACCCACTCATCTTCTACTAAAAGTTTTATAATTCAGGATGTTAAGTATCCTGTCCTTCTCTGGTTTGAGCCATGTTTCCTAGTAAGCTAGTCTGTCAAATCCCTCCACAGCAATTTCTGATTCCAGTTCCCCAGTTGTATTCACTGTACACTAGACATTAATGATTTGGTCTTGGGAACAAAGTACAATATTTTCACATTTGCAAATGATACAAAGTTAATCAGGAATGTGTTGTAAGCAAGATGGGAAGCCATTTCAGAAGGATTTGGACTGGCCTTCTGAGTCAGCAGAACATGGCAGATAGAATATAAACCTTCTGGAGAGGATTAGATAGACTTTGGAAAAATATTGCGAGGGGTTGGAATTCCACCCAAATTCAGGACAACCTTCACCCAACTTTAAAAATTCATTGACTTTTCAACAATTATGGTTTATTTTGAAAAGGCCTGGAACTTTTTCAGGTTTCCCATGACTCTCAGGAACACTGATCAGAAGGCAGATCTTTGATTGCACGAGGAAAGGAAATCAGAAGTGAGAAATGCAAACATATGGTCAAAGCAGTCCTTAAACCTCAACTTAGCTCACAAGTGTATACACAACAAAAAAAATCATACAGGAGAGAATTCTAGATCCAAATCACAAAATACAATCTCTCAGCTTATACTGTACCTGGACAATCCAGTTCATCACTGCCATCTTCACAGGTCTGCCAGCCATCACAGTGCCAAGTCAGAGGGATACACTGAATTGTTCCAGTATTACACGCAAACTGTCCAGGCGTACAGCGCAGCTCTGTGGAAGGCAGAACAATACTCTGTTAACAAGTATCTCCTCCCACTACTTCAGTGAAATGTTGTCAGAGGTGCCTCTTCATAATAGAAATTTAAATGATGAAAAAAGATATACTCCATACACAGTAACTGAAAAAGAAATTTCAAACAGTGAGAACTGAAAACAAAAAAGGAGGCTCGGGGCCCAGTGGGGAGGCCAGCTAGATGCTAGAGGTTTCTAAAGCCTGGATATATCCTAAATTCATCTGGCACTCAAGATGCCCTGCATTGCGAAGTAGTTTTACTATTCAAAGAGATATGAGAGTTTATTAGAAACAAAGATGCTGGTACCAAAGAGCTATTATCCACAAAGGCTCATCTATCTATTTTAAGACAATGTCTCTACTGATTTTTCCTTCCTACTTTGCAATAGAAATTCCATCAGCAATACCCTTTAAACTTCTAATATTCGTACAAATGTAGGAGCAGGCCATCTGACCACTTAATGTCTGCTTCACCATTCAATAAGATCACAGTATATCTGGTTGTGGGATCAGTTCCATTCTCCACCTGCTCCCCATAACCATTGATTCCTTTGTCTAGCAAAAACATGAGTCAGCCTTGAACATATTTCATTGCTTTCTAGGGAAAAGAATTTCACATTTATATACTGTTTTGAGGGGGAAACAAAAAAAAAACTAGCAAAGCCTCTGTCTTAAAAGTAGAACTACTTATTCTTAAATAATGCTTTTAAGTTTTAGACTCTTCTACAAGAGGAATCATTCTCTGGAACTCCACCCCAACCAATTCCCTCAAGGCCTTAAGCATTTTGATAAGATCACCTCTCATTCTTTTGCTCCACTGAACAAAGGGCAACCTGTCCAACCTTTCTTTGGAAAGAAGTTAAAAATCACACAACGCCAGGTTAATGTTCAACAGGTTTATTTGGAAGCACTAGCTCTCAGATCACTGCCCCTTCATCAGGTGGTTGTGGAGTATAAGATCGTAAGACAAAGAATTTATAGCAAAATTTTAGTGTGGTGGAACTGAAATTATATATTGAAAACGACCTGGATTGTTTGTTAGGTCTCCCATCTTTTAGAATGAACATGTTGGTTTCGGTTCTTTCATGTGTAAATCGCAAAACTTTTAAAAAGTTACATTCTCAAGTGAACTTTAACAATTAGTGTCATGTTGGCCCAGATAATGCATTGAAGGTGTGAGCTGCCCTGTGCGAGACTGTCTGAGCTACAATGGTCAGATTGATTCTAATCTAAAATACAGACTTACAGTATCTTACATGCATTCATGTAGTTTTTGAGCAAAATAAAATGTAATTCTGCAAGTATAAATTCACCCCACAAACTTATACTTGAGTGTGTGTGTGAGGGTGGTGGTTAGGAGTACCTGTGAGAGAGTGTAAAGGGGTATAAAGTCTGTGAGAGGGTGCGTGTGGGAGTCTGTGTGAGCGTATGAGAGAGGGTCTGTGTGATGTGTCTGTAGGTGAGTGTGTGTGTTAGAGTGTTTGACGGTGTCTGTCTGTCTGTGTATATAGTGCAGTGGGGTCGTGTAACATGAACCCAAGGTCCCGGTTGAGGCCATCCCCATGGGTACCAAACTTTGCTATCAGCCTCTGCTCGGCCACTTTTTGTTGTCACCTGTCCCGAGGTCCACCTTGGAAGATGGTCACCTGAAGGTCTGAGGTCAAATGTCCCGCACTGCTGAAGTGTTCTCTGTCTGGGAGGGAACACATTGCTGTGTGGTGTCCATTCATCCATTGCCATAGTCTCTGCTTGGTCTCGCCAAAGTAGCATGCCTCAGGGCATCCACGAACTTGAGTAAATCAGTGACTCAGGTACTCATGCAACTCAGCCAACGTGATCTACCTCGTGCGCTGCAGGCAAGCATGCCCTGAGGCATGGTACATTGGCGAGATGAAGCAGAGGCTACAGTAACGGATGAATGGACACCGCACAACAATCAACAGACAGGAATGTTCCCTCCCAGTTGGAGAACACTTCAGCAGTCTGGGGCTTTCGATCTCGGACCTTTGGGTGACTATCCTCTAAGGCGGACTTTGGGACCGGCAGCAACACAAAGTGGCCAAGCAAAGGCTGATAGCCAAGTTCGGTACCCATGGGGATGGCCTCAACTGGGACCTTGAGTTCATGTCACACTACAGGTAACTCCTCTGCAACACACACACACAGATTCACGCAGACCCTCTTTCATATGTTCACACATATACTTCCACACTCTCTCATGCACCCTCTCACAGACTTATACCCCTTTACATTCTCACTCACACACACTCACACTCATAACCAAACTCCACATAAAACCAGATGCGCACACATATAAATTTGTGGAGTTAATTTGTACGTGCAGAATTAAGTTTTATTTTGCTCAAAAATTGCATGAATCCATGTAAGATTCTGTAAATCCGTTTTTTAAAATTAGAATCAATCTGACCATTGTAGCACAGACAGTCTCACATTGGGCACCTCATACCTTCAATGCATTATCTGGGCTAACATGACACTAATTGTTAAAGATCACTTGAGAATGTAACTTTTAAAAAGGTTTTGCGATTTACACATAAAAGAACCAAAACCAACATGTTCATTCTAAAAGATGGGAGACTTAACAAACAATCCAGGTTGTTTTCAATATATAATTTCAGTTACATCACACTGTAAGATTTTGCTATAATTCGGTGTCTTATGATCTTATACTCCACAACCCCCACCTGATGAAGGAGCAGCGGTCCAAAAGCTAGTACTTCCAAATAGACCTGTTGGATAATAATCTGGTGTTGTATAATTTTTAACTTTGTACACCCCAGTCCAACACCAGCATCTCCAAATCATTTCTTTGAAACATAATCCTTTCATTCAATGAATGAATCAAGTGAACCTTATCAGAATTGCTTCGAAAGCTCTATCGTAAGACAACCAAAACTGTTCACAGTAGTCTAGATGCAGTCAAATTCCCCATACAGTTGCGTAAAACTTCCTGCTTATGTGTCCCATTCCCCTTACACCAAATGACAAAATTCAATTTTTCTACCTGATCGCAGAATCATAGAATCTCTACAGTGTGGAAACAGGCCGTGGCCAACAAGTCCACACTGACCCTCCGAAGAGTAACTCACCCAGACCCATTCCCCTACCACTCTATATTTTACCCCTGACAAATGCAATTAACCTACACATCCCCAAACATGATGGGCAATTTAGCGTGGCCAATTTATCTAACCTGCATATCTATGGATTGTGGGACTAAACCGGAGCACCCAGAGGAAACCCACACAGACACGGGGAGAATGTGAAAACTCCACACAGTCGCTTAAGGCTGGAATCAAACCCAGATTCCTGACTCTGTGAGGCAGCAGTGCTAATCACTGACTCATCGTGCCGCCCTATGATTTGTTGTTTGTGCTAACTTCATAACATTCTAACTTTATGACATACTAACTTTACATCAGCACAGCACAGAACATGCCCTTTGGCCCACCATGCCTGTGTTGACCTTGACACTATTCTAAACTAATCCCATCTGCCTGCACACGGTTCATATTCCTCTATTCTCCGCCTGTACATGTGCCCGTCTAAACTACTTTCAAACTTTGCTATCATATCTGCTTCTACCACCTCCCCTGCCAGCTCATTCCCAACACCTGTGTGACAAACGTTCCTTGCACATTCCCTTTAAATATACCTCCTCGAACCATAAACTTTTTGTCCCCAAATTTTTGACATTTCCACCCTGGGAAAGAGACTCCAGCTATACAGCCTATGCATATCTTTCAAAACTCTTGATCAAGATAGATAAAGACAGAGCAGTAGATGATATCAACATGGACTTTACCAAGGCCTTCAACAAGATTCTACGTGGATGAATAGCTAATAAGGTTAGATCACATGGGATCCAGGGAGAGCTAGCAAATTGGATTTAAAATCGGCTTGACCACAGGAGACACAGGGTGGTTATAGAGGGCTGTTGTTCATACTGGAGGCTGTGACCAGCAGTGTGCTACAAGGATCGGTACTGGGTCCAACATTGTTTGTCATTTATAGAAATGATTTGGATCGGAATATAGGAGACATGGTTAGCGGATGACACCAAAATTGGTGGTATAGTGGACAGTGAAGAAGAGTACCTAAGAGTACAAATGAGGTTTTGATCAATTTGGCTAATGGGCCAAGAAATGGCTAATGGAGTTTAATTCAGATACATACGAGGTTTGCATTTTGGCAAGATATTTTGACAAGTCTAAACCAGGACAGGACTTACATAGTTAATGGTAGGGCCTTAGGAAGTGTTGCTGAACTGAGAAACAGTGATGCAGGTACACAGTTCCTTGACAGTGGCATCACGGGTGGACAGGTGAAGGAGGTGTTTGGCTCACTTTCCTTCATCAGTCAGAGTACTGAGCACAGGAGTTGGGACTCATGTTACAGCAACATAAAAGACATTGGTAAGGCCACATTTGGAGTACAGCGTACAATTCTGATCACGCTACTATAGGGAGGAATATTATTAAACTGGAAAGGGTGCAAAACAAGATTTACAAGGATACTATCAATACTAGATAGATAGGTGAGCTAATTTTAATAACTGACTGATCTTTATCAACTTAGTATGAAACTGAATTATGTTACAATTGCTATTTTCTAAATGCTCTACCACATCCTGAAGGGAGGAGATTGCTGAGGCCTTGACAGAGATCTTGGTATTAGCTTGAGTCACAGGCGATTTCCCAGAAGACTGAAGAACAGCCAGTGATCAATCTTTATTTAAAAAGGGCATAAGGAATAATCCAGGAAATCATAGACTAGTGAGCCTACCATCAGTGGTAAGGAAATTTTTGGAGAAGATTCTTTGGGACGGGATTTACTTGCATTTATAGAAAAATAGACATATTAGAGATAGTCGGCAAGTCTTTATGCAGGAGAGGTTTTGTCTCACGAACATGATTGACCAAGTGAAGAAGCTGATTGATGTGGGCTGGACAGTGATGTTGTCTACATGGACTTTACTAAAGCATTTGACAAGGTACTGATGGTAGGCTGGTCCAGAAAATCAAATCACGAAGAATCCATGTCAAGCTGGAAAGTTGGATACAAAATTGGTTTGGTGATAGAGGGTAGTTGCTGAGGGGTGCTTTTCTCACTGGACATCTGTGACCAGTGGTGTTCTGCAAGATCAGTGCTGTTGTTTGTTATGTATATAACTTGATTTGAATGAAAATGTCAGTTGCCTGATTAATCAAGTTTGCAGATGACATGAAAATTGGTAGTTGTGGATAGTGAGTAAGGATATCAAAGGATGAAGCAGAATCAGCTGGAAAGTTGGGGGAAAAAGGACAGGTGGAGTTTAATTTGGGCAAATGTGAGGTGATGCATTTTGAATGAGGCAAGTATACAGTTAATGTCAAGGTCATTAGGAGCACCGACGTACAGAGGGATCCTCGGATCCAAGTCCATAGCTCCCAGAAAGTGGCAACACAAATGGACAGGGGAGAAGGGCATGCTTACATTCATAAATCACAACATTGAGTAAAAAAGTGGGCAAATCATGTTGACTTTAGTCAGATCACATTTGGAGTGTTGTGCACAGTTCCGGGTGCCAGACGATAGAAACGACATGGAGGCTTTGGAGAGGGTGCAAAAGAGGTTTACCAGGACATTACCTGGATTGGAGTGTATTAGCCGTGAGGAGGGCTTGGGTAAATTTGGATTATTGTTGCTCGAGTGTCAGAGGTTGGGGGCTCACCTAATAGAAGTAGATAGTAACCCAGCACAGAAAGCAGACCCTTTGACCTAACTCGTCCATGCTGACCAGATATACTAAGTTAATCTAGCCCCATTTGCCAGGATGGCCTCTATCCCTCTAAACACTTCCTATTCATATATCCATCTAGATTCTAAATGTTGTACCAGCCCTCCACCACTACTTCTGGCAGCTCATTTCATACACGCACCATCCTCTGGCAAAAATGTTTCCCCATCGCTCCCTTTTAAATTTTTTTTCCCCTCTCACTTTAAATCTATGCCCTCTAGTTTTGGACTGCCCTGGCCTGGGAAAAAGATCTTGGTTATTCCCCACTTCCATGCCTCTCATGATTTTATAAACCTCTTAAAGTCACCTCTCAATCTGTGATGCTCCAGGGAAAATAGCCTCAGCCTATTCAGCTTCTCCTGAAAGCTCAAACCCTGGCAACATGCTTACAAATCTTTTTGGAACCTTTTCAAGCTTCACAATGTCTTCCCTATAGCAAGGAGACCAGAATTGGATGCAGTATTCCAAAAGTGGCCTAACCAACATCCTGTATAGTAGCAGCATGACCTCCCAACTCCCATACTCAATGCTCTGACCAATAAAGGAAAGCATATCAAACACCTTCTTCACTATCCTGTCTACCTGCAACTCCACTTTCAAGGAACTGTGAACCTGCACTCCAAGGTCTCTTTGTTCAGCAACGCTCCTCAGGATCTTATCATTAAGTATATAAGTCCTGCCCTGATTTGCCTTTATCTAATCACATTTATCTAAATCAAACTCCATCTGCCACTCCTTGACTCATCTGATCAAGGTCCTGTTATACTCTGACATAACCTTCTTTGCTGTCCGCTACACCGACAATTTTGGTGTCATCCGCAAATTTGCTAACCAACGCTCCTATATTCACATCCAAACCATTTATATAAATGACAAAAAGCAGCAGACCCAATACCGATCCCTGCAGCACACCGTTGGTCACAGGCCTCCAGTCCGAAAAGCAACCTCCACCCGCCACCACCCTGTCTCCTACCTTCTGGCTAATTTTGTATCCAAATGGCCAGTTCTCCCTGTATTCCATGTGATCTAACCTTACTAACCAGTCTACAATGCGGAACCTTATCAAACACCTTACTGAAGTCCATATAGACAACGTCTACTGCTCAGCTATCATCCCTCTTCGTCACTTCTTCAAAAACTTAATTTAGTTAGTGAGACATGATTTCCCACACACAAAAGCAGTTCTTGCCTTTCCAAACACATGCAAAATCTTTCCCTCAGAATCCCCTCCAACAACTTACCCACCACAGATGGCAGGCTCACGGTTTTTAGTTCCCTGGCTTTGCCTTACCACGTTTCTTAAATAATGACACTAAATTAGCCAACCTCCAGATGCCTCACCTGTGGCAATTGATGATACAAATATCTCAGCAATGGGTCCAGCAATCACTCCCCTAGCTTCCCACAAAATTCAAGGGTACATCTGATCAGGTCCCGGGGACTTGTCCACCTTAAATGAACTTTATGATGTCCAGCACCACCTCCTCTGTAATATGGACACTTTTCAAGATATCACTACTTATTTCCCCAAGTTCTCTCGCTTCCATAACCTTCTAGACTGTAAACACTGACAAAATACTCATTTAGTATCTCCTCCCATCTCCTACGGTTCAACATATAGGCAGCCTTACTGATCTTTACAGGGCCCCAATTCTCTCCCAAGTTACTCTTTTGTCCTTAATGTATTTGTAAAAACCATTTTGATTCTCTTTAACTCTATTTGCCAAAGCTATCTCATGACCCTTCTTTGCCCCCCTGATTTCCCTCACAAGTCTGCTCCTACTGCCTTTATACTCTTCTAGGGATTCATTTGATCCCTGCTGTCTATACCTGACATTTGCTTCCTTCATTTTCTTGACCAGAACCCCTCTAGTCATCCAGCACTCCCTACATCTACCAGCCTTGCCCTTCACCCTAACAGGAACATACTATTCCTGACTCTCGCTATCTAATTTTTGAAGGCTTCCAACTTGCCAACCATACCTTTACCTGCAAACATCTACCCCCAATCTACTTTTAAAAGTTCTTACCGAATACCGTCAAAATTGGCCTTCCTCCAATTTAGAACTTCAATGTTTAGATCTGGTCTATTCTGTTCCATAACTATTTTAAAACTAACAGAATTATGATCACTGACTCCAAAGTGCTCCACCACTGACACCTCAGTCACTTGCCCAGCCTTATTTCCAAGTTTTGCTCCTTTTCTACATTCACATACTCAATAAGAAAATTTTCTTGTGCACACTTAACAATTCCTCTCCATCCAAGCACTTAACACTATGGCAGTTCCAGTCTCTGTCTGGAAAGCTAAAATCCCCTACTATTACCACCCTATTATTCTTACTGATAACTGGGGTCTTTGTACAATTATGCTTGTCATTTTCCCACGGATGATTGGGGTCTATAGTACAATCCCAATGAGGTGATCATCCCTTTCTTATTTCTCATTTCCACCCAAATAATTTCCACGGATGTACTCCCTGCAACATGCTCCGAGTATTGCCATAATCTTATCCCTAATCAAAAACATTGCTCACCCTCCTCAATTGGCTCCCTTTTTATCCTTCCTATACCACCCTACCTTGGAACATTAAACTGTTTAGTCCTGTCTATCCCTGAGCCATGTCTCTGTCTTAGCTATGATACCCCAATCCCATGTTCCCAACCATGCCTTGAGCTCTGTGCCTTAACTGTCAGGCCTCTTGCACTGAAATAAATGCAGTTTAATTTATCAGTCTTCTCTCATTCTCTGCTCTGCTCCTGCCTGCCTTGACTATTTGACTTCCTCCTTTTCCCAACTGCACCAGCCTCTCACTGATCCCTTTTCTCACTCTCTCTCTGGATAGACATCCTTGACCCCTGGCATCCAGGAGGCAACACACCATTCTGATTTCTTGAGGCCAGCAAGAGAAATACCTGTCTGCTCCTCTGACTAGAGTGCGCCCTATCACAATTAATCTCTTGGAATCCGTCGTTACAGTACAGCCAGTCTCAGAAATTTGGCTGTCAGTGCCACATTCCCTTGAGAGTTCAGCGTCACTTACATGTCCCAAAACAGCATATTTGTTTGAGATCAGGTATTGCCACAGGAGACTCCTGCACTATCTGCCTACCCTGAAGGGCTTATGCCCTAAACGCCGATTCTCCTGCTCCTCAGATGCTGCCTGGCCTGCTGTGTTTTTCCAGCACCACATTTTTCAACTCTGGTCTCCAGTATCTGCAGTCCTCACTTTTTCCTACCTGCCTATCCCCCTACCTTTTCCAGAGGTAACCCATCAACCATCTTTGCACCTTAATCTACAGACCCATAAAATAGCACTGCTTAAAAACATTGCTTACTCTTACTGCTCTAAAAAACATTGTTATAGGGTAACTTGGTACGTATGTTTTATATTTTCAAAAAACGGGTTAATCCAGAGACAGATCTCAATAAAATAGATACACTCACTATTATTGATTTACAAACAAACATTGTGATTAGACTTAATAAGCCATTTAGCTGTTCCCCTGTGAGAGGAGCTCCTGATAAGGAGGTCTCCAAAGTCAGCTCTGACTTTTGCTGCTTTATTGTTCTTACACCTAACTCAGATGTCCAGAGATACTTGAAACTAACAGCGGAGGCTGTAGGCTGTGAATGTTCACTTTCTGGTCAGCTAGCTGTGTAGGTTCATTGATCATGTAGTACTCCCTCTCCCTTTGTTTTAAAATATCTTGTTTTGATCTTTTTCCAAAGTTCCAATAAAAATGCAACAGCTTATAAAACAAAGAGGAAATCAGCTTCAACACTTAAAACAAGGGAGCTGCTCATACAGCCCCAATTTTCTCCTGTCAGATTACCCAGGTTCGCAACATAGTACATACAAAAAGCTAAAGGGGAAAAAAATGCATGAACGTTTCACATTTCACAACAATGTGTTTTCAAACTTTGTTCAATTCAACTATTTCTAACAATTCATAGCCCCAAGTCTATTCCACACATTGCACTGAAATGTTACTTAATTGAAACTCAACAAAGGAGTGGTGCCCGGTCCACTACTTTTCATCATTTTATATAAAATGATTTGATGTGAACATAGGAGGCATAGTAGGTTTGCAGACGAAACCAATATTGGAGGTGTAGTGGACACAAAGGAGGTTATCTCAAAGTACAAACGGATCATGATTAGATGGGCCAATGGACTGAGGAGTGGCAGGTGGAGTTTAATTTAGATAAATGTGAGGTGCTGCATTTTGGAAAACTAAATCAGAGCAGAACTTATACAATTAATGGTAAGGTCCTGGGGAATGTTGCTGAACGAATAGACCTTGGAGTGAAGGTTCACAGTTCCTTGAAAGTGGAGTTGCAGCTAGATAGGATAGTGAAGGCGGCATTTGGTATGCTTTCCTTTATTGGTCAGAGCATTGAGTACAGGAGTTGAGAGGTCATGTTGTGGCTGTACAGGACATTGGTTAGACTACTTTTGGAATATTGCATGCAATTCTGGTCTCCTTCCTATTGGAAGAATTGTGTGAAACTTGAAAGGGTTCAGACAAGATTTACAAGGATGTTCCCAGGGTTGGAGGATTTGAGCTATAAGGAAAGGCTGAATACACTGGGCTGTTTTACATGCAGGTTGAAGAGTGATCTTATAGAGATTTATAAAATCATGAGGAGCATAGATAGGGTAAATTGACAAGGTCTTTTCCATGGGGTGGGGGTGGTGAGGGGAGGTCCCAGAATTAGAAAGCATGGGTTTAGGGTGAGAGGGGAAAGATATTAAAGGGACCTAAGGGGCAACGTTTTCAAATGGGACTAGATTAAGTTAGGATAACTGGTCGGCATGGACAAGTTGGATCAAAGGGTCTGTTTCCGTGCTGTATATCTTTG
The DNA here is from genome assembly GCF_037043375.1 of Chiloscyllium plagiosum. Lineage (NCBI taxonomy): Eukaryota > Metazoa > Chordata > Chondrichthyes > Orectolobiformes > Hemiscylliidae > Chiloscyllium > Chiloscyllium plagiosum. Next base: position 61,043,177 of record NW_028270162.1, read on the forward strand.
TGACTATGAATCACCACAAAACAGAAAGTAGAGTGAATTGCAATTCACTAAGTTAGGTTGGTACACGTGCTGGAGAAAGGGTGGGGGTAGAAGGAAGAAGAAAATAATACAAAGAAAAAACAGTTGAGCAGAGCAAGGAAGGGGTAAATGTCAGACTACGATAACGAATAACTGCTAATGGGGACTGTTAGTGCTGATAAATGATTGGATGTGGTAGCAGATCATGTGATAAGGCCTGATGCATGCGGTTTGGGGTAAGAATGTGGGTGGTGGTGCTCAGGCCCTAAAATTATTGAATTCAATGTTGATTCCAGAAGGTTGCAGGGTTCCCAAGCAGAAAATGAGTGTTATTCTTCCAGCTTGCACTGAACTTTGCTGGATCACTATAGCAAGGCCAAGATAGAGATTTTGGCCAGGGAACACAGTAGTGTATTGAAATGGCAGGCAACAGGAAGTTCAGTGTCACTTTTGCAGATAGAACGTAAGTGTTCTGAAATTCACCCAGTTTGCGCTTCATCTCTCCAGCATAGAGGAGGCCATTGTGAGCAGCAAGTACAGCAGATTACATTGAGTAAAGAGTATGTTTATCACTGCTTCACCTGAAAGGTAGGTTTGGGGCCTTGGATAATGTGGAGGGAGGAAGTAAACAGGCAGGTGTTACACCTTCTGCAATTACAATGGGATGGTGTCATGGGGGTGTGGAGAGATGTTGGGAATGGACCAAGGTGTCTTGGAGGGAGCGTCCACATGCAAGGCTGACAAGGGAGGGACAGCCTTTCACAGAGACCATTCTCTCTGGGGCAGCTTGGTCCCCATTAGCAGCTATTCATTCTCCCAGGCTGACCCTTACCAATTCCTTTGTCTGGCCAACTGTTTTGCTCTCGCTGGGCTCTATCGCCACTTCTAATTTCCTCATTCCCCTCTCCCCCAGCGCCAGCATATAAACCAACGTTTTCCTAGCTACCAGCAGTTCTGAAGAAAGGTCACTAAACCAGAACCATTCACTCTGCCTTTCATTTAGATGCTGCCAGACTTGTTGCGTTTTTTCAGCAATTTCTGTTCTTGTTTTAGAATTTCCTTAACTTTATACAAACTTTTATGGCACAGTGAGGCAATTCTCACAGCACATTGGCTGAAAACCACTGCCCTGTTTAAACAAAATGCTGTTTTTTTAATTCTTCCTGCTAAAATAGACAAGTTCACCCAAGTTATAAATTCCATCTGTCAATTTTTTTCTACTCACACACTTGATTTATATCCCTTTGCAGAATTCACTATCTCCTCTTGACAATTTAACTTCATGCCTACCTTGGTGTCATTAGCAAATTCAACTGACATGCACTCAAAGCTCTCACCCAAATCATTTATATAGATTTTGAACAGTTGTGGCCCCAGGACTGATCCTGTGGTACCCACAAGGTAAAGTTAGTTTGCCAAACTAATAAATTAGTTAAGTTCATTTCTCTTTCACAAAGCCATGCTGGTGCTGCCTGTTCCAATATGATTTCTCTCAGTACTTTGTTTTGATCTCCTTCATAGTTAATTCTAAAATTTTAAAATCAAAAGTAAAATTTGGTAAACTGACTTAAAGTTTTATGCTTCCTTTATTGAATAACATTTACTATTTCCCAACTGCTTGGATCCTCCCACAATCGAAGGAATTTTAAACAATAGAATCCAGGTGTCTATTACCCACACTGCAAATTTTCTTTTGAGCTGGGGATGTAGTCCATGTTATCTTGGGGAGTGGCCCCTCAGCCTTTAAATCCAACAGTCTTTCTTGCACTTTTTTTGATTGTTTTAAAGTTCATCCCTCCCTTTCACCTCTTGATTTTCAATTATCGCTAAGACGTTTCAAAGTCTTTTACTGTGAAGGCACACAAAATACCTGCTCAAAGCTTATACCATGTCTTCATTTTCTATTATCAATTGCCTAGATTCTCACTCCAGATGATCAGTACTCGATTTCAATACTCTTCCTATCCAAATACTCAGAAAAAGTACAATTCAAATGCAGTTGTAAGACACTCACCTGACAAGAGTCTTGTCAGACCTAGCCGCGGGCCTGCAACAAACAGAGAACAACTTAAAATAGTTAAGTAGCATCTGTAGACATGACTGCACGTTTACCAAGACTGAAGGCCAGCTAATAGTTTCAGCTGCTCCAGTTGGGTTCTCACCCCTAAAAGTTCATTACATCTTGCTCAAAGCAGCCAGTGTATTCCAGACCTAGTGGAGCCTACCCTTTAAATCAACAATGTAGGGGTTCAAGATCAGAAAATCCCCTCGCACGAAGCACTGCTAATATATTTCTATTAGTTCATGGGATATAGGCATTAGTGTTAGGTCAGCATTTATTGTCCATCCCTAATTGCCCTCAAGGAATGTTGTCTTAAAGGACTGCAGTCCTTGGGGCGTAGACATACACAGCACTATTAATGAAGGCATTCAATCCTTGTTATTCAAATAACAGCATTGGTGACTACTCAGGTGGAACTGCTGGGTTAATGTCATACTTACAAAAAAAGGCAGGAAAGCATTGGATGACCAACAGTAGAGACTGGTAGGCATGGGCAAATTGTGCAGGAATCCCTGTGGCCACTCCCCTCTCAAACAGATAATGTTGGATAATTTTGGGAGGATTGGTCTCTTAGGGAAAGCAGCAACAGACAAGTTTGTGGCACCAAAATTGACTCTGTAGCACTGCAAGGGAGGAAAACAACTTGGAGAGCTTTAATGAGAGCTGATGTAAGGGGGACTGACAGGCAGTTCTGTGGCCACAGCTGAGACTCTTGAATGGTATGTTGCCTCTCTGGTGCCAAGGGTCAGGGATGTCACACAGAATGTAGGATATTCCGAAGGCAAAGAGTGAACAGCCAGCAGTTGAGACATATGTCGGTACCAACATGGGCTTACAATAAAAGATCCTGCAAGAGGAATTGAGTGAGTTAGGTTGTAGATTAAAGAGTAAGACTACTAAAGTTGTAATCTAAGAATCTAAGGAAGGCTACTAAGGTTGTTATCTCAGAATTACCTCCAGTGCCACACTCTAGTGACTACAGGATTATGAAGAAAGGTCAAAAGAATGCGCAAATAAAGGAATGATATAGGAGGGAGGGCTTTGGATTTTGGATCATGGGATAGCTTCTGAGGTAGGTAGGACCTGTACAAGCTGGATGGGTTACACCTGAACCAAAATGGATCCAATATCCTTTCTGGGAGAATTTCTTGTGCTATTCGTGAAGTCTTAAAATAATTTGGCATGGCAATGGAAATATCAAAGAAAGGGCCATTACAGATCACTAGGCTTGCTGGGAGATTATATTTGGTCAACTTAAAACTAAAGCTTATTTCAGCAACTAATATCAAATAAGCTGTCAGCAGGTGTAACTACGTTTTGCAATATCTTGCAACAACAAAGGCCACCCTCTATGAGGGTGAGATACTGGCATCAGACACTGAAATATAGCCAAGGCGACAAAGGAAGGTTAGTCACCATCAAAAGACATTACAAAATTAAAACAAATGTTAATTCCATTACATTGAATGAGATAAGAACAACAATATTAAGGAAACAGTTGAAAGGTGGTGAACTCTGTATTATGACGCAATCACATTCAAGAAGAACATTACACATAGTCATATAGAACTTGTTTACGTGAGTGTATAAAAATGCTACTGTACTGACAATCATTGGAGTTGCTGGCCTAGCCTTTGTCAAGGTACTCTTCCCCTTTTATACAAGTAAAATAAAAGAAGCTGCAATCTGATGGTCCCATAACCTGTAAGTATGTGTGTGTGTTAGGAGTAAAACCTGGAGTCAAGATTTCGACAGTAATCTTTAGAGGTTTCACCAAGATCGCTTACTATTTGTCAGTGAGGAAAAGGACACAAAGCACCACAACTTCCATTGTATACAAGTAAAACAAAAAAAAACTGCAATCCAATGGTTCCATATTCTGTAGTGTGTGTGTTAGGAGTTGAACTCGGAGTCGAGATTTTGAAGTGGGGATGGGGCATGGAGTAGAAGTAACGTTGGGGGCAAGGTCTAGTCAGACATAGAATCAATACTCTGACAGTTCAGCACACGGAGAAGACATGGGCAGAAGAAGGCATGTAGGAGGCCCAGCAAGCTAAATTATATTTATTTTAAGCCAAAGAACTTGTAAGGGTCTTCAAGTAAGGCCATTTGGGTAGAGCTTGGAAATGAAAAAAGTGACAATCACTTTTCTAGTATTATACCAATGGCTTCCCAACAGTCAGAAAGAGATAGTGGAGCAGATATGTAGGCAAACCATTAGAGTGGTGAGAATAATAGGGTTGTAATCATATAGGATTTTAACTTTGCTAACATTAATTGGGATCGCCACAGTGTGGGAGAATCAGATGCAGTGGAATTTTTAAGTGCAGCCAGGACAGCTTTTTGTGTCAGAATTTAGATAGTCCAACTAGAGATGAGCAGTGCTAACCTCATCCCAGGGAATAAGGTCGATCAAGTAGCTAAAGTGTCAGTGGGCGAACATTTTGAGGATAGCAACCATAACTCTAAGTTTCAAACACTTATGGGAAGTAAAGGAGTTAAATGTCAAAATTAGGGTGAAGCCAATTTCAATATCAATAGACAGGATCTGGCATACCTAGACTGGGTGCTATGTCCTGATGTAGGGCTTTTGCCCGAAATGTTGATTTTCCTGCTCCTCAGATAGTGCCTGACCTGCTGTGTTTTTCCAGTACCACACTCTTGATGCTACATGCAGGTAAGTCTACATTTAAAAAATGGAAGTTTTTTTTAAAAAAGTATTCAGGGTCAGCATCTTCCTCTAAGAGTGGTGGGGAAGGGCAGCAAGTCTGTGTATAAAAAGAAGGAATCATGTTTGTTGGAGAAAAGTCGAATTACAGAGAGGCAAAACATGGATCTAGTGAAATTGACAAGTCTGGTTTATTTCACATGATATAGCCGGGAAGAGAAATTGAATAGGACTGGTGCAGAACAGACACTACTCAGTGAAGCCAAAAGTGCTTCTCCAAGAGCTAGAGATACAGACTGTTTTTTATAGGGTTACAGTAGTGTTGTGTGAATTACACAATAATATGAATTGAATTGCACTCAATGGAAAACATGGCAGTAGTAGCAGTCAGGGAATAACTGCATTAGGAGGTTCTGTTCCTCTGCGAGAGTATGTCCAGTGTCCTGGCATTAAAGGGTTTACAGAGTTGTGTGCATTCTTGGCAGAGAGCAGATGCCACTCAGTATTCTTTGTGGGGTTTTGGTACCTGTGGAGACTGGGGGTGCCCCAGGGGCTGCAGGAGCAGTGTTGCTATTGTAAGGTAGGAAGTCGGTTATCAGATTACCTTAAGGAGTGTATTCCTCCTGCCTGGAAGCTGTTTAGGACGTCTTGCTTTGCTGCTTACTGCCTGAGGTAGTTGTGGTCAGGTTGAGGTATTATGGGTATACTCTGTTAGGCTAAGAGCAGCCATGTTTCCTGTGAACAAGTAGTGGGCAGGCAGAGTGTTTTATTTTTCTCCCACAATGTTAGAAACAGAACATTAAAAATAGGGGAAGTCCTTCAGGGGTATACAGCACATTGGATTTGCTTAAAAATAAATTAGGAGGGGAAAGATGGGCCATGAAACATCTTTGGCATATATGATCAAGGAAATCCAATAGGCATTTTATTGTAAGCAAGAGGATTACCAGGGCAAGAGTGGGGTCTATTAGAGACCAAAGGAGCAATCTGTGCATGGAGCCACAGGGTTTGGGTGAGGTCTGAAGTGAATGTTTCTTATCAACAGTCACAAAGGAGAAAAACATTGTAGCTGGAGATTTCAGTCGGGATGGTGAAGCTTACAGCATGTTAAGATTAATGAGGAGGTGGTAATAGATGTTTTGTAAGGCATAAAGCCTGATGCGATGTATCCAAAGCAGCTATGGGAGGAGATTGCAATGGTTCTGGTGGATAAAATACTTCATTGGCCACAGGTGAAGTGCGAGATGACAGGAGGATAGCTAATGTGGCTCTTTTGTTCAAGAAGGGTGGTAAAAATATGCCAGGTAAATAGAGACCACCTATTCAGATGTCAGGGGATGGGGAAATTATTGGAAAATATTCTGAGGGATAGGATGAATTAACACTTACAAAAAGCAAGGATTTATGATGGATAGTCATCACTGATTTGTTGGAGGGAGATCCTGTCTAACTAACATAATTAAGTTTTTGAAAAGGTGACTAAATATATTTATGAGGGTAGTACTGTTAATGTGGTTTATATAGATTTGAATAAGGCCTTTGACAAGGTCCCACATGGAAAGTTAGTTCAAAAGATAAGATCCCATGGGATCCACTGCAAGTTGCCAAACTGGATCCAAAATTGGCTTGCAAATAGGGGCAAAGAGTGATTAGATTAGATTACTTATAGTGTGGCCCTTCGGCCCAACAAGTCCACACCACCCCGCCGAAGCGCAACCCACCCATACCCCTACATTTACCCCTTACCTAACACTACGGGCAATTTAGCATGTGCAGGTCAGGTGAATTGGCCATCTTTGGACTGTGGGAGGAAACCGGAGCACCGGGAGGAAACCCACGCAGACACGGGGGGAACGTGCAAACTCCACACAGTCAGTCGCCTGAGGCGGGAATTGAACCCGGGTCTCTGGCGCTGTGAGGCAGCAGTGCTAACCACTGTGCCACCGTGCCACCCATGTGCTGGTGGAGGGCTGTTTTTGTAATTGGAAGCCTGTGACCAGAGCTGTGCCATAGGGATTGGTGTTGGGATCAGTGTTGTTTGTTATGTACACTGACAACCTGGACATGAATGTAAAAGATATAACTAAAACGTTTGCAGATTATACAAAAATTGGTGTTGCTGATACAGAGAAGGATGATCTCATCGTAGAATCATAGAATCCCTACAGTGTGGAGACAGGCCATTTGGTCTAACAAGTCCACACTGATCCTCTGAAGAGTAACTGACCCAGACCCATTCCCCAACCCTATTACTCTACATTTACCCCTGACTCATGCACCTAACCTACACATTCCTGAACACTATAGGCAATTTAAAATGGCCAATTCACCTAACCTGTACATCTCTGGACTGTGGGAGGAAACTGGAGCATCCAAAGGAAACTCACACAGACACAGGGAGAACGTACAAACTCCGCACAAAGAGTTGCCCAGGTCGCTGGCACTGTGAGGCAGCAGTGCTAACCACTGAGCCACCATGCCACCACCCCCTCACCAAGTGCAAACCACTGACCCCCATGCCATCTCAGGTACCTTGGGAGTTGTGAGAGACAAGACTGCCCAAGTCCATAGATCCCTAAAGGAGTCAGCACAGTTAGAGTGTGTGGTGAAGGAAGCATAACAAATACTGCCTTCATTAGTCGGGATGTAGAACAAAGGAGCAGGGAAATCTTGACATACTGTCAATAAGCATTTTTTAAAAATTCACTCGGATGTGGGCATCGCTGGCTAGGCTAGCATTTATTGCACTTGAAGCTGGTGAGGTGAGCTATCTACTTGAACCGCTGGTGTGCATGTGCTGTATTGACACACAATGCCTTTGGGGGGGGGGGGGGGGGCAAGTCCAGGATTTTGACGCAGCAACAGTGAAGGAAAGGTGATATATTTCCAAGTCAGGATGGTAAGTGGCTCGAACAGGAATTGGCAGGTGGTGTTTCTATGTATCTATATTTTATTAGAATCCCTACAACGTGGAAGCAGGCCATTCAGCTGCATCAAAACCACACTACTCAGACCCACACCCCCAACTCTATCTCTGTAACTGTGCATGTCCAATGGCTAATCCACCTAGCCTGCACATCCCTTGAGACTGGGCAATTTACCTCGACCAATCCACTCAGCCTGCACATTTTTGGACTGCGGGAGAAAATCCACACAGACAGGGGGAGAATGTGCAAACTCCACACAGACAGAGGGTGGAATCAAATCTGGGTGCCTGGCACTGAGGCAGCAGTGCTAACCACTGAGGCATGGTGCAGCCCAATCTGTTGCCCTGTCCTTCTGGATGGAAGTGGTCTTGGGTTTGTAAGGGACTGTCTACAGATCTTTGTGAATTGACAGGGGGACAGAGATGGAGGGAGTGGATGCTTGTAGATGTAGTGCCAATCAAATGGGCTGCTTGTGAGAGTGGATAGCCTACAAACCCACCAACACTTTAAAACAGCAGCTAATGAACTTGAAAGACGCTGTACAGACAGCAAGCAAAACTAATGTCATCTATAAAATACCTTCCAAGAACTGTAACATACAACATTGGACAAACAGACAGAAAACTAGCCACCAGGATACATGAACATCAACTAGCCACAAAATGACACGACCCACTCTCACTAGTATTCCTACATACAGATGAGGAAAGACACCACTTCAACTGGGACAACACATCCATCCTAGGACAAGCCAAACAGAGATACACACAAGAATTCCTAGAAGCATGGCATTCCAATCGGAACTCTATCAACAAACACATTAACTTGGACCCCATTTACCACCCCGAGAAAAAGAACAGGAAATTACATCACCAGCCCAAGGAAACTCAAACATATAAATAGAAGTGGACTACACCACCAGTGCTTCATTCAGAGACTCCCTGAAAATGTTATCTAGTATGGTGATGAAAATCTGAAAACAAACCTCCCAGCTCACGAGCAAACCTACATCCAGAACCTCAACCTGAGCTACAACTTTTCTCAAAACTCGCTAGGTGCTAAACATTGCTCAATTAACTGTAAATGTCCCTGTGGCTGGGCCGAGGACTACTTGAGGAACTCCCAAAATGATGTCCTGCGACTAAGATGATTAACCTCCAACAATATAGCTACCTTTCTTTCTGCCTGACACTTACTGCAAGTCTTCAAATTATATATCTATTCTTGCACAGAATACAATCTTCAAGATGATTAAGACAGTGAAAAATTGAGATGGATTACAGATTTCAAGTGAATACTAAAAAAGTAAAAAAAAAACTAAAGTTAGAGATGATTCAATAAGACTGATAAACTATATGGCAAGGTGTGAAGTAGAACAGCAATGGGACTTGGCAACATTTAAGGAAGTATTTCAAATTGCAATGTATATTCTGATGAGGAAGACAGACCACCACAAGAATCCACCATCCATAGCTACGGAAGACAGACAGTATTAAATGGAAAAAAAAGGTGTACATTTGAAATGATGAGCAGCATGCCAGAAAATTGAGAAACCTTAAGAATTGACAAAAGGATTACAAAAATAAAAAGTAAAAATGAGAGTTCAAAAAAGCAAGCAACATCAAAACATAGCAAGTGCTTGCACAAGAATATTTTATGTAAACATTGGTCCCTTAAAGGTTGAGATTGGGAAATTAATGGGGAACTGCATAGACTTTGAACATTCATTTTTGAACTGTCATCACAATAGAAGACACAAAAAGCACTTCAAGAATAGCAGAAAATCAGGACACATCGGGAGAAAGTTGAAACAAACACTTTTACCAGAAAAATAAAACCAGAAATAAAGTAAAAGGATTTAAGGGCTTAAAAGTGCCCTGGACCTGAGAATCTGCATCCTCTGAAAGGAAGTGGCTACAGAGAAGCTGGATGAATTGATTTCAAATTCCCTTACTTCTGGTAGATGAATTGGAAAACTGAAAATGGGATTTGCCTGTTCAAGAAAGACAGAAAGCATGAAATGCCAGGCCAATTTGTTTTGCATTTATATTCAGGGGAATGGTGGAATCTATTGTGCAAGAGCTAGCAGAGGAATACTTTGAAAATCAGAGCATAAAATCACATCGACTCTGTATTGTTTTGAGAGGGAAATAGTGTTTTGACAAATGTATTACTGAATTCATAGTCATAGATTCTTTACAAGGCAGATGGAGGCCATTCCGGCCATAGAGTCTGCACTGAAGAGCAAACTCCACCCTACCTCCACATTTACCATGGCTAATTCACCACGTTTGTCCCATAGAGTACAGGAATGTGCAATGTAGCTTGGCCAATCCACTTAACAGCACAGAGGTGGAACGAGTGGAGTATGTCAAGCTCCTGGGAGTGGTCATCCACAATAAGCTTTCTTGGACTCTTCATGCGGATGCACTGGTCTCTTCTTCCTCAGGCAGCTGAGGAAATCTGGCATGACAGTCACTACCCTTGCCAACTTTTATAGGTGCACCATCGAGAGCATTTTGTCTGGATGGATCAGTACCTGGTATGGCAACCGCACCATTCAAGATCGAAGACAGTTACAGAGAGTGGCGAATGTGGCCCGGGCAATCACAAAGGCCAACTTCCCATCTACAGAATCCATCTACGAGGCCCGCTGTCAAGGAAAGACCGCCACCATTCTCAAAGATCCATCCCACCCTGGCAAATGCTTTTCTACAACCTCTACCACTGGGGAGAAGGTACAGAAGACTAAACACACACACCAGCCAGTTTTGAAACAGTTTCTACTCTACTGTTGTTAGGGCGGCACGGTGGCACAGTGGTTAGCACCCGGGTTCATTTCCCGCCTCAGGCGACTGACTGTGTGGAGTTTGCACGTTCTCCCCGTGTCTGCGTGGGTTTCCTCCGGGTGCTCCGGTTTCCTCCCATAGTCCAAAGATGTGCAGGTTAGGTGAATTGGCCATGCTAAATTGCCCGTACTGTTAGGTAAGGGGTAAATGTAGGGGCATGGGTGGGTTGCGCTTCAGCGGGTCGGTGTGGACTTGTTGGGCCGAAGGGCCTGTTTCCACACTGTAATGTAATGTAATCTAATCTAAATACTGAATGCACTCAAGATCTTAACATTCACCTGTATCTGTGTTTTTGTTTTTGCTGCTGTTTACCTATTATTTACTTATCTATGCTACTTAACTCTGATCTACCTGTATTGCTCACAAGACAAAGCTTTTCACTGTGCCTCGGTACATGTGACAATACATTCAATTCAAACCCACACAGACATGGGGTGAATGTGCCAACTCCACAGTCACCCAGGGCTGGAACTAAAATCACGTCCCTGGCGCTGAGGCAGCAATGCTAACCACTGAGCCATCATGCCGCCCATCTCCAGTTCTTTACAAATGCAATACGTAGGACTGATAATGGAATTGATATAGTATGCTTAGATTTTCAAGGCAGGTACCACAGAAAAGGTTATGACACAGATAGTTGCTTGTGACATTGAAGTTAGGGTCATTGAATATTTTTAAGGCCAAGATAGATAGATAGATGACAGAGAAAGGAGTCAAAGGGTATGGGGGCAGTCTGGAACATCAAGAACACAATTAAATCAACCACATCCTTACCAAAAGGCAGAGTAGACTCAAGGTGCCAAACGTCTAACTTCTAATTTGTAAGTTCATACGATTGTACAAAATAGTGTCAGGAAAGAGGGGTCACTTTCAGATCAAAAACCCTTGAGTTGTGAGTGCCATAGGAATTAGTGGTGCAGCCTCAACTATTTAAGATCTATATTAATGACTTGAAGGAACTAAGTGCATTGCAAATCCAATTTTGCAAAAGTAGGACAGGAAGCTCTGCAGAGAACACAGTTTACAAAAGCGGTACAGACAGGTTAAGCGAATGAGCAGGTGGAACATACCATGGAAAATATATTCAAGGCTGTGAGAGACAGATTTTTAAATCAGTAATGATCTTAAGTGTTATGAGAATAAGGCAGAAACTGAAGTTGAGTGTTGTCATAACACCACGATCTCATTCAATGGCAAAGCAGTCTTGATGGGCTAAATGGCCTATTTCTGCTCCTAAATGTTATAGCCCATGTCCATTTCACAGGAAGAACAGTAAAACAGAATATCATTAATACACTGGATGACCTCATACATAATAGTCAGTGAAGAAATCCTTGGCTGCTTGTGGAATAGTATTTTCCAATTTCATAACAGAGTCACTATAACTCCAAGAGTGTAATTCCTATGAAAATACTCTTAACCACGTCTTCCCAATCCTTGACCTTCAAATAACTTCAACAATTTCTCCAAATGCGATGGCATGATGGGTTAGTGGTCAGCACTGCTGCCTCACAGCATCAGGGACCCAGGCTCAATTCCACCCTCGGGCGATTGTCTGTGTAGAGTTTACACATTCTCCCCATCAGCGTGGGTTTCCTCCCACAGTCCAAAACTGTGCAAACTAGGTGGATGGGCCATGCTAACGTATCCATAGCATTGAGGGATGAGCAGGCTAGGTAAGTTAGCCATCGGAAAAGCACGATCACAGGGGGGGGGGCCTGGCCTGGGTAGGAGAGCTGGTGTGGGCTGAATAGCCTGATCTTCACTGTCGGATGCAATCTCCACTCAAAAACTTCCTTGATACTTCATGCTAAGTACACTCTTCCTAAGTTATTATTCCACATCGTAGCCTCCGATTTGAATTCTGGACTCCAACCCCATCACTGCCAAGACTTTCCTGGTTAATATCATATTTTTATGTATCCTTATCTCAATCTACCTGTGTAACTTGTGTTTTCCTGAACGCAAATGGTTTTCCCATCACTCTAGACCAAAGCACATCAAACATTTTCCATTTAACCTTTTAACTTTTCTCCAATTGCCTTCTTGCATTATATATGTCCTCTATTGTCACCCTCCTCTCACTTCACTCTCAGGTACACTGCCCACCCAAATTCCTCCTCCAATCCCTCAGTATCCTGTGCTCTTACCATGTACCAAACCCAACCCTATTAGATAAGCCTACAGCTTTCCTCTGTGCCTTTTCTGGTATCTGCTGACGGGCTCAGGGGCATTGGTTCTGACTCATTAGCAATGCCAATCAGCCCAATCCAATCTTTATGTCCACTGGGGGTAAACTTCCCAATTTTCTTCCTGTTCAACCTCATTTTCCCACTGTTAACTCAAACTCTCACCATCTCTCTTCCTCTAGAACATTTATTCATTTGAGAACTAGGCCATTACCATTCATGAACTTACTGTGGATGACTGCAATAACATCACAGCTTTAATATCCAGGGATATTCAGTATATAGGAAGGATAGACAAAAAGGAAAAAAGGTGAAGTTGCATTGCTGATTAAAGAGGAAACTAATGCAGTAGTGAGAAAGGATCTTAGCTTCGACATGGAATCTGTATGGAGAGATCTAAGAAACATCAAGGGGCAAACATTAGTATATAACAGGCCTCAAACTATATGGGTGAAGTTGAGAATGGCATTAAACAGAAAATTAAAGATCCGTGCAATAAAGGGACAGAGTTATTAGATTTTTTATATTAGATTATTTACAGGGTGGAAACAGACCCTTCGGCCCAACAAGTCCACACTAACGCGCCAAAGCGCAACCCACCCAGATCCATTCCCCTACTTTTACCCCTTCACCTAACACTACGGGCAATTTAGCATAGCCAATTCACCTATACTGCATATTTTTGGACTGTGGGAAGAAACCGGAGCACCCGGAGGAAACCCACGCAGACGCAGGGAGAATGTGCAAACTCCACACAGTCAGTTGCCTGAGGCAGGAATCGAACCCGGGTCTCTGGCGCTGTGAGGCAGCAGTGCTAACCACTGTGCCACACTTTAATGTGCACAGATTGCCTTTTCACTGTCAAACTGAACAAACTTAGGAACAAAAGCGTAGAGGACGAATTTCTGGAGTGTATATGGGTTCATTTTCTGGACAGATGCATTGGGGAATCAACTAGAAAACTGGCCATTCTAGACTGGGTATTGTTTAATGAAAAGGAAAAACTGGCAATCTAGTTGTGCAAGGCTCCTTAGGGATAAGTGACCATAATGACAGAATTCCTCAACAAGATGGAAAGTGACATCAATGTCTTCAAGATGAAGGCCCTCCCTGATTTTAAATAGAGGAAACTACGATGGTAAAAGGAAGCTGTAAGCTGGCTATGATAGAGTGGTGAAACATTAGTTAAAGGGAAACTGGAACGGTAATGGCAAACATTCAAAGAGGGAGTGAGTGAACTGAAATAATTGTTTATTCCTGACTGGCACAGAAGTAAAATTGGAAAGATGGCTAAACCATGACTTACAAGGGAAATTAGAGATAGCATACAATTGGGTAGAAAAAAATGCAGAGCTGAGAAGTAGTAGTAGTTTAGAATTCAGCAAAAGAGGACAAAGAGATAGGAGAGGTCTTGAATGAGTACTTGTCTTCAGTATTTACAAATGAGAGGGGCCGTATTGTTGAAGAGGAGAGTATGAAATGGACTGGTAAGCTAGAGATACTTGTTAGGAAGGAAGATGTGTTGGGCATTTTGAACAACTTGAGGATAGACAAGTCCCCCGGGCCTGATGGGATATATCCTAGGATTACGTGGGAAGCAAGAGAGGAAATTGCAGAGCCATTGGCAATGATCTTTTCGTCTTCACTGTCAACGGGGGTGGTACCAAGGGACTGGAGAGTGGTGAATGTTGTGCCCCTGTTCAAAAAAGGGAATAGGGATAAACAACGGTAATTACAGGCCAGTTAGTCTTACTTCGGTGGTAGACAAAGTAATGGAAAGGGTACTGAGGGATAGGATCTATGAGTATCTGGAAAGACACTGCTTGATTAGGGACAGCCAGCACGGATTTGTGAGGGGTAGGTCTTGCCTTACAAGTCTTATTGAATTCTTTGAGGAGGTGACCAAGCATGTGGATGAGGGTAGAGCAGTGGATGTAGTGTACATGGATTTTAGTAAGGCATTTGATAAGGTACCCCATAGTAGGCTTATGCGGAAAGTCATGAGGCATGGGATAGAGGGAAATTTGGCCAGTTGGATAGAGAACTGACTAACCGGTCGAAGTCAGAGAGTGATGGTAGATGGTAAATATTCAGCCTGGAGCCCAGTTACAAGTGGAGTTCCGCAGGGATCAGTTCTGGGTCCTCTGCTGTTTGTAATTTTTATTAATGACTTGGAAGAGGGAGTCGAAGGGTGGATCAGTAAATTTTCAGACGATACGAAAGTTGGTGGAGCTGTGTATAGTGAGGAGGGCTGTTGTCGGCTGCAAAGGGACTTAGATATGATGCAGAGCTGGGCTGAGGAGTGGCAGATGGAGTTCAACCCTGTCAAGTGTGAGGTTGTCCATTTTGGAAGGACAAATAAGAATGCTGAATACACGGTTAACGGTAGGGTTCTTAGTAAGTGGAGGAGCAGAGGGATCTTGGGGTCTATGTTCATAGATCTTTGAAAGTTGCCACTCAGGTGGATAGAGCTTGTAAGAAGGCCTATGGTGTATTAGCGTTCATTAGCAGATGGATTGAATTCAAGAGTCGTGAGGTGATGTTGCACCTTGGTAAGGCCACATTTGGAGTACTGTGTGCAGTTCTGGTCGCCTCATTTTAGGAAAGATGTGGAAGCTTTGGAGAAGGTGCAGAGGAGATTTACCAGGATGTTGCCTGGAATGGAGAATAGGTCATACGAGGATAGGTTGAGAGTGCTAGGCCTTTTCTCATTGGAACGGCGAAGGATGAGGGGTGACTTGATCGAGGTTTATCAGGTGATCAGGGGAATAGATAGAGTAGACAGTCAGAGACTTTTTCCCCGGGTACAACAGAGTGTTACAAGGAGACATAAATTTAAGGTGAAGGGTGGAAAGTATAGGGGGGGGGATGTCAGGGGTAGGTTCTTTACCCAGAGTGTGTTGGGGGCATGGAATGCACTGCCTGTGGGAGTGGCAGAGTCAGAATCATTGGTGACCTTTAAGCGGTAATTGGATAGGTACATGGATAGGTGCTTAAGATAGGACAAATGTTCGACACAATATCGTGGGCCAAAGGGCCTGTTCTGTGCTGTAATGTTCTATGTTCTAAGGAAAAGAGAACAAAAGTAAGTTTGTGGGGACCATTAAAAACTGAAACTGACTGTGAAAACTTCTATAGATACATGGAGAGAAGGACTGAAGACAGTAGGTCCTTATGGTCAGTTGTATAATACTGATAGACCCTTCCGTCAAACTTGTCCATGATAACCTATTTCAACCTAGTCCCACTTGCCCATATCCCTCTAAACCCTTCTTATTCATATACCCATCTGTATGCCTTTTAATTGTACCAGCTTGCACCATACTTCCTCTGGCAGCTCATTCCATACCTCTGGCATGAAAAAGTTGCCCCTTTGATAACTTTTATATCTTTCACCTCTCACCCTAAAACTATGCCCTTTAGTTTTGGACTCCCCTATCCTGGGAAAAGAAACCTTGACTATTCACCATATCCATGCCCCTTTTTACTTTATAAATCTCTGTAAGGTCAGCCCTCAGCCTCCAATGCTCCAGGGATAATAGCCCCAGCCTATTCAGCCTCTCTCTACAGCTCAAACTCTCCAGCAACATCCTTGTAAATCTTTTCTGCACCCTTTCAAGTTTCAGAACATCCTTCCTATAGGAGGGAGATCAGAACAGAAAACTGTATTTGAAAAGTGGCCTAACCAATGTCTTTGACAGCTCAATGCACTGACTGATAAAGGCAAGCTGACCAAACGCCTTCTTCACTACCCGATCTAATTGTGACTCCACCTTCAAGGAACTATGAAACCATATGACAAGGTCGTTTTGTTTGGCAACACTCCATAGGACCCTACCATTAAGTGTACTAGTCCTGCCCTGATTTGCCTTAACAAAATGTAATATCTCACGTTTATCTAAACTTCATCTGTCACTCCTTTGCCCATCTGATCAAGGCCCTGTTGCACTCTGTAGTCAGAAGTGCAACAATAGAATTTGTAACAGAGAACAAAGACACAGTTGACCATTCTCCACCACATCCTTCATCTACACCCCAATTCTATCATATTCCATGCCCGTCCAAGGAAAAGAAAAATGCTCCAATTCACTTAAAGCCTTTAGTCCCCCATTCATCAAAACATTCTAGAACTATTCATTAATTCTAAAAGTCACATCTGGTCTTATATACACCAGCTTTCAATAAAAATATGACTCTTTCTTGACCTGACTGCTCTCCCAACAAGGTACTCATCTCCACTCAACTTCAAAGGACACAATTTTGAAATGATAGTTATGGTTTTGCAATTTACTGCCAGATCTGATTGTTATGAAACTTATGAAAGATATAAAAAGGGATCGAAGGGGCAACTTTCAGGGACAACTGAAGTTATGGTTTAGCAATCTACTGTCTGATCTGATTGGAAAATCTGACTTTAAAGAAAAACAATTGGTTATTTCAGCATTATCCAAACATAACCCCAGCTTCTTTTAACAACTCCAGATTTTCTTAAACTCCACTCCCTTCTCCCACCCATGGACCTCGGTCATATGACTCAACCAATCCAATTAATTCTTGCTACCCTATCCTTCTTTTGTACAAACCTGCATGGCCAAACTTCTTTGTGCTTTTCCCGGAGTCCTGAATTCACATCTTTCTCAGGTTTCTCTGCCATCTCCCCTCACGCCCTTTCTGACCTACCTTCTATTCTATTCCTAGTAAACTGTAATTACTCAACAGCTCCCTCCAACCATGTATGCCTGTACTGTCCCTCTTCAGGTACTGCCCCTCTTATATCTGCCAACACTGCCCTGCTCCTGAGAAAAATAAAGTCTTGACCTCTTGGCTCTTGCAAACCTCCCTAAACCCTCCAAAGCCATTGTTTGTACTTCCTAAATCAGTTTCGATCTTTCCGGAACTCCATGTTTGAATCTCAACAATCAGGTTTCCAATATTGCCTCACCACCATAACAGTCATTTATGACTCTGATAAAAACCATATAACTATGACAAACAAAAGCAATTCTTCTTAACATTTGCCCCTCACTGACTCTTCACTGTTGTCCAGCTGGATGGAGGCGCTCTCAGCTGGTTCTATTCTCATCAATTTAGTGGTATTCCATGGAATCATATGCAATGATTTCTCTTCTCTGCTCCTATACCCAAGGCACTGCATTAGCTTTCACTGACAAAACCTACCTCGACCACATGTCCATCTCTCTCAATTCCTCCACTATTGCTACAGCATACAATAAAATGCAGTTAAGAGACTTCACTGCGCAGCATTCTGGGAGAGGTCAGTTCAGTCACCAAGACTGAATAGCAAAGGAAATACAAGAAATTGATGAGGAAAGGAAGAATAGAATTTGAACGCAACCCAGAAATCAAATAAAATTAAACTACCAAAATTTATACAAGTATGCAAAAAAGAAATATTCAGTCAAGACAGATGTGGGTCCATTACAGACACAGTTAACAGAATTTATAATTGGGAAAAGAGAAATGGCAGAAAAGCTGAATGGTTACTTTTTGTGTCTGTTTCCACTGAGAAAAGTACAAAAAATTTTCCAGAATTACATATCCGTGTGACAAGGGATAATGAGTAATCTAGCATTAATAAGAAGGTAAGACTGGGGAAATCAATGGGGATGAAAGGTGATAAATCCCTAGAACCCGATAATCTGTACCATAGAGTGTCGAAGTAGGTAGCTAAAGAAATTGTCATGCATTGGTTATTATCTTCCAAGATTCCATAAATTCTGGAATGATTCCTGAAGATGAAATCTAGCAAATGTCATCCCACTATTTAAGAAAGGAGCGAAAGAGAAATCAAGGAATTATAGATCTGTCAGCCTAACATTGGTAGAAGGAAAAATGCTAGATACATACAGAGGAACCTCAAATATCTGAACCCCTCAGGAGAGGAGTATTTTGTCTGGATAATTGAATGCCAGATAACACAGGTGAGCAAAGCATCAGGACCTCGCGATCTTGTCCAGACAATCGAGGTTGCTTTGTACAAACTTCGGAATAAAACTTCTGATTAGGCACTGTCAGCACGGAACGGCAAATGGAACATCATGTTTGATTAACTTAAAGGATTATTTTTGAGGATGAAAATAACAGGAGGTCAATGGATAGAGATTTTCAGAAGGCTTTTGATCCACTACAGGAGGTTGGGGTACTTGGTAATATACTGGCATGGAAGAGTAATTGGCCAAAAGGCAGAAAGCTGGAGGAATAAACGGATTATTTTCAGATTGTTAGATTGTGACTACAGTACAACCTCAATTATCTGAATGACATGGGCAGGGAGTATTTTGTTTGGATAACAGTTTATCCAAGCATCGGGATCTTGAGATCTTGTTCGAAAAATCCAAACTTCATATAATCAATGTTGTTCTGTACTGGGGTATTGCAAGGATCAGTATTAGGGCCCCAGCTGTTCACGATAAAAACAGAATCATAGACTTTTACAGTGTAAAAGGAGGGCATTTGACCAGTGCCTGTACTGGCCCCTGAAAGACCATGACCCCACCTCCCACCACCAAACCATCATCTCCCGGACCATCCAGAACCTCATCACCTCAGGGGATCTCCCATCCACCGCCTCCAACCTCATAGTCCCACAACCCCGCACCACCTGTTTCTACCTCCTGCCCAAAATCCACAAACCTGACTGCCCCGGCCGACCCACTGTCTCAGCCTGCTCCTGCCCCATCGAACTCATCTCTGCATACCTCGACACGGTCCTGTCCCCCTTAGTTCAAGAACTCCCCACCTACGTTCGGGACACCACCCATGCCCTCCACCTCCTCTATGATTTTCGCTTCCCTGGTCCCCAACGCCTTATCTTCACCATGGACATCCAGTCCCTTTACACCTCCATCCCCCATCACGAAGGACTTAAAGCCCTCCGCTTCTTCCTTTCCCACCGTACCAACCAGTACCCTTCTACTGACACCCTCCTTCGACGGACTGAACTGGTCCTCACCCTGAGCAACTTCTCTTTCCAATCCTCCCACTTCCTCCAAACCAAAGGAGTAGCCATGGGCACCCGCATCTTCCGCACTACACTGGCACCACCCCCACCTTTTCCTCCGCTACATCGATGACTGTATCGGTGCTGCCTCGTGCTCCCACGAGGAGGTTGAACAGTTCAATCACTTTACCAACACCTTCCACCCCGACCTTAAATTCACCTGGACCGTCTCAGACTCCTCCCTCCCCTTCCTAGACCTTTCCATTTCTATCTTGGGTGACTGAATCGACACGGACATTTACTATAAACCGACCGACTCGCACAGCTACCTAGACTACACCTCCTCCCACCCTGCCCCCTGTAAAAACGCCATCCCATATTCCCAATTCTTTCGTCTCCGCCGCATCTGCTCCCAGGAGGACCAGTTCCAAAACCATACATCCCAGATGGCCTCCTTCTTCAAGGACCGCAATTTCCCGCCAGACGTAGTCGACGATGCCCTCCACCGCATCTCTTCCACTTCCTGCTCCTCCGCCCTTGAGTCCCGCCCCTCCAACCGCCACCAGGACAGAACCCCACTGGTCCTCACCTACCACCCCACCAACCTCCATGTACAACGTATTTCCGCCACCTACCACCCCGCTGTCATTTCCGCCACCTCCAAACGGACCCCACCACCAGGGATATATTTCCCTCCCCTCCCCTATCAGCGTTCCGAAAAGACCACTCCCTCCGTGAATCCCTAGTCAGGTCCACACCCCCCACCAACCCAACCTCCACTCCCGGCACTTTCCCCTGCAACTGCAAGAAATGCAAAACTTGGAGGGGCGGGACTCAAGGGCGGAGGAGCAG
This sequence comes from Chiloscyllium plagiosum, assembly GCF_037043375.1. Classification (NCBI taxonomy): domain Eukaryota; kingdom Metazoa; phylum Chordata; class Chondrichthyes; order Orectolobiformes; family Hemiscylliidae; genus Chiloscyllium; species Chiloscyllium plagiosum. Next base: position 61,063,703 of record NW_028270162.1, read on the forward strand.
GAAGTGGAAGAGATGCGGTGGAGGGCATCGTCGACTACGTCTGGCTCACACCTCCCCACTTACTTCCCTCCAAGGCCCCAAGGGACACTTCCATATCCGCCACAAATTCACCTGCACCTCCACACACATTATCTATTGCATCCGCTGCACCCGATGTGGCCTCCTCTATATTGGGGAGACAGGCCGTCTACTTGCAGAACGTTTCAGAGAACACCTCTGGGACACCCGGACCAACAACCCAACCACCCCATAGCCCAACACTTTAACTCCCCCTCCCACTCCACCAAGGACATGCAGGTCCTTGGACTCCTCCATCGCCAGACCATGGCAACACGACGGTTGGAGGAAGAGCGCCTCATCTTCAGCCTGGGAACCCTCCAACCACAAGGGATGAACTCGGATTTCACCAGTTTCATTTCCCCTCCCCCCACCTTGTCTCAGTCAAATCCCTTGAACTCAGCACCGCCTTCCTAACCTGCAATCTTCTTCCTGACCTCTCCGCCCCCACCCCACTCCGGCCTATTACCCTCACCTTGACCTCCCTCCACCTATCACATTTCCAACGCCCCTCCCCCAAGTCCCTCCTCCCTACCTTTTATCTTAGCCTGCTGGACACACTTTCCTCATTCCTGAAGAAGGGCTTATGCCCGAAACGTCGATTCTCCTGTTCCATGGATGCTGCCTGACCTGCTGCGCTTTTCCAGCAACACATTTTCATCCCTCAAAGAGTTACCCAGCAAGTCCCATTCACCAGGTCCATCTGTGTAGCCCTCTAAATTCATCACTTTCAAATACATTCATAGAGAGCGGCAGAGACTTCACTCAGGAGCATTGTGGGAGAATTTGGCTCAATCACCATGCATGAACAGCAAAGATGAACCCAGTGTCAAGGAGCAGTAAGCCCCACACACTACATCATTGTAGTCTTTCTATCTGCAACCCCCTCCCCCCCCCCCCCCCCTTCCCACCTGTAACCAACAAAAAAATGTGGATTGAGAGATTGAGAGTGGCTGTCCAGAGGTTTGTTGTGGCATATGAGGTACTTGGCCTGTTTGTAAAGAAATTTAGGTAACCACTCAGTGCTGCTGGTTGGTACAAGTGTGGGATTAGGTGAATACTGGACTTCATGGAGTAAAGTGAGCAAGGTAAAGGCAACTTCCTTTGCATAAAGAGTCAGAGATAGCAGTTAGCACAGCTGTGTGCTCCTCCTGCCAGGGAGCAGTCTAGTGCCTCTGATAACCACGTCTGCAAGGGGCTGCAGCTCCTCCAGACCACGTGGTTTGGCTAGAGTGGCAGTTGGATACATTGAGGAGTATACGGGGCAGAGATTGTGATAGGCGTTAGTTACGGGAAGGTGGTCACACCACAGGTTCAGTCAGGTAGATGGGTGAATTCCAGGAGGGGCAGGCTAGTACTGCATAAGTTGCCTGTGGCTATTTCTTCTCTAATAGGAGTACTATTTTAGATACTTTTGGAGGGATAGCCTCTTAGTGAGGGGGGGTATAACAGCAGCAGCCAGGCCTGTGGCACCCCAAGTGGCTCTGCTATACAGCAGGGTCAGGTGAAGTCCAAGCAATTAAAAGTGATAGGAGACCCACTAGCAAAGACAGACATTCCAGTTGCCACTTTCGAGACTCCAGGATAGTGTGCTACCTGCCCAGTGCCAGGGTCAGGATGTGTCTGAGCGGTTACATAAAATTTCTGATTCAAGATGGTGCCGACACTAGGCAACTCCTTGCGAGCTCCCTACAGCAGATCTTATTCTAACCTTTCTTATAACCTCTCCATACTTTTAACCCTAAATTTTAAGTCTGTAAAAATTACTGATCTTGCTTCGCTCATCTCCTGTGCAGTGTAACCTCACTGTGTCTAAAGCAGCTTATGATCTGCATATCCTTGCTTACTATTTATTATCTGCCTGTACTACTTGCCAACAAAGCTTTTCACTGTGCTTACATACACGTTACTCCAATAGATTCAATGAAATTCTTAAGGACGGGGGGGGGGGGCAGTTACTGTGCACATTGGTACCAACGACATACGTAGAAAGAGGGGTAAGGTCCTGTGGAGTGAGTACAAGGAGTTAGGAAAGAGGCTGAAAAGCAGAACCTTGAGGGTAGTAATCTCTGGGTTGCTACCAGTGCCACGTACTAATGAGGCAAGGAAATAAAAGTTAGGTGAGATGAATATGTGGCTTAGGAGTTGCTGCAAGTGGCAGATTTTCAGGATCATTAGAACCTCTTCTGGGGGCAGAAGTGAACTGTACCTCAGGTACGGATTGCACCTAAATTGGAAGCAAAAGAAGTGATTGCTGGGCCTCTTGCTGAGATATTTGTATCATCGATAGTCACAGGTGAGGTGCTGGAAGACTGGAGGTTGGCAAACATGGAGCCACTGTTTAAGAAGGGCAGTAAAGACAAGCCAGGGAACTATAAACCGGTGAGCCTGACCTCGGTGGTGGGCAAGTTATTGGAGGGAATCCTGAGGGACAGGATGTACATGTGTTTGGAAAGGCAAGGACTGATTCGGGATAGTCAACATGGCTTTGTGCGTGGGAAATCATGTCTCACAAACTTGATTGAGTTTTTTGAAGAAGTAACAAAGATGATTGATGAGGGCAGAGCAGTAGATGTGATCTATATGGACTTCAGTAAGGCGTTCGACAAGGTTCCCCATGGGAGACTGATTAGCAAGGTTAGATCTCATGGAATACAGGGAGAACTAGCCATTCGGATACAGAACTGGCTCAAAGGTAGAAGTCAGAGGGTGATGGTGGAGGGTTGTTTTTCAGACTGGAGGCCTGTGACCAGTGGAGTGCCACAAGGATCGGTGCTGGGCCCTCTAATTTTTAAATGATTTGGATGCGAGCATAAGAGGTACAGTTAGTAAGTTTGCAGGTGACACCAAAAGAATATCACTAGTGAGGCAAAGAGAAGAACTCAAAACATCAAAGACAGAGTCACAAAGAAAACCTGAGCAAATCAAGTACAAATGGTGGACTTAGAAAGCTAAGGGCCTGTATCTCCTTGCTGACAAAATGCCCAGTGCCACCAAGACTTTTGGCCTCAAACCAATGTGGAGTAAGGATAGCACTGTTTTGACAAGGAGAAAATATCTTCCAACAGGCAGAACACTTCAAAATACTCCTAAATTGCAACAGAATCAGTGAGGATGTGTTTGAGAAAATACGCCAACTCCCCATCCATAATGATCTTGGACTCCCAACTAGTGCGGCAGAAGTTGAAACCATGATTAGACACGTACTAAATTGAACAAAGTTGCAGGAATAGACAGGGCTTCAGCAGAACTTTTCAAACTTGGAGTTGAGCTGACACACCATCTCCACCAACTGGATTAAAGAAGAAACCTCTGCCTTCAAGAAAGGAGACAAAGTGGGCTGAGAAAATGATTGAGGAATTTCCCTATTCTCCATCACTGGAAAGACCATTGCCCAAGTCCTTGACAGAAGCCTGGTTCCAATTTCAGATGAAATCCTTCCTGAAAGCCTCTGCGGCTTGCAACCAAACCATGGAACTATGGATATGATTTACACTGCTCAAGAACACCAAGGGAAAGGCCAGGAATAATGCTAGCCACTCTACATGGCTTCATTGACCTGACTCAGGCTTCTGACTGTCAATCAAGAAGCATTATGGAAGATCCTGTTAATGGCTGGCTATCCAGCAAAATTCATCAATTTCTTCTATTTCCTGCACGACAAGATTTCGGCAACAGTCTTCACTGATGGTAATATGACAGAACCCCTAGAGATGAAGACAGAAGTAAAGCAGCCTTTTCTCCACCTTCATCCTCACCATTCTTTGGGAAGCTCGTTGACAAGCCAATAATGTGGATATTGTCGACAAAACGGACAGAAAAGTTTTCAGCCTTAACCAGTTGAAATCCCATAGCAAAATAACATCAACCTCACTTCGAGTCATACAGCACAGAAACAGACCTTTTGGTCCAACTCATCTATGTCAACCAGACATCCCAATCTGATCTAGTCCTATTTGCCAGTATCTGGCCCATATCCCTCTAAACCCTTCCTATTCCCAGACCCATCCAGAGGCCTTTTAAACGTTGTACATGTACCAGCCCTGCACCACTTTCTCTGCCAGCTCATTTCATGCAAACACACCACCATGTGAAAAGGTTACTCCCTCAGGTCCCTTTCAAATTTTCCCCCTCTCACCCCAGGAACAGAAACACTACTTTTTCACTACTCTCCACTACGCTCAAGAATAGATGTGCAGTCCCTAGCATAGTAAGGTAGCAGTACTAACTGTGCCACCTACCCAACCTTTAACATACAAGGGCAATCCTTCTCAGGCAGTTCTCCCCCCCCTCCCATCATGCAAACAGATACACTGTCCTTCCCCCTCATCATGCAAACAGATACACTGTCCTTTCCCCCCCCCATCATGCAAACAGATACACTGTCCTTCACCCCCCCCATCATGCAAACAGATACACTGTCCTTCCCCCCCATCATCATGCAAACAGATACACTGTCCTTCCCCCCCCATCATGCAAACAGATACACTGTCCTTCCCCCCCCATCATGCAAACAGATACACTGTCCTTCCCCCCCCCAATCATGCAAAGATACACTGTCCCTTCCCCCCCATCATGCAAAGATACTGTCCTTCCCCCTCATCATGCAAACAGATACACTGTCCTTCCCCCTCATCATGCAAACAGATACACTGTCCTTCCCCCTCATCATGCAAACAGATACACTGTCCTTCCCCCTCATCATGCAAACAGATACACTGTCCTTCCCCCTCATCATGCAAACAGATGCACTGTCCTTCCCCCTCATCATGCAAACAGATACACTGTCCTTCCCTCTCATCATGCAAACAGATACACTGTCCTTCCCCCTCATCATGCAAACAGATACACTGTCCTTCCCCCTCATCATGCAAACAGATACTGTCCTTCCCCCTCATCATGCAAACAGATACACTGTCCTTCCCCCTCATCATGCAAACAGATACACTGTCCTTCCCCCTCATCATGCAAACAGATACACTGTCCTTCCCCCTCATCATGCAAACAGATACACTGTCCTTCCCCCTCATCATGCAAACAGATACACTGTCCTTCCCTCTCATCATGCAAACAGATACACTGTCCTTCCCCCTCATCATGCAAACAGATACACTGTCCTTCCCCCTCATCATGCAAACAGATACACTGTCCTTCCCCCTCATCATGCAAACAGATACACTGTCCTTCCCCCTCATCATGCAAACAGATACACTGTCCTTCCCACTCATCATGCAAACAGATACTGTCCTTCCCCCTCATCATGCAAAGATACACTGTCCTTCCCCCTCATCATGCAAACAGATACACTGTCCTTCCCCCTCATCATGCAAACAGATACACTGTCCTTCCCCCTCATCATGCAAACAGATACACTGTCCTTCCCCCTCATCATGCAAACAGATACACTGTCCTTCCCCCTATCATGCAAACGGATACACTGTCCTTCCCCCTCATCATGCAAACGGATGCACTGTCCTTCCCCCATCATGCAAACAGATACACTGTCCTTCCCCCCCCCCCCATCATGCAAACAGATACACTGTCCCTCCCCCCATCATGCAAACAGATACTGTCCTTCCCCCCCCCATCATGCAAACGGATGCACCATCCTCCCCCACTATCACAAACAGATACACTGTCCTTACCCCTCATCATGCAAACAGATACACTGTCCTTACCCCTCATCATGCAAACAGATACACTGTCCACCCCCCCATCATGCAAACAGATACACTGTCCACCCCCCCATCATGCAAACAGATACACTATCCTTCCCCCCCATCATGCAAACGGATGCACCATCCTCCCCCCACTATCACAAACAGATACACTGTCCTCTCTCCACCTCGCTCACCTGGAGGAACAGAATGCGCAGTTCTCCAACCCTTCCCGTCATCACCCCTAAAAACAGTCCGCCCCCTACCTCCCGGAACCAATGCCAAATGCATCCCTTATCCGGAGGAACAGATACATGGACCTTTTCATCCTACTATCACCACCCGAAGCAATCTTCCCCTGCCCTCTCTGCTGCTGCTATCTGCAGCCACCGAGTAGGCCTTCTCTCCAGTCGCGACCTGTCTTGCCCAGCCCCGAGTGTAACTCGTCAGATACCTGGCCGTTCCGACTCCGCCACAGTCACGATTAACATCAACAGCAAAGGGATGTCGGGTTTGGGCCACATTTATCCGCCAGGCATCCTCCGGCCGGCAGCTGCTGCCCCCGCCCCGCTCTCAGGCTCCGGGAAACACATAAGATGGCGGCAGCAGAGCGCCGAGCATTGCGAGAGTGGGCGGAGCGCGAGACTGGGGAATGGTTTCCCCCTCAGAGGGGCGGGGCGAGATGCTAGGGGCGGGGCGAGAGTCCGGGGTCATGTCCTCAGGCGAGGGGGCGGGGCGAAACGCTGGAGGCGGATCCTCGAGCGGGGAGGGGAAGGAGGGGGAGAGGCACGAGGTGAGGGGCGGGGCGTGAGCTTGTGATGGGGCGTGAACTTGGACGTGAAGTGCAGATCATCAAACGAAGGGCGGGGCGGGACGTGAAGTAGAGGTGTGTCCTCCAGTGATGGACGTCTCGCTCAAAGTGTGGGGTTCTCCATGCGGAATAAACCCAGAACCAAGCACCCTACTTGAGTAACCATGGCACCAAAAAACACAACAAGGCCCATAACACAGCGGGCATCAATGTGGACTTCAACAGTTTCCTCATTTCCCCTTCCCCCACCTCACCCCAGTTCCAAACTTCCAGCTCAACACTGTCCCCATGACTTGTCCTACCTGCCTATCTTCCTTTCCACCTATCCACTCACCCCTTCCCCCACCCCCACTCACCTATTGTACTCTACGCTACCTTCTCCCCACCCTCACCCTCCTCTCACTTATCTCCCCACCCTTCAGGCCCTCTTCCTGATGCAGGGCTTTTGCCCGGAACGTCGATTTTCCTGCTCCTCGGATGCTACCTGAACTGCTGTGTTTTTCCAACACTACTCTAATCTAGGCTCTGGTTTCCAGCATCTGCAGTCATTGTTTTTACCATAGCACAGCAGCAGGGCCCAGTGGACCAGCGCCAGGGAAACCAGTTTATCCACATAACCAAGCCAGTTCGTCAGTTCAGTCTAATCTATGATAACGCTGTGCGGCCTTGTGTTACAGAGAATCGCACTGAGTTACCGGACTGTATTAAGATAGGATTCTGGATTAGTGGTGCTGGAAGAGCACAGCAATTCAGGCAGCATCCGAGGACAGGCAAAATCGACGTTTCGGGCAAAAGCCCTTCATCAGGAATAAAGGCAGAGAGCCTGAAGCATGGAGAGATAAGCTAGAGGAGGGTGGGGGTGGGGAGAGAGTAGCATAGAGTACAATAGGTCAGTGGGGAAGGAGATGAAGGTGATAGGTCAGGGAAGAGAGGGTGGAGTGGATAGGTGGAAAAGGAGCTGGGCAGATAAGTCCGGACAGGTCGAGTTGCTGGAGGTTAGAAACTAGGATGAGGTGGGGGAAGGGGAAATGAGGAAACTGTTGAAATCCACATTGATGCCCTGGGGTTGAAGTGTTCCGAGGCGGAAGATGAGGCGTTCTTCCTCCAGGCGTCTGGTGGTGAGGGAGCGGCGGTGGAGGAGGCCCAGCACCTCCATATCCTCGGCAGAGTGGGAGGGGGAGTTGAAATGTTGAGCCACTGGGCGATTTGGTTGATTGATGCGGGTGTCTCTGAGATGTTCCCTAAAGCGCTCTGCTAGGAGGCGTCCAGTCTCCCCAATGTAGAGGAGACCGCATCGGGAGCAACGGATACAATAGATGATATTAGTGGATGTGCAGGTAAAACTTTGATGGATGTGGAAGGCTCCTTTAGGGCCTTGGATGGAGGTGAGGGAGGAGGTGTGGGCACAGGTTTTACAGTTCCTGCGGTGGCAGGGGAAAGTGCCAGGATGGAAGGGTGGGATAGGAGCTGAGGGTCATCATCCGCATCATCATTACTTTGTATAAAGTTCTGGGTGCAGGGTTACATTGAAAGAAAATATACAGCCCAGAAGTAGAGGGTGTGGTTCATTGTTCTCAGACTGTTTCTTGGGGATTGGCTTAAAACGGCATCTAGATTTTGCTGCTTTGCCATCTTTCTTCTTTCGTGAAGATGCTATTTATGGGGTGCCAGATATGACTTTATGCCACACGCTGCTATCCTTCTGTATTCTGCATTGTAGTCATTGTCTTTTAAGAGCAGTAATTGCTTCTCAACTTCCTTCAGGGTAGAAGATAAAAGAGAAGTGGAAAGCTCTTGTAGTGGTGCTGCTTCCTGGACTTCTTCATCTTCATCTTGAGCTTCGATTTCCCCCACAACAATCTCCACTTCTTCAAATTCAACTTGCTTTGCAAGAGCGACACAATGTTCTTTGATTGCTGGAAGCTCCTCTGACAGTTCAATGCCTTTAAAATCATGAATAAAATCTGGGAGAAACTTCTGCAAAACTATTTGCAAGCAGTCCTTATTGACATCACCCTAGGCTTTCACAATGATGTCAATAGCATTCTTACTGTTTCTAAAAACATCCTCAAAAACATTTGTCCTGTCATCCAACCTCTATTGCTTGACCTGAAATAAACACCTAGAGTGGACTTAAAGTAACCGAGGATGGAATGGGAGTTCGTGTTTTTAAAAAAAATCATTCCCCAATTCACCAATCATGTTACAGCCAAATCATGTTGATGAAACACACGTTATAGAAGAACGACCTGTACCTGGCACCCAGTACCAAGGCACTCAGTCAGGAGAGAGATGGAATATTCCCATTGGCTTGGATGATTGCAGCTTCAACATCACTCAAGAAACTCAAAACCATCCAGGATAAGAAAACTGCCAGCACTTACTGTGAGTGCTGTTTACACTTGTTTGTTCAAGCAATGAGGTAAGGTTAACTGTGGATGAGTAGGTGTTGGGTGGCGTGTACAAAATGAGGTTTGATTGGCAGCAAATACTTGATTGCTCTGTGAGATGATGACCAGTTGTCAATGCAAGAGCCTCCTACCCAATAACAACCACGTGATTGGCTCTGAGGTAGCTGAGCAATTTGTGGGTGTGAATGAGCAATTTGGATCTCTACCCATTAATTTGGATCTCCACTCCACTAATGCTTTTTTGTGTCTTATGTGTATGTGTGTGTAGGTAGAGGTTTGTAAGGGAGTGAGCATTTTAACTAGTAGACTGATGTTCTGGATTAGTGGTGCTGGAAGAGCACAGCAGTTCAGGCAGCATCCAAGGAGCTTTGAAATCGACGTTTCGGGCAAAAACCCTTCAGTTATTCCTGATGAAGGGCTTTTGCCCGAAACGTCGATTTCAAAGCTCTTTGGATGCTGCCTGAACTGCTGTGCTCTTCCAGCACCACTAATCCAGAATCTGGTTTCCAGCATCTGCAGTCATTGTTTTTACCTAGTAGACTGATATGTTGACAGTTTAAAGTTGTTTATTTGTACAGTCAGTTCTGCCATAACACGGTAGTTCATTTTTGTGCAATCCCCCATTATAAGAAAATCACATAATAGCAGCACCTTTTAAACTAATGGGGCCGGAACTGCAATATAACCAATACGCGCTTTAAAAGTTCTCACTATAGAAACAGTGTCCCACTTCATCATTCACGTTATAGCGAATTTGCATTAACAAAATACACATTATAGCAGAACGACCTGTTCCTGGAATCTACTTATTCACAATAAATAGTCATTCTTATTGAGTATAGAACACTGATCTGTGCTTTCTATTAACTTGGGTCTGAGATAACTTGGGACACTTGCAAATCTTTATAAAATCCAGAACTTTTGTGAAAACTCTAGGAATAGTGACTTTATTTCTAGTGTACTATCGCAATGAACTGTGGCAAAATTTGGATGCTCTTCCAGTATTAATCTGAAACAGAGACAAGAAGAATTGGTTATGCTATTAGTAAATAACACAGGTAAAGGAAAACACCACAATCCATACTGCATTTAACATTTGGCATTAGAAATGGTAAAGGATTTACTAGTGGTGTTAGAATTGACCCCTGACTGAAGGGAACGTTCAAAGTCCATATTGATTGAATTGGAAAGTAAATTGTTGGTAACATTGCCTGACAGAGACAGACATAACCAAAATAATGCTACATCACTTGGATTTAGAGGAAACACAAAATAGACCAGGTGCTCCAGATAGTAAAACTTTGGAATCCAGTGATATTCATTTATAGTAAATTGGAAATTGACAGAATTGTAAAATCGGAAAACAAGAAATAGAATTGAAAAGAGAAGAGAAAATGAGGGAACATGAATATCAGCTTTCAAGACTTACTTGCTACAGAAGTGTGTAAGATAATCTCTGAACATGTTTATTGGAAAATATCAAAAATGATGTTGTTGAAACAGGAAACATCAGGTGCTGATGCTGACCCCAATGGGGACAATCTGAATCAAAATTTGAAGTTCTTTAAGGAAATATTTAAGTTTGCACAGGACCTATGAAAATTTGAGAAAAAAGATATGGATGCATCCTCATATCATTTGAGATAATGGCTAGACAAATGAATTGAGCGAATGAGAACTATACTTTGTTCATGCAGAATAAATTGACAGGTAAAGACAGTAAATTTGGAGACACTTCACTATCAGAGGACATTTCCAGGGATTATTACACAGTAAGATAGACTGTATTGACTGCATACAAGTTCGTGCCTAAGGCATATAAGCAATGGTTTGGAAATTTAAGGAAACTGGCAGAGAAGCAATAGAACATAGAACAATACAGCGCAGAACAGGCCCTTCAGCCCATCCCCCTACACGATCCCATCATCATCCATGTGATTATCCAAGGATTGTTTAAATCTCCCTAATGTGGCTGAGTTGACTACATTTGCAGACAGGGCATTCCACGCCCTTACCACTGACTGAGTAAAGAATCTGCCTCTGACATCTGTCTTAAATCTATTACCCCGCAATTTGTAGCTATGGCCCCTCGTTCAAGCTGAATTCATCATCCAAGGAAAAAGACTTTCACTGTCTATCCTATCTAATCCTCTGATCATCTTGTATGTCTCTATCAAATCCCCTCTTAGCCTTCTTCTTTGCAATGAGAACAGACCCAAGTCTCTCAGCCTTTCCTCATAAGACCTTCCCTCTAAACCAGGCAACATCCTGGTAAATCAGAGAGTAATGCCAGTAAGGCTGAGAGGAAGAACAAACAGGGGAGAGGTTGTTGACTACAGTGGTCTGAGACGTAAATTCGTGAGGATATGACAGGTAAGGCAGATGAACTGAGAGCTTGGATTAATACTTATAACTATGATGTTGTAGCTATTACAGAGACATGGTGGATTGAGGGACAATACTGGCAAATTAACATTTGGCAATTAGATAAGAGATAGAAAGAGGTGGAGGAGTAGCTTTACTGATAATGCAGAATATCACAGCAGTACTGAGAGAGGGGTCGTCCAGCGAGGAATAGGAACAATGTAATCACTTTGATGGTATTGTACTACATCCCTCCCAAAAGCCAGCAGGTGACAGAGGAACAGGCACGTGGGCTGATTATGAAAAATGTAAAAATAACAAATTTGTTGTGGTTGGTTGATTTTAACTTCACCTATATTAACTGGGGACTGCCTTAGTGCCAGGGGTTTGGAAGGGGTGGAATTTTTTAGATGCATTCAGGAGGGTTTCTTGAGCAAATGTTAATAATCCAACGAGGAAAGAAGCTATACTACAGCTCATACTGGGGAATGAGCCTGGTTAAGTGATCAAAGTTTCAGTGAGGGAGCATTTTGGGAACAGTGACCATACTTCTGTAAGTTTTAAGTTACTTATTGATAACAACAAAAGTAGTCATCAGGTGAAAGTATGAAATCGGGGGAAGGCTAACTACCATTATATTAGGCAGGCACTAGGGAATGGAGATGGGAGGCAGTTGTTTGATGGTAAATCCATGTCTGGCATGTGGGAATCTATTAAAGGCCAGTTGATTAGAGTTCGGGTCCAGTACATTCCTGTGAAAATGATAGCAAGATTCGGAAAACTTGGATGACAAGGGAAAGTGAGAGCTTAGCCAAAAATAAAAAGGAAGCATGTGTAAGATTTAGGAAACTAAAGTCAAACAGAGCCCTGGAAGAATACAAGGATAGCTAGTAAGAACTCAACCAAGGAATTAGGAGTACTTAAAGAGGCCATGAACTATCTTTGACAATCAAGATTAAGGAAAATCCAAAGGCATTTTATACATATATAAGAAGCAAGAGGGAAGTGAAGGCCCACTCAAGGAAAAAGAGAGAATTTATACATGGAGTCAGAGAAAATAGGTGAGGTCTTTAGCAAGCATTTTGCATTGGTACTCACATTGTGGATGGTGAGTCTCGAGAGGGATATGTTGATATTCTAGGGAATGTCAATATAAAAAAGATATTGGGTGTTTTGAAAAGCATTAAGGTTGACAAATCCCCAGCATCTATCCCAGAATACTGAGGGAGGCAGGTGAGGAAGTTTAAGGAAGATGGTGAGGATCGGAGATGCTGGAAAGTCAGAGTCGATAAAGTGTGGAGCTGGTCAAACAGCATCAGAAGAGCAGGAGAGTTGACGTTTTGGCAGCACCCTTCATCAGGAAATTGATAGGGCTGTTTACAAACTTTTTGTCTCCTCTTTAATCACGTGCGAGATTCCAGAGGCTGGAACTAAGGCAGCACAATGGCTCAGTGGTTAGCACTGCTGTATCACACCGCCAGGGACTCAGTTTGATTCCACCCTTGGGTGACTGTGTGCAGTTTGCACATTCTCCCTGTGTCTGCCTGGGTTTCCTGCAGGTGCTCTGATTTCCTCTCTCAGTCTAAAAATGTGCAAGATAGGTGGATTAACCATGCTAAATTGCCTACAGTGTCTAGGGATGTGCAGGCTAGGTGTATGAGACATGAGAAATGTAGGGTTACAGGGAGAGGGTAGGGGAATGGATCTGGATGGGATGCTCTTCGGAGAGTCAGTGTGGACATGATGAGCCAAATGGCCTGCTTCACACTGTAGAGGTTCTGTGGTGACTGGAGAATAGACAATGTTGTTCCATTGTTTAAGAAGGGCAATGGGGATAATCTGGGAAATTGCAGGCTGGTGAGGATAGGCAAATTATTGGTGAACATTCTTAGGGTTAGATTGACTTACATTTGGAAAAATGTGGACCTATTCTAGATAGGCAGCATGGCTTTGTGCAGGGAAGGTCATGTCTCAGGCTAGATTGAGTTTTATGAGAAAGTGACAAAGATGATTGATGAGGCCAGGTGGTGGTTGTTCTCCATATGACCTTTGACAAGGTCCTTATGGCGGCTGATACAAAAGGTGAAGTCACATGGGATCAGTAGTGAGCTGGTAAGATAGATACAGAACTAGCTTAGTCACAGAACATGGAGAGTAGCAGTGGAAGGATGTTTTTCTAACTGGAGATCTGACAAGTGGTCTTCCATAGGGATTAATGCTGGGACCTCTGTTGTTTATAATATATGTAAATGATTTGGAGCAGAATGTAGGAAATCCTGATTAGTAAGGTTGTGGATGACTCAAAGACTGGGGGAGCTGTGGACAGTGGAGAAGATTGCCAGAGGACACAGCAAGAAATAGAAAGGCTGGAATCTTGGATGGTGAAATGGCAAATGGAGTTTAATTTGGACAAATGCGAGGTGATGTGTTTTGGGGAATCTAGTATAGGAGGGAAATACACAACAAATGGCAGAACTTTTAGAAGCATTAACATACAAAGGAATCTAGGCATACAGGTCCACAGTTCCCTGAAACTGCAACACAAGTGGACATGGTATACTTGCCTTCATCACTTGAGATGTAGAGTATAAAAATTGGCAAGTCATGTTGAATTTTAGTTAGGCCACATTTGGAATATTATTGTTATGGCACAAAAAAAACCCCTCTGCTAATTTAAACACAGAGAAGCCCACCTCACGCCATAATCTGTTGAATTTTGAGAGGCAAAGAACCATCCCAGAGGTCACTATTTAAAGTAAAAATTAAAAATTTTATTCTTTAAGTCCATCAGAGAATATTAAAGCAACAGCTATTTACAACTGCTTTCTCTTAAACCTATATTTTACCTCTCACTCAACAGTACTAGTCCGATAAAAACCCCGATTAAGATTTATAAAAAAAATCACGTTTTAAAACCAGTCAGCTTTGTCGAATCTCCTTTGTAAATTTTCCTTTAGGTTGGTTTCGATGTTCTGCTGCACAAAATTTTTATAACAGGTACCTTTCTCATTGCTCTTCAGCTGGCAGTCTAATTTGTTGGTGTCCATGGCAGTTCTCCTCATAACTGTCTGGTTTTATATCCCAAAACATCAGATAATTTCATTGGTTTTGATGTGTCAAAATACTAAATTCAAACTTGATTGGAATTTGGTATCTTGGGGCATACTTTAAACTGATTGGCCAAATTTGCATTAGTTTTGTATCATGACAACTCATCTGCACTATTGGTTTCACAGTCAAATATTACATTTTAACTTCTTGTAGTATGCTCTGTGCCTCTCTAAGTCGGTGCTAGCTTCCAGTCTCTCTTAAAGGTACAATACACATCTACACTTTCATAACACCTCCCCCCTTAAGAAAAAATGAACTATCATAATGAAAAGATGGCTTCTTTTTCTTCTATTCCCTAACCACATTATCATGACATACATATGACTTTAATCTAAGTTCCTATTAACTTCTTCCCACGTATATATAACATTGAATAGATACCAATCTTACCTATCCTTTATCAGTTAAATCCACGATAACACATGTGCGATTACATTCTTATGACGTGCAACATGTATGATTTGTAAATTAAAAATCTGTAACATAAGAGTCCAATGAAACAGTATCATATTCTTGTCTTTAAAGCAGTCCAAGAATGTAAGAGGATTGTGATCTGTGCACACAACCATCACATTATTTGTGACATACACATTAAAATGTTGTAAGGCCAGTACCAAACTCAATAGTTCTTTTTCAATCGTGGAGTATTTCCTCTGATGGATGTTGAGTTCTTCGAAAAGTAACCAACTGGCAGTTCAATCCCATCATTATCCTCCTGTAGGAATACAGCTCCAACTTCAATGTCACTAACATTAATGGCAACTTTGAAAGGTTTCGAAAAATTTGGTGCAGCTAAAACTGGTGCGGTGGTTAATATTGCTTTCAAATGGTTGAATGCCTCCTGGCATTGTCTGTCCACCAAATCTGATAAATGTAACCACGCTGTATGGAGTTAGTGCCGGATCTTTATCAAGAATTCGCCTCTGTGGGTAAAGTTTACTCAGAAAGAACAGGGAGAGAAGGGCAAGAAGTTATAATTTTGAGAGATACAGGATCTAATTAGTATCTAATAGTAAGAGATAAATGAATTTTGCACTCTTTCTGGTGATTTGTGGGATAGATGGACAGAAATGTAGCATTTCCCTAAGTAAGATCAGGTTGGAGTGCCAACTCAAGACAAGGGAAGTAACAGTGGGAGTGATTGACAGACTGTCAGTTCCAGGAACCCAGTTTGTTCTTGGGAATGATTTAGCAGTGTCCAAGGTGGGAGTGATACCCCTTGTTGTGGAAAAGCCCATGGAAGATCAAGAAATGGAGGAGTTAAAAGAAAATATCCTGGTATTTCCTAGACTGTGTCGTAACCAGATCCTTCGATCATAAGTCACAGCATGAAGCAAAAACTAAAGAGAAAGATGAAGGAGTTGAGGACACCCTGTTTGATGTAATAGTGCAGGAGAAACCTGAACAGGCAGAGGGTCAGACAGAAGTGTTTAATCCTGAAAAACTAAGGGATTGCAACAGAAAGACAAGATGATAAAAGATATATATGTGCATGCATACTCCGAAAAGGAGGCGACGATATACCTGAGGGTTATTATCTAAATGATAGAAGCCTAAGACAGAAATGGAGACCACAACAGGTTAGTGCAGAGGAGAAATGGGCCGAAGTGCACCAGATTGTGTTGCTGGCAGCATACAGACAACAAATGTTAGGGGTAGCGCATGAACTACCTGTAGGAGGTCACCTAGGTGCACAAAAGACACAGGCCAAAGTACAAAAACATTTTCGTTGGCCTGGAATGCACAAGGTTGTGGTTGACTTTTTCCGTACGTGTCATACATACCAAACGGTAGGTAAGCTACAGGCAGTAATAAAACCAGCACCTTTTGCATTTGAAGATCCTTTCACATGGTTATCAATAAGGATGTAGGTCCCCTCCAGCGAACTAGAAGAGAGAAAGAATTGTAGAAACAGTTGTTAGTTACTGCCCCGCAGAGTGAGGAATCAAATCCAGATGCTGTGGATTTTGATGTACCTCAAAATATGTTAAAAATTGAAGAAGTCCTTGAGGAGTGGGATAGGTTAGTAAGCTATCTGTCTCAGGAGCATAGAACAGAGTTGAAAGGTTTGTTACTGCAGTATGAGGACATGTGTAGGAATCAGATGGACTAATGCTATTGTTCATAAAGTAGACACAGGAAATATTGTTCCGATAAAAAAACACCCTATCGGCTTAATTCTTTAAACGCCAGGCAGGTCCAGAAAGAGGTGGAGGCCATGCTCAACGAGGATATTTTTGAACCGGGCCAGAGCGGTAGAGTTCGCTGATCATCTTAGTTCCCAAACCGGATGGGATTCAACGATTTTACGTGGACTATTGGAAAGTCAATACTGAGATTGGAGGACTGTATTGAGAAAGTCGGACAAGCCAGTTACATCACCAAGTTGGACTTACAGCGTGGTTACTGGCTGTGTACTCTCCTGCAGCTCCCTGGTTTTTCTTGGGGTTTCCTTTACTGCTTTCACTAATGCCACTGGCTTAGCTTCTTTTACCTCATGTTTTCCCACACCTGAGGCCTTTCACCTACTTTCCACTCTCTTGGCCTTCTTTAACCTGTGGTAAACTCTTACCAGTGTTCTCTACTCTTCCTTTCATAGTGTAGGATCTTCCCTTCTCCCAATTTCTATCCCATACAGGACGAAATTCTGGCCAGAAACTTGTCTTCTGCACCAACAAGTATTCATCCGCTAATTCTGCTGTCCTTCTCACTTCCTGAACTTTCTGTTCCTTCACGTGAATTCTTATCATCTCTGGAAGTGAGTTTTTAAACTCCTCCAGCAGAATAATCTCTTACACGCTCATAGGTCTTATCTTATCTAAGTGGGTGGCACAGGGGCACAGTGGTTAGCACTGCTGCCTCACAGTGCCAGAGACCCGGGTTCAATTCCTGCCTTAGGCGACTTTGTGGAGTTTGCACATTCTCCCCGTGTCTGTGTGGGTTTGCTCCAGTTTCCTTCCACTGTCCAAAAATTTGCAGGTCAGGTGAATTGGCCATGCTAAATTGCCTGTTGTGTGAGTTGAAGGGGTAAATGTAGGGGAATGGGTCTGGGTGGATTGCACTTCAGCGGGTCGGTTTGGACTTGTTGGGCTGAAGGGCCTGTTTTCACACTGCAAGTAATCTAATCTAATCTGTTTAATTGTTTTGAGCTCAACATAAGTCTGACCTGGTTCTCTCTTTATGTTTCTGAACCGCTGTCTATGCTCTTCTGGTACCAATTCAATAGCCTGTTTGACCTCTTCATAATCTCTTGACCCCTCATCTGACAGCGCAGCAAATACCTCAATAGGACTGCCTACGAGTTTAGTCTGAACTAGCATTACCCATAAATCCTTGGACCACCCTATCTGCCTAGCCAATTTTTCAAATGAAATGAAGAAGGCTTTGACATCTTTCTCATCAAAGTGTGGCAGAGTTTTGACATATTTGTATATATCAATCCCTTCTCTTTTAATCTCCATCCTATGAATTTGACTTTACTGACTAAGTAGCAATTTCTCCAGTTCAAATTCTCTCTCTTTCTGCTCAACTAAGAACCTTCTCTCTCTTTCTCTCTCCCTTTCTTCTCTCACCTCTTTTCTCAGCTAAGAAACTTCTCTCTCTTTACTCTCTCTCTCTCCCTCTCTCTCGTTGTTTATTTTCTAACTCCATTTTCCTCAACTGTAACTCAAGTTTTCCAAGTCTATTGCACTTGTCTATTTCTCTGACACACCTAAATGTTTGAGTATTCCCTTACAATTTCAGTTTTACTTTTGTTCTTGGTTAAACCCAATTCCAACCTCTTTGCTAATTCTAAGAGTATGGTCTTTCTTTTCTTTCTCAACTTATTTGGCAAATTTGGGAATCACCAACAAACCACAGAACTTCCTTAGCAATTTTAAGATCCATTTCTCTTACCTTTAATTTAACCAATCACAAGTAAGCAAAATTAAACAAATTGTCTCACCTAAGTTTTATTTAAGGATCTAGGACACTAACCTAAAATTGTTTAAATCTACTGTGCGTTTCTCGTACTCCAAATCTATTCAAATCAGCTCAAATCTCAGACTGGATCTAGCTAAACCTGTTCAAATCCCGGACGAGCCCCCAACCAGTTACGACATGGGGTAAACTCCAACACACAGAGAAGCTCACCTCGTGCCGCAATATGTTGAATTTCAAAATGCAGAGAACCATCCCACAGATCGCTATTTAAAGTAAAAATTAAGTTTCATTCTTTAAATCCAATAGAGAATATTAAAACAACAGCTATTTAAAACTCCAATCTCTAAACCTATCTTTTACCTCTCACTATGCAATATTGGTCCAATAAAAACCCCGATTAAGATTTACAAAAAAAATCATGTTTCAAAACCAGTCAGCTTTATCAATTCTCCTTTGTAGATTTTTCTGTTCTGTTTTTCAGCGGCAGCAGCAACTCGAAGGGTGGGAGCTTGCACCAGGGGCCTGCCAGGAACGGTGAGTCACTGATTTGTTCTTTTAAATTTGATGTCAGAGAGCAGAGGTTTCTGGGAAAGGAGGGACTTCTTATTTTTATTTCCTAGGTAAAAACAATGACTGCAGATGCTGGAAACCAGATTCTGGATTAGTGGTGCTGGAAGAGCAGAGCAGTTTAGGCAGCTTCCGAGGAGCAGTAAAATTGACATTTCGGGCAAAAGCCCTTCATCCTTTCCTGATGAAGGGCTTTTGCCTGAAACGTCAATTTTACTGCTCCTCGGATGCTGCCTGAACTGCTGTGCTTTTCCAGCACCACTAATCCAGAATTATTTTCATTTCCGTCCAGCTATGTAAGTCAGTGTTTTCTCAACCCAAGACCCCACCTTTGTAGGGCCTCCCATTCAACCACCTTCTGTAACCTTAAAGATCAGGGACTTATCAGGTAAGCATCTCTTCTTTTTTACTTTGTGATAAGGGGACTAGCAGGGATGACAGTGCAGGGAGAGCAATGTTCCTCCTGCATGATATTTGAGGTGAGGGACACCATTAGTGTCCCATCCAAGTACATCTGCAGGAGGTGCACCCAACTCTCACTCCTCCAAGACCGTGTTAGGGAACTGGAGCGGGAGCTGGATGGACATCGGATCATTCGGGAGGCAGAGGCTGTGATAGATAAGAGTTACAGGGAAATAGTTACTCCCTGTATGGAAGTAGGCACAAAGAAAGCTGGGTGAGTGTTCAAAGGGGGTAAAAACAGTCAGTGGAGGGATCCCCTGTGGTCTTTCCCCTGAAAAACATGTATACCGTTTTGGATACTGTTGAGGGGGATGACTTACCAGGGGTATGCAGTGGGGCCCAGATCTCTGGCACAGAGCCTGTCCCTGTTGCACAGAAGGGAAGGAGGGAAAGGAGGAGAGTGTTAGTCATTGGGGACTCATTAGTTTGAGGCTCAGATAGAAGGTTTGTTGGGAATGAACAAGACTCGCAGTTGGTGTGTTGCCTCCCAGGTGCCAGGGTCCGTGATGTCTCAGATCGTATCTTTGGGGTCCTGAAGGGAGAGGGTGACCAGCCTCAAGACGTGGTCCATGTAGGTACCAACGACATAGATAGAAAGAGGGATAGGGATGTAAGGCAGGATTTCAGGAAGCTAGGGTGGAAGCTGAGAGCTAGAACAAACAGACTAGTTATCTCTGGTTTGTTACCCGTGCCACATGATAGCGAGGCAAGAAATAGGGAGCGATATCAGCGGAACACGTGGCTGCAAGGATGGTGCAGGAGGGAGGGTTTCAGGTACTAGGATAATTGGGGCTCATTCTGGGGAAATTGGGACTTGTACAAAGAGGACGGTCTTCACTTGAACCAGAGGGGTACTAATATCCTGGTTGGGAAATTTGCTGGTGCTATTCGGGTGGGTTTAAACTAGGGGGATTGGAACCGGAGGTGTAGTTGCAGTGTACAAGAGGATGAGAGTAGGAAGGATAGGGACAGGATTTCAGGGTCACAGGAATGTGCTGGCAGACAGCAAACTGGTTTGAAGTGTGTCTACTTCGATGCCAGAAGTATCCGAAATAAGGTATGTGAGCTTGCAGCATGGATAGGTACCTGGGACTTCGATGTTGTGGTCATTTCAGTGACATGGATAGAACAGGGTGAGGAATGGATGTTGCAGGTTCCAGGGTTTAGATCTTTCATTAAGAACAGGCAAGGCGGTAAAAGAGGAGGAGGTGTGGCCTTGTTAGTCAAGGATGTTATAACAGTGACTGAGAGAACCATTGATAAGGACTCGTCTACTGAGGTAGTGTGGGCTGAGGTTAGAAACAGGAGAGGAGAGGTCACATTGCTTGGAGTTTTTTTATAGGTCTCCACAGAGTTCTAGGGAGGTGGAAGAGAGGATTAGCAAAATTATTCTGGGTAGGAGTGAAAGAAACAGGGTGGTCATTATGGGGGACTTTAACTTCCCCAACATTGACTGGAAATGCTATAACTCTAGTATGTCAGATGGATCAATTTTTGTCCAATGTGTACAGGGGGGTTTCCTGACACAGTATGTCAAAGGGCCGACAAGAGGGGAGGCCACACTGGATCTGGTGCTTGGTAATGAACCAGGCTATGTGTTTGATTTAGTTGTAGGTGAGCACTTTGGAGAGAGTGACCATAATTCAGTTACGTTTAGTTTAGTGATGGAAAGGAATAGGTACATGCCACAGGTCAAGAGTTACCGATGGGGCAAGGGCAATTATAATGTGATTAGGCAAGAATTAGGATGCAGAGAATGAAGTAGCAAAATGCAGAGGGTGCAGACAATGGAAATGTGGAGCTGGTTTAAGGAACAGATATTGCGTGTCCTTGATACATATGTCCCTGTTAGGCAGGGAGGAAGTGATAAGGTAAGGAAACCATGGTTTACTGCAGAAATTGCATCTCTTGTCACGAAGAAGAAGGAGGCTTATGTGTTGATGAGGCAAGATGGTTCAGATGAGGCGATGGAGAGTTACAGATCAGCTAGGAAGGATTTAAAGAGAGAGTTAAGAAGAGCAAAGAGAGGACACGAGCAGTCTTTAGCAAACAGAATAAAGGAGAACCCCTAAAGCTTTCTATAGGTATGTGAGGAATAAAAGGATGATTAGGGTAGGAATAGGGCCAGTCAAAGACTGAAGTGGGAAGTTGAGTATGGACCCTGTGGAGATCAGAGAGGTGTTAAACGAACATTTCTCATTGGTTTTCACTCAGGAAAAGGAGAATATTGTAGAGGAGAAGAATGAGCTGCGAGATATTAGACTAGAAAGGATCTAGGTTAGTTATGAACAGGTGTTATCAATTCTAGAAGGAGTGAAAGTAGACAAGTCCCCTGGGCCGGATGGGATTTATCCGAGGATTCTCTGGGAAGCTAGGGAGGAGATAGCAGAGCCTCTGGCTTTAATATTTGAGTTGTCATTGTCTATAGGTTTAGTAACAGAGGACTGGAGGATTGCAAATGTTGTGTCCTTGTTCAAGAAGGGCAGTAGAGATGACCCAGGTAATTATAGACTAGTGAGCCTTACTTCTGTTGTAGGAAAGGTTTGGGAAAGGATTATAAGAGATGAGATTTATAATCATCTAGCAAGCAACAATTTGATTTCAGATAGTCAACATGGTTTCGTCAAGGGCAGGTCGTGTCTCACAAACCTCTGAGTTTTTTGAGAAGGTGACCAAGCATGTAGATGAGGGTAGGGCAGTTGACGTGGTATACATGGACTTCAGTAAAGCCTTTGATAAGGTTCCACATGGTAAGCTGTTGGAGAAAATGCCACAAGGATCTGTTTTGGGACCATTGCTGTCTGTCATTTTTATAAATGACTTGGACGCAGGCATAGGTGGATGGATTAGTAAATTTACAGACGACACTAAAGTTGGTGGAGTAGTGGACAGTTTGGAAGAATGTTACAGGTTGCAGGGGAACTTGGATAAACTGCAGAATTGGGCTGAGAGGTGGCGAATGGGGTTCAATGCAGCTAAATGTGAGGTGATGCACTTTGGGAAGAATAACAGGAAGGCAGAGTACTGGGTCAATGGAAAGATTCTTGGTAGTGTGGATGTACAGAGGGATCTTGGAGTCCATGTACATAGATCCCTGAAAGTTGCCACCCAGGTGGATAGTGCTGTTAAGAAGGCGTATAGTGTGTTAGGTTTCATTTGTAGAGGGTTTGAGTTCCGGAGCCGCAATATCATACTGCAACTATACAAAACGCTGGTGCAGCCATACTTGGAATATTGTGTACAGTTCTGGTCCCCATATTTTGGGAAGGATGTGGAAGCATTGGAAAAGGTGCAGAGGAGATTTACCAGGATGTTGCCTGATCTGGAAGGAAGGTCTTATGAGGAAAGATTGAGAGACTTGGGTCTGTTCTCATTGGAAAGAAGAAGGCTAAGAGGGGATTTGATAAAGACATACAAGATGATCAGAGGATTAGACAGGGTAGACAGTGAAAGTCTTTTTCCTAGGATGATGACGTCAGCTTGTACGAGGAGGCATAACTCCAAATTGAGGGGTGATAGATTTAAAACAGATGCAGGTTCTTTACGTAGAGAGTGGTAAGAGCGTGGAATGCCCTACCTGCTAATGTAGTCAACTCAGCCACATTAGGAAGATTTAAACAATCCTTGGATAAGCACATTGATGATTTTGGGATAGTGTAGGGGGGGCGAGCTGAGAATAGTTCACAGGTCAGCGCAACATCGAGGGCTGAAGGGCCTGTTGTGCGCTGTATTGTTCTATGTTATATGTTCTATTTTCTTCTAGGTTGGTTTCAATGTTCTGCTGCACAAACTTCTAATAGATAGGTACCTTTCAGAGAGCTCTTTAGCTAGCAGTCAATATTTGTGTCCTTGGCAGTTCTCCTCCTAACTGTTCAAAACATCCAGCTTTATATCCCAAAACAATGAATTCTTTCATTGGTTTTGATGTTGTCAAAATACTAAATTCAAATTTGATTGGATTTGGTATCTTGGGGCATACTTTAAACTGATTGGCCAAATCTGAATTTGTTTTTGTATCATGGCAAATCAGCAGCACTATTGGTTTCACAGTCAAATGTTACATTTTAACTTCTTTCAGTACACTCTGTGCCTCGCTAAGTCTGTTCCAGCTTCCACTCTCTCTTAAAGGAGCAGTACATGTCTACACCTTCATAACATTACATTCACTTTTACTCCCCACACTAGAAGAAGAATGTGGAAGCTTTGGAGAGGATACAGAAACAGTTTGCCAGGATGTTGCCTGATTTGGAGATTATTAGTGAAGAGGAGACATTAGACAAACTTGGTCTGTTTCCACTTGAATGTTGAAGGATGAGGGGAAACCTGATAGATGTTTATAAAATTATGATAAGCATGCATAGAATAGATAATCAGAGTCTTTTTACCAGGATAGAAATGTTAATTTCTGGGGAGATAGGTTTTAGGTAAAAGGGGGTAATTTAAAAGAGATTTCAGAGCCAGGTTCTTTACCCAGAGGGTGGTTAGTGCCTGGAATGCACTGCCAGAGGAGGTAGCAGAGGCAGATACAATAGCAATGTTTAAGAGGCATCTTGACAGATTAGATAACCTACAGTATGAAAACAGGCCCTTCGGCCCAACAAGTCCACACCAACCTTCCAAATAGTAACCCACCCAGACCCATTCCCCTACCATATAGGGTATTTACCCCTGAGTAATACACCTAACACTATGGGCAAACTTAGCGTGGCCAATTCACCTGCACTGCATATCTTTGGATTGTGGGAGGAAACTAGAGCACCCTGAAGAAACCCACGCAGACACAGGGAGAATGTGCAAACTCCACACAGACAGTCACCCGAGGCTGGTATTGAACCCAGATCCCTGGTGCTATGAGGCAGCAGTGCTAACCACTGTGCTACCCCTGACGGATGTATGAATAGGAAGGGAATTGAGGGATATGGACTGCATAGAGGCAAAAGGTATTTAGTTTCATAAGACTTGGCACAGTCTTACAGATTCATATGATGCAGAAAAGACCCTTTGGCCCATCAAGTCCACACCAATATAATTACCACTAAAAGTTTATTCACCCCAATTTCCTGCCCTTGTCACATATTCTTGCATGTTATAATATTTAGAGTTATAGAGATGTACAGCACAGAAACAGACCCTTCGGTCCAACTCATCTGTGTCAACCAGATATCCCAACCTAATCTAGTCCCATTTTCCAGCACTTGGCCCATGTCTCTCTAAACCGTTACTATTCATATACCCATCTAGATGCCTTTAAATGTTGTAATTGTACCAGCCTCCACCACTTCCTCTGGCAGCTCATTCCATCCACGCACCACCCTCTGCCTGAAAACGTTGCCCCTTGGATCCCTCTTATATCTTTCCCCTTTCACTCTAAACCTACACCCTCTAGTTCTGGACTCCCCCACCCCAGGGAAGAGACTTTGTCTATCTCTGCTCTGAAGAAAACAATCCAAGCCTATTTAGTCTCTCACATCCTTCCTATATGAGGTGACCAGAAGTGAACACAGTACTCCAGCTGACTAACTCCCTCTATAACTCCAATATTACCGCCTTGCTCTTATACTCAGTGCCATGATCGATGAAAGCAAATGTCCCATATGCCTTCTTAACTATCCTATTCACATACTCTGCCAACTTCAGGGATGTGTGAATAATCACCCCAAGATCCCTCTGTTCCTCTAAGTTACCCAGTGTCCTGCCATTCATTAAAAGCTCCCCCTCATCTAGTTTCTTCTTCCAAAGTGCATCACCTCACACTTATCAGGGTTAATTACTATCTGCCTCTGGTGTGCCCAACTGACCAACCTATCTATATCTTCTGTAACTTACAATCATCTTCTTCGCTAATAACTGCTCTACCAATCTTGGTTTCAACTGCAAGTTTGCTTAACATTCCCCCTCCCACATTTTCATCTATATCATTTACGTATGTAACAAACAATAAGAGTCCCAGTATTGATCTCTGTTGTACACCATCTTGGTGAGCCAGTGGGGCAAACCTATGTTAAATTGAAAAGAATTAATCAAAACAATTTTGACAAGTGGATACAAGCATTAGAAGCTGAAACCAAGATTGAAGTTCTCAGAAAGATTCTTAGAGAGGGGATGCATTGGCCTAGTGGTACTCTCATGAGTCTTTTAATCCAGAAAGCCAGCTGATACTCTGGGGACCTGGGTTCAAATCATGTCATGGTAGCTTGTGGAATTTCAGTTCAATTTTAAAAATCTGCAATTCAGAATCTATTCATGACTATGAAACTATTGTCAGTTGTCTGAAAAACCCATCTTGCTCACAATGTACGTCGTGGAAGGAAATTTGCCATCCTCACCTGGTCTGTCCTGCATACGACTTCAGACCCACAGCAGTGTGGTTGGTTCTGAACTACCCCATAAAATGGCCTAGCAAGACACTCAGTTGTATTAATTGCTACAAAACTGGATGGACCACTTGGCATTGACCTAGGCACCAGAACAAGACAATAGGAGAAACAGTCACTTTAATTCTGCAAAGTCTTTGTCAAGCAACGACCTGACATAGTCATACTCATAGAATCATACCTGACAGACAGTGTCCCAGACACCACCATCACCATCCTTGGCTGTGTCCAGTCCCACCAGCAGAACAGAGCCAGCAGAGATGGCGGCACTGTGGTATACAGTTGGGAAGGTGTCATCCTGGGAGTCCTCAACATTGACTCCAGACCCCATGAAGTCTCATGGCTGCAGGTTAAACATGGGCAAGGAAATCTCCTGCTGATTTCTCAGCTGATGAATCAGTACCTCCATGTTGAATGATAGTCAGTGGAAGCACTGAGGTTGGCAAGGGCTCAAAACGTACTCTGGGTGGGAGATTTTAATGTCGACCATCAAGGGTGGCTCAACAGCAGCACTACTAATTGAGATGATCAGGTCTTTAAAGCCAAAGCTTCTAGATTGGGTCTGCAGAAGGTGAGGAAACCAACAAGACAAAAACCATATTTGACCCCATCTTTAAAATCTGCTGGCTGCTTTTGCATCTGACCGTGACAAAATTGATAAGAGATGATCACTGCACAGTCCTTGCAGAGACAAAGTCTCACCTTCACGTTGAAAATATCCTCCGCTGTATTGGGGGCAATATCAGTGTGCTAAATGGGACAGACTTTGATCAGATCTAGCAAGTTAAGACTGAGCATTTATGAGGTGGTATTGGCCATCAAAAGAAGCAAAATTGTACTCCAGCACATTCTGTAACCTTGTAGCCTGTCTTATCCCCCAGTCAACCATTACTATCAAGCTAGGGAATCAACTTTGATTCAATGGAGATTGCAGAAGGGTGTGCCACGAACAGCACAAGGCATTCCTAAAAATGAGGTGTCAACCTGGTGAAGCTCCCTGAAACAGGTCTACTTGCATGCCAAACAGCATAAGCAACAAATTATAAAGCTAAGCAATCCCACAAACAATAGATCTACAGTCTTACCACGTCCAGTCATGAATGGACAATTAAACAACTCATGAGGAGGAGGAGGAGGCTTTAGAAATATCCCCTTCCTCAACATATCAGTGCAAAAATTTAAGGTTGAAGCATTACAGCAATCTTCAGCCAGAAATGCCAAGTGCATGAAAAACATGTGCTCCAGAACTTGCAGCTTCCCTGGCCAAGCTGTTCCAGTACAGTTACAACACTGGCATGTATCCAACAATGTGGAAACTTATCCAAGTATCTCCTGTACATTAAAACTGGAAAAGTCCAACCCGAACAATTACCACCCCATCAGTCTACTTCTGATCATAAGTGAAGTGATGGAAGATGTCATCAACAGTGATGTCAAAAAGTGCCTGCTCAACAATAACCTAGTTGACAATAACCAATAATCAGTGACATCCAGTTTGGGGTCCACCAGGGTCACTCAGCTCCTGACCTCATTACAGCCTTGGTTCAAACATGCACAAAAGAGCTGAATTCCAGAGGGGAGGGGAGAGTGACAGCCTTTGACTTTAAGGTTGCATTCAATCGAACTGGCATCAAGGAGTCCTAGCTCAACTGGAATGAATGGGTAAAAGGGAACAAACTCTGCTGGTTCAAGTCATAACTGGCACATCAGACAATGTTTGTGGTTGTTGGAGGTCAGTATCCTCGGCTCCAAGACATTGCTGCAGGGGTTCACCATGGTAGTGTCGTAGGCCAACTATCTTCAGCTGCTTCATCAATGGCCTTCCCTCCATCATATGATTAGAAGTAGGGATGTTTGCCGATGATTGCACAATGCCCAGCACAGTTCACAACTCTTCTGATACTGAACCAGTTCAAATGCAACAAGATCTGAACAATACCCAGGCTTGGACTGACAAAAGCAAGTAATATTCATTATTATTATAGAGTCATAGAGTTTTACAGCACAGAAAGAGATACTTCATGCCACACAAATGCCAGGAAATTACCATCTACAATAAGAGACAATCTTAATCACTGCCCCAAGACATTCAAAGGTGATACCATCACTGAATTCCCCAATATCAACATCTTTGGGGTCACCATTGAAACTCATTGGACTACCACACAAACAATGACCACCAGAGCAAGTCAGTGGCTAGGAATGCTACAGTGAGTAACTCATCTTCCCAGTCTCCAAAGCCTGTCCATCGTTGACAAGCCACAAATCAGGATGTGATGAAATACTCTCCACCTGCCTGGATCGGTGCAGCTGCAGCAACACTCAAGAAGCTTGACACCATCCAGAACAAAGCAGCTTGCATGATTGGCACCACATCCACAACCATTCACTCCTTCCATCACTGGTGCTCAGTAGCAGCAGTGTGTTTTACCTACAAGATGCACTGCAGAAATTCATGGAGGATCCTTAGACAGCACCTTCTAAACCCACGACGACTTGCATCTAGAAAAACAAAGGCAACACATAATGGGAACACTAGCACCTGCAAATTCCTCCAAGCCACTCACCATCCTGACTTGGAAATATATCACTGTTTCTTCACTATTGCTGGGTCAAAACCCTTGAATTTCCTCCCAAAGGGCTTTGTGGGTCTACATACAGCCTGCAGCGGTTCAAGAAGGCAGCTCACCACCACTTTTTCAAGGGCAACTAAGGATGGTCAATTAATGCTGACTAGCTATTGATGCCTACACCCCATTAATTAATTTTTCTAAAAATTCTGAGAAAAATTTTAAAACTCACTACTTTCTGTAATAAGAACTTAATAAAAACTCATCTTGAGGGCAAAAAGATTGCAACTGCTAGACAGGCAGCAGTAATGACTGATGATTATGAATTAATCTATAAAACTAAATCTTTTTCCTGTCATCCTCATAACTTCAAAAGTTATAGAAAATAAGAAAGTGAAAAAAAAGGCAAGTAACCAAGGTAAGGAATACACAGCTGGGGATACCCCGATGTCTCCTTGGATGAGATGGGTAGGTGCTGAGGGCAGAGGTAAAACCAAAAGCTGAGGTAACAAAGTGGGACAGATTCATTCAAAATAATTGAAGTTGTGAGGAAAGACCTACTGATGTTTGTAAGGAAGAGCTCAAGAATAAAACTCAGAAGGAGGCCTTGGATCACTTTGTAGCCTTAACTACAACTGAGAGACTGGAGATGAACACTACTGTGAGTGCAAAGGAAATACATAGTGTATCATAAGACCATAAGACATAGGAGCAGAAATAGGCCATAAATCCTATCAATTCGATGGGATCAAGGTTGATACGATAATCCTCAACACCACTTCCTCAGCCTTGTATATACATTGCAACTCAACCCCAAGAACTCTCTATGGTATTGAACACAGATTCATGACCCTATGAGAGAAGAAATGTTTCCTCATCTCTGTTTTAAGAAGGCAATCCCTTATTCTGAGAGTAAGTCCTCTGATTACAGACACTCCAAAAATGGAAAACAACCCTTCCACATCTACCCTGTCAAATACCTGAAAAATGATGCATGTTTCAAAACATTTTAATGAAGTGTTATTATACTAAATTCCATTGAGTACAGCCCTAAAACATGCAAAGTACTATAGAGGCTGGAAATCTGAAACAAACACAGAAAGGGCTAGAGATATTCAGCAGGTCTGGCAGCATCTGTGGAGAGTATGAGTTAACATTGAGTCTGGTATGACTCTCAACAGAGTACTGAAGAAGAGCCATACCAGCCTCGATGGCACAGTGGTTAGCACTGCTGCCTCACAGCGCCAGAGACCTGGGTTCTATTCCCGCCTCAGGCGACTGACTGTGTGGAGTTTGCACGTTCTCCCTGTGTCTGGGTGGGTTTCCTCCGGGTGCTCCGGTTTCCTCCCACAGTCCAAAGATGTGCAGGTCAGGTGAATTGGCCATGCTAAATTGCCCGTAGTGTTAGGTATAGGGGTAAATGTAGGGGTATGGGTGGGTTGCGCTTCGGCGGGTCGGTGTGGACTTGTTGGGCCGAAGGGCCTGTTTCCACACTGTAATG
The DNA here is from genome assembly GCF_037043375.1 of Chiloscyllium plagiosum. Lineage (NCBI taxonomy): Eukaryota > Metazoa > Chordata > Chondrichthyes > Orectolobiformes > Hemiscylliidae > Chiloscyllium > Chiloscyllium plagiosum. The sequence continues at coordinate 61,093,512 of NW_028270162.1, forward strand.
TAATCTAATCTAATCTAAAAAACATTAACTCTGTTTCTCTCTACATAAATGCTGCCAGACCTGCTGAATCTCTCCAGCCTTCTCTTGTGTTTTTTTGAATACAGGCTGACCAACTTAACCTCTCAGAATTGTTATGGTGCATGAGGAGGCCATTTGGCCGAACGTACCCGCACCTGCTCTTCAAATGAGCATTAGAACCTAGTGCTAGTCTCCTGCTTTATCCCTATGCCTTTGCACAGTATTTCTATCCAAACAATCATCCAATGCCCTCTTTAATGCTTCAATTGAATCTGCCTCCACCACACTTTTAGACAATGTTTTTCGTACCCTAACTACTCACTGTGTGAAACATTTTACATTACTTTTAATCTATGCCCTCTTGTCCTTGTTACTTTTATGAGTGGGATTAGCTTCTCTATCCAGCCTGTTCATTTTGAAAACCTCTTTCAAATTTCCTCTTAGCCTTATTTTCTCCTTTGTCCTCATAAGACAGTCTCTCCTTACCTGATGCCAATCGAGTGAACCTTCTCTGGACTGCCTCCAATATCAATATATCCTTCCTCAGATAAGTGGCCCAAAACTGTACACAGTAGCTCTAGTGTGGTCTAACTAGTTATGAAAACTTCCCTATTTTTAATAGCCTATTCCCTTTGAAATAAAGACTAACATCCCAGTTGCCTTACCTATTACCTGCTTAAGTTGGATGCTAAATTTTTGTGATTCATGGACAAGGTCCTTCAAATTCCTTGGTGCTGCAGCTTTTTACAGTCTTTCTCCATGTAAATAATATTCAGCTCCTCTATTATTTCTGCCAAAGTGCATAACTTCACTTTTCCCCACATTATATTCCATCTGCCAAGTTTTTGCCCATTTGCTTAACTTGTCTACATCCCTCTCGATGTCATCCTCACCAGTTGCCTTCCCACCTATTTTTGTCTCATCCAAAAATGTGGACAGAGTACTTTCAGTTTCCTCATTGAAGCCATTAATACATAATTTCAATAATAAGCATTGATCCCTGTGACATTCCATCATTTGCATGTTGCCATCCTGATATGCTGCTCTTATCACAACCTTTTGTCTTCTATTGAATTGTTTCAATGACATATTTTCCTAAATCGACAAAATCCCTTCATATTAGATTAGTAATCTAATCTAATATGAAGGGTTTTTGTCGATTTAGGAAAATAACACCTTTTTGTTCAAGGAAAGCATCCAAGTCTATAACATATATCCAGAGATGCAGGGGCTACTCAAGCTCTCTTTCTGGAGAAGTATTTAGTTTTTCCCTCTAGACCATTAATGGACACCACGTGCTCCCTTTCCAATGACACCTAGGCATAAACATAACCATGGAAGAGGGGAAGACAGACAGAAATGACCTCACTGGGTCAGCTTTTTTTATATATATATCCAGAATATCACGCACAACCCAATACCATGGCTGTAGAAAAGAAAGTGTTGAGGAGGGTTTGTCTACTGAGTCAGCATGGGTGGAAGTCTGTAACAGGAAAGGAGCAGTCACTTTATTGGGCATTTTCTATTGACCCCTCAATAGCAGCAGGGAGATGGAAGTACAGATTGGACAGCAGATCTTGAAAGGTGCAGATGTAACAGAGTTGTTGTTATGGCGACTTCAACTTCCCCAATATTGATTGGAACCTCCTTAGTGCAGATGGTCTGGATGAAGCCGATTTCGTCAGGTGTGATCAGGAGGGATTCCTGACTCAATATGTAGCTAGGCCGACTGGGGGAGGCCATTTTGGATTTGGTGGTAGGCAACGAGCCAGGCCAGGTGTCAGAACTCTTGGTGGGAGAGCATTTCAGTGACATTGACCACAATTGCCTCACCTTTACCATAGCCATGGAGAGCGATTGGTGCAGACAGTATGGGAGGGGGAGAGGAAATTATTTAATTGGGGGAGGGGAAATTATATTGCTATTAGACAGGAGCTGTGGAGTATAAATTGGGAACAATTGTTCTACAGGAAAGGCACAACAGAAATGATTAGATTAGATTACATTACAGTGTGGAAACAGGCCCTTCGGCCCAACAAGTCCACACCGACCCGCCGAAGCGAAACCCACCCATACCCCTACATTTACCCCTTACCTAACACTACGGGCAATTTAGCATGGCCAATTCACCTGACCCTGCACATCTTTTGGACTGTGGGAGGAAACCGGAGCACCCGGAGGAAACCCACGCAGACACGGGGAGAACGTGCAAACTCCACACAGTCAGTCGCCTGAGGCGGGAATTGAACCCGGGTCTCAGGCGCTGTGAGACAGCAGTGCTAACCACTGTGCCACCGTGCCGCCCACAAATGTGGAGGCTGTTTAAGGAGCACTTGTTGCGTGTGTTAGGTAACTTTGTCCCACTGAGACAGGCAAGGAATGGTCAGGTGAAGGAGCCTTGGATGACAAGAGCAGAGGAGTTTCTCATTGAAAGGAAAATGGATGCTTACTTAAAGTTGAGGAAGCAAGGATCTGGCACAGCTTTAGAGGATTACAAGGTAGCTCGGAAAGAACTCAAAATGGATTGAGGAGAACTAGGAGGGGGCACAAAAAAGCCTTGCCAGGAAGGATTAGGGAAAACCCAAAGGTGATCTCCATATACGTGAGGAATAAGAGAATGATCAGAAAGAGTGTAGGGCCAATCAGGGATAGTGAAGGGAACTTGTGCCTGGAGTCTGAAGAGGTAGGGGATGCCCTAAATACGTTTTACTTCAGTATTCACTAGAGAATACTGTTGATAGTGAGAACACAGTGGACCAAGTTAATAGGCTTGAAGAGATTGATGTTAAGGAAGTGGGTGTGCTGGAAATTCTGGGAAGCATCAAGATAGATACTTCCCCAGTTCGGACCAGATATATCCAAGGTTACTACAGGAAGCAACGAATGAGATTGACGCACTTGTGGCGATGATCTTTGAATCCTCACTCTCCATGGGAGTAGTACTGGATGATTGGAGGGAGGCAAATGTTATTCCTCTGTTCAAGAAAGGGAATCGGGAAATCCCTGGGAATTACAGACCAGTCAGTTTTATGTCTGGGATAAGCAAGGTACTGGAAAGGATTCTGAGAGACAGGATTTATGACTATTTGGAAAAATATAGTTGATTAATGATAGTCAGCATGGCTTTGTGAGGGGCAGGTCATGCCTAACAAGCCTTATTGAGTTCTTTGAGGATGTGATGCGACAAGTTGATGAAGGTCGAGCAGTGGATGTGGTGTATTTGGATTTCAGTAAGGCATTTGATAAGGTTCCCCATGGTAGCCTCATTCAGGAAGTTAGGAGGTATGGGATACAGGGAAATTTGGCTATCTGCATACAGAATTGGTTGGCGGAAAGAAGACAGCGAGTGGTAATGGATGGGAAGTATTCTGTCTGAAAGTCGGCAATCAGTGGTGTCCCGCATGGATCTGTTCTTGGGCCTCTGCTCTTTGTAGCTTTTATAAATGACTTGGATGAAGAAGTGGAAGGGTGGGTTAGTAAGCTTGCTGATGACACAAAAGTGGCTTGTGTTGTAAATAGTGTCGAGGGCTATTGCAGGCTCTACAACAAGACATTGATAGGATGTTGAGCTGGGCTGAGAAGTGGCAGATGGAGTTCAACCTGGATAAGTGTGAAGTGATTCATTTTGAAAGGTCAAATTTGAATGCCAAATACAGGATTAAAGACAGGATTCTTGGCAGTGTGGAGGTAAAGTGGGATCTTGGGGTCCATGTCAATAGATCCCTCAAAGTTGCCACCCAAGTTGATAAGGTTGTTAAGAAGGTGCATGGTGTTTTGGTTTTCATTAACGGGAGATTGAGTTTGAGAGTGGCAAGGTTTGCTGTAGCTCTATAAAGCCCTGGTTAGACCACATTTGGAATATCGTGTCCAGTTCTGGTCACCTCATTATAGGAAGGACGTAGATGCTTTAGAGGGGGTTCAGAGGAGATTTACCAGGATGCTGCCTGGATCAGAGAGCATATCTTATGAAGAGAGATTGAGCGAGCTTGGGCTTTTCACTCTGGAGAGAAGAAAGAAGAGAGGTGACTTGATAGAGGTGTACAAGGTAATCATTTGCACAGATAGAGTAGATAGCCAGAGACTTTTCTCTCGGGCAGAAATGGATGACATGAAAGGTCATAATTTTAAGGTGATTGGAGGAAGGTATAAGGGAGACGTCAAAAGTAATTTCTTTTCACAGAGAGTGATGGGTGTGTGGAATGCACCGCCAGAGGTGATAGTAGACTCAGATACATTAGGGACAGCTAAGTGACTGCTGGACAAGCACATGGACAGCAGTAAATTAAGGGGTGTGTAGATTAGGTGGATCTTAGATTCAGATAAATGTTTGGCACAACATCGTGGGCTGAAAGGCATGTGCTGTGCTGTACTGTTCTATGTAACTGAGCAACTTTCCCACCACCAAATCACTCTGACTTTTTTTTGTTTTTAACCATTAACCATCACCAATAATCACCTGTGCAGTCAATTAAAAGTTTATGTGCAAGCCCATTATGGGCAACTGGGTCTGCTTTATTTTATAACCAACTGAGTGAAATGTCCACCATCAAATTACCATGACTTCTTTTACTTTTTAATCATTTTAGTTTTAACTCCTTCCCCCAATTCACCCCTGTATTCAGTCTATAGAAAGATTACTGGACGTTAACTCTGCTTTCTCACCATCTATACTGCCAGGCTTGCTGAGTTTCTCCAGCAATTTCTGTTTTTGTTACAGGAGGACCTTGTAAGACTATTGAGAAAGTGTGAAGAAATTTGTCAAGATACTCCTGGATGTACTACGTTAGCAAGACAGGATGCGGAGATCAGAGAATCAGGGCTAATAAAACAACATTCCTATCAGTGGGGTCCTGTAAAAAAACTGATGATTCAGAGATTCAGTACAGGCTGGAAATCTATCTGATTGAATGTAGTCAAGGCAGCTGGAATTCACCAGTTGTGTTGGTTCCAAAACTGAAGACAGTTTAGATAAATTACCCAGTGTTACCACCAGATTTTTTTTTCGGACTTTTCAAATTGATAATTGAAACTGGTGATTTGGGAGAACGGTGTAGTCATAGAATCATAGAGATGTACAGCACGGAAACAGACCCTTCGGTCCAACCCGTCCATGCCGATCAGATATCCTGACCCAATCTAGTCCCACCTGCCAGCATCTGGCCCATATCCCTCCAAACCCTTCCTATTCATACACACATCCAGATGCCTTTTAAATGTTGCAATTGTACTAGCCTTCACCACTTCCTCTGGTAGCTCATTCCAAATATGTACCACCCTCTGCGTGAAAATGTTGCCCATTAGATCATTTTTATATCTTTCCCCTCTCACCCTAAACCTATGCCTCTTAGTTCTGGACTCCCCCACCCCAGGGAAAAGACTTTGTCTATTTATCCTATCCATGCCCCTCACAATTTTGTAAACCTCTATAAGGTCACCCCTCAGTCTCTGACGCTCCAGGGAAAACAGCCCTAGCCTATTTAACCTCTCCCTATAGCTCAAATTCTCCAACCCTGGCAACATCCTTGTAAATCTTTTCTGAACCTTTTCAAGTTTCACAACATCTTTCCAATAGGAAGGAGACCAGAATTGCACGCAATATTCCAACAGTGGCCTAACCAATATAGCCACCACATGACCTCCCAACTCCTGTACTCAATATTCTGACCAGTGACAATCTTGAATAAAGAAGCTAATGACATATTTTTCTAAGAAACTAAATCTCTACTCGAAGAAGAACATTACTATAGAAAAAGAGACTTTGGGATTATATTGACCCGTCAACATTTTGATGTCCACATATGGCATGTTAACAGAGAAACGCTCACTTACTCATTCAAATCTACTCACTGATTCATTGAAAAGTTTAAAATACAAAATGCAAGACTATTCAGATGGACTCTGTTGTTTTCACCATTTAATGTAAACATTATTCTCATTGCTAGAAAAGATATATAATTTCAAATACATTAACCCAAGTGTAAAATGCTAGAATAAATTGAAGGCTTAAGAAATGCTAAGACTGTTTAAAGTTGTATGAGGGGTGAGGAAAGATGAGTGGGTGTAAATCTTGTGTTTCATTGTTTGTGTATCACATTTTATGATGAAACCATTTGTATGTATGTACAGACCATAACTTTATATTTTAGCATGTTTTACTTGTGGACTAAAATGAGAAAAGGACTGTTTTAAAACCAAGGATTGTGGAAGGGGTTGCTGTACTTTGTAAAAACAAGTCAGCAGCACTTACAGTGAGTGCTATTTACACTGTAGTTTGTTCAGGCTGTGGGGACAATTAGTTACAGATGAACTGGCACCAGGGCGTGTGTACAAAATGATGTTCAGCTAGCAACAAGTGGCTGAGTGGTATGTGGAGTTGACAAATGCCTTTTGCCTGCCAACAACTATATGACTGGTTTTCAGGTAGATGAACAAGCTTGTGGTTATAAACAGATGCCTTTGGATCTCCAGAAAGGAACCTGCTGTCTCTGCAGTTAAAAAAAAATTCCATCACCAGTTGCTGAAAGCTGTTGTTTTAAACCAATATATCAGAAACTTTATAACTCGTCACTCTATGCCTCCTGAAGGCAAGTGAAAGCACCTGAAAGGATATCAAGAAGCAGTAAATCCTGGAAAGTAAAAAGGATAATCTCAGTGAATCCTGGAGGCAGGGCCTACTGAAATGCCTTCACAGTTTTTCCATCTACACATAACACTAATTTTTTCTTGTATTTTTTTCTGCAAATAGCATGCAGGTGGAGTTTTAAAAGTGAGTTGGAGTTTTAACCAGTAGAGTTATATGTCAACAGTTCATATTTGCAAACCCAGAGTTAGAATCTGTTTATTCAAATTGAAGTCCCTGTCCAGTACAGAACCCTAGTCCCTGCTATCTTTTAATATGGGTCTAAAAGGACAGGTAAGTTGTGGAATTTGGCATAATGTTATACAATCTTTAACTTTTGCCACAACTCCAGAAATAGTGGCTTTGATTTCCAGCGTTCAATTCCAATGACAATATCCATCTTTGCACCCATATATTCTCCTCTTTGATACACTCACCTTTGCACCTATATATCCTCCTCTACATATGCTCACCTTTACACTCATATATCCTATTTTATCCACAGACACACTTTTATACCCATATATACATCTTTTTATTGTATTTCCACTTACACCCATATATCCATTCTTATATTCATACCTCAACCTTTACCCATATGTTCACCTTTACATTCAAATACCCTCCTTTACCTATATACCCACATTTATATTCATATCCCCCTACTTATCCACATACACACCTTAATACAGGCAGAATCCCAGTTGTGAACAGATTCACTTCTGGTTCCTGTTCACAAGTCAAATTGTGTACTGATCGGAACATAAAGCAGAACAATGTAAAGCAGACTTTTGTAAATACAGGAAATGTTTGTATGATGGGTCTTTAAAATTACATCCCTGTATCGGAGCACATTTATAAGTACGAGCATTTGAGAGTCAGATGTTCATAAAATGAGGAATTCCTGAACTACATAACTTTAAACCCAAACCATACCCACCTATATCCATATACCCACTTGTGTTCATATGACAATAGAGCCTGTACACTTCCACATGTTAATAAAACAATGAATTACATTAGAAAGGAAAAGGTTATGGTATCAAAATGAAAGAAGAGTTCTAACCAGTAGCAGTTAGATTTCAGATACCTCTGACGGCAAATTACAAGGAGAGACAATAACAGAATCAAACACCTGGAATGCCTGAGATATGGTAAACAGATGTTTTTAATTTGTCTCTAAATAGAGGGCAGCACTGTAGTTTAGTGGGTAGCACTGCTGCCTCACAGTGCTGGGGACCTGGGTTCAATTCTAGCCTCAGGTGACTGTCTGTGTGAAGTTTGTATGTTCTCCCTGTGACCATGTGGGTTTCCACTGGATGCTCTGGTTCAAGGGCCTTCTTGTGGTGCAGTGGTAGTACCTGGACAGGGAGGCCCGTGTTCAGACCTACTCCAGAGGTCTGTTAAAATAGGATGATTAGAAAAATTGGTTAAATTAAAAACAAATGCAATGAATTGTCCTTGACAGCATGATGACCTTTTTCCATGACAAAAAAGGTTAAGAGATAGGTAGGAGAGATTAATCAGGCAGAATGAATTGTACTAGTCACAAGAAGCTTCAGCCAAGTAACGAATGTTCTAGTTATAAATTTTTGCGTTTTCTTTTCAGAGTTTGGAGTGTGGGCCAAGTTGCGTTAGGCCTTTACATAGCCTGGATATAGAGATCATGAGTTTCCCAAGAATCTGGAACTCCATCTTCTGCATCATAATCACTTCCTGACCATTGTGTTGGTAAGTTACTTCCTCCATTCATTCAGTAGCTGTACTTTTACATTGAAATTTGCCATTGGAATTCAGGATAGTGGCTTAACATGTTCAAGATGTTTGCTTCTCTTGATGTGAGTGGTTGCAGCATCAAGTTTGAGGTGGTTTCAAATGGAGGGTCCAACCCATTCCCATCCCTACTTCCACCTTGCTCCACATCCTCAGGCAGGTCACATGGAATACCCTAGGTGAAGTTCATCTCCTGAGTGAAAGCAATGCATCAGGATTGCCTCTCAGAAATTCTGTTGGATATTAATGGGGGGCACTATTCCCCATAATGCAGAACACCAGAAAGAAAGCATTAACTATAATATTGTTCTAATTGTCAAAATCTGGTTGTTAATGGGAAGACTAGCATTTTTTGCTCAACCCCCAGCCTGCCCTGGATAGAACTGAATGGTGCACTAGGTTGGCTCAGGAGGTACTTAAGTGTCGATCTGAATATGGAGCTGAAGACATAAATTCAGAATGGGTAAGAATGATAGGTTTCCTTCCCAATTGGGACATCTACAAACCAGTGGGGTTTTAGAATGATCTGCTAGTCTTGTGCTTTTTAATTTCCAGATCACATTCTCAGACTACAATGTGGGATTTGAATTTATGTTCTCTAGATTGTTACACCTTCCCTCTACATTACTGGTCAAGCAATATAACCACTTCACTCCCATACCCTGTGTGTATAACATTTGCTGCTTTGTCTTTGCAAATAGCTTGAGCAGATCACAAATGAGGAATAAGCATTTGTAGAAAGCAACATTTCATTAATGAGACAATGGAAGCAGCAGGAATACAAAGAATCTGAGGTAAAGGTACACCATTAAATGCATGAAACACACTCCATTCTGTACATAAATGTGAGCAATTACTCCAACAGTAACTCATTTCCTATGGAGTTCCTCATATTCTGGGATCTGGAGTATGATGATAATACCAATCTGTTGATCTCATTTTCTTCTTTTATAATTACTGTTGCAGTAGGTAATTCCAGGGAAATTCAAGTACTGATACACTATGGAGGTCAGGCAGACTCTACATGCAACTGTTTACAGATTTTGAGCTTCAGGCTAACGGCTGAATTTCTTTGAATGTTGAGGCCATAATGTGTTAGATGCAAGTTCTACTTAAATACTGGTGACTCTTGCATGGCCTTGCTGACGATATGTTGGCGGTGTCTTTTATGTGTGCATGTGTGGTGATTGGAACGATATCACCCAAATGGATTTCATTGAATATGTGTTTCCAGATGGGATTGTTAACCTGATCCAATCAGGGAGCCCTGGCTGACAGATATAAATAGACATGTCAGTGTTTCTGCTCACTCTGGGACCTGGCTGTGATAGCTGTGTTGGTGTCATGTACTATAAATAGAATCCCTATTGGGTAGAAACAGGCCATTCAGCCCGACAAGTCCACACCGACTCTCCAAAGAGCATCCCACCCAAATGCATCCACCTACCCTATCCCTGTAACCCTGCATTCCCCATGGCTCATCAATCTAATCTACACATTCCCAGACACTATGGACAGTGTAGCATGGCCTGTCCACCTATGTTGTGTATATAATGGGTGAGGTGGTAGCGGGATACCAGCCTTTGTGGAGTTATTTTAGTGGGGACGAGATAGCATGCCATTGCAGAAATTCACTCACAACAGTTATCTTTAAATTGGGATAAGAATTTCTGTCACTGTTTGGGAAGCTTGACTTGTTCAAGCCTGCCATCAAAGACTGGGCCCTGTATGTGGAAAGAATACGTTATTTGTTCTGGGCAAATGATACTGGGGCAGATGAAAAGCAATGAGTAATTTTCTGACAGCATGTGGACCTGTAACCTTTTCAGTTATTAGGAGTCTAACTTTCCCGAAGGCACAGTCAGTTCATCTACAACGTAATGGTTGCATTCTTGTGCAACCCCGTGTTATAGAAAAATCGTGTCTTAGAAACAGCACTTAAAGTGCTAGCGCTACAGCCAACACACGTTTTAAAAGTTCACACTTTAGAAACAGTGTCCCCAATTTGTCAATTGCGTTACAGCAAATTTGCATTGATGAAATGCGCGTTATAACAGAATGACCTGCATAACTTTTCAAGAGTTGACAGATTTAATTAAGGAATACTACAACCCCAAGCCTCCTCTAATTCTGAGATGCTATCAGTCTTACTTGACTTACTTCAAGAACCAGAAGAATCCGTATCAGGATTTTTGATGAGGTTAAGACGACCAGGAGAGGCGTGTGCTTTTGGTTTAACCTTAAGTGAGATGCTGAGAGACTGTTTCGTTTGTGGGATTAATCATGTGACCATTGCAAAAGCACCTATTAGCTGAAGCCCAACTAGACTTCAACAGGCACTTCACCTGGTTTTGTCATGAGGCAATGCGGCAAGTGATGGTTATGAGTTACAGTGTATGCCGATGGAAGTGGAAGTGGACACCCTCGCCAGGCCAACTGAGTTTGGGGAGCACCACTTTATTGACAGCAATTGCACAGTCTCACTCAGATCATATCCTGAACAGAGGGACTCTAGGTCAGCAAAACCTCACTACAAAGTCAAACAGTTAAAAATTTCTTGAGGATCTGGGCCAGCAGGCTTTGTCGTTGCTGTCAGAATGTGACTTGAGACAGCAAAACAGTCCCACTAGATCTAAATTGAGGAAGAGACTCATAGGCTGGTATCCAGGAGAGTGGACACTCTGGAAGGTCTGGTTTGGAATAATTAAATTGCTTAGCAACACCCAAATCATAACCAATGAAAACAAACATCTGGTTCAATGGTGAGCTGAAAATGTGTTGCTGGAAGAGCGCAGCCCTGAAGAAGGGCTTATGCCCGAAACGTCGATTCTCCTGTTCCCTGGATGCTGCCTGACCTGCTGCGCTGTTCCAGCAACACATTTTCAGCTCTGATCTCCAGCATCTGCAGACCTCACTTTCCCCTGGTTCAATGGTGAGCCAGTCCTAATGGAGGTGGATACTGGTGCGGTTGTATTAGTGATTGCAGAATTAGTCTTTACCAAAATTTGCTCTAGACTCTGTAATGGAAAATTATCCATTTACTGTGAAATTTAAAAGAGAATATTTTTCATAAATGTAATGCTGTACTGAACTTTGTAAACAATACTTTGATGAAGGTCTGCAGTCAGCTTGTATCTGTTTGAATTCTGTGAACATTCAACTCGACCTTGCGATAGTCGAACTCAGCGAAGGCTGAAGAACTATTATGTCTAAGACCAGGGGATGAGAGGATATCAACTTGAGTTCCCCAGTCTTTGCCCTTGACAGCGTGATAAGAAACAGTATAAGGTAAGCATCTGAACAATGCTCAGTACTCCTTACATTGAAGCATCTGGCCTAGTGTAATGGAGTCAATTCTGCAGAATTTAAAATAAAGCTCCTTTCTTTGCTCTTGCTAATAGTTGAGTCAAGTCGATTTAATTTCCACGACAACTCCAACTTGTAAGTTTGCATAAAATCTCAGCCAGCTCTTAATCATCCATTGTCCAATGGTCAGGCGGAAGGCGCAGTCCAAACTTTGAAGGCAAGACATAAAAACACAGCTTACAGCTTCACTCAATATCAAACTGTCCCAGCTCCTGTTTGTTTCTCATGCAACTATAGGGACAGCTCCAGCAGAGTTGCTAATGGGGAGAAGACACAGCACCAGTTTAAGCCTGATCTTCCAGGACCTGAGCAGGAGAGTGAAATGGCATCAGGAATGCCAATGCTGGATACAAGACTCCCCTAATAGAGAAAGGCAGTTTACCTCAGAGGACAAAGTCTGATGCCAGATCCACAGAAATGGCCATGCATAGGTAAGAGGCACAGTCAACATGAGGTCAGGTTCCGTGATGTACAAAGTTAGGGTAGGTGAGGTGATCCTGAACAAGCATGTTCCAGCACATCCTCCACAGCACCTCACTGTGACCACAGCTTAATATGGCCATCACTATGTCACAGAAATGAGCAGGAAATATTGACATTGTCATCATTGAATGAAGTGTCCTAAAGAAAAATCATAGCAGCAAGTACAGTTTGTATGAATGTGTGACCTACAGATATCTTTCAATAATATAGACAGGTCATTTAATAGCTGACATTCCCCAAGACCTGCTGATTCCCTCTTTGTGAAACATTTTCTGTCCTCCCTCTGCTTCTTTCTCTCTGCATGAGACATATTGGAAGAGTTGTTCATAGAACAAACTTAATTCATCATTTAATGAACTGGGTGATCTGAATTTTACTGTACCATGTGACCTATGGATAAAAATGCCAAGGGAAGAGACACAAAACATTCCAGTGGGAATGATAGACTGGAAAAGTTTGCATATATGTAGCACCTTGCACAACCTCAGACCATCTCAAAATAATTTATAGCCAATTAAGTCCTTTATTGAAGTGTAATATAGGAAACAGTGCAGCTGGTAAGCACTTGATATGTTCCTGCAAGCAGCAATTTGATAAATTATTAGATAATAAAAAGGTACAACATTCTCTTCTCTCTCCTGTCCACCTTAGAAACCTGGATAATAAGTACAGATCTGTGGAAGAAAACATCTTGAAATATGATGTTAGATACCTCTGAAACTTCCATACACAGACTATAAGACAGATGAAGAAGTGTTTGAAATTAAAAGAGCACAAAATATTCTAGATCGTGACACCAGAAAGAAAATGTCAGTGTATTTTGGCCATTTGATCTGAGCTGAAAAGCTACAGTGACCTCTTGAAAAAGGCAAAATGCCAATTAGACTTAGTCAGTCAACAATAAGATACAGTAAAGAAGTGATTATGGACAAAGTAATTGAGAAGTGAACAGGGACTGACTAGGGCAATGGCTAAATTCTTTACTGACAATGGAATGAGAAACATGGAAAATAGGAGCAGGAGTACACCGTTCCACCTTTTGAACCTGTTTCACTTTTCAATATGATCATGGCTGATCATCTAATTTAGAACCCTGTTCCTGCTTCTTCCCCATAATCTTTAATAACATATACTAATAAATGGGATGCTTCACAAATTTACATCTACCCTGCCATGGGAAGGTCTTACAAACAAATCACTGCAAATGGTTGGATTCTACAGTTGATATCAATTGGTTTTGGGAGAAATCCAAACATTCCTTTGATAAATAGTGATCATTCCCAGCTTGGAAAAGGACTGCAATTAGCTTCAGTTTTTCTGAGCATTTGAATGCCCTGCATGCAGGGACAAAGGCATTCATTAAAGCTAAAGTTTCAAGGAATATTTAGTGGGCCTTATGGCATTGTCATGGAGTTATAGAGTTGTACAGCATGGAAACACACCCTTCGATCCAACTCGATCATGCCAACCAGATATCCTAAATAAATCTAGTCCTATTTACCAGCATTTGGCCCATATCCCTCTAAACCCTTCCTATTCATATACCCATCCAGAAGCCTCTTAAATGTTGTAATTGTACCAGCCTCCACAACTTCCTCTGGCAGCTCATTCCATACATGCACCACCCTCTGCATGAAAAGGTTGTTCCTTAGGTTCCTTTAAATCTTTCCCCACTCACCTTAAACCAATGCCCTTTAACTTTGGACACCCACACCCTGAGGAAAAAGACCTTGGCTATTCACCCTGTCCATGCCCTTCAGCCTCCAAGATTCCAGGGAAATAGCCCCAGCCTATTCAGCCTCTCCCAAAAGTTCAAACCCTCCAACCCTGACAACATCCTTGTAAATCTTTTCTAAACTTTTGCAAGTTTTAAAACATTCTTCCTATAGAAGGCAGACCAGAATTGCACACAGTATTCCAAAAGTGACCTAACCAATGTGGCGGCATGGTGGCTCAGTGGTTAGCAATGCTGCCTCACAGCGCCAGGGATTTGCGTTCGATTCCAGCCTCGGGTGACTGTCTGTGTGGAGTTTGCAGATTCTCTATGTGTCTGCATGGGTTTCCTCCCACAATCCAAAGATGTGCAGGTGAGGTGAATTGGCCATGATAGATTGCCCGTAGTGTTAGGTGCATTAGTCAGAGGAAATGGGTCTAAATGGGTTTTTCTTCAGAGGGTTGGTGTGGTCTTATTGGGCCAAATGGCCTGTTTCTATACTGTAGGGAATCTAATCAATGTCCTGTACAGCCATAACGTGATCTCCCAACTCCTATACTCAATGCACTGACCAATAAAGGCAAGCATACCAAATGCCTTCTTCACTATCCTGTCTACCTGTGACTCCACGTTCAAGGAATTGTGAATCTGCACTCCAAGATCTCTCCGGTTAGCAACACTCCCCACGACCTTACTATTAAGTCCTGCCCTGATTTGCCTTTCTAAAATGTAGGATCTCAGAGTAATTTATCTGAATTAAACTCCATCTGCGACTCCTTGGCCCATTGGTGCATCTGATCAAGATCCCATTGTACTCTGAGGTCCCTTCTTTGCTCTCCACTACACCTTCAATTTTGGGGTCATCTGCAACTTACTAACCATACCTCCTATGTTCACATACAGATTATTTATATAAATGCTACAAGGCGATCAGTAATAAATATTTAATCTAGGGACAATCTAGGAATAATTTTAAGGCATGACAGTGTCCTTGTCAAGGCTGGTTGGCACTGATTATACATTTACATAATCTGAATAAATAATAGTACTGAGGCACCATGCACTTTACGTACTCATTTTGGACAATTATTAAGAGTACATTATGATAGATGAATAGCTGAGTGAATATGGACAAATTGATATATTATAGGTCAATTTATCCCCTATGGACAACTGCTGAAAGCCAGCAATTAGGTAACATATGCCAGAAGGGGTCAGCAAATAGAAGAATGCTACCATTATAGCAAGAGCAGGGAAAGGTAGCAGCAAATCCAAACATTGGCCAAATCTGAACATGAAGGACACAAGACAAGAGTTATGGATTGGCAAAAGGAGGTAAAATTGTGAAAAGCCAGAAAGCACATGATAAATTCTGAAAGTGGACCTGGATGTGAACCTTGCTGTAAGAAAATATCACAGGCTGGTGAAAGGATTTATGATCGTAGAGCAGTAAACCTTGTAATCGTCACCTGAACATGATAGGTGAATGAATAGAAGTTAGAATTACACAAAATTCAGGACAATGGATTTGGCTGGAAATACCATGAGAAGTTGAAGCCTTTATGTTTGAACAGTTTTAGTGGTTACAAACAGCTCAAAGGTAAGTGATAAAGGATGCTAAACAAAATGTTAGAAAGCTGGAACAAGATAATGGGAAGCCAGCCTAATTGCACAGATGGATGTGGACAAAAAAAGGTGCTCCCTAATAGGGTGCGTAAGGCTGAAACCAGGCTATAAGCATGAGGGTTCAAAGAGAAAATTGTGCTCAAAATATTGATTTATCCGTGGCAAGTAAAATGAGCCTATAGATTTTCTCAGCTCTTTAAAAACGCACATTGATTCCTGCAAATGCACATTGATTAATATAAAAAGCTGCATTTTTGCAAGGGGAAACATTTCAAAGAGAAGTCGTTTTGAGACCACCAAAGAAATCTTGTGATACAGAAGGGAAACTGTGGAAGTTAAACATGCGTGCTTATGGATCAAAGATGTGATATTTCTCAGTTAGGTCCAAATGGATTGAAAGTGGTGTTGAAAGTGGATTGTGTTCAATTAAAAGTAAACCCTGCCACTTTTTTACTGTATACCAAGAGAAATTGGCAGGCATCTTTTCTGTCCACCTATTTGTTGGACCCTGTCCACATATTCTGTTGCACCCTTTTCTGATGAAAAGTTCGGACCTGAAACATTGATTCCCCAGCTCCTCTGATGTACAGAAACATAGAAAATAGATGCAGGGTTAGGCCTTTTGGCCCTTCAAGCCTCACCAACATTCAATACGACCATAACTGATCATGCAATCTCAGTATCCCATTTATGTCCTCTCCCCATACCCCTTGATCCTTTTAGACACAAAGGCCATGTCCAGCTCCCTTTTGAATATCTAATGAACTGGCCCCAACAGTGTCCTGTGGGTGATGCTGCTTGACCTCCTATGCTTGTTCCAGTTTCACACGTTATCGACTCTGACTTTCCAACATCTGCAGTCCTCACTGTCCCCAGGAATCTCTGTGATGCATGTTACTTATTGTGAGGAGTTTCAAGCACTTTGTAATTGTACAAAAAAGTTTATGGTTGAGAATTAGGTATCGGGGCCTTTAACTATATAGGACTAGATTTCAAACAAACTAAATTGGGAGTGACTTTAGCTCACAATCTTACTTAGAACATGGTAATTGTACCCCAAGATATTGCTCCTTGTACACATATAAATTGCCTTAAGATTTTCACTCATCCTGTTTGCCAAGGACATTTCATGGCCCCTTTTAGCCCTCCTAGTTCCTTGCTTGAGTTTGTTCCTGCTTTCTTTATATTTTTTGAAGGCTCTGTCTGTCTTCAGTTTCCTAAACTTTCTGTATGTCTCCTTTTTCTTTTTGGCTAAGATGTCAATTTCACTTGTCATCCAGTGTTCCCAAATCTTGCCATCCTTATCCATCATTTTCACAGGAACATAGGTCCTGAACTCCAATCAACTGGCCTTTAAAAGATTCCCACATGACAGATGTGAATTTATTCTCAAACAGCTGCCCCTAGTCTACATTCCCAGTTCCAGTTCAATATAGTATTAGCCTTCCTTCAGTTTAATACTTATACTCAAGGAATACGCTTATCCTTATCCATAAATAGCTTAAAACTTTCAGACATGACCACTGTTCCCAAAATGCACCCCCTCACTGAAATGTCAATCACATGGCCAGGCTCATTCCCCAGTATGGCCTCTTCCTTAGTTGGACTATTAATATATTGCTTCAAAAAACCTCTCTGGGCACACCAAACAAATTCCACCTTATCCAAATCCCTGACACTAAGGCAGTCCCAGTCAATATAGCTGAAGTCAAAATTACCCACAACATCCCTGTTGTTTTTTTCTCATCTTTCTATAATCCGTCCACCTATCTGTTTAGCTATCTTCCAATGGAGTTGAGAGGCCTGTAGTACAACACCATCAAGCTGTTTGCACTTTTCCTCCTCCTCTTGACTCGAACTATATGACCTCGCTGGATGATCCCTCCAAGGTGTCTTCCCTCGGTTCAGCTGTGATATTCTCTCCTATTTATATGCAACACCCACATATCTTTTATATTCCGCAAAAGCTCGCCTGAAACATCTAAATCCCAGAATGTTAAGCTGCCGGTCTTGTCCCTCTCTCTCTCTCTCAAGTCTCTATAATATCTACAATAACATAGTTCCATATACTAATCCAGGCTCTAAGTTCATCTGCCTTTTCTGTCATTCTCCTCATCTTAAAATTAATGCACTTTAGGCTTCCAGTCCCACCAAGTTCAGAAACTGCTCCATATCTGTTTCTCTTCTTAGCCTTAATGATATGTGTCTCCAACTCCATCTCAGTCATTTCAGTTACTGATCTATTGCACTGGTTCCCACCCTCCCACCACATCAGTTTAATCCCTCCCAAGTGACAAACCTCCCTTCTAGAATATTGGTGCCCCTCCAGTTTAATTGCAGGTCCCACCTGCCCTGGAAGACATCCCAATTATCCACATATCTGAAGCCCTCCCTCCTACACCAGACTTCCTATTCCTAGTCTCACTAGCACGCGGCACAAGGAGTAATCAGAGATTACAACCCTAGAGGTCCTGTTAATCAACTTACTACCTAACGCCCTGAACTCCGCTTGCAAGATCTTGTCACTCTTCCTGCCAATGTCATTAGTGCCAGTGTGTGCCACAACCTCTGGCTGCTCGCTCTCCCTTTGCAAATGTCCGACACCCACTCAGAGATGTCCTTGACTCTGGGAGGCAACAAACTATCCTGGAGTCTCTTTGACAGCCACAGAAATGTCTGTGCCCCAACTACACAGCCCCCTATTACAACTACTCTGAAGTCAGATTTCACCTGACAAAGGAGCAGTGCACCAAAAGCTTGTGATTTCAAATAAACCTGTTGGACCGTAACCTAGAGTCTTGTGACTTCTGTCAGTAGGCAGCTGAAGTTGCTTGCCGAGTGGAAGAATTCTACCGTACAAGATTCTTGCCTTGTGTACAAAGATAACGGGTGTTACCTGCAATTTAATCCTGCTGCGTATTGACCTCTCTGCTAATGCAAATCAGTTCTTTCTTATCCACTGCATCTAGGACCCTAATAGACGTGTGTGCCTCAATTTCCCATAGTCTCCTCTGTTCAAAATAAATCAACTCCAGCCTATCCAACCTTTCCTCATCATTTAAGTCTCTGGTAACACCTTTACAAATCTCTCTTTTCCATCAAGTGAGATTTCTTGAATTAACTGCAATACTCTTAACTGCAGTCCAACTTGTGTTCAATATAGCTTATAATGGAGCAGGAGAGATGTGGGATAATTTTATCCTTTTCTTATGACTTGAGTGACTGCAATGAGATGTATTAGAGGAGGAATGTTTTAAATTCCTTGGCTTTAAAGAAGTGATTTTAACGAACAGTCAGGATTCAAGATTTCTTCTAATTTTAAACAAAAAAAGGGTAAATTTTATTTCTTACAATTCTCAACTGTAATCATGACAATTCACTCTCTCTCACACACACAAAGATGACTTATAAAGATGCAACACGGACTTGCATAACGAACACATTCCTGAGATGGTGGGTGAAATGTTGCAGACCTGAAGGATTTTCATTTGGTTAGCAGAAGGCAAAGGAAGTTGGACGTTACAACCTTTCAGTTAAAATTGTAGTTGAGTCTCTATAACGAAGTCTTCAGATAATCAGAGATCAAATATCTTGGTCCTCAAATCCTCTTTCCCTCAGTCAGCCTTCAATGATCCTACTCAGCTTCAGCTATGAGGAATGTTTCTACATCCTTTGAAACGAAGCACCAAGATATGAATGGTTCATATTTTCTGGGATGCCACAATCCACTGCGGTAGTGCACTGGAAAACAAGGCCTAATATTCCCAGAGTCACCACAAATGTGAAGGTTTGACTAAACCAGCATAAGCCCCATTTGCCTGACTAATGCTATCCAGGATAAAAGCAAACCCCATCAGGTTACTTCAGTAGCAGGATAAATAACTATTTATTTAACACTCTTATCTTAAACAAAGAACAGCAAAAGAACACGGTATCTAATGTACATATCTTAAACTCAAACCTCTTTAAAAGTCACATGCACAAATAAAAGAAAACAAAAACAGACCAAACACAACTATTGAGCAAAGGGGGAAAAAAAGAGTCAGGAGAGCAGAATCCTGTATTTCCAGTCCAAAATCCAAAACTAGATGAGTTAGTTTCACAATCCTTTTCCTTTCTTGGATGATGCCTCAATCTGATCTACACAGTGATGATCAGTCTTTAGTTCACTGGTTGTTTGGTTGACCCTAGGGTCTTTCTGGTTCTCTTATAGGTTTTAGAACTTTATTTCTTTCAGCATTTCTGAATGTATTTTCTTCTGCTCATTTGACAGAAAATTGGAGAGCAGCTTTACAGAGAGAAGACAGAAATAAATTGCTGCAATTAATATGTGGAGGTCTTCTTGCTTCTCTCAGTTTCACTCTCCTCACAGAGTTTGTGTTAAGCTACATCCTGATCAGTTACAGGGTTATTGCTATGCTGAGCTTTCTAAAATCCATAGCAGACGCTGCCAGATTGTCCAGACTCAATGGCCCCAAAAAGTAACATTACTTCCTACGTCCCATTTAGTTTCACTCATTTTTCCAAAACTGAACCGTCTCCTGGTACCATCTCACCTTTTAAAGGCAGTATCCATCTTTTTTCTCACTTTCAGTCCATTGTATAAAAATATTCTGCCTCCTTCAAGGATCTTACTGTTGATCCGATTTGATAAGGTTGGTGACATGGTGTGGGTCCTGTTTAGAAGGGAAACTTAGTTTTATAGGTCACGGGGTCATCAAGAGCATTGTATTTCTTCAACGTAAAGGAGCTTCTCCTGTACTACTACAGCAGGACTGACAACAATCCAGTCATGTTAAAGAAAGGTCGAAATGGCCTTGATAGGCAAAAGTGAATATGAATTCAATCAGGCGAAAATTCATGATTAGGTTAACTTTGTCTCTGTTGCTTTTGATGTTGAAAGAGGGTGCAAAGATTGCAGAGACATTCAATCAATACCCTTAGGTACACCTTCAAATCTCTCAAACCAAGTCCAATACAATTCTTAGCTCCAAAGCGTTTATGTTCATATCTTTTCTACCCCAGCTTGTAATGCTGAACACCAGAAATGCCTTTCACAGTGAGAGCTTTTCCTACTCATGCTCATTCTCATTCGAGTGCCAGCTCAGTGAATCATGGTTAAAGACAAAAAGAAAACTGCAGATGCTGGAATCCAAAGCAGACAGATAGGTGGCTGGAAGAACAGAGCAGGCCAGGCAGCATCAGGACTGGAGAAGGGTTACACTGGAAATGTTGACTTCTCCACCTCCTGATACTGCCTGGCCTGCTGCGTTCTTCCAGCCTCCTACCTGTCTAGCTCAGTGAATCATGGCTGACCAGGGATGTCAGGGGCAGCACAAAAGACAAAGTATATAATATGGCAAAGAACAGTGGGAAGCCAGAGGATTGGGAAGCCTACAGAGGACAAGAAAGAAAGAAAGAAATGAGGAGGGAGAAGATTAAATATGAGGGTAAACTATCCAGTAATATTAGGAAAGATTGCAAGAGTTTCTTTAGCTATATCAAGTGCATGAGAGAGGCAAAAGTGGACATTGGGCCACTGGAAAATGATGCTGCAGAATTACTAATGGGGAACGAAAAAATGGCTGAGCAACTGAATATGCACTTTGCACCAGTCTTCACGGTGGAATACACAAAATCCCAAAAATTCAAGAGAGTCAGGGGGCAGTATGAGTACAGTGGCCATCACCAAGGAGAAGGTGCTAGAAAAACTGCAAGCTCCGAAAGTGGATAAATCACCTGGACGAGATGGGTTACACCCCAGAGGTCTGAAGGAGATAACTGAAGAGATAGTGGAGGCTTTCAGGTTTCACTGGAGTCAGGGAGGATCCTAGAGGACTGGAAAATTACTAATATAACCCCAGTTTAAGAAGGGAGCAATGCAAAAGACGGGAAATTATAGGCTGATTAGTCTGACCTCAGTCATTATTAAGATTTGAGTCCATTGTGAAGGATGAGATAGCTGATTGGTAAAGTGCATGGTAAAATAGGGCAAAGTCAGCATGGTTTTATCAAGGAGAAGTCATGCCTGTCAAATCTGTTAGAATTCTTTGTGGAGCTGATGAGCAGAATGTTATCTATCTGGACTTCTAGAAGGTCTCTGAAAAGGTACTACACTGGAGGTGCTGATTAAGATAAGGGCCCATGGTGTTAGAGGCCAAGTACTAGCATGGATTGAAGATTGCCTGTCTGTGGTAGTGAGTGGGTATAAAGGGTCCGTCTCAGGATGGCAGACAGTGAATAGCGTGTTCCACAAGGGTCAGTGTTGGGACCACAACTTTTCGCTTTATACATTAATGATCTGGATGAAGGAACTTCAGGAATTCTGGCTAAGTTTGCAGATGATGCAAAGACAGGTGGAGGGGCAGGTAGTATTGAGGAGGCAGGAAGGCTGCAGAAAAATTTACTCAAGTTAGGATAGTGGGCAAAGAAGTGGCAGATGAAATACAATGTGGGAAAGTGTGAGATCATGCACTTTGTTAGGAAGATTAGAGGCATGGACTATTTTCTAAATGGGGAGAAAATTCAGAAATCTGAAGTGTAAAGGGACTTGGGAATCCTAGTCCAGGTTTCTCTTGAGGTAAATTTGCAGGTTGAGTCAGTAGTTAGGAAGGCAAATATAATGTTGTCATTCACCTCGAGAGGACTAGAATATAAGTGCAGGGATGTACTTCTGAGGCTTTATAAGGCTCTGGTCAGACCACATTTAGAGTATTGTGAACAATTTTGGGCCCCATACCCCAGGAAAGATGTATTGGCCCTGGAGCAGGGCCAGAGGAGGTTCACAAGGATGATTGCAGGAATGAAGGGCTTAACATATGAGGATTCTGGGACTATACTCGATGGAGTTTAGAAGGATGAGGGGGGACCTGATTGAAATTTACAGAATATTGAATGGCCTGGACAGAGTGGATGTTGGGAAGATGTTTCCATTGGCAGAAGAGACAAGAACCCAAGGACACAGCCTAAGAGTAAAGGGAATACCCGTTAGAATGGAGATAGGGAGAATCCTCTTTAGCCAGAGAATAGTGAATCTGTGGAATTCATTGCCACAAGGCTGTGGAGGCCAGGTCATTGTGTATATTTAAAGCAGAGATAGATATGTTCTTGATTGTCATGGGGATCAAAGGTTATGGGGAGAAAGTGGGAGAATGGGGCTGAAAAAATCTATCAGCCATGATTGAATGGCAGCGTAGACTCGATGGATCGAATGGCCTAATTTCTGTGTCTATGTCTTATGAATCATCCAGTCTCATTTCAAATCTTCACCAATTTGTTCTTTCAAGCAGAGCACGAGTTCCCAACTACATTCCTCCCCAATGAACCATTGGCTTTTGCTTTTAAGCTGCAATATCTTTCAAATCCTAGCAAGCAACCAGTGTCTGAGAGTTTCAGAGTATCTTAGAAACACTTCTCCCCCTTGCAAAGCCTACCTTCACAACAACACACAGCCTTTGTAACCAGGGATAAATGCTGATTGATGAGATCTGAACTCTCTTTTAAACACTATAAAGCATAACTGTTCAAAATGTCAACACTTTCCTGGAACTTTGCAGATGTGCAGTAAACGATTGCTGCTGCAACCCATTGGCTCCCAGTGTGAACACCTTGCACCTTCTTTTCAGTAAAACAACCAGGGTCTCCCTTTAATCTATGATGACCTCATCGTCAAGGTATGTTGTTAGGCAGACTTCAGAACAGGTCACCAAACCCCTTCATCTTAAAGGCATAGTCCCAAAACGTAGTATATAAAAATCTTGTATTTGTAGCACCCTACAAGTCATATGATGATCATTGTGCCATCATCTTTATGTCACAACACAAACATTCTTTTTAGATCCATCACAACCACACAGTTGCCAGATCCAAGACAGTGACTTTACTAAAGTTACTGTTTGTGAAAATAAGTCTCTTTCAGGACTGAAAGGGCTCACAGAACACTTGTATGCTGTGCAGAGGTGCCTGAGAGCCTGTTTCCATGGAGTTTGTGAGTAGGTAAGAGGTAGGAAGGGAGTGCGAACTCACATATTGATGTCACAGCACCATGGATGATGGGGTAGTCCTCAAAAAACGGGGCTACACCTTAGGTGTCAATCTGGGGGAGGGGTCATATGCCAAAGTCAAGTCTGCCTACTCTGATCGGCTGAAGACTAACGTGGCTGTTAAAATTATCGATAGGAGGAAGGCTCCTGCTGACTTCCTGGAGAAGTTTCTGCCCCGTGAGTTGGAAATCTTGGCTTTGCTCAATCACCGCTACATCGTAAAAACGTTTGAGATTTTTGAGACTTCAGATGGAAAGGTTTACATTATTATGGAATTGGGTGTTCAGGGAGATTTATTGGAGTTCATTAAAACAAGGGGGGCTTTACCTGAGGAGGTGTCACGTAAGATGTTCCGTCAGTTGGCACTGGCCGTTAAGCACTGTCATGAGCTAGGTGTAGTCCACCGAGATTTAAAGTGCGAGAATCTCCTTCTAGACAAGGACTTCAATATCAAGCTCTCAGACTTTGGTTTTGCCAAGCGATGCAGTACAGATGATCAGGGACGACCCTTGCTCAGCAAAACCTTTTGTGGCTCTGCAGCATATGCAGCTCCTGAAGTCTTGCAGGGCATTCCTTACCAGCCTAAAGTGTATGATGTCTGGAGCCTTGGGGTAATCCTTTTCATCATGGTGTGTGGCTCGATGCCATACGATGACTCCAACATCAAAAGGATGCTTAGGATTCAGAAAGAGCACAGGGTGGATTTTCCCCGTTCAAAGGTGGTTCCTGCAGACTGCAAGGAACTGATCTATCGCATGCTCCACCCTGACACCAGCAAGCGGCTCACCATTGGAGAGGTCCTGGAACATCCATGGCTCTTTACTGCCAAGATGAAAGAAACGACTTCAACCAAAAAAGTAGATCAAAGTGCTGAGAAGAGAGAGGAGAAAAGAGAGGAGAAGAGAGAGGAGAAGCATGGCCATACCAAGGACGAACGACATGAAGGAAAAACAGAGCAGAAACGAGACACAAAATACCAGTGGGAAATTGAAGCCGGCCATGAGTGGGTAGACATGAAACATGAGGCAAAACATGAGTGGATGAACATGAAACGGGACAAGGCAGATGGCAAGCATGAAGCTGAGCATAAAGAAGAGGCCAGGAATGAGGGGAAATCCGATTTCAAGAGTAGAACCTCACCTCAGGAAGCAAGGGACGCAAAGCACCATTCAAAAGTACCAAGATCTGAGCACAGGAGTGGAACCAAGACAGCTTTGAGGACAGAGAAGTCTCCAAATCAAGATGCCAAAACCGATCCTGAAACTGACAGCAGACTGGAACCAAGAACAGATACAAGGGGCAGCAGGCGCAAATCAAGAAGCCTTAGACTAACTGACGAGGATCATCCTGATGACAGCGAGGTCTATCCTGACCAGGAGAGCTTCATCGAGGCACAGAGCAAGGCAGAGCTGAAAAAGGTTAGCTCCAGAAAATCAAAATCTATTGAAAAACGGGGCAAACATTCTAGCAAATCTCGCACCTAGATATCAGGAGAGACAAGAGTTCAAGTACCCTGTAAAAACAACCAACTTCTGAACCAGTCATCTGTTTTACTGCTTATAAAAGAAATCTAATAAAGAACCAGGAAGAAACTGATGAACCTCTAATATTTAGAGTGAGACTATAGCAGTGTTTGCAATATGATATGGAAAGGTGACCCCTGCACTTACTGACTACATTAGATCCTGATTTTAAAATTCTCATCTTGGTTTTAAAATATCTGCACAGCTTCAGGCATTCACACCGCCAATACACCCACCCCTTTCCCAAAATCACCTCCGGCTTTGCAGCGAACTCTACTGCAAGGTCTCTGCTCTCCCCCAATTCTGGATGCTTCTACGTTAATCATTTCAATATTAGTGGTTTTACTTTTATTTGCCTGGGCCCCAAGCTTTGGAATCCACCTCTTTGAATCTCATTAGTTAATTTCCTCGCTTAAGATGCGCCTTTAAAACATCTCTATTTTGGTCACCTGCACTAATATAGATATAGCTTGATGTCATACTGGGTTTGTAAAACTGCTTCACAGCATCTCTAAATAGCATATCAATGTAAAGTAATTGAGGCTCACTTTCCAAAACAGTACTGAAAGAATGCTGTACTGTCAGAAGTGCTATTTTTCAGATAAGGCACTAAAGAGAAGTCTTGTCCATCTCTTTGGTGCCCGTAGAAGATCTCATGGTAGCCTTTTAAAGATGGGGAGGACAGTGGCAGGGTAGTAATGTTGCTGGACTTGTAATTCAGAACGCCAGGCTGATGTTCTGGGGACATGGTCTTGAATCCCACCCTGGCAAATAGTGAAATTTGAATTCAATAAAAATCTGTAGTCAAAAACTGGATTGACAGCAACCATGTCATAAAAACCATCTGACTCAGTAATGTTCTTCAGGGAAAGAAATCTGCCATTCTTACCTGTTCTAGCCTACATGTGGCTCCAGAGCCACAGTAATGTGATTGACTTTTCACATCCAAACAAAAAATATTTTTTGAAAATTCAAAGCAAAGGAGTTATCTCCATGCCCTAACTAATATTTACCCCTCAATCAACATCACAAAAAAGATTATCTGGGAATGATATCATTGCTGTTTGTGGGAGCTATACAACAGTGATGATACTTTGAAAATAATTTACTGGTTAAACAGCACTTGGAGATGTTAAGTGGCCATGAAAGGCATAATGTAAACACGTGTTTTTTCTCTATTTACAAATTGTTGTTGCTGCTTTTATTACAGCACAGAGTGATGAAAGCAAAGAGCTAGGACCTGTGAATAACACATGGGTCAGTCAATCAGCACCTGAAACAGGAGAAACAAATTCAGATTGGGGAACGGAAGTCTGGTTAATGAGGATGATATAAAATGAAAAGTGAGGTTAGGAATGACAGTCTGGCAATCTGTTGTCCAGCTCTTCAAGAGTTCATGCTCCTTAGCAGCCATGTTCAGTTATAACATTGCTTCATCAGGACAAAGACAGATCTAGAGTCTTCTGTCATTGGCATTATCTGCACCTTCTGATCTGAACATTCCTGCTAATCCCATAAAACTACTAGCAGATCTTTAGTCCTTTCCTTTCTCAGTATCTCATTCATTGTCTGCCTCAAATCTTGGTCATTCAGTTTATGGGAACTCAGTGCTGCTGGGTCTGGATGATAAAGCCACAGGTGCTGACTTTGAATCTCACTGGGGACAAACAGTGAAACTGAACTTAGTCAGTTTGGACAATTGTGGTTGGCACTGGGTAATAAGCATGAAGTCTGCCATCTTGAATTAAAAAAACCCAATGCCCTTGAGAGAGAAAAACCTGCCTCCCTTGCCTACAGATGATTCCAATATCTTAGCCTGCTTGGATGCATGCTCTCAAAGATTATGGGGATAGCAAAGTGCACTGCACACAGCCCAAAAGGACACTCAAAAACTCTGCAACTTTCTCATGAAAAAAGTTTACATTGCAATCTATTTCATTTAATGTTTAATAAATCCAAATTAAATTTCATATCTCCTTCCTTCTTCTCTGTAGTCCCTGCTCCTCACAGTACTACCACATGGTTTCGAATTTGAAAACCTTTACCTTTAATTTAAAAAAAAATGCAATGGAGATGCATTGTTTTTTTCAGCATTTACTTTTGGAGCATTTATTACAAGGACAAAAATTACTGTATTAATTGACAAAAATAATAGAAATTATCAAACCATATTGTGCTGCGATGGATTGTGCCCTTACCTGGTGCCCGGGGCACCTACGATAGTAAAGATACCTTCATAAAAAATGCAAATCCACACAGGACTATAGAGTGAGTTGTCATTCAGTTGACAGACAAGGCTTAGAGTGACATCGAACCCTAACATCCAGCCTGACCAAGGGCTGCCTCCACCCTGCAGTTCGCTTGAAGTGTTACAAAGGCATCACCAATCACAACTCATTGCCTAGCAGGAGCAAAGGAATGCCCAAGGAGGTTGGAGGACAACAAGCATCGTGGCATCAACAGAGAGAGACAGGAGGTGTGGAACAGGAACAGCAGAGTCAGGGTGTGGGGAGAACAACAGTGGTGTTTGGGGGCTGGGGTGGGGGGAGAGAAGAGTTGTGGGGTGGAGGAGACAGAACAGGGATTAAAACATAGATATATGGAGAGAGAGAAAGACAGACATGGAGGGACAGAGAGAGACATATGGAGGGACAAAGAGAGAGATACAGAGGGAAAGAGAGAGAAACAGACATATACAGGGGTAAAGAGAAGGAAAAAGACACAGATAGAGGGGAGAAACAGATAAAGAGAGAGATATAGAGGGGGTAGGAGAGGGCATAGGTGGAAGGATGAGGGGGGCAAAGAGACAGGGCATGGATAAGAAGATATGTGACAGAGAGGGGAAGGGAGAAGAAAAAAGTTGGGATGGCGAGTGTGACGGAGGAGGGTGTGGGGTGAAGGAGGAGGAGGACAGGAGAGGAGAGCGATGACAGAGGAGGAGGAGGATAGAGGGAGGGATGATGGAGGAGGAGTAGAAGAGAGGGGAGGGATGACAGAGAAGGAAGAGAGGAGAGGGGCTCTGAGGAGGAGAGGAGGGGAGGGGTGGCAGAAGAGGAGAGGGGAGGGTTGACTAAGGAGAGGACAGGAGAGTGGAGAGGTGGCAGGAGGGGAGGAGAAGGAAAGAGTGACTGAAGAGAGGAAGGGAGGCCGATGGAGGTAAGCAAGGAGCCAAAGGGGAGGGGAGGATGCAGAAGGAGAAGGGGAGGGAGCTCTGACAGATGTTGCACATGTTCTGGATGATGATTTGCACAGATGGCCCAGGGTAAGTTGGGATTTTCAAGAAAGTAATGTCCAATTTGCCCATTTTTTCAAACCAAAACCACTCGATGGAATACACAGCTTCAATTTGAAAAGAGCTCAGCTGCTGTCACCTCCAAGTTCAAGGCTGACAGTGATGGGTTGAGCAAGTTTGTTTGGAGTTCACAGGAGACAAGTGAACACTGATGTTAATAAATCATGGAAATAGTTTCCAGAGTCCTAACTGCAGTTATACTGCAGACACCAAGAAGCTGAAGCAGTGGTGGCGCTGGATCATCTGAAGCATGTAGTTGAACAGCCATGCACTGCAAACCTCACCGTGGGATACACAAATTATTTATTCCTCAGACATCATTACTCAGTGTCAGAGAGGTTACAAGCTCACAAATTATGGACGAGCTGGCAAAGACAGAGTTGAAATCAACAGGAACTGTGAGTTGCACAACGACCAAGTTTGTTGAATCAGAAAGCGTCCTTTGGTGGGGAAATTGTATTTGTAACTCAGTATGAATGTGAATACACATGAAATAGTCTTTACTTCTCAAACATTCCTCTTATCTTTGCGACATATTTCAGATTTCCAAACTCATCATAATCAGCTCTTGTGAGTTGAAGGGTCAGTGAGGTGCTGGGTTGTGGAGGAACATGCTCAGCAACTTTCTTCCTTTTAGGCAGCTGCAGTAGGTTATCAGTGATGGAGGTGGGGTCCTGGCTGCTCGGGGTGTGCAAGACACCAAGGGCATTAGGTGTTATACCAACACATGGTATTTTGCAACGTGGTGTTTGTTTGGGAGCCGGTGATGGGGTGTAACTAGCACGTAAAGCTCTGTCCGTGTACTTGCTGGAGGTCCGATTGACAAGACGCTGCAAGGCTGGTGACATCACAGGGCTGATTCCATGCGGAGAAAGACTGGGAGAAAGAGAGAAAGAAAAACATATCCATGAGCTCAAAGACTAAAGCTTACATGAAAAAAAAACAATCCAATCATTACTATTCATACATTTCACTTTCCACCTGAGGCAGTCCTATCGATCACATGCATGCTGCTTTATGAACGAGGACCAGAAATTGTCCTCATCAAACCACTCCCTGAGGTAAACAATTTTCAGTAGGGTTTTGATAAGGGGTCAGTAAACTAAACTGGTGTGCATTGACTGGTGGTTGAGGGTGGGGACTGGAGCTTGTGATGGAGGTATACTGGCATGAATTGAGAAATAGAGAAAATAGATGCAGGAGTAGGCCTTTTGGCTCTTCGAGCCTGCACCACCATTCAATACGATCATGCAATCTCAGTATTCCATTTCTGCCCTCTCCGCCTACCCCTTGATCCCTTTAGCCACGAGGGCCATGTCCAGCTCCTTCTTGAATATATCCAATGAACCGGCTCCAACAGCTTCCAGTGGGAGAGAATTCCACAGGTTCACAACAATTCTTCCTCATCTTCTTCATCCTGAATCGTTTACCCCTTATTCTTAGACCGTAACCGCTAATTCTGGGCTTCCCCAATATCAGGAACATTCTTCCCGCATCTAGCCTGTCCAGTCCCATCAGGGTTTTATATGTTTCTATGAGATCCCCCCTCATTTTCTAAATTCCAGTGAGTAAAAGCCCATTCAATCCAGTCTTTCCTCATATGTCAGTTCTGCCATCCCAGCAATCAGTCTGGTGACCCGTCGCTGGGCTCCCTCAATAGTAAGAATGTCCTTCCTCAGACTCGGAGACCAAAACTGCACACAATACTCAAGGTATGGTCTTGTATAACTGCAGCAAGACATCCTTACTTCGATACTAAAATCCTCTTGCTATGAAGGCCGGCATGCCATTAGCTTTCCTCACTGCCTGCTGCACCTACGTACCAACCTTCAGCGCCTGTTCCACCATGACACCCAGGTCTCGTTGCACCTCACCTTCTCTTAAACTGCTGCCATTCAGATAATAATCTGCCGCCATTTAGATTATAATCTGCCTTCCTGTTTTTGCGACCGAAGTGGATAACCTCACATTTATCCACATTTTGCTTTTGCCTAGTATTTACCCACTCAGCCAGTCTGTCCAACCTGCAGCCTCTTACCATCCTCCTCACACCACACGCTGCCACCCAGCTTAATGTCATCTGCAATTTGGAGATATTGCGTTCAATTCCTTCATCCAAATTGTTAATGTATATTTTGAACAGCTGAGGTCCCACCACTGAACCCTGCGGTACCCCTCTTGCCTGCCACTCCGAAAATGACCAGTTTATTCCAACTCTCTGCTTCCTGTCTGCCAACCAGTTCTCTATCCATATCAATACATTACCTCTGATACCATGAGCTTTAATTTTCCTCACTAATCTCTGTGCGAAACCTTGTCAAAAGCCTCGTGAAAGTCCAGATAACAACACCTACTGATTTCCCCTTGTCCACTCTACTGGTCACAACCTCAAAACATTCCAGAAGATATGCCAAGCATGACTTCCCTTTAGTGATTTCCATGCCGAGTTGGGCCGATTCTGTCACTGCCTCAAATGCTCAGTTTTACATCCTTCATAATTGACTCCAGCATTTTCCCCACCTTCAAGGTCAGGCTAACCTGCCTATAATTCCCCATTTCCTCCTCTCCTTTTTTAACAAGTGATGTCACATTAGCTACCCTCCAGTCAATTGGAATTCTTCCAGAGTCTACAGAATGCTGGAAAATGATCACCAATGCATCTGACATTGAGGACCACTTCCTTAAGTACTCTGTGATGCAGAGCAACAGGTCCCAGGGACTAAGCAAGTTTTAATCCCATCAATTTCTCCAATACCATTTCCTGACTAAGAAGGATTTCCTACAGTTCCTCCTTCATTTTTGACTCTGTCCCCTAGCATTTCCTGAAGGCTGTGTTCTCCCTCAGGTCCAAAGTATTTGTTCAGCTGCTCTGCCATCTCTTTGGTGTCCATTATCAATTCACCTGATTCTAACTGCAAGGGACCCACATTTGTCTTCACCAGTCATTTTCTCTTCACATATCTATAGAAGCTTTTCCAATCAGTTTTCATATTTTCTATAATTTTACTTTCATATTCAATTTTCCCTTTCCGAATTAAATCTTTTGTTTTCTTCTGCTGAATTTTAAATTTCTCCCGATCCTTAGGTTTGCTGCTTTTTCTGGCCAATTTATCGGCCTCCTCTTTGGTTTTAACACTATCCCCGATTTCCCCTGTTATCTATGGTATCCTGATTTCCCTTGTTAGCCACTGATTAATATCATAATATAATATCAATCAATGATTTGGATGCTGGAGTCCCAAAGAAGTCACACTGGGATTCGAAACATTTACTCTGTTCCTCTCTCAATGGATGCTGCTTACCTGCTGAGTTTCTCTGGCATTTTATGTTTTTGTTAATTATTTGGACAAGGGGATTAAATACAATATTTCCAAGTTTGCAGAAAAAGAGAGAGAGAGAGGCCAAAGAGAGACCACGAGATCAAGAGAGAGTCAGCGAGCAAGAGAGAACAGGCAGATGGGGGGAGAGGGAGACGGGGGGGGGGGGGGGGGGGGGGTGGGGGGGTGGGGGTAGAGGGTAGGGGGCAAAGGGAGACGGGGTGGGGGGGAGAGGGAGACAGGGGGGTGGGGGGGAGAGGGAGGGGGGGGTGGGGGGGAGAGGGAGACGGGAGTGGGGGAGGAAGAGACGGAGAGCAATAGACGGGGGTGGGTGGGAGAGAGACGGGGGGGGGGGAGAGAGACGGGGGGGGGAGAGAGACGGGGGGGGGGGAGAGACGGGGGGGGGAAGAGACGGGGGGGGGGGAGAGACGGGGGGGGGGAGAGAGACGCGGGGGGGAGAGACGGGGGGGGAGAGAGACGGGGCGGGGGAGGAGAGAGACGGGGAGGGGGAGAGAGACGGGGGGGGGAGAGAGACGGGGGGGGAGAGACGGGGGGGGAGAGACGGGGGGGGGAGGAGAGAGGGGGGGGAGAGAGAGACGGGGGGGGAGAGAGAGACGGGGGGGGAGAGAGAGACGGGGGGGGAGAGAGAGACGGGGGGGGAGAGAGAGACGGGGGGGGAGAGAGAGACGGGGGGGGGGAGAGAGACGGGGGGGGGGAGAGAGAGACGGGGGGGGGGAGAGAGATACGGGGGGGGAGAGAGAGACGGGGGGAGAGAGAGAGACGGGGGGGGGGGAGAGAGAGAGACGGGGGGGGAGAGAGAGACGGGGGGGGAGAGAGAGACGGGGGGGGAGAGAGAGACGGGGGGGGGAGAGAGAGACGGGGGGGGAGAGAGAGACGGGGGGGGAGAGAGAGACGGGGGGGGAGAGAGAGACGGGGGGGGAGAGAGAGACGGGGGGGGAGAGAGAGACGGGGGGGGAGAGAGAGACGGGGGGGGGAGAGAGAGACGGGGGGGGGGGAGAGAGAGACGGGGGGGGGAGAGAGAGACGGGGGGGGAGAGAGAGACGGGGGGGGAGAGAGAGACGGGGGGGGAGAGAGAGACGGGGGGGGGAGAGAGAGACGGGGGGGGGGGGAGAGAGAGAGACGGGGGGGGGGGGAGAGAGAGAGACGGGGGGGGGAGAGAGAGATGGGGGGGGGAGAGAGAGACGGGGGGGAGAGAGACGGGGGGGAAAGAGAGGGGGGGGAAAGAGACGGGGGGGGAAAGAGACGGGGGGGAAAGAGACGGGGGGGAAAGAGACGGGGGGGAAAGAGACGGGGGGGAAAGAGACGGGGGGGAAAGAGACGGGGGGGAAAGAGACGGGGGGGAAAGAGACGGGGGGGAAAGAGACGGGGGGGAAAGAGACGGGGGGGAAAGAGACGGGGGGGAAAGAGACGGGGGGGAAAGAGACGGGGGGGAAAGAGACGGGGGGGAAAGAGACGGGGGGGAAAGAGACGGGGGGGAAAGAGACGGGGGGGAAAGAGACGGGGGGGAAAGAGACGGGAGGGAAAGAGACGGGGGGGAAAGAGACGGGGGGGAAAGAGACGGGGGGGAAAGAGACGGGGGGGAAAGAGACGGGGGGGAAAGAGACGGGGGGGAAAGAGACGGGGGGGAAAGAGACGGGGGGGAAAGAGACGGGGGGGGGAAAGAGACGGGGGGGGGAAAGAGACGGGGGGGGAAAGAGACGGGGGGGGAAAGAGACGGGGGGGGAAAGAGACGGGGGGGGAAAGAGACGGGGGGGGAAAGAGACGGGGGGGGAAAGAGACGGGGGGGGAAAGAGACGGGGGGGGAAAGAGACGGGGGGGGAAAGAGACGGGGGGGGAAAGAGACGGGGGGGGAAAGAGACGGGGGGGGAAAGAGACGGGGGGGGAAAGAGACGGGGGGGGAAAGAGACGGGGGGGGAAAGAGACGGGGGGGGAAAGAGACGGGGGGGGAAAGAGACGGGGGGGGGAAAGAGACGGGGGGGGAAAGAGACGGGGGGGGAAAGAGACGGGGGGGGAAAGAGACGGGGGGGGAGAGAGACGGGGGGGGAGAGAGACGGGGGGGGAGAGAGACGGGGGGGGAGAGAGACGGGGGGGGGGAGAGAGACGGGGGGGGGGGAGAGAGACGGGGGTGGGAGAGAGACGGGGGTGGGAGAGAGACGGGGGTGGGAGAGAGACGGGGGGGGAGAGAGAGACGGGGGGGGAGAGAGAGACGGGGGGGGAGAGAGAGACGGGGGGGGAGAGAGAGACGGGGGGGAGAGAGAGACGGGGGGGAGAGAGAGACGGGGGGGAGAGAGAGACGGGGGGGAGAGAGAGACGGGGGGGAGAGAGAGACGGGGGGGAGAGAGAGACGGGGGGGAGAGAGAGACGGGGGGGAGAGAGAGACGGGGGGGGGGAAGAGAGAGACGGGGGGGGGAGAGAGAGACGGGGGGGGAGAGAGAGACGGGGGGGGAGAGAGAGACGGGGGGGGGGGAGAGAGACGGGGGGGGGGGAGAGAGACGGGGGGGGGAGAGAGACGGGGGGGGGGGGAGAGAGACGGGGGGGGGAGAGAGACGGGGGGGGGGAGAGAGACGGGGGGGGGAGAGACACGGGGGGGGGAGAGAGACGGGGGGGGGGGAGAGAGACGGGGGGGGGGGGGAGAGAGACGGGGGGGGGGGGGGAGAGAGACGGGGGGGGGGGGGAGAGAGACGGGGGGGGGGAGAGAGACGGGGGGGGGGGGAGAGAGACGGGGGGGGAGAGAGACGGGGGGGGGGGAGAGACGGGGGGGGGGGGGGAGAGAGACGGGGGGGGAGAGAGACGGGGGGGGGAGAGAGACGGGGGGGGAGAGAGACGGGGGGGGAGAGAGACGGGGGGGGGGAGAGAGACGGGGGGGGGAGAGAGACGGGGGGGGGAGAGAGACGGGGGGGGGGGAGAGAGACGGGGGGGGGAAGAGAGACGGGGGGGGGAAGAGAGACGGGGGGGAGAGAGAGACGGGGGGGAGAGAGAGACGGGGGGGAGAGAGAGACGGGGGGGGAGAGAGAGACGGGGGGGGGAGAGAGACGGGGGGGGGGAGAGAGACGGGGGGGGGGGGGGAGAGAGACGGGGGGGGGAGAGACACGGGGGGGGAGAGAGACGGGGGGGAGAGAGAGACGGGGGGGAGAGAGAGACGGGGGGGAGAGAGAGACGGGGGGGGGGGGAGAGAGACGGGGGGGGGATAGAGACGGGGGGGGGGGGAAAGAGACGGTGGGGGGAAAGAGACGGTGGGGGGAAAGAGACGGGGGGGGGAAAGAGACGGGGGGGGGGGGAAAGAGACGGGGGGGGGGAAAGAGACGGGGGGGGGAAAGAGACGGGGGGGGGGAAAGAGACGGGGGGGGGGAAAGAGACGGGGGGGGGAAAGAGACGGGGGGGGGAAAGAGAGACGGGGGGGGGAAAGAGAGACGGGGGGGGGAAAGAGAGACGGGGGGGGGAAAGAGAGACGGGGGGGGGGGAGAGAGACGGGGGGGGGGATAGAGACGGGGGGGGGATAGAGACGGGGGGGGGGGGAAAGAGACGGTGGGAGGAAAGAGACGGTGGGGGGAAAGAGACGGGGGGGGAAAGAGACGGGGGGGGGAAGAGACGGGGGGGGAAAGAGACGGGGGGGGAAAGAGAGACGGGGGGGGGCGGAAAGAGAGACGGGGGGGGGCGGAAAGAGAGACGGGGGGGGGAAAGAGAGACGGGGGGGGGGAAAGAGAGACGGGGGGGGGGAAAGAGAGACGGGGGGGGGGGGGGAGAGACGGGGGGGGGAGAGAGAGACGGGGGGGGGAGAGAGACGGGGGGGGGGGGAGAGAGACGGGGGGGGGAGAGAGACGGGGGGGGGGGGGGAGAGGGGGGGGGGGGATAGAGACCGGGGGGGGGGGGGAGAGAGACGGGGGGGGGGGGGGGGGGAGAGAGACGGGGGGGGGGGGGGGGGGAGAGAGACGGGGGGGGGGGGGGAGAGAGACGGGGGGGGGGGGGGGAGAGAGACGGGGGGGGGGAGAGAGACGGGGGGGGGGGAGAGACGGGGGGGAGAGAGACGGGGGGGGGAGAGAGACGGGGGGGGAGAGAGACGGGGGGGGAGAGAGACGGGGCGGGAGAGAGAGACGGGGGGGGGGGAGAGACGAGGGGGGGAGAGAGACGGGGGGGGGGAGAGAGACGGGGGGGAGAGAGACGGGGGGGGAGAGAGACGGGGGGGAGAGAGAGACGGGGGGGAGAGAGAGACGGGGGGGGGGGAGAGAGACGGGGGGGGGGGGAGAGAGACGGGGGGGGGGAGAGAGACGGGGGGGGGGAGAGAGACGGGGGGGGGGAGAGAGACGGGGGGGGAGAGAGACGGGGGGGGGGGGGAGAGAGACGGGGGGGGGGAGAGAGACGGGGGGGGAAGAGAGACGGGGGGGGAAGAGAGACGGGGGGGGAAGAGAGACGGGGGAGGAAGAGAGACGGGGGAGGAAGAGAGACGGGGGAGGAAGAGAGACGGGGGGGGGGAAAAAGAGACGGGGGGGAAGAGAGACGGGGGGGGGGAAGAGAGACGGGGGGGGGGGAAGAGAGACGGGGGGGGGGGAAGAGAGACGGGGGGGGCAGACGGGGGGGGAAGAGAGACGGGGGGGGAAGAGAGACGGGGGGGGGAAGAGAGACGGGGGGGGGGAAGAGAGACGGAGGGGAGAAGAGAGACGAGGGGGGAGAGAGAGACGAGGGGGGAGAGAGAGACGAGGGGGGGAGAGAGAGACGGGAGGGGGGGAGAGAGAGACGGGGGGGAGAGAGAGACGGGGGGGGGAGAGAGAGACGGGGGGGGAGAGACGGGGGGGAGAGAGACGGGGGGGAGAGAGACGGGGGGGAGAGAGACGGGGGGGAGAGAGACGGGGGGGAGAGAGACGGGGGGGAGAGAGACGGGGGGGAGAGAGACGGGGGGGAGAGAGACGGGGGGGAGAGAGACGGGGGGGAGAGAGACGGGGGGGAGAGAGACGGGGGGGAGAGAGACGGGGGGGAGAGAGACGGGGGGGAGAGAGACGGGGGGGAGAGAGACGGGGGGGAGAGAGACGGCGGGGGAGAGAGACGGCGGGGGAGAGAGACGGCGGGGGAGAGAGACGGGGGGGGGAGAGAGACGGGGGGGGGAGAGAGACGGGGGGGGAGAGAGACGGGGGGGGAGAGAGACGGGGGGGGAGAGAGACGGGGGGGGAGAGAGACGGGGGTGGAGAGAGACGGGGGGGGGAGAGAGACGGGGGGGGGGAGAGAGACGGGGGGGGAGAGAGACGGGGGGGGGAGAGAGACGGGGGTGGAGAGAGACGGGGGTGGAGAGAGACGGGGGTGGAGAGAGACGGGGGTGGAGAGAGACGGGGGTGGAGAGAGACGGGGGTGGAGAGAGACGGGGGTGGAGAGAGACGGGGGTGGAGAGAGACGGGGGTGGAGAGAGACGGGGGTGGAGAGAGACGGGGGTGGAGAGAGACGGGGGTGGAGAGAGACGGGGGTGGAGAGAGACGGGGGTGGAGAGAGACGGGGGTGGAGAGAGACGGGGGTGGAGAGAGACGGGGGTGGAGAGAGACGGGGGTGGAGAGAGACGGGGGTGGAGAGAGACGGGGGTGGAGAGAGACGGGGGTGGAGAGAGACGGGGGTGGAGAGAGACGGGGGTGGAGAGAGACGGGGGGGGGGAAGAGTGACGGGGGGGGAAGAGTGACGGGGGGGGGGAAAGAGTGACGGGGGGGGGAAAGAGTGACGGGGGGGGGAAGAGTGACGGGGGGGAAGAGAGACGGGGGGAAGAGAGACGGGGGGGGAGAGAGACGGGGGGGGGAGAGAGACGGGGGGGGGAGAGAGACGGGGGGGGAGAGAGACGGGGGGGGAGAGAGACGGGGGGGGAGAGAGACGGGGGGGGAGAGAGACGGGGGGGGAGAGAGACGGGGGGGGGAGAGAGACGGGGGGGGGAGAGAGACGGGGGGGAGAGAGACTGGGGGGGAGAGAGACTGGGGGGGGAGAGAGACTGGGGGGGGAGAGAGACGGGGGGGGGGGGAGAAAGAGACGGGGGGGGGAGAGAGAGACGGGCGGGGGAGAGAGAGACGGGGGGGGAGAGAGACGGGGGGGGGGAGAGAGACGGGGGGGGGGAGAGAGACGGGGGGGGGGAGAGAGACGGGGGGGGGGAGAGAGACGGGGGGGGGGGAGAGAGACGGGGGGGAGACGGGGGGGGGGAGAGACGTGGGGGGGGAGAGACGGGGGGGGGGGAGAGACGGGGGGGGAGAGACGGGGGGGGGGGAGAGAGACGGGGGGGAGGAGAGAGACGGGGGGGAAGAGAGACGGGGGGGGAAGAGAGACGGGGGGGGAAGAGAGACGGGGGGGGAAGAGAGACGGGGGGGGAAGAGAGACGGGGGGGGAAGAGAGACGGGGGGGGAAGAGAGACGGGGGGGGAAGAGAGACGGGGGGGGAAGAGAGACGGGGGGGGAAGAGAGACGGGGGAGGAAGAGAGACGGGGGAGGAAGAGAGACGGGGGAGGAAGAGAGACGGGGGAGGAAGAGAGACGGGGGAGGAAGAGAGACGGGGGAGGAAGAGAGACGGGGGAGGAAGAGAGACGGGGGAGGAAGAGAGACGGGGGAGGAAGAGAGACGGGGGAGGACGAGAGACGGGGGAGGAAGAGAGACGGGGGGGGGAAAAAGAGACGGGGGGGGGAAAAAGAGACGGGGGGGAAGAGAGACGGGGGGGGGAAGAGAGACGGGGGGGGAAGAGAGACGGGGGGGGCAGACGGGGGGGGAAGAGAGACGGGGGGGGAAGAGAGACGGGGGGGAGAGAGAGACGAGGGGGGAGAGAGAGACGAGGGGGGGAGAGAGAGACGGGGGGGGAGAGAGAGACGGGGGGGGGAGAGAGAGAGACGGGGGGGGAGAGAGAGACGGGGGGGGGAGAGAGAGACGGGAGGGAGAGAGAGAGACGGGGGGGAGAGAGAGAGACGGGGGGGGAAAGAGACGGGGGGGGAAAGAGACGGGGGGGAAAGAGACGGGGGGGAAAGAGACGGGGGGGAAAGAGACGGGGGGGAAAGAGACGGGGGGGGTAAGAGACGGGGGGGAAAGAGACGGGGGGGAAAGAGACGGGGGGGAAAGAGACGGGGGGGAAAGAGACGGGGGGGGAAAGAGACGGGGGGGAAAGAGACGGGGGGGGAAAGAGACGGGGGGGGAAAGAGACGGGGGGGGGGAAAGAGACGGGGGGGAAAGAGACGGTGGGGTGAGAGACGGGAGGGAAAGAGACGGGGGGGGGAAAGAGACGGGGGGGGAAGAGACGGGGGGGGAAGAGACGGGGGGGGAAGAGACGGGGGGGGGAAGAGACGGGGGGGGGAAGAGACGGGGGGGGGAAGAGACGGGGGGGGAAGAGACGGGGGGGGGAAAGAGACGGGGGGGGGAAAGAGACGGGGGGGGGGAAAGAGACGGGGGGGGGAAGAGACGGAGGGGGGGGAAGAGACGGGGGGGGGAAGAGACGGGGGGGGGAAGAGTGACGGGGGGGGAAGAGTGACGGGGGGGGGAAGAGTGACGGGGGGGGAAGAGTGACGGGGGGGAAGAGAGACGGGGGGGGAGAGAGACGGGGGGGGAGAGAGACGGGGGGGGAGAGAGACGGGGGTGGAGAGAGACGGGGGTGGAGAGAGACGGGGGTGGAGAGAGACGGGGGTGGAGAGAGACGGGGGTGGAGAGAGACGGGGGTGGAGAGAGACGGGGGTGGAGAGAGACGGGGGTGGAGAGAGACGGGGGTGGAGAGAGACGGGGGTGGAGAGAGACGGGGGTGGAGAGAGACGGGGGTGGAGAGAGACGGGGGTGGAGAGAGACGGGGGTGGAGAGAGACGGGGGTGGAGAGAGACGGGGGTGGAGAGAGACGGGGGTGGAGAGAGACGGGGGTGGAGAGAGACGGGGGTGGAGAGAGACGGGGGTGGAGAGAGACGGGGGTGGAGAGAGACGGGGGTGGAGAGAGACGGGGGTGGAGAGAGACGGGGGTGGAGAGAGACGGGGGTGGAGAGAGACGGGGGTGGAGAGAGACGGGGGTGGAGAGAGACGGGGGTGGAGAGAGACGGGGGTGGAGAGAGACGGGGTGGAGAGAGACGGGGGTGGAGAGAGACGGGGGTGGAGAGAGACGGGGGTGGAGAGAGACGGGGGTGGAGAGAGACGGGGGTGGAGAGAGACGGGGGTGGAGAGAGACGGGGGTGGAGAGAGACGGGGGTGGAGAGAGACGGGGGTGGAGAGAGACGGGGGTGGAGAGAGACGGGGGTGGAGAGAGACGGGGGTGGAGAGAGACGGGGGTGGAGAGAGACGGGGGGGGGAAGAGTGACGGGGGGGGAAGAGTGACGGGGGGGGAAGAGTGACGGGGGGAAGAGAGACGGGGGGGAAGAGAGACGGGGGGGAAGAGAGACGGGGGGGAAGAGACGGGGGGGGGAGAGACGGGGGGGGGAGAGACGGGGGGGGGGGGGAGAGAGACGGGGGGGGGAGAGAGACGGGGGGTGGGAGAGAGACGGGGGGTGGGAGAGAGACGGGGGGGGGGAGAGAGACGGGGGGGGGGAGAGAGACGGGGGGGGGAGAGAGACGGGGGGGGAGAGAGAGACGGGGAGGGGAGAGAGACGGGGGGGGAAGAGAGACGGGGGGGGAAGAGAGACGGGGGGAAGAGAGACGAGGGGGGAAGAGAGACGGGGGAGGAAGAGAGACGGGGGAGGAAGAGAGACGGGGGTGGAAGAGAGACGGGGGAGGAAGAGAGACGGGGGAGGAAGAGAGACGGGGGGGGGAAAAAAGAGACGGGGGGAAGAGAGACGGGGGGGGGAAGAGAGACGGGGGGGGGAAGAGAGACGGGGGGGGCAGACGGGGGGGGAAGAGAGACGGGGGGGGGAAGAGAGACGGGGGGGGAAGAGAGACGGAGGGGAGAGAGAGACGAGGGGGGAGAGAGAGACGAGGGGGGGAGAGAGAGACGGGGGGGGGGAGAGAGAGACGGGGGGGGAGAGAGAGACGGGGGGGAGAGAGAGACGGGGGGGAGAGAGAGACGGGGGGGGGAGAGAGAGACGGGGGGGGAGAGAGAGAGACGGGGGGGGAGAGAGAGAGACGGGGGGGGAGAGAGAGAGACGGGGGGGAGAGAGAGAGACGGGGGGGGAGAGAGAGAGACGGGGGGGGAGAGAGAGAGACGGGGGGGGAGAGAGACGGGGGGGGAGAGAGACGGGGGGGGGAGAGAGACGGGGGGGGAAAGAGACGGGGGGGGGGGAAAGAGACGGGGGGGGGGGAAAGAGACGGGGGGGGGGAAGAGACGGGGGGGGGAAAGAGACGGGGGGGGAAAGAGACGGGGGGGGGAAGAGACGGGGGGGGAAGAGACGGGGGGGGGAAGAGACGGGGGGGGGAAGAGACGGGGGGGGGAAGAGACGGGGGGGGGAAGAGACGGGGGGGGGAAAGAGACGGCGGGGGGGAAAGAGACGGGGGGGGAGAGAGAGACGGGGGGGAGAGAGAGACGGGGGGGGAGAGAGAGACGGGGGGGGGGGAGAGAGACGGGGGGGGGGAGAGAGACGGGGGGGGGGAGAGAGACGGGGGGGGGGGGAGAGAGACGGGGGGGGAGAGAGACGGGGGGGGAGAGAGACGGGGGGGAGAGAGACGGGGGGGGAGAGAGACGGGGGGGGAGAGAGACGGGGGGGGGAGAGGGGGGGGGGGGGAGAGGGGGAGAGAGACCGGGGGGGGGGGGGGGGGGGAGAGAGAGACGGGAGGGGGGGGGGGGGAGAGGGAGACGGGGGTGGGGGGGGGGGAGAGACCGGGGGGGGAGAGAGAGACGGGGTGGGGGGGAGAGAGAGACGGGGTGGGGGGGAGAGAGAGACGGGAGGGGGGGAGAGAGAGACCGGGGGGGGGGAGAGACGGAGGGGGGGAGAGAGACGGGGGGGGGAGAGAGACGGGGGGGGGGAGAGAGAGACGGGGGGGGGAGAGAGACGGGGGGGGGAGAGAGACGGGGGGGGGAGAGAGACGGGGGGGGGAGAGAGACGGGGGGGGAGAGGGGGGGGGGGGAGAGGGGGGAGAGAGACCGGGGGGGGGGGGGGGGAGAGAGAGACGGGAGGGGGGGGGGGGGGGGAGAGGGAGACGGGGGGGGGGGAGAGACGGAGGGGGGGAGAGAGACGGGGGGGGAGAGAGACGGGGGGGGGAGAGAGACGGGGGGGGGGAGAGAGACGGGGGGGGGGAGAGAGACGGGGGGGGGGGAGAGAGACGGGGGGGGGGAGAGAGACGGGGGGGGGGAGAGAGACGGGGGGGAGAGAGACGGGGGGGGGGAGAGAGACGGGGGGGAGAGAGACGGGGGGGGGAGAGAGACGGGGGGGGGAGAGAGACGGGGGGGGGGAGAGAGACGGGGGGGGGAGAGAGACGGGGGGGGGGGGAGAGACGGGGGGGGGGGAGAGACGGGGGGGGGGAGAGACGGGGGGGAAGAGAGACGGGGGAGGAAGAGAGACGGGGGAGGAAGAGAGACGGGGGAGGAAGGGAGACGGGGGAGGAAGAGAGACGGGGGGGGGAAAAAGAGACGGGGGCGAAGAGAGACGGGGGGCGGAAGAGAGACGGGGGGGGGAAGAGAGACGGGGGGGGGAAGAGAGACGGGGGGGGCAGACGGGGGGGGAAGAGAGACGGGGGGGGAAGAGAGACGGGGGGGGGAAGAGAGACGGAGGGGAGAGAGAGACGGGGGGGAGAGAGAGAGACGAGGGGGGGAGAGAGAGACGGGGGGGGGAGAGAGAGACGGGGGGGGGGGGGGGGAGAGAGAGACGGGGGGGGGGGAGAGACGGAGGGGGGAGAGAGACGGGGGGGGGAAGAGAGACGGGGGGGGGGAGAGAGACGGGGGGGGGAGAGAGACGGGGGGGGGAGAGAGACGGGGGGGGGGGGAGAGAGACGGGGGGGGAGAGAGACGGGGGGGGGGAGAGAGACGGGGGGGGGGGAGAGAGACGGGGGGGGGAGAGAGACGGGGGGGGGAGAGAGACGGGGGGGGGAGAGAGACGGGGGGGGAGAGAGACGGGGGGGGAGAGAGACGGGGGGGGAAGAGAGACGGGGGGGGAAGAGAGACGGGGGGGGAAGAGAGACGGGGGGGGAAGAGAGACGGGGGGGAAGAGAGACGGGGGGGAAGAGAGACGGGGGGAGGAAGAGAGACGGGGGAGGAAGAGAGACGGGGGGGGGGAAAAAGAGACGGGGGGGAAGAGAGACGGGGGGCGGAAGAGAGACGGGGGGGGGGAAGAGAGACGGGGGGGGGCAGACGGGGGGGGAAGAGAGACGGGGGGGGAAGAGAGACGGGGGGGGAAGAGAGACGGGGGGGGAAGAGAGACGGGGGGGGAAGAGAGACGGAGGGGAGAGAGAGACGGAGGGGAGAGAGAGACGGGGGGGGAGAGAGAGACGAGGGGGGGAGAGAGAGACGGGGGGGGGAGAGAGAGACGGGGGGGGAAAGAGACGGGGGGGGGAGAGAGAGACGGGGGGGGGGAGCGAGAGACGGGGGGGGAGAGAGAGACGGGGGGGGAGAGAGAGAGACGGGGGGGGGAGAGAGAGAGACGGGGGGGGAGAGAG
Source organism: Chiloscyllium plagiosum (assembly GCF_037043375.1). Taxonomy (NCBI): domain Eukaryota; kingdom Metazoa; phylum Chordata; class Chondrichthyes; order Orectolobiformes; family Hemiscylliidae; genus Chiloscyllium; species Chiloscyllium plagiosum. The sequence goes on from NW_028270162.1 coordinate 61,136,798, forward strand.
AGACGGGGGGGGAGAGAGAGACGGGGGGGGAGAGAGAGACGGGGGGGGAGAGAGAGACGGGGGGGGAGAGAGAGACGGGGGGGGAGAGAGAGACGGGGGGGGGAGAGAGAGACGGGGGGGGAGAGAGAGACGGGGGGGGAGAGAGAGACGGGGGGGGAGAGAGAGACGGGGGGGGAGAGAGAGACGGGGGGGGAGAGAGAGACGGGGGGGGAGAGAGAGACGGGGGGGGAGAGAGAGACGGGGGGGGAGAGAGAGACAGGGGGGGGAGAGAGAGACGGGGGGGGAGAGAGAGACGGGGGGGAGAGAGAGAGACGGGGGGGAGAGAGAGAGACGGGGGGGGGAAAGAGACGGGGGGGGAAAGAGACGGGGGGGGAAAGAGACGGGGGGTGGAAGAGACGGGGGGTGGAAGAGACGGGGGGTGGAAGAGACGGGGGGGGAAAGAGACGGGGGGGGAAAGAGACGGGGAGGGAAAGAGACGGGGGGGGGAAGAGACGGGGTGGGAAGAGACGGGGGGGGGAAGAGACGGGGGGGGGGAAGAGACGGGGGGGGAAGAGACGGGGGGGGAAGAGACGGGGGGGGAAGAGACGGGGGGGAAGAGACGGGGGGGGGAAGAGACGGGGGGGAAGAGACGGGGGGGAAAGAGACGGGGGGGAAACAGACGGGGGGGAAAGAGACGGGGGGGAAAGAGACGGGGGGGAAAGAGACGGGGGGAAAGAGACGGGGGGGAAAGAGACGGGGGGGGGAGAGAGACGGGGGGGGGCAGAGAGACGGGAGGGAAAGAGACGGGGGGGAAAGAGACGGGGGGGGGGAAAGAGACGGGGGGGGGAAAGAGACGGGGGGGGGAAAGAGACGGGGGGGGAAAGAGACGGGGGGGGAAAGAGACGGGGGGGGAAAGAGACGGGGGGGGAAAGAGACGGGGGGGGGAAAGAGACGGGGGGGGAAAGAGACGGGGGGGGAAAGAGACGGGGGGGGAAAGAGACGGGGGGGGAAAGAGACGGGGGGGGGAAAGAGACGGGGGGGGGGAAAGAGACACGGGGGGGGAAAGAGACGGGGGGGGAAAGAGACGGGGGGGGGGAAAGAGACAGGGGGGGGAAAGATACGGGGGGGGGGAAAGAGACGGGGGGGGAAAGAGACGGGGGGAGGAAAGAGACGGGGGGGGAAAGAGACGGGGGGGGAAAGAGACGGGGGGGGAAAGAGACGGGGGGGGAAAGAGACGGGGGGAGGAAAGAGACGGGGGGAGGAAAGAGACGGGGGGAGGAAAGAGACGGGGGGAGGAAAGAGACGGGGGGAGGAAAGAGACGGGGGGAGGAAAGAGACGGGGGGAGGAAAGAGACGGGGGGAGGAAAGAGACGGGGGGAGGAAAGAGACGGGGGGAGGAAAGAGACGGGGGGAGGAAAGAGACGGGGTGGGGGAAAGAGACGGGGGGGGAAAGAGACGGGGGGGGGGGAAAGAGACGGGGGGGGAAGAGACGGGGGGGGGGGAAGAGACGGGGGGGGGAAGAGACGGGGGGGGGGAAGAGACGGGGGGGGGAAGAGACGGGGGGGGGGGAAAGAGACGGGGGGGGAAAGAGACGGGGGGGGGGGAAAGAGACGGGGGGGGAAGAGACGGGGGGGGGGGGGAAGAGACGGGGGGGGGAAGAGACGGGGGGGGGAAGAGACGGGGGGGGGAAGAGACGGGGGGGGGGGAAGAGACGGGGGGGGGGGGAAGAGACGGGGGGGGGGAAGAGACGGGGGGGGGGAAGAGACGGGGGGGGAAGAGACGGGGGGGGGAAGAGACGGGGGGGGAAGAGACGGGGGGGGGGAAGAGACGGGGGGGGGGAAGAGACGGGGGGGGGAAGAGACGGGGGGGGGGGAAGAGACGGGGGGGGAAGAGACGGGGGGGAAGAGAGACGGTGGGGGGAAGAGACGGGGGGGGAAGAGACGGGGGGGAAGAGAGACGGGGGGGGGGGAAGAGAGACGGGGGGGGGGGGAAGAGAGACGGGGGGGGGGGAAGAGAGACGGGGGGGGGGAAGAGAGACGGGGGGGAGAGAGACAGGGGGGAGAGAGACGGGGGGGAGAGAGACGGGGGGGAGAGAGACGGGGGGGAGAGAGACGGGGGGGACAGAGACGGGGGGGAGAGAGACGGGGGGGAGAGAGACGGGGGGGAGAGAGACGGGGGGGAGAGAGACGGGGGGGAGAGAGACGGGGGTGGAGAGAGACGGGGGTGGAGAGAGACGGGGGGGAAGAGTGACGGGGGGGAAGAGTGACGGGGGGGAAGAGTGACGGGGGGGGGGAAGAGTGACGGGGGGGGGGGGGAAGAGTGACGGGGGGGGGGTGGAGAGAGACGGGGGGGGGGTGGAGAGAGACGGGGGGGGGAGAGAGATGGGAGGTGGCAGAGGGAGAAGGGGTGGGGGGAGAGACGGGGGGGGGAGAGAGACGGGTTGGGAGAGAGACGGGGGGGGAAGAGTGACGGGGGGGGAAGAGTGACGGGGGGGGAAGAGTGACGGGGGGGGAAGAGTGACGGGGGGGGGGGAAGAGTGACGGGGGGGAAGAGAGAGAGAGAGACGGGGGGGGAGAGAGGGACGGGGGGGGGAGAGAGGGACGGGGGGGGAGAGGGACGGGAGGTGGCAGAGGGAGACGGGGTGGGGGGAGAGACGGGGGGGGAGAGAGACAGGGGGGGGAGAGAGACGGGGGGGGGAGAGAGACGGGGGGGGGAGAGAGACGGGGGGGGGGAAGAGAGACGGGGGGGGGAAGAGAGACGGGGGGGGGGGGAGAGTGACGGGGGGGGGGGGGAGAGAGTGACGGGGGGGGAGAGAGACGGGGGGGAGAGAGAGACGGGGGGGAGAGAGAGACGGGGGGGAGAGAGAGACGGGGGGGAGAGAGAGACGGGGGGGAGAGAGAGACGGGGGGGAGAGAGAGACGGGGGGGAGAGAGAGACGGGGGGGAGAGAGAGACGGGGGGGAGAGAGAGACGGGGGGGAGAGAGAGACGGGGGGGGGGGGGATAGAGAGACGGGGGGGGAAGAGACAGACGGGGGGGGAAGAGAGAGACGGGGGGGAAGAGAGAGACGGGGGGGGAAGAGAGAGACGGGGGGGAGAGAGAGAGACGGGGGGGAGAGAGAGACGGGGGGGAGAGAGAGACGGGGGGGGAGAGAGAGATGGAGGGGGAGAGAGAGACGGAGGGGGAGAGAGAGACGGAGGGGGAGAGAGAGACGGAGGGGGAGAGAGAGACGGAGGGGGAGAGAGACGGGGGGAGAGAGAGATAGACGGGGGCGGAGAGATAGACGGGGGGGGAGAGATAGACGGGGGGGGAGGGAGAGACGGGGGGGAGGGAGAGACGGGGGGGAGGGAGAGACGGGGGGGTGGGAGAGACGGGGGGGGAGGGAGAGACGGGGGGGAGGGAGAGACGGGGGGAGAAGGGAGAGACGGGGGGAGAAGGGAGAGACGGGGGGGGGGAGGGAGAGACGGGGGGGGGAGGGATAGACGGGGGGGGGAGGGATAGACGGGGGGGGAGGGAGAGACGGGGGGGGGGAGGGAGAGACGGGGGGGGGGGGAGGGAGAGACGGGGGGGGGAGGGAGAGACGGGGGGGGGGGAGGGAGAGACGGGGGGGGAAGAGAGAGACGAGGGGGGGAGTGAGAGACGGGGGGGGAGGGAGAGACGGGGGGGGAGGGAGAGACGGGGGGGGGGAGGGAGAGACGGAGGGGGGAGGGAGAGACGGGGGGGGGGAAGAGAGAGACGGGGGGGAAGAGAGAGACGAGGGGGGGAGTGAGAGACGGGGGGGGGGGGGGAGAGAGACGGGGGGGGGGGGGAAGAGACGGGGGGGGGGGGAAAGAGGTGGGGGGGGGATAGACACGGGGGGGGGGGAGAGAGAGACGGGGGGGGGGGGGGAGAGAGACGGGGGTGGAGAGAGACGGGGGGGAGAGAGACAGGGGGGGAGAGAGACAGGGGGGGAGAGAGACAGGGGGGGAGAGAGACAGGGGGGGAGAGAGACAGGGGGGGAGAGAGACGGGGGTGGAGAGAGACGGGGGTGGAGAGAGACGGGGGTGGAGAGAGACGGGGGGGGGGAGAGAGACGGGGGGGGGGAGAGAGGCGGGGGGGGGGGAGAGAGACGGGGGGGGAGAGAGAGACGGGGGGGGAGAGAGAGACGGGGGGGGAGAGAGAGACGGGGGGGGAGAGAGACGGGGGGGGAGAGAGACGGGGGGGGAGAGAGACGGGGGGGGGGGAGAGACGGGGGGGGGGGAGAGACGGGGGGGGAGAGAGACGGGGGGGGAGAGAGACGGGGGGGGAGAGAGACGGGGGGGAGAGAGACGGGGGGGAGAGAGACGGGGGGGAGAGAGACGGGGGGGAGAGAGACGGGAGGGGAGAGAGACGGGGGGGAGAGAGACGGGGGGGGAGAGAGACGGGGGGGAAGAGAGGGGGGGGGAGAGAGACGGGGGGGGAGAGAGACGGGGGGGAGAGAGACGGGGGGGGAGAGAGACGGGGGGGGAGAGAGACGGGGGGGGAGAGAGACGGGGGGGGAGAGAGACGGGGGGGGAGAGAGACGGGGGGGGAGAGAGACGGGGGGGAGAGAGACGGGGGGGGAGAGAGACGGGGGGGGAGAGAGACGGGGGGGGGAGAGAGACGGGGGGGGAGAGAGACGGGGGGGGAGAGAGACGGGGGGGGAGAGAGACGGGGGGGGAGAGAGACGGGGGGGGAGAGAGACGGGGGGGGGAGAGAGACGGGTGGGAGAGAGAGACGGGGGGGAAGAGAGACGGGGGGGGGAAGAGAGACGGGGGGGGGAAGAGAGACGGGGGGGGGAAGAGAGACGGGGGGGGGAAGAGAGACGGGGGGGGGAAGAGAGACGGGGGGGGAAGAGAGACGGGGGGGGAAGAGAGACGGGGGGGGAAGAGAGACGGGGGGGGAAGAGAGACGGGGGGGGGGGAAGAGAGACGGGGGGGGAAGAGAGACGGGGGGGGGGGGAGAGAGACGGGGGGGGAGAGAGACGGGGGGGGGAGAGAGAGACGGGGGGGGAGAGAGAGACGGGGGGGGAGAGAGACGGGGGGGGAGAGAGACGGGGGGGGAGAGAGACGGGGGGGGAGAGAGACGGGGGGGGAGAGAGACGGGGGGGGAGAGAGACGGGGGGGGGAGAGAGACGGGGGGGGGAGAGAGACGGGGGGGGAGAGAGACGGGGGGGGGGAGAGAGACGGGGGGGGAGAGACGGGGGGAGAGAGACGGGGGGGAGAGAGACGGGGGGGAGAGAGACAGGGGGGAGAGAGACAGGGGGGAGAGAGACAGGGGGGAGAGAGACAGGGGGGAGAGAGACAGGGGGGAGAGAGACAGGGGGGAGAGAGACAGGGGGGAGAGAGACAGGGGGGAGAGAGACAGGGGGGAGAGAGACAGGGGGGAGAGAGACAGGGGGGAGAGAGACAGGGGGGGGAGTGAGAGACGGGAGGGGGGAGAGAGACGGGGGGGGGGAGAGAGACGGGGTGGGGGGGGAGAGACGGGGGGGGGAGAGAGACGGTGGGGGGAGAGAGACGGGGGGGGGGAGAGAGACGGGGTGGGGGGGGAGAGACAGGGGGGAGAGAGACAGGGGGGAGAGAGACAGGGGGGAGAGAGACAGGGGGGGGAGTGAGAGACGGGGGGGGGGAGAGAGACGGGGGGGGGGGGAGAGAGACGGGGTGGGGGGGGAGAGACGGGGGGGGAGAGAGACGGGGGGGGAGAGAGACGTGGGGGGGAGAGAGACGTGGGGGGGAGAGAGACGTGGGGGGGAGAGAGACGTGGGGGGGAGAGAGACGTGGGGGGGAGAGAGACGTGGGGGGGGAGAGAGACGTGGGAGGGAGAGAGACGTGGGGGGGAGAGAGACGTGGGGGGGAGAGAGACGTGGGGGGGAGAGAGACGTGGGGGGGAGAGAGACGTGGGGGGGAGAGAGACGTGGGGGGGAGAGAGACGTGGGGGGGAGAGAGACGTGGGGGGGAGAGAGACGTGGGGGGGAGAGAGACGTGGGGGGGAGAGAGACGTGGGGGGGAGAGAGACGTGGGGGGGAGAGAGACGTGGGGGGGAGAGAGACGTGGGGGGGAGAGAGACGTGGGGGGGAGAGAGACGTGGGGGGGAGAGAGACGTGGGGGGGAGAGAGACGTGGGGGGGAGAGAGACGTGGGGGGGAGAGAGACGTGGGGGGGGAGAGAGACGTGGGGGGGGGAGAGAGACGTGGGGGGGGGAGAGAGACGTGGGGGGGGAGAGAGACGTGGGGGGGAGAGAGACGTGGGGGGGAGAGAGACGTGGGGGGGAGAGAGACGTGGGGGGGAGAGAGACGTGGGGGGGAGAGAGACGTGGGGGGGAGAGAGACGTGGGGGGGAGAGAGACGTGGGGGGGAGAGAGACGTGGGGGGGAGAGAGACGTGGGGGGGAGAGAGACGTGGGGGGGAGAGAGACGTGGGGGGGAGAGAGACGTGGGGGGGAGAGAGACGTGGGGGGGAGAGAGACGTGGGGGGGAGAGAGACGTGGGGGGGAGAGAGACGTGGGGGGGAGAGAGACGTGGGGGGGAGAGAGACGTGGGGGGGAGAGAGACGTGGGGGGGAGAGAGACGTGGGGGGGAGAGAGACGTGGGGGGGAGAGAGACGTGGGGGGGAGAGAGACGTGGGGGGGAGAGAGACGTGGGGGGGAGAGAGACGTGGGGGGGAGAGAGACGTGGGGGGGAGAGAGACGTGGGGGGGAGAGAGACGTGGGGGGGAGAGAGACGTGGGGGGGAGAGAGACGTGGGGGGGAGAGAGACGTGGGGGGGAGAGAGACGTGGGGGGGAGAGAGACGTGGGGGGGAGAGAGACGTGGGGGGGAGAGAGACGTGGGGGGGAGAGAGACGTGGGGGGGAGAGAGACGTGGGGGGGAGAGAGACGTGGGGGGGAGAGAGACGTGGGGGGGAGAGAGACGTGGGGGGGAGAGAGACGTGGGGGGGAGAGAGACGTGGGGGGGAGAGAGACGTGGGGGGGAGAGAGACGTGGGGGGGAGAGAGACGTGGGGGGGAGAGAGACGTGGGGGGGAGAGAGACGTGGGGGGGAGAGAGACGTGGGGGGGAGAGAGACGTGGGGGGGAGAGAGACGTGGGGGGGAGAGAGACGTGGGGGGGAGAGAGACGTGGGGGGGAGAGAGACGTGGGGGGGAGAGAGACGTGGGGGGGAGAGAGACGTGGGGGGGAGAGAGACGTGGGGGGGAGAGAGACGTGGGGGGGAGAGAGACGTGGGGGGGAGAGAGACGTGGGGGGGAGAGAGACGTGGGGGGGAGAGAGACGTGGGGGGGAGAGAGACGTGGGGGGGAGAGAGACGTGGGGGGGAGAGAGACGTGGGGGGGAGAGAGACGTGGGGGGGAGAGAGACGTGGGGGGGAGAGAGACGTGGGGGGGAGAGAGACGTGGGGGGGAGAGAGACGTGGGGGGGAGAGAGACGTGGGGGGGAGAGAGACGTGGGGGGGAGAGAGACGTGGGGGGGAGAGAGACAGGGGGGGGAGAGAGACGGGGGGGGGGAGAGAGACGGGGGGGGGAAGAGAGACGGGGGGGGGAAGAGAGACGGGGGGGGGAAGAGAGACGGGGGGGGGGGAAGAGAGACGGGGGGGGGGGAAGAGAGACGGGGGGGGAAGAGAGACGGGGTGGGGGGGGGGAAGAGAGACGGTGGGGGAAGAGAGACGGGGGGGGGGAGAGAGACGGGGGGGGGGAGAGAGACGGGGGGGGGGAGAGAGACGGGGGGGGGGGGGAAGAGAGACGGGGGGGGGAAGAGAGACGGGGGTGGGGGGAGAGAGACGGGGGGGTGAGAGAGACGGGGGGGAGAGAGAGACGGGGGGGGAGAGAGAGACGGGGGGGGGAGAGAGACGGGGGGGAGAGAGAGACGGGGGGGAGAGAGAGACGGGGGGGAGAGAGAGACGGGGGGGAGAGAGAGACGGGGGGGAGAGAGAGACGGGGGGGAGAGAGAGACGGGGGGGAGAGAGAGACGGGGGGGAGAGAGAGACGGGGGGGAGAGAGAGACGGGGGGGAGAGAGAGACGGGGGGGAGAGAGAGACGGGGGGGAGAGAGAGACGGGGGGGAGAGAGAGACGGGGGGGAGAGAGAGACGGGGGGGAGAGAGAGACGGGGGGGAGAGAGAGACGGGGGGGAGAGAGAGACGGGGGGGAGAGAGAGACGGGGGGGAGAGAGAGACGGGGGGGAGAGAGAGACGGGGGGGAGAGAGACGGGGGGGAGAGAGACGGAGGGGGGAGAGAGAGACGGAGGGGGGAGAGAGAGACGGAGGGGGGAGAGAGAGACGGGGGGGAGAGACGGCGGGGGAGAGAGACGGGGGGAGAGAGACGGGGGGGAGAGAGACGGGGAGGGAGAGTCGGGGAAGGCGAGTCGGGGAAGGCGAGTCGGGGAGGGAGAGTCGGGGAGGGAGAGTCGGGGAGGGAGAGTCAGGGAGGGAGAGTCAGGGAGGAACGGGGAGGGGGGAGAGAGACGGGGGAGGTGGAGACAGAGAGGGGAGGGAAGATACGGGGTGGGTGCGGAAAGAGACAGAAAACCAGTGACAGCGAGAGAGAGAAATCCAGAGAGAGCGCGAGAGCACGAAAGCATGAGACAGCGAGAGCGAAAACGTAAATGAGAGAGAACAAGAGACATCGCGAGAGAAAATAGGGTCAGAGAGACAGAGAACTGAGAGAGAGAGGCTTGATGGGGATCAGGGCGAGAGAGAGAGATGGTAGTTGGGGTGGGGTGGAATTGATCCAAGCGCAGGGAGGGGGCAAGAGGAGACAGCGGAACTGTGTTATCGGGTGGTCGGCAGAGTGAAGCAATCAATGTGTGGGGAGAAAGTGGGGGAGATACTTTGGGTTTGACTTTGGGTTGGGCAGTGGGTATTATACAGGGGCAGAGACTGTTTCAACAGGGCAGGTGACTGAGGTGTCAGTGCAGGAGAACTTTGGGGCCAGCGATCACAATGCTATTAGCTTTAAAATAGTGATGGAAAAGGATAGACCTGCTCTAAAAGTTGAAGTTCTGAACTGGAGGAAGGCCAATTTTGACGGTATTAGGCAAGAACTTTCAAAAGCTGATTGGGGGCAAATGTTCGCAGGTAAAGGAAAGGCTGCAAAATGGGAAGCCTTCAGAAATGAGGTAATGAGAGTCGAGACACAGTACATTCCTGTTAGAGTGAAAGGCAAGGCTGGTAGGTGTAGGGAATGCTGGATGACTAAAGAAATTGAGGTTTTAGTTAAGGAAAAGAAGGAAGCATATGTCAGGTATAGACAAGATAGATTGAATGAAAGAATCCTTAAGAGTATAAAGGCAGTAGGAGTATACTTCCAAAAGGGAAATCAGGATGGCAGAAATGGGACAGGAGATAGCTTTGGCAAATAAGGGTAAAGAGAATCCAAAGGGATTCTATAAATACATTAAGGACCAAAGGGTAAACAAGGGACGGAACAGGGCCCCTGAGGTCCAGCTTCAAGTTAACTTTCCATGGTACTACTGCAATATGGATTGTTACCTGATTTATACTTTGATTTCTGTTAGTCTTATGACTTAATTAACCTTTTTAAGAAAGGGCTGCAGAGGAACAATATTGGTCTAGTGATAGTACATGTAATGGCTGACAAATTTGTCTTACATCGGCTCATTGGATTGACTTGAGCTGCCTGAGAGACTCAAAAGGTCCCTTTTCACCAGGCCTTGTTTCTTTTCAATATCTTTTGGGGCGGCAGGTGGCTCACTGGTTAGCACTGCTGCCTCACAGCGCCAGGGACCCAGGTTCAATTCCAGCCTCATGCAACTGTCTGTGTGGAGTTTGCACATTCTCCCCGTGTCTGCATGGGTTTCCTCTGAGTGCTCCGGTTTCCTCCCACAGTCCAAAGATGTGCAGGTTAGGTGAATTGGCCATGCTAAATTGCCCATAGTGTTAGGTGCATTAGTCAGAGGGAAATGGGTCAGGTGTGGACTTGTTGATCCAAATGGCCTGTTTCCATACTGTAGGGAATCTCATCTAAAAATGAGCAAGGCACCCTATGCGTGGAACTACAGGAGGTTGGAGAAATACCAAATGAGTATTTTGCATCAGTGTTTACTGTGGAGGAAGACACAGAAGATATAGCATGTGGGAAAATAGACGGTGACATTTTGAAAAATGCCCATATTACAAAGGTGGTAGCGCTGAATGCTTTATTTATGAAAGCTGGTAAGGAAAAGCCATGGAACTATGGACCGGTGAGCCTGACATCAGTGGTAGGCAAGTTTGCTGGAAGGAATCCTGAGGAACAGGATTGGAAAGGCAAGGACTGATTAGGGATAGTCAGTATGGCTCTGTCTGTGAGAAATCGTGTCTCACTAACTTGACTTAGTTTTTTGAAGAAGTAACGAAGAGAATTGATGAGGTCAGAGCGGTGGACGTGATCGGTATGGACTTCAGTAAGGTATTCGACAAAGTTCCTCCTGGTAGACTGGTTAGCAAGGTTAGATCACATGGAATACAGGGAGAACTTGCCATTTGGATGCAGAACTGGCTCAAAGGGAGAAGACAGAGGGTAGTGGTCGAAAGTTGCTTTTCAGACTGGAGGCCTGTGACCAGTGGAGTGCCACAAAGATCGGTGCTGAGTCCACTGCTTTTTGTCATTTATATAAATGATTTGGATGTGAACATAGGAGGTACAGTTAGTAAGTTTGCAAATGACACCAAAATTGGAGGTGTTGGAGATAGTGAAGTTTACCTCAGATTCCAACGGGATCTTGATTAGATGGACCAATCTGCCGAGGAGTGGCAGATGGAGTTTAATTTAATACATGTGAGGTGCTGCATTTTGAAAAGGCAAATCAGGGCAGGATTTACACACTTAAATGGTAAGATCCTGGGTAGTGTTGCTGAACAAAGACTTTGGAGTGCAGGTTCATCGCTCCTTGAAAGTAGAGTCGCAGGTCGATAGGATAGTGATTTGGTATGCTTTCCTTTATTGGTCAGAGCATTGAGTACAGGAGTTGGGAAGTCATGTTGTCGCTGAACAGGACATTGGTTAGGCCACCTTTGGAATATTATGTGCAATTCTGGATTCCCTCAAGTTGTGAAATTTGAAAGGGTTCAGAAAAGATTTACAATTGTGTTGCCAGGGTTGGAGGATTAGATTAGATTAGATTCTCTACAGTTACATCCCCTCAGCCCAACCAGTCCACACTGACCCTCCGAAGAGTAACCCACCCAGATCCATTTCCCTCTGAATGATGCACCTAACACTCTGGACAATTTAGCATGGCCTTGGACTGTGGAAGGAGATCGGAGCACCTGGAGGAAACCCAAGCAGACATGGGGAGAATGTGCAAACTCCACATAGACAGTCACCCAAGACTGGAATCGAACATGGAACCCTGGTGCTATGAGACAGCAGTGCTAATCACTGAGCCTCCATGCTGCCCATCTGACCTACAGGATCTGAGCTACAAGGAGATGCTGAATAGGCTGGGGCTGTTCTCCCTGGATTGTCGGAGGCTGAGGGGTGACCTGGGGTGGGGGAGTTCAAAACTAGAAGGCATAGGTTTAGGGTGAGAGGGGAAAGATTTAAAAAGAGACCGGAGGGGCAACGTCTTCACGCAGAGGGTGGTGCGTGTATGGAATGAGCTGCCAGAGAAAGTGGTAGAGGCTGGTACAATTACAGCATTTAAAAGGCATTTGGATAGCTATGTGAATAGGAAGGGTCAACAGGGAAATGGGCCAAATGCTGACAAATAGGACTAGTTCAGGTTAGAATATCTGGCCAGCATGGAGGAGTTGGACCAAAGAGTCTGTTAAAGAGTCTGTTTGCATACTGTACATCGCTATGATCTATGATCTCACTGGACAGTAGAATGGGATTGAAGACCTAAATGGATTACTTTTGCTATTTTTAGACTCCCTTGGTATCCCAGTTTGTACTGTGTACAAACTCAAAAGTTTCAAGGACTGTTTCTAAATGGTGAGGGTAAAGCAGACTATTTGACTGCAGAGTGCATTATAGGCTAGCCTGGGTTTCACTCTTTTCACACAGGTATGCAATGCTCACAGTGGTAGTTCACAGCAATTCAAACTCAGCTCAGCAGATCATCACACCCCCACAATCTTGCCTCAACAGTCCATCAGTGAGAAACCTCAGTTATGAGGTAACTTGTAGAATTTGGAACTGTTTTCTTGACAGAAGAAAGTTGAGCAGAATTTTGATAGAAACTTTCAAAATCTTGAAAGGTCGGATAGAGTAAATAGAAATATACTGTTCCCACTTGTAAGAGGATGGAGAATCAGAGGGTTCACATTTAAAGTAAACTGCAAGAAAAGCAATGCAAAGTCAGAAAAAACGTTTTTGCACACTGAATGGTTGGACTCGAGAATGCACTGCCTGGAAGTGCATTAGATTATTATGAAAAGAAACAATGCATTTTATTAAAGGGAAAAATCCAAAGTGTTCAGAGATATGATGGGTCCTGACCTCCTCCTGCATTGTAATAATTCTGAGACTCCAATTCACCAATCGAAAATACTTCACAGCATTAAAATTATTAAAGTGCTCTGGTAAACAATGTCCTACCAGCAGCCACTTGGAAATGTGTTGAGCATGATGTGCCCACTGGCATTCTGTTGAATGTGTTTCAAATCTTGCCAGCAGGACATTGCTGAATGTAACTCCCTCTTACATCGCCCACAGTATAAAGTGGCCCAGTGCTCTGATGGTCTGAGGACATGTTTCCAGACTCTCACGAGGACTGAATCTAACAGTAGTAAACAGTCCATTGGTACAATCAGTGACCTTGCCTGCAGCACACAATAAGCCTGGCCGACCCTGGGCCAAGGCACAAGGCACCAGCTGTAACTGTTTGTGCATGGTCAGTCTCACCTGGCCAGACTCTGTGTGGCCTTTCGCAAAGCTTCCTGCTTCTTGGTTCTGTTCTTGGCAGCGACCTCATTGACCATTTTTAGGCCTAGCCTCTCTCTGCGGCCTGGTTCGAGAATCTGGTCAGAAGGAGAGACACTCTGGGTCAGAGGGAAACCAATCACAGTAATTAAATAGATAGTTTCTTGAAGTGGCTGGTTCATTATTCTTGTCAATGTCAGTACCCTAGAAAAGCTCAGCCACAGTTCACCAGAGAGAGAATCCACCTGCTACAAAGTTCAAAGGCCAACTGTTTGGAGACAAGTCTCAGCTTTCAATATTATGACGGATGGCAAAGCTGTCACAGCTCACACTGATCATACCAGCTTTGACATCAATCTACTTAGGGGAAGCTGAAGGGAAACTGGGCTCCATTACCAACACATTGAAACAATGAAACTCCAATCTCAATATATTCACATCACCTCATACAGGAGCAATAATAAAGCAACTGAGAGCAATTTGAAATAAATAAAACCAAATTGCTGGAGACACATAAAAACTTGAGCAACACCACAGGAAAAATGGAGCAAATGCATCAGATAGATAATTGTCTATTCTGAAAACTACATACTTTCGTTTTTGTTTGCTTTTATTATAACAGTAACCAGTCAGACTGCACAAAACTGCAGAGCTCATGTGTCAGACTAAAAGGGTGTTGCTGTCAGAGGGGGTGGATTTTGGAGTGGAAAGGGGGGGGTTGGGTGTTGGGTCGTGAGGTGGTGAGGGGCTGTCAGATTGCAAAGGGGGTCGTACTGCGAGGGGAAGGTTGGATTGCGAGGTGAGGAGGTCAGATTGTGAGGTGAGTGTGTCGGACTGTGAGGAGGGTGGGGGTCAGACTGTGTGAAGGATCAGTCTGAGAGTGTCCAGCTGTGAAGGGGTCAGTCTCAGAAGGTGTCAGACAGTGAAGGTCCATGTCCTAGAGCAGGCCAATAGGGGATATGGGATGAAGGATTGTCTGTCCTGACTGCAGGCCCCCCCCCGCCTGGTCTATTCTATTTACCTTAAATGCTGGTCCTGGCGTCCTGTCCACAGGAGGACTTTCTGAGCTCTCCAGACGGAATGGAGTGCCTTCAATCTCACCCCATGTCATCATTGGGGAGTCATTCACACCTACAGGTACACAAGATGCAATCAATAGCCTTTCATGCTTGGTTACAAAATGTATTTTGTGGTGCAGACATGGTTTCCCAATCTCTGGGCCAGGAGGCCCTGGATCAAGTCCCACCTGCCCTGGGGATGTTATGTCTGAACAGATTGATTAAATAACTACATTCAGGCAAAGGAAATGGTATAAAGGTAATGTTGCTGGATTAAGCATAGAGGCTGGGGTAAAACTCTCAGGACACAAATTCAAAGTTAACTGTGGTACTTGATAGAAATTGCTAGGCCACAGGATCCACATGAGTCACAGCTTGCTTCGGCAGCTGGACAGGACTGCTGCAAATGCTGTCTTACAGTTCTGATGGAGGATCACTTGACCTGAAAAATAACTCTGATTTCTCCCCACAGATGCTGCTAGATTTGCTCAGCTTTTCCAGCAATTCCTGCTTTTGCTTCTGATTTACAGCATCCACAATTCTTTCAGTTTCTTACCTTAACAGGGGTTGAGTGTTGTGCATAAGCCAACTGGTGGCCACAATGCTGTGGTACCAGCTGGTACCTTTGACCTCTCCCCCGACTCTGTCACAAAAATTCAGAAGTTGTTGGTCAACTTTTTCTGGGACAAGGTGGTGCACTGGATCACTGCAAACGTTTGGAGTCTGCTCATTAAGGAGAGCCATCAGTTGCTGGTGCACCTCATGTTATGGACCAGGCTATACCCCCCTCAAAATATTTTAAAAAGGTAGCCATGACCCAACATTTTTCTTATTTTAAAAGCAGATGTGAAGTGGCTATTCCACGTGTGATGCAGCTGGTCAAACCACTCCGTTTTAAGCAAAACATAAGTTATTTAAACACAACAGTTGAAACACAAACAAAAGAAAATGGAATTTAGAATAACTTAATTATTGGAAAACTTAACCAACCCTTACAAAAACTTAACTAAGGAGCCGTTCCAATCCAGTAACATCCCATAAACACAACCCTTGGCATCAAAGTAAATTTAACACAGGTTCTGCCGACAGGGGAGAACAACTTTCCAAGTGATTTCAGAGAGAAAAGTCAGTCAGGAATCATCTGCTGTAGCTGCAACCTTTTCCTGGACACGAGCATCTTGTAACTGCCACAGCTAAACCAAACGAGAAAAAAATCTGAACTGGGAGAACTGACCACTATCCTGCCAGTGTTAAACTAGAAATTTCTTCACCTCTGCCTTTATGACTACTCTTGAAAAAAAAGACAAAGAACAAAATAACCTTTTTAAAGTGACAGCACTGTCACACTTGGACCCTGCACAGATACCTTTACATTGGACCTCTTCCCTGGCAATGCATTTCTTTTGAGTTATTTAGATTCAAAACGTTAGCTTGTTCTCTCGCCATGGATGCTGCTTGACCTGCTGTGATCTCCAGCATTGTGTTTTCAGTACAGATTCCAGCATCTGCAATAATTTTCTCCTCAATTATAATATGCTGCTCCTGTTTAGGGTCTCCCTCGAGATACTACCTATATTACCAAACCTGATCAATATCTGGAACATGATCGACTCAGACCTTCCCACCACCAGGAAAGGCAGCAATCATCAGAGAACCACTGATCAGGAATCAGCACCTCCTTCATCACAAGTTTGAGTGTCTGGTGGAAGGGATGGACGTGGCTGCGGGACTGATCAGAATCAGGAATGTGGAGGTTGTTTAGGGAGCATTTGCTGCATGTGCTGGAAGGCAAGGAAGGGCTGGTAGTGTGAAGGAACCTTGGATGATAAGAGATATAGAACATCTACTCAAGAGGAAGAAGGAAGCTTACTTAAGCTTGAGGTAGGATTAAGGAAAACCCCAAGACATTCTACACTTATGTGAAGAACAAGAAGATGGCCAGTGTGAGGCTATCAGGGATAGTGGAGGAAACTTGTACCTGGAGTTGAAGGAGGTAGGGGAGGTCCTTAATGAATACTCTGCTTCAGTCTTCACCAGTGAGAGGGACCTGTTTGTGACGACAGTGTGAAACAGACTAATACTCTCAAATAGGTTGATGTTAAGGAGAAGGATGTGCTGGAAATTTTGAACATGAGGATAGATAAGTCCCCTTGGCCAGACGGGATATACCCTAGGTTACTACAGGAAGCAAGGAAAGAAACTGCTGCACCTTTGGTGATGATCTTTGCATCCTCACTTCCACTGGAGTAGTACCAGATGATTGGAAGGTGGCAAATGTTATTCACTTGTTCAAGAAAGGGAATTGGGGTAACCCTGGGAATTACAGACCAGACAGTCTTACGTCAGTGGTGGGCAAATTATTGAAGAGGATTCTGAGAGACAGGATTTATGATTATTTGGTCATGCCTCACAAGCCTTATTGAATTCTTTGAGGATGTGACAAAACACACTGATGAAGGTAGAGCAGTGGATGTGGTGCATACGGATTTTCGCAAGGTATTTGATAAGGTTCCCCATGGTAAGTTAATTCAGAAAGTAAGGAGGCATGGGATATATGGAAATTTGGCTATGTGGATACAGAATTGGCTGCCCCATAGAAGACAGAGGGTGGTTGTAGATGGAAAGTATTCAGCCTGGTGTTCGATGACCAGTGGTGTCCCGCAGCGATCTGTTCTTGGACCTCTGTTTTTTTTTATAAATGACTTGGATGAGAAAATGAAAGGATGGGTTAGTAAATTTGCCAATGACAAGAAAATCGGTGGAGTTATGGATAGCGTGGTGGGCTGTTGTGGTTACAAAGGGACATTGACAGCATGAAGGCTGGTGTGAGAAGTGGCAAACTGAGTTCATAGAACATAGAACATAGAAGAATACAGCGCAGTACAGGCCCTTTGGCCCTCGATGTTGCGCCGATCCAAGCCCACTTAACCTATACTAACCCACTATCCTCCATATGCCTATCCAATGCCCGCTTAAATGCCCATAAAGAGGGAGAGTCCACCACTGCTACTGGCAGGGCATTCCATGAACTCACAACTCGCTGAGTAAAGAACCTACCCCTAACATCTGTCCTATACCTACCCCCCCTTAATTTAAAGCTATGCCCCCTTGTAATACCCGACTCCATACGCGGGAAAAGGTTCACACTGTCAACCCTATCTAACCCCCTGATCATCTTGTACACCTCAATCAAGTCACCCCTAAACCTTCTTTTCTCTAATGAAAACAGCCCCAAGTGTCTCAGTCTTTCCTCATACGATCTTCCTTCCATACCAGGCAACATCCTGGTAAACCTCCTCTGCACCCGTTCCAGTGCCTCCACATCCTTCCTATAGTATGGCGACCAAAACTGCACACAATATTCCAGATGCGGCCGCACCAGAGTCTTATACAACTGCATCATGACCTCAGGACTCCGGAACTCAATTCCTCTACCAATAAAAGCCAGTACGCCATATGCCTTCCTCACCGCACTATTTACCTGGGTGGCAACTTTCAGAGATCTGTGTACATGGACACCAAGATCCCTCTGCTCATCCACACTACCAAGTATCCGACCATTAGCCCAGTACCCCATCTTTTTGTTATTCTTCCCAAAGTGAATCACCTCACACTTAGCTACATTGAATTCCATTTGCCACCTTTCTGCCCAGCTCTGCAGCTTCTCTATATCCTGCTGTAACCTGCCACATCCTTCCTCACTGTCAACAACTCCTCCGACTTTCGTATCATCCGCAAACTTGCTCACCCAACCTTCTAACCCCTCTTCCAGGTCATTTATAAAAATGACAAACAGCAATGGTCCCAAAACAGATCCTTGCGGAATACCGCTAGTGACGGCACACCATGAAGAAACTTTGCCATCAACTACTACCCTCTGTCTTCTTCCATCCAGCTAATTCCTAATCCAAACCTCCAACTCACCCTCAATGCCAAATCTCCGTATTTTCTGCAGTAGCCTACCATGGGGAACCTTATCAAACGCCTTACTAAAATCCATATATACCACATCTACCGCTTTCCTCTCATCAACCTCCTTCGTCACCTTTTCAAAGAATTCAATAAGGTTTGTGAGACACGACCTGCCCTTCACAAAACCATGCTGACTATCCTTGATCACATTATTCCTATCCAGATGTGCATAAATCCTATCCCTTACAATTCTCTCTAAGACTTTGCCCACAACAGAAGTGAGACTCACCGGCCTATAGTTACTAGGGTTATCCCTACTCCCCTTTTTGAACAAGGGAACCACATTTGCTATCCTCCAGTCTTCTGGCACTACTCCTGTAGACAAAGAGGACATAAAAATCAAGGCCAATGGCTCTGCAATCCCCTCTCTTGCTTCCCAGAGAATCCTAGGATAAATGCCATCAGGCCCAGGGGACTTATCTATTTTCACCTTTTCCAGGATTTCCAACACCTCTTCTCTACATACCTCAAAGCCATCCATTCTACTTATTTGTGACTCAGTATTCACATCGACGACAATGCCCTGTTCCTGAGTAAATACTGAAGAAAAGTATTCATTCAGTGTCTCCCCAATCTCTTCCGCCTCCACACGCAACTTCCCACTACTATCCTTGACTGGACCTATTCCTACCCTAGTCATTCTTTTATTCCTAACATACCTATAGAAAGCCTTAGGGTTTTCCCTAATCCTACCGACTAAGGACCTTTCATGTCCCCTCCTTGCTGCTCTTAGCTCTCTCTTCAGGTCCTTCCTGGCTACCCTATAACTCTCAATCGCCCCAATTGAACCTTCACGTCTCATCTTGAGATAGGCCGCCCTCTTCCATTTAACAAGGGATTCCAATTCCTTATTAAACCACGGCTCCCTCGCACGACTCTTTCCTCCCTGCCTGACAGGTACATAATTATCAAGGACACTCAATAGTTGCTCCTTGAACAAGCTCCACATATCATTTACACTCTTGCCTTGGAGTCTACTTTTCCAAGCCACACATCCTAAGTCATGCCTCACCGCATCATAATTTCCCTGACCCCAGCTATAACTCTTGCCCTGTAGTACACACTTATGCCTCTCCATCACTAGAGTAAAAGTCACCGAATTATGGTCACTATCCCCAAAGTGCTCACCTACCTCTAATTCTAACACCTGGCCTGGTTCGTTACCCAGAACCAAATCCAGTATGGCCTCACCTCTTGTTGGCCTGTCTACATATTTTTTTTTTTCTCTTGAGGGTTTCCGGACACAATATGTAGACAACCTAGAAAAATGTGAATTGATTCATTTTGGAAGGTCAAATTTGAATGCTGAATACAGGGTTAAAGGTGAGATTCTTGGCAGTGTGGAGTAAAAGCGGTATCTTGGTGTCAACGTCCACAGATCCCTCAAAGTTGCCACCCAAGTTGATTGGGTTGTCAAGAAGGCGTATGGTCTGTTGGCCTTCATTAACAGGGGGGATTGAGTTTAAGAGCTGCGAGGTTCTACATTAGCTCTACAAAACCCTAGTTAGACCACACTTGGAATATTGTGTTCAGTTCCGGTTATCCCATTATAGAAAGGATGTGGAAGCTTTAGAGAGGGTGCAGAGGAGATTTACCAGAATGCTACCTGGACTGGAGGGCATATCTTATTAAGAAAGGCGGAGGGTGCTAGGGCTTTTCTCACTGGAGAAAGAAGGATGAGAGGTCACTTGATAGAACTGTACAAGATGATGGGAGGCATAAAAGGTCTGCACAACATCGAGGGTCGAAGGGTCTGTACTGTTCTATGCTCTATGTGCAGGGTGGCAGGGGGCTGGACTGGATGCTACTGCAGGAGTTGGTAAACAGAGTGGGGTGGGCATCCAGCTCACCGCCAATGCCTTCCATTGCCTGCAGATGGCAATGCTTGGACCCAACATCGAGCACCAAATGGAGGGTGCCCAGTGAACTGTATCAACGCAGGAGTCCTCCCATTTTCCATCAAGGAGTTACGGTGAAGGATGTTGCATATAGCAGTCCCGTGTAACTGCAGATTAAGGTGGCTCACCGATTCCAAGCCCAACTGCTTACTTTGTCATGCTGTGGGGTCTGATGACATGTATATTGGTTATGGAATATTTCACTATGCTTAATTATTTAAAAAACCTGTTACTGATGTGTTAGTTGGCACTTCAGCCCCATTCTCCTGATCCTTGGGCACCCAGTAGGGAGCCAAGCAAGTCAGATGCACTCTGCATGCATCTCCCCTTGGGTCTGGCTGAATTAACAGTAAAACATGGAGGAGGTCCTAATTCCCAACTTCCTGCCCCTCTTTTGTGGCTATGTCCATGCCGAGAAGTCCTCAGAGTGAGAGACATGGACTCCATCAACACTCAAGAGGTATTTAGAGAGAGGGGGACACAACAGCAGCTGGAGTGCATTATTGCTCCCTGAAACTCCATTTTCATTTAGGCCCTCCCTCTCTTCCTGTCCTTCCTTCACTTTTGTAATTGTTGGAGTGCCTCTGGGAGAAATTGCTTATTAACTAATTGTTTAGTAGATTATTTGGGTGATTTGGTGATGGCTTTTACAAGAAAAAAAGAAAACTGGTGGCAGAGGGCTGTTGTAGCACAGTTATCGTGTCCCTGCCTCAGGGCTAGGAGGCCAAGGTTAAAACCCCACTGCTCTAGCTGTGTGGGTCATAACGTGTCTGAACAGGTTGATAACAAATATCTAGCTGGTTACAAATTACTGCTACACACACACTATTTTTGGCAGGCATTCTCTGCTCCTGAGCATACTGACTCATCGGAAGATGGCCATTGTTCAAGTTTCAATACTTGAGCACAAAACGCAGACCAAAAGATTATGCAGAACCAAGGCAATGTTGGAGGGTCAATGCTGAGGGAGCACCGCACTGTGAGAGGGCTTGTTTTGAGGGATATTGTGCTGTCAGACTGAGTCCTATAGGAGACCAGAAGACCTAAAATTCCTGTTCAAGTAGACATATATGTTCCCCTGACAACTGTGTAAAGTGTTTCCTGGATTTGCATTTTAACATTTCAGTCATGTCCAAGGCAGAGTACAGTACTCAAGCAATCATTTGTTTGCTGCGTACAGGATCTTGTTGTCATCCATGTCCATGTAATAATAACTGCACTTCCAGTGAAGTCTTCTAGAGCATCTGAGTGAAGTATGAGGGGCCCTCAGTCAAAGAGTCATAAGGGTGTACAGCACGGAAAAAGACCATTTGGTCTAAATTGTCCAAGCCGGCCAGATATCCTAATAAATCTAGGTCCATTTGCCAGCATTTGGCCCATATCCTTCTAAACCCTTCCTATTCATATACCCATCCAGATGCTCTTTAAGTGTTGCAATTGTACCAGCCTCCATGACTTCTTCTAGCAGCTCATTCTATGCATACACCACCCTCTGCATGATAAAGTTGTCCCTTAGGTCCCTTTTAAATCTTTCCCTTTAGTTTTGGATTCCCCCACTCTAGGGAAAAGATCTTGTTTATTTATCCTATCCATGCCCCTCATGATTTTATAAACCTCTATGAGGTCACCCTCAGCCTCTGACGCTCCAGGGAAAACAGCCCCATCCTATTCAGCCTCTCCCTACAGCTCAAATCCTCCAACCTGGCAACATCCTTGTAAATCTTTTCTGAACCCTTTCAAGTTTCCCAACGTCACTCCTGTAGTAGGGAGAACAGAACTGCACACATTATTCCAAAAGTGGCCTAACCAATGTCCTGTACAGCCGCAACATAACCTCCCAACTCCTATACTCAATGCACTGACCAATAAAGGCAAGCATACCAAATGACCTTTTCATTATCCCCCAACCTTCCTGTGATTCCACTTTCACTTGAACTTGCACTCAAAGGTCTCTTTGTTCAGCAACACTCCCCAGGACCTAACCATTAAGGTGTATAACTGCCCTGATTTGCCTTTCCAAAATGCAGCACCTCACATTTATCTAGATTAAACTCCACCGGCCATCCCCCTTCTGTGAAATTGGCAACATATTGGTTCTTACCTGGCGCCGGTGAAGGAGTCCGTACAAAACCATAGCCATTGACTTTGGGCGAATCCTGCGGGATAAGCTCCTTCCCATCAGGCCCTACTTTGCCCTGTTTAAACTTCAAAATAAAAGTAGTAACTGTCAGTCAGTGAACACACAGCCATAATAGGGATATCCTAGCTCAAGGATCTCCTAGAGTAAACGAGACACTGCTCCACGTGACACTCAGACTATGGCCTGTGTCATGGGGTGAGGGCTAGACCGAAATTCAATAATCAGGCCCCAAGGAGCTCGCTGCTCTTGGGAGCCAGGAAAGGGATCCTGGGCTTGGAGCAGCACTAAGGCCTGTGATTTCTGTCCCTGACTGGCCACAGATATGAATCTCCAACCCATTTCTTTACAATTTATGCTTTACACAAGAATCAGAACTCAGGCAGCCAAGGGCTGAGGCACTGAGGACCATTGGAGGAGGAGGAAAGTGAAGGAGAAAGTTAGGAGTTGGGTGCAGGCACCTACTAGAGGTGGTAATTATGGTGAGTTATTGGAAAAGCTACATAGTGGAGGGGTCTAACATTGAAAAAGGGTTGATTTATATACCTGTGCATTGAGAGCGGCTGCTTGCTGTAGCTGGGACTTGCTCAGGGCTCGACTAAATGGATCACCTTGGAAACGGGTATTTTTGTGAACTACCTCACGAGGTTTCTTGAAGAGCTCATCATCCTTCACTCCTGCAAAACAAACAGACTGCAGCAGTCAGCATGTGAAGTGGGAAGCAGCTGGTGTCAGGGGGGAGCACAGGAAAAAGACCTTCTCCTCAGTCCCATGGCTGCATGGGAGAAGGACTGTCCAGACTCCATCATGGGAAGCACGGCAGTGGAATCCAAGCTAAAACAAATCACAGGCAACTTTCCACCAGCTTTTCCAGGGCAATTAGGTGTGGCCAATAAATGCTGGCCCAGCCAGTGAAGCCCACATCCTGTGAAAGAATAAGAAAAGGCTGCAGTCAGATTGTCCAGCTCAGGACACTTTGCAGCTTTGTTATCTGGCAGATCTGATCATATTAGTCCACTGCTCAAACTGAGTGAATGAATGGAGCAGGTTGGGAAATTCACCACCAGAGTCCACAAAGCACAGGATTTGGCTTTACAGAAACACAGCATGCAGCCTGGACAACAGACCTTGCCAAGCCTTCAGCACCCAATCACAAAAGCTGGAAGTTTCATTCCACTTTAAGTGGTAGCACTCCTGTTATAGATCAGGTGATGCAATAAGGCAGGGAAACAATGGAAATACTATACACCCATTTTGTTACACCACACCTTTTTAAATTCATTTGTGGGAAGTGGGTTTTGCTGGTAAGACCAGTATTTACTATCGACCCCTAATTACCTTTCAGAAAGCAATGGTGAGTGATCTCATTGAGCTGTTGCAGTCCACATGGTGGTAGCTGTATCCATAGGGCTGTTGGGAGGGAGTTATAAATATATTCATGTGTGACAGTTACAGTTCCAAGAACTGTTCTCCAACTGAGGTGGAAGGCGACATACCCTGGGCTCATTTACGACAAGGAGTTAATCAAGACCATTGGACAACTGGTAACCACCCTCCTCTCCCCTCCCTACTGAACTGTATTCAGAGCATGGCCCTATGACGATCAATGTCTCCTGTGTTCCTTAGTACTCCACCCCTCAGTAACACCAGTCTTCTCATTTCAGGGTATCATTCAGGTTTTATTCACAACTGCAAGAAACTTAAGCAACTTTCAAAATATACAATATGCAAAACCATCTGAGGTACAGTGAGGCAGGGCTGTTGGCAAATGATCACTAATGCACCAAGACCAGTCCTTTCTCACTTTCATTTTATATTGCCACTTTGCTTGGAAACAGCAATACTGTCAAACTCCATGTACTGAATCATTCTGGTCAGCGGGAAGGGGTTTCACTTTTCTTCCTTGACTTACACCTTTCTCCCTCCAAGTGTCTCAGCAAAGCTCTGTTGCTCCTATATTCTGTCAAGTCTCTGACCGCTCAGGATATTTTTCCTGACCTACATCAGTATTATCTCTCTCTCAGTCAGTACCGACAATGACAGTGGCATTGTTCCTCCGTCCAGTAACTATCAAATGACAAAATGTTCATCCAATCATACACCAATATTCAGTGTGACTCCCTCTCCATTCTGAGACTGTCCTATGACCTCATTGCTATACTGGTGGGCATCAGCACCCAGAGCAACTCAACAGGATAGCAACATCCACACTAGGCAGGATGAATGAATGAGGCATCAGTCTGCTTCTTACCTTCCGGGTAATACATCAGATCATTCTTGGCTTTATACTCCCAGGTCTCCACGCCTGCTTTTCCAGCTGTGATGGCATGGAACTTGGATGATGGCAGTGCCAGCATTTCTTCATGGTGCTGTAACAAGAAACCATGACACAGACATTCTTGGATAAGTGATAGACGAGAGACCAGTGTACAATCCCGCATTACACTGCGACACTTGGGGGCCAGGGGGGTGGGTTGCCCAGTTACATTTCAGGTAACCATGTAGCAAAAAGATGGTATCTCCCATACCCGAGTTGCCCTCAGCTCCATCGCCACTGACAGATTCTAGGTACATATATTATTGGTATAATCACAGGAGGCAGTCTGTTTATTCCAGGCCTGTTTAAAACTTTGAAAAGTCAGGCTTCTGCACAACTGAAGCAACATGCCTTGCTGTGGGGGAAATCAAGATAAACTGAACCAACATCCCTCAGACAAGTGTGGAAGGCACAGTGTTGGACACGGTGGTTTCTGTTCATGAAGAGGCAACACCACTGGTCTGCAACTCCCATTACCACCTACTAATTTACCAGAGATCTTGTTGCCTACGTTGAGGCATCCATAAGCTGAGCAAAGAGAATAGGGTATGCAATTAAAACAGGACAAGTGGTCATACCTGCTTTGATTTTTCCTCAGCATCATATAGCCACACATGTTTGATTCTGTTCCTCTCTTCAGCAATCTCGATGATCTGATTGAAGGAGGCATTGTCCTCACTCGTGCTTCTGCCCAGGAAAGTATCCAGGGTCGGAAGCTCTTTCTCTTCCTTCTTCCTGTCCTTCTCTCCTGGAAAGAAACAGAGCAATTCCTGTCACTCTAAGGTGGATATGGGCACTGAGCTTAGCACTTTAATGCACCATGATTCCTTTATTACCACTCAATAGGAAAGAACAGTTTCTAATTATTAAAGAGACATGCATGCCACATTAGGAGAACCACCTTCATCAGCTCTTGGCATTCCGTCTTGACAGGCTTTATTCCGTGATGATGGAGATCCTGCAACAACCTCTGGAGTTTCAAAAGTAGCAGGCGTGACATCTGCAAGAGACCAGAACAATAACAGTAGAGTTTGATCTCCAGTGACACACTCACCATGCCCCCACCCCTGTGCAGTGTGAGAGCCATGTGCTCATCCTGCGTGATAAAAGTGAAACACTGCATCTTTTAAAAAGGTAGTGGAGAAATATTTGTTACTACTGAGCCACAAACTGACAATATCTTCACTTACAAGCTGCAGGAGTCCCGGAGTTTGGTTTGCGCAGTGATGAACCATATTTTATGGTTATTTCACGCATCTTTTCCATGTCGCCATTCTCTTCAGCCTCCAAGTACTCTCTCTGAGCACGTAACTTTTCCACATCAGGAAAAAAGTCTCGTTGGATAATTTCCTCCAAATTCTGGTGGATAAAGTGCAAGATTCAGTGGATATAGAACACAGGCAAACGATAATATTGAAGGATTATGGAGTAAGTACAGAGATTGGGGATTGGATGCTAATTCACAAAGATCACTCAACCAGAAATTGGAATAATTTTGTTTGCCAAGTGCTTCTTCTGAGATTTTCTCAGAGTTGCAATTGATTTTCAGAGGTTTTTTTTGTTTTTTAGCAGCTTTTTTTCCCCCATTTTCATTTAAAGCCTTTATTAGAAGATGCAGTCACAAAGTGACAATATCGTGTATTTGTGTTGACATATGAAGTATATAGACTGGCATAGAAGCAGTATTAGAAGAATTTATCAACGCACTCAATTAGCAACACTCCATGAAAATTAAAACCACAATAAACAAGGAAAGTTTCGAAATCTCAGACATCACAGATTTTGAATTGGCAGGGGGCAACAGTATAACGTTAGAAACAATGTTAGAAGCAGTTAACATGAGCTTCTATAAACAAAACGCCATCACCCTAAACACTGGTTCCATGGAGTGGAGAGATCACAGTTGCATATTTGTCTCTAACACAGACACTGCACTTCAAGTAATTCTTAGTGAGCCCCTTGGAGACGTGATAACATGTAAATGCAAATCTTTATGGAATAAAACTATTCAATAATAAGTAGCCCAATTGTTCATTAAAATAGCATCCATTATATTTTCCCTCTATCATAGTTCCTGACTCAAGCGGCCTTAAGCTTGGGACTCCACATGGTTTTGCACAGAATTCATTAACTCAGTTTTCCTGGTTCCCATTTAGCTGTCAGTCCTTTGTTGAAGGGTTTAAAATCTATTTTCCTGCTACATCCTCTCACTATCACCTTGGCAGTCTTTGTCTCTCCTTTACAAAGGATCTTCATCCCTCAACATCTCTCTACCCATGACAGCCCTCATTCCCCCACACTCAATGGCAGTCCTATCTCGGTAGTTCACCTCTCCCCATAAAGAAAGAGCAGCAGAATCAGACCATTCAGCCCAATGAGTCTGTTCCACCATCAGATCACAGCCAATAAGCTTCTCAACACCACTCACCTGCCTTTTCCTTGTAACCCTTGGTCGCCTTACCAATTAAGAAACTCAATGACTTGTCTTCCACAGCCTTCTGCAGCAATGAGTTACATAGATACACTGCCTTCTTGCTGAAGAAATTCCCCTTCATCTCAGTTCTGAAGGATCGTCCCTTCACTCTGAGGCTGTGCTCTTGGGTCCTAGTCTCTACTAATTGTGGAAACATCTTCTCCATGTCGATTCTACCCAGGCTTTTCAGTATTCTG
Source organism: Chiloscyllium plagiosum (assembly GCF_037043375.1). NCBI lineage: Eukaryota > Metazoa > Chordata > Chondrichthyes > Orectolobiformes > Hemiscylliidae > Chiloscyllium > Chiloscyllium plagiosum. Next base: position 61,163,673 of record NW_028270162.1, read on the forward strand.
TAAATTTCAATGAGACTTCCCCCACCCCATCCTTCTAAACTCTATCGAGTACAGATGAAAGTCCTCAACCGTCCCTCATATGACAAGTCCTTTATCCTCTTTTGTAAATCTCCTCTTGAGATATTAAAGGGTTAATTTGCTCTGCTGACCTGTAGGAACTTGGATATCCCGAGGCCACGGTGGGATGCCTCTGACTTACTGGTAGATTGTAAGGAATTTACATTCCCATCTCTTGGCATTCAGAGCCATTTACATGGCCATGCTCTAATTATTCAAAAGCCATTTACATAGTCATCTCCTACCATTTACATTTTTATCCCCTACACAGAAATCAATAAGAATATTACAGTTGGAGTTTTGACTACTCCCTGTAGTTAAAAAAAAACGATTTGCAACAGATTTGACCATGAAGGGATGATTTACATTATATTGTTTCTCGAAATGATGTGGTCACTGCATTGTGTCGAGTGGCATGTGACTGTGAGGGAGTGGCTGGGGTTTACTTGTGGGCATTACTAACTGTGATGTAAAGATTTTGTATTGAGGAAGAACTGTTTCCTTTGTTCAGAGAGCATGGCGAAGAGTGTTAGGAGTTTCTCCAAAGTCTATTCTGTACAGTTCTTAATAAAATTTTGCCTGTTTGCAGAAATTGGCATATTGCAGTTGCATCAAGTGTGTAAGAATCTCAGAAAAAATAATACAATGCTCTTGACCCCCTCCTTCCTTTGATCCAGAGCCCAAAACTGCTCACTATATTTCAATGCAGTCTGATGACAGCCTTATACAGCCTCAAAGTACATTTCTTCTCTTGTATTCTAGCCCTCTTGAAATGAATGCTAACATTGTACTTGCCTTCCTAACTGCCACTGAACCTGTGTTAACCTTAATAGAATCTTAAACTAAGACTTTCAAGACCATTTGTGCTTCGGTTTTTCAAAGCCTTCCCCATTTAGAAAATAGTCTACACCTTAATTCCTGCCAAAATGCATAATGTCACATTTTCCCACATTGTATTCCATCTCCTCGCTTGTCCAAGTCCTCCTGCAGCCTCCACATTTCCTCTACACTACTTGTCACTCCACCTACCTTTGTGTCATCTGCAAAGTTCACAACAATTCCCTCAGTTCTTTTGTCTGTATCGTTAATGTAAAATGTGAATAGTTGTGGTCTCAACACTGACCCCTGCAGAACTCCACTATTCACTGCCTGCCATCCTGAAAAAGACCCTTTTATCCTTACTCTCTGCATTCTGCCAGTTAGCCAATCCTCTATCCATGCCAGTACCTTGCTCCTAACACCACGGGCTCTTACCTTATTTAGCAGCTATTGTCCTTATCAAAAGCTTTCTGGGAATCCAATAAATCACATCCACTGACTCTCCTTAGTCTAACTTTGGACTCTGATGGAACCTTTCCAAATTCCAAGTAATGTTGAAAAGTTTATATCGATGTATCTACTAGGATGCAGTCAAGCAGGACTGGGGAATTGTTAATCTCAGCTCTATCAGTTTTCTCAGTAACTATTGGATATGCAACTCAAACTGAACACGGATTGGATCATGAACTATGACCTAAGAGATCTCATTAAAGACCTAATTCGGGATTGTTATAACTAAGTTTGTGTGCGCGTTAATGTAAAGCTATTAGGCAAACTAGAACAAGAAAGCATTCTAACAGAAATGTCTTCTACACTCTCAAACTCATTCATTAAATCATTATGAAGATCCTATCAGATCACCTTCAGCACCCTCCTCTTCAGCCTTTGCTGATGGGTTTTACTTAAGAACACAAGAATTAGGAGAAGGAGTAAGCCATCTGGCCCCTCGAGCCTGCTCTACCATTCAGTAAGATGACGGCTGATCTTTCTGTGGCCTCAGCTCCACTTATCCACCCTCTCACCATAACCCTTAATTCCTTTTCTGTTCAAAAAAGTATCTATCTTAGCTCTAAAAACATTCAATAAGGAAGTCTCAATCACTTCCCTGGGAAGGGAATTCCACCGATTCACAATCCTCTGGGTGAAGAAGTTCCTTCTCAATACAGTCCTAAATCTGCTCCCCCTAATTCTGAGGCTATCTAATTTCTAATAGATACCCCCTCATTTTGCCAAAGACCAAACTTGTCCCAGTTTCACTTGCCAATGGAAACATCCTCTCTACTTCTACCTCATCTATTCCCTTCATAATTTTATATGTTTATACTGGATCCCACCTCATTTTTCTAAATTCCAATGAATATAATCCCACTCTACTCAAACTCTCCTCATAAGCCCACCCCCTCAACTCCAGAATCAACCCAGTGAACCTCATCTGCGCCCTTTCTAGTGCCAGTACATCCTTTCTCAAGAAAGGAGACCAAAACTGCATGCAACATAACCTCCCTGCTTTTAAACTCAATCCCTGTAATAATGAAGGACAAAATTTCATTTGCTGCCTTAATTACCTGCTGCACCTGCAGACCAACCTTCTGAGAATGCACAAGGACACCCAGGTCCCTCTGCGAAGCAGCATGCTGCAATTTCATAGCATTCATTTAGGACAGAGATGAGGAGAAACTTCTTCACCCAGAGAGTGGTGGCTGTGTGGAATGCTCTGCCCCAGAGGGCAGTGGAGGCCCAGTCTCTGGATTCATTTAAGAAAGAGTTGGATAGAACTCTCAAAGATAGTGGAATCAAGGGTTATGGAGATAAGGCAGGAAGAGGATACTGATTAGGAATGATCAGCCATGATCATATTGAATGGCGGTGCAGGCTCGAAGGGCTGAATGGCCTACTCCTGCACCTATTGTCTAATACTCCTTTTTACTGTTATTCCTACCAAAATGGATGACTTCACATTTATTAACATTGTACTCCATCTGCCAGATCTTTGCTCACTCACTTAAACTACGTCCTTTTTCAAAGTTTCACAGTCCTCTGCACACTTTGCTCTACCATTCATTTTGACACACTACACGTAGTTCCCAACTCCAAATCAGCTATGCAAATTGTGAATACTTGCGGTCCCAGCACTGATTCCTAAGTACACCACTAGTCACTGATTATCAACCAGAAAAGCACTCACTTAATTCCCACTCTTTGCTTCCTGTTGGTTATCCTCTATCCATGCTAATACATTGCCTGTAACACCTTGCATCTTTTACCTTATGCAGCAGTCTTTTGTGTGGCACCTTGTTGAATGCCTTTTGGAAATCTAGATACGACAACGGGTTCACTGTATTCGTACTGTCTTCATAGAATTTCAGTAGATTAGTTAAGCATGACCTGTCCTTCATGAACCCATGTTGTGTCTGTCTAATGGGACAATTTCTATGCAGATGCCTTGCTATTTCTTCCTTGATAATACAGTCAAGCATTTTCCCCACTGCAGAAGTTAAGCTAATGGGTCTATAATTCCCAGCTTTTGTCTCCCTCCCTTTTTAAACAGTGGCATCACATTTGCTCAGTGTGACAGCGGGCGCACAGAGAGGGGAGCCGGAAGGTAAGCAGAGACCAGTTTAAATTAACGTTTTTCTTTTCGCAGTCTGTGTTTTTTTTTCCAACTAGGAGCAGGAACCTGGAAGTCGTCAACAGAGGCTTCTGGGAAGGTAAGAGGTTTAAGTGGAGAAGGAACCCGAGACACTACACGTGTCGTGTCTCCCACCCTCCCTCCTCCTCTAACCTAAAACAAAAAGGACTCAGTCAGCTGAACAGGTAAGCTACTCAGTGTTCTTGTTTTGGAGACTAAGTGTAGAGTTATGGCAGCGCAGGCAGTGGAATGTTCCTCCTGCAGGATGTTTGAGGTAGGGGTGACCACCGATGCTCCTGCCGACTTCATCTGCAGGAAGTGCAGCCAGCTCCAGCTCCTCACAGAACCAGTTAGGGAACTGGAGCTGGAGTTGGATGAACTGAGGATTATTCGAGAGGCTGAGAGGGTGATAGATAGAAGCTACAGGGACATAGCTACGCCAGAGAACAGAGGTAGCTGGGTAACAGTTCGAGGTGGGAAGGGGAGGAAGCAGGCAGTGCAGGGATCCCCTGTGGTCGTTCCCCTCAACAATAAGTATACCGCTTTGGCTACTTTTGGGGGGGAAGGCCTAGCAGGGATAAGCTGCAGTGACCGGGTCTCTGGCACGAGGTCCGGCTCTGAGGCCCAGAAGGGAAAGGGGGAGAGGAGGAGAGCGCTAGTTATAGGAGACTCTATAGTTAGAGGGACAGACAGGCGGTTCTGTGGACATGGGCAAGACTCTCGGATGGTTTGTTGCCTCCCGGGTGCCAGGGTCCGAGACGTCTCAGACCGTGTCTTCAGAATCCTTAAGGGGGAGGGTGTGCAGCCAGAAGTAGTGGTGCACATTGGCACCAACGACATAGGTAGGAAGAGGAGTGGGGAGGTCATTCAGGAGCTCAGGGAGTTAGGCTGGAAGCTAAAAGCTAGGACGGACAGAGTCGTCATCTCTGGGTTGTTGCCGGTGCCACGTGACAGTGAGGCAAGGAATAGGGAGAGTGTGCAGTTGAACACGTGGCTGCAAGGATGGTGTAGGAGGGAGGGCTTCAGGTATTTGGACAATTGGACTGCATTCTGGGGAAGGTGGGACCTGTACAAGCAGGACAGGTTGCACCTGAACCAGAAGGGCACCAATATCCTGGGGGGTAGGTTTGCTAGCACTCTTCGGGGGGGGTTTAAACTAATTTGGCAGGGGGATGGGATCCGGACTTGTAGTCCAGCAAGGAGGTTAGCGGTTTTTCAGGATGTCCAAGAATGTAGGGAGGCTGTGGAGAAGGTAGCACTGACAGGGAATACTTGCGGACACAGAGATGGGCTCAAGTGTGTATACTTCAACGCAAGGAGTATCAGAAATAAGGTCGGTGAACTTAAGGCGTGGATCGGTACTTGGGACTACGATGTTGTGGCCATCCCAGAAACGTGGATAGAAGAAGGACAGGAATGGTTGTTGGAGATTCCTGGTTACAGATGTTTCAGTAAGATTAGGGGGGGGATGGTAAAAAAGGAGGGGGGTTGGCATTGCTAATTAGAAATGGTATAACGGCTGCAGAAAGGCAGTTCGAGGGGGATCTGCCTTAGGAGGTAGTATGGGCTGAAGTCAGAAATAGGAAAGGAGCAGTCACCTTGTTGGGTGTTTACTATAGGCCCCCCAATAGCAGCAGGGATGTGGAGAAACAGATTGGGAAACAGATTTTGGAAAGGTGCAGAAGCCACAGGGTAGTAGTCATGGGCGATTTCAACTTCCCAAATATTGATTGGAAGCTCTTTAGATCAAGTAGATTGGACGGGGCGGTGTTTGTGCAGTGAGTCCAGGAAGCTTTTCTAACTCAGTATGTAGATTGTCCGGCCAGAGGGGAGGCCATATTGGATTTGGTATTTGGTAACGAACCGGGACAAGTGATGGGCTTGTTAGTGGGTGAGCATTTTGGCGATGGTGACCACAATTCTGTGACTTTCACCTTGGTTATGGAGAGAGATAGGTGCGTGCAACAGGGAAGGTTTTACAATTGGGGGAAGGGTAAATATGATGCTGCAAGACAGGATCTGAGGAGCATAAATTGGGAGTATAGGCTGTCAGGGAAGGATGTCGCTGAAATGTGGAACTTTTTCAAGGAACAGATACGATGTGTCCTTGATATGTATGTACCTGTCAGGCAGGAAAGAGATGGTCGTGTGAGGGAACCTTGGTTGACTAGGGAGGTTGAATGTCTTGTAAGGAGGAAGAAGGAGGCTTACATAAGGTTGAGGAAACGTGGGTTTCCTCCGGGTGCTCCGGTTTCCTCCCACAGTCCAAAGATGTGCAGGGTCAGGTGAATTGGCCATGCTAAATTGCCCGTAGTGTTAGGTAAGGGGTAAATGTAGGGGTATGGGTGGGTTTCGCTTCGGCGGGTAGGTGTGGACTTGTTGGGCCGAAGGGCCTGTTTCCACACTGTAATGTAATCTAATCTAAAGTTCAGACAGAGCGTTGGAGGGATCCGGATAGCCAGGAGGGAGCTGAAGAAAGGGATTAGGAGAGCTAAGAGAAGGCATGAAAAATCTTTGGTGGGTAGGATCAAGGATAACCCCAAGGCCTTTTATGCGTATGTGAGAAACATGAGAATGACGAGAATGAGGGTAGGTCCGATCAAGGACAGTAGTGGGAGACTGTGTATTGAGTCGGAAGAGATAGGAGAGGTCTTGAATGAGTACTTGCCTTCATTATTTGCAAATGAGAGGGACCGTATTGTTGAAGAGGAGAGTATGAAATGGACTGGTAAGCTAGAGGAGATACTTGTTAGGAAGGAAGATGTGTGGGGCATTTTGAAAAACTTGAGGATAGACAAATCCCCCAGGCCTGATGGGATATATCCTAGGATTATGTGGGAAGCAAGAGAGAAATTGCAGAACCGTTGGCAATGATCTTTTCGTCTTCACTGTCAATGGGGGCGGTGCCAGGGGACTGGAGAGTGGTGAATGTTGTGCCCCTGTTCAAAAAAGGGAATAGGGATAACCCAGGGAATTACAGGCCAGTTAGTCTTACTTCGGTGGTAGGCAAAGTAATGGAAAGGGTACTGAGAGATAGGATTTATGAGTATCTGGAAAGACACTGCTTGATTTGAGAGGGGTAGGTCTTGCCTTACAAGTCTTATTGAATTCTTTGAGGAGGTGACCAAGCATGTGGATGAGGGTAGAGCAGTGGATGTAGTGTAGATGTAGTAAGGCATTTGATAAGGTTCCCCAAGGTAGGCTTATGCGGAAAGTCAGGAGGCATGGGATAGTGGGAAGTTTGGCCAGTTGGATAGAGAACTGGCTAACCGGTCGAAGTCAGAGTGGTGGTAGATGGTAAATATTCAGCCTGGAGCCCAGTTACAAGTGAAGTTCCGCAGGGATCAGTTCTGGGTCTTCTGCTGTTTGTAATTTTTATTAATGACTTGGAAGAGGGAGTCGAAGGGTGGGTCAGTAAATTTGCAGACGATACAAAGATTGGTGGACTTGTGGATAGTGAGGAGGGCTGTTGTTGGCTGCAAAGGGACTTAGATATGATGCAGAGCTGGGCTGAGGAGTGGCAGATGGAGTTCAACCCTGTCAAGTGTGAGGTTGTCCATTTTGGAAGGACAAATAAGAATGCAGAATACAGGATTAACAGTAGGGTTCTTAGTAAGGTGGAGGAGCAGAGGGATCTTGGGGTCTATGTTCATAGATCTTTGAAGTTGCCACTCAGGTGGATAGAGCTCGTAAGAAGGCCTATAGTGTATTAGCATTCATTAGCAGAGGGATTGAATTTAAGAGTCGTGAGGTGATGTTGCAGCTGTATAGGACCTTGGTAAGGCCACATTTGGAGTACTGTGTGCAGTTCTGGTCGCCTCATTTTAGGAAAGATGTGGAAGCTTTGGAGAGGGTGCAGAGGAGATTTACCAGGATGTTGCCTGGAATGGAGAATAGGTCGTACGAGGATAGGTTGAGAGTGCTAGGCCTTTTCTCATTGGAACGGCGAAGGATGAGGGGTGACTTGATAGAGGTTTATCAGGTGATCAGGGGAATAGATAGAGTAGACAGTCAGAGACTTTTTCCCCGGGTACAACAGAGTGTTACAAGGGGACATAAATTTAAGGTGAAGGGTGGAAGGTATAGGGGAGATGTCAGGGGTGGGTTCTTTACCCAGAGAGTGGTGGGGGCATGGAATGTGCTGCCTGTGGGAGTGGCAGAGTCAGAATCATTGGTAACCTTTAAGCGGCAATTGGATAGGTACATGAATAGGTGCTTAAGCTAGGACAAATGTTTGGCACAACATCGTGGGCCGAAGGGCCTGTTCTGTGCTGTATTGTTCTATGTTCTATGCTATTTTCCAAACTGCTGGAACTGCCACAGAGTCCAGTGAATTTTGTAAAATCACCACAAGTGCATTTGCTATTTCTCCTGCCAACACCTTTAGCACCCTGGGATGCATTCCATCGCAGCAAGAAGATTTGACTACCCTTAGCTCCATTAGCTTGCCCAACACTACCTCTTTCATGATAATGATTGTCTCCAGGTCCTCACCTATTTTTGTCCTAGTCAATGACTGACATGTTATTCATGTCCTCCACTGTGAAGACTGCCACAAAATACCTGTTCAATGCCTCAGCCATTTCCTCAGATTCCATAACTAAATTCCTCTTCTCAGACTCTAAACAACCAATATTTACTTTCGCAACTCTTTTTGTTTTATGTAATTATAGAAACCTTTGCTATCTGCCTTTATATTCTGAGCTAGTTTATTCTCATAATCTATCTTACTTTTCTTTATATTTCTTTTTGTGGCTTCCTGTTCACGTTTAAAGCTTTCCCAGTCTTCTAGTTTCCCACTGATCTTGGTCACTTTGTATGTCTTCTCTTCCAATTTGATAGCCTCCCTTACTTCCTTTGATACCCGTGGCAGACTATCCTTTTCCTACAGTCCTTCTTTTTCACTTGTATATATTTTTGATGAGCACTTTGAAAAATTGCTTTGTAAGTCCTCCACAGTTTATCAACCATGACACCATAAAAGTCTTTGCTTCCAGTTTACTTTAGCCAATTCCTCAGTCATCCTGTTGTAGTCTCCTTTGTTTAAGGTATTGGATTTTATCTTCACACTCTCCATCTGTATTCTAAATCCAACCATACTGTGGTCACTCCTTCCAAGAGGATCCCTAACTATGACATCATTAATTATTCCTGTCTCATTACACAGGACCCGATCTAGGATAGCTCGCTCCCATGTCGGTTCCATTACATTGTTTTCTTGAACACTATCACAGATACATTCAATGACCTCCTCCTCAAGGCTACCCTGACCGACCTGGTTCAAACATAACATGCACAGCTTAAAATCCCCCATGATAATTGTTTTACCATTTTTACAGGCATTAGTTATTTTGTTGTTTATTGCCCACCCAATGTGATATTATTATTTGGTGGCCTATAGACTGCACCTATCAATGACTTTTTCTTCTTAGAATTTCTCATTTCCACCCAAATGGATTCAACCTTATTCGCCATAGAACTTGATTAGATTAGATTTCCTACAGTGTGGAAAAAGGCCCTTCGGCACAACAAGTCCACACCGACCCTCCGCAGAGTAACCCATCCCCCTCTGACTAATGCACCTAATAATTATGGACAATTTAGCATGGCCAATTCACCTGACCTGCACATCTTTGGAATGAGACAGGAAACTAGAGCACCTGGAGGAAACCCATGCAGACACGGGGAGAATGTGCAAACTCCACACAGACAGTTGCCCGAGGCTGGAATCGAACCTGTGAGGCAGTAGTGCTAACACTGAGCCACTGTGCCGAACTTATATCACCTCTGACCACCGCCCTGATGTCATCCTTGAATATCAGAGCTACACCACCTCCTTTACCTCCCCATCTGGCCTTCCAAATAGTCTGATATCTCTGGATACTTAATTCCCAGTCATGACCATCCTGCAACCATGTCTCTGCAATGGCTAATAAATCATATTAATTCGCAATGATTTGTGCCATTAACTCAGTTCTACACCTTTCTGCTCAGTGGTTTTTGTATCTACTCTTACTGTGACCACCAAGAAGGGTGGGTGGGCAGGTAGGTGATGCAGGAGTCCCCTAACGCTATTCCCTTCCAAAACAAGTGCACTGTTATTTATAATGTTGGGGGATGGTCTCTCTGGAGAAAGCAGCAGGCAAGTCTGTGGCACCAAAACTGACTCTGTTGTACAGCAGGAAGGGTTGAAGTGTAGGCTAGTGGTAGCAGACACTACAGTCAGTGGTACAGATAGGCCTTTCTAGATGGAGTATGGGAAAAAATTGTGGCTGTTTGAGCTGCTCCTTTTTTGAGGTATTTTCAGTGTTGGAGTTGATTTCCTCAAATTCCAGAAGCATTAATTACTGCTTTAGAAGCTGTTGCATTGTTTTGGAACTTTGGAAAAAAGATCAAAACACTGGCACTTTAAACAAGGAGAAAGAGAGACAAAGCAGTGTCCATGTCAGAGGTGCAAAATAGAGAAATAAACCTGCACAGCTGCCCGACCCAGCAGTAAACCAACCTGCACAGCTGCCTGACCCAGCAGTAAACCAATCTGCACAGCTGCCCGACCCAGCAGTAAACCAACCTGCACAGCTGCCCGACCCAGCAGTAAACCAACCTGCACAGCTGCCCGACCCAGCAGTAAACCAACCTGCACAGCTGCCTGACCCAGCAGTAAACCAACCTGCACAGCTGCCTGACCCAGCAGTAAACCAACCTGCACAGCTGCCTGACCCAGCAGTAAACCAATCTGCACAGCTGCCCGACCCAGCAGTAAACCAACCTGCACAGCTGCCCGACCCAGCAGTAAACCAACCTGCACAGCTGCCTGACCCAGCAGTAAACCAACCTGCACAGCTGCCCGACCCAGCAGTAAACCAACCTGCACAGCTGCCTGACCCAGCAGTAAACCTACCTGCACAGCTGCCTGACCCAGCAGTAAACCAACCTGCACAGCTGTCTGACCCAGCAGTAAACCAACCTGCACAGCTGCCCGACCCAGCAGTAAACCAACCTGCACAGCTGTCTGACCCAGCAGTAAACCAACCTGCACAGCTGCCCGACCCAGCAGTAAACTAACCTGCACAGCTGCCTGACCCAGCAGTAAACCAACCTGCACAGCTGCCCGACCCAGCAGTAAACTAACCTGCACAGCTGCCCGACCCAGCAGTAAACTAACCTGCACAGCTGCCCGACCCAGCAGTAAACCAACCTGCACAGCTGCCCGACCCAGCAGTAAACCAACCTGCACAGCTGCCTGACCCAGCAGTAAACCAACCTGCACAGCTGCCCGACCCAGCAGTAAACCAACCTGCACAGCTGTCTGACCCAGCAGTAAACCAACCTGCACAGCTGCCCGACCCAGCAGTAAACCAACCTGCACAGCTGCCCGACCCAGCAGTAAACCAACCTGCACAGCTGCCCGACCCAGCAGTAAACCAACCTGCACAGCTGCCCGACCCAGCAGTAAACCAACCTGCACAGCTGCCTGCCTCTGCTGTTTGGTTTCAAGTTTCTCTGGACATTGGAGTTGGTCTAAGAAAAATAAACAGTGAAATTCATAGCTGACATTGGAGAAACCCAGTGAGGGAGCTCAAAGCAGGGGAGTAGTTAAGTGGTCAGTTTTAAAGAGCAACCTTACATGTTTTGGAAATCTACAAGACTGAGCTATAGGGAGAGGCTGAACAGGCTGGTGCTGTTTTCCCTGGAGCGTCAGAGGTTGAGGGGGTGACCTTATAGAGGTTTACAAAATTACGAGGAGCATGGATAGGGTAAATAGGCAAAGTCTTTTCCCTGGGGTCGGGGAGTCCAGAACTAGAGGGCATAGGTTTAGGGTGAGACGAGAAAGATATAAAAGAGACCTAAGGGGCAACTTTTTCACGCAGAGGGTGGTATGGGTATGGAATGAGTTGCCAAAGGAAGTGGTGGAGGCTGGTACATTTAAGAGGCATTTGGATGGGTATATGAATAGGAAGGGTTTGGAGGGATATGGGCCAGGTGCTGGCAGGTGGGACTAGGTTGGGTTGGGATATCTGGTTGGCATGGACGGGTTGGATCGAAGGGTCTGTTTCCATGCTGTACATCTCTATGACTCTATGAGTAGAGTGGATTATCTTTTGATTATATATTTGCCTTGAGTTCTGTCTCTGGATTAAAATTTAAAAATATAAAACATAGGTACTATGTTAGCCTGGAGCAGTGTTTTTACAGCAATAAGATTGGGCCATTTTCTGGGTCTGTAGATTGATAAAGTGCAAAATGGCCTTCAGCAGAATGATGTGCTCTTCCTGTCGGATGTGGGGATTAGGGAGAGTTTCTATGTTACTGATGATAATGTCTGTAGGAAATATGCTTGGTTGCGAATTCTATTGGATCGCATGGATGGGGTGGAGCAGCAATTAGAGGAGTGAGGAATTTACAGGAACAGGGGTGTGATGGTTGGCAGTTGCAGGAAGGTAGAAAAACTGCAGGTACAATCAGGTAGATGGGTTACCTTCAGGAAAAGTTGATGAGGGAGGCAAGTAGTGCAGAGGTCTCCTGTGGCTATCCCCATTTCAAACAAGTTTTGGACTCAGGCACTACAGCCAGGTTTCTGATATTGAGGATGGCTCTAATGTAACGAGGGGTGCATCAGGTTCCAAAGAATCGATTAGGATACAGGACTCTCTAGTCAGAGGCACAGACAGATAACAGAATGGTGTATTGCCTCCCTGGTGCCAGGATCAAGGATATCTCAGGCAGGTGCAGAATATTCTCAAAGGGGAGAAGGACCAACAGGAGGTTGATGTACACATTGGAACTAATAACACAGGAAGAAAAAAGGACAAGATTCTGAAGAAAGAATTTAGGACATTAGGCAGGAATTTAAAAATGAGGTCTTCGAGGGTAATAATATCTGGATTACTCCCAGTGCCACGAACTAGTGAAGGTATCAATAGGAAGATAGAGCTGATGAATGTGTGGCTGAAGATCTGGAGAAGGATTCATCTTTTTTAGATCATTGGAATCTCTTCTGGGGTAGAAGTGACCTGTATAAGAAGGATGGATTGCATCGGAATTGGAGGAAGACTAATATACTGGCAGGGAGATTTGCGAGAGCTGCTCGGGAGGATTTAAACTTGTACGGTCAGTAGGACCCAGAGAGATAGCTAGGAAAGGGACCAGTCTGAGACTGATACAGCTGGGAAAAGAAGTAATTCAAACATTCAGGACAGGCAAGAATAAAGCAAAGATTGAGGTAGGACTGAAATTAAACTGCATTTATTTCAATGCAAGAGGCCTAACAGGTAAGGGAGATGAACTCAAGGCATTGTTGGGAACATGGGACTGAGATATCACAGCAATTGCAGAGACGTGGCTCAGGAATGGACAGGACTGGCAGCTCAATGTTCCAGGGTATAGATGCCATTGGAAGGGAAGAAAAGTGGGGGGGAAACAAGACAGGAGGGGAAGTGGCATTATTGATTAGAAATAACATTATGGTTATATTTAGGGAGGATACGTGCAGGGAAGTTGTTTGGGTGGAACTGAGAAATAAGAAAAGGATGATCATCTTATTGGGATTGTACTATGGATCCCCGCTAATCCCCTACAGAAGTCAGCGGGAAATTGAGAAACAAATTTGTAAGGAGATCTCAGTTATCTGTAAGAATAATAGGGTGGTTACGGTAGGGGTTTTTAATCTCCCAAAAGTAGACTGGCACTGCCATAGTGTTAAGGGCTTGGATGTAGAGAAGCTTGCTAACTGTGTACAAGAAAATTTTCTGGTTCAGTATGTGAATATACATTCTCCATTTTTGGATCATTGGAATCCCTTCTGGGGTAGAAGGACAGATTGCGCCTGAATTGGAAGGAGACAACTGGCAAGGAGATTTGCTAAAGCCATAACCTTGACCTCCTCTTGGGAAATATGGTCAGGCAGGTGACTGAGGTCTCCGTGGGGGCTCACTTTGGGACCAGTGTCCATAATACTATTCATTTTAAAACAGCGAATGAAAAGGAAAGACCGGATCCAAAAGTTAAAGTTCTAAATTGGAGGAATGCCAATTTTGATGGTATTAGACAAAAGCATTCAAAGGTTGACTTGGGGGTGGGGGAGGGGAGGGGAGGGGTGGTGTTCTCAGGTAAAGGGACAACTGGAAAACTTGGAAGCCTTCAAAAATGAAATTATGAGTGTCCAGAGACAGTATATTCTTGTTGGGGTAATGGGCAAGGTTGCTAGGTGCAAGGAATGGCTGGATGATGAGAGAAATTGAGGTTTTGGTCAAGAAGGAAGCATATGTCAGGTATAGACAGCAGAGATCCAGTGAACCCTGAGAAGAATACAAAGGCAGTAGAAGTATACATAAGAGGGAAATCAGGACTGCAAGACGAGGACATAAGATAGCTATGTGAAATAGAGTTGAAAGGAATTCTACAAATACCTGAAGGACAAAAGAGTAACGAGCGAGAGAAAAGGACCCCTTAAAGGTCACAAGGCCACCCATGTGTGGAACTGCAATGAATGGGGGAAGATACTAAACTAGTATTTTGCATCAGTGTTGCTGTGGAGAAGGATGTGTCAGATAAAGAACATGAGGAAATAAATAGCAACATTTTGAAGAAAGTCCATATTACAAAGGTGGTGGTGCTGGATGTCTTAAAATGCATAAAGTTGGATAATTCCCTAGGACCTGATCAAATATACCCTAAAACTCTATGGGAAGTTAGGGAGTTAATCGCTGGGCCCTTTGCTGAGATATTTGATTCATCATTAGTCACAGGTGAGGTGCCGGAAGACTAGAGGTTGGCTAACATGGTGTCACTATTTAAGAAAAAAGCTAAGCAAAGTCAAGGAAACTATAGACCAGTGAGCCCGACATCAGTGGTGGGCAAGTTCTTGGAGGGAATCCTGAGGGACAGTATTTATATATATTTGGAAAAGAAAGGACTGATTAGGGATAGTCAACATGGCTTTGTGCACAGGAAATCATGTCTCACGAATTTGATTGAGTTTTTTGAGGAAGTAACAAAGAGGATTGATGAGGGCAGAGCAATTGATATGATCTGTATAGACTTCGCTAATGTATTTGACAAGGTTCCTTATGGTGGACTGGTTAGTAAGGTTAGTTCACATGGAATACAAGGAGCACTAGCCATTTGGATATAGAACTGGCTTGAAGGTAGTGGAAGATTGCTTTTCAGATTAGAGGCCTGTAACCAGCGGTATGCCACAAGAATCGGTGCTGAGTCCACTGCTTTTTGTCATTTATGCAAATGATTTGGATGTGTACATAGTAGGTATAGTTAATAAGTTTGCAGATGACACCAATATTGGAGGTGTAGGGGACAGCGACGAAAGTTACCTCAGAGTACAATGGGATCTTGATCAGATGCAGTTTAATTTAGATAAATGTGAGGTGCTACATTTTGGAAAGGCAAATCAGGGCAGGTGTTGTACACTTAATGGTAAAGTCCTAGGGAGTGTTGCTAAACAAAGAGACCTTGGAGTGCGGGTTCATAGTTCCTTGAAAGTGGAGTCGCAGGTAGGCAGGATAGTGAAGCGGCACTGGTATGCTTTCCTTTATTGGTCAGAGCATTAAGTATACGAGTTGGGAGGTCATGTTGTGGCTGTACAGGACATTGGTTAGGCCACTTTTGGTGGATGATACTGCATGTTACAGCTGTACAAAGAGAGTACATCTTGGAATGCTTATCCAGCGGGGACATATGGATAGAAATTAGGAATAAGAAAGGTGAGAGCACTACGATGGGGTTATACCATAGACCTCCCAATAACCAGTGGGAACTAGAGGAATAGATATGTAGGCAGATCATGGCAATATATAAAAACAACAGAATGTTGTTGTGGGTGATTTTAACTTCACAAATATTGACTGGGATTTCTTACTGCCGCAGGGATCTATTCTGGGACCTCTGCTCTTTGTGATTTTTATGAACAACTTGGATGAGGAAGCAGAAGGGTGGGTTAGTAAGTTTGCCAATAACACGAAGTTTGAAGGAGTTGTGGACAGTGTGGTGGACTGTTGTAGGTTGCAACGGGACATTGACAGGATGCAGAGCTGGGCTGAGAAGTGGCAAATGAAGTTCAACTTGGAAAAGTGTGAAGTGATTCATTCTGGAAGGTCAAATTTGAATGCACATTACAGAGTTAAAGGCAGGATTCTTGGCAGTGTGCAGGAATGGAGGGATCTTAGGGTCCATGTCCATAGATCCCTCAAAGTTGCCACCCAAGTTGATAAGGTTGTTAAGAAGGTATATGGTAGGTTAGCTTTCATTAGCAGGGGGCACTGAGTTTAAGAGCCATGATGTTATGCTGCAGCTTTATAAAGCCCTAGTTAGACCGCACTTGGAATATTGTGTTCAGTTCTGGTCGCCTCATTATAGGAAAGATGTGAGGAGGATACAGAGAAGATTTACCAGGATGGTGTCTGTGCTGGAGGGCACATCTTATGAAGAAAGGTTAACTCAGCTAGGGCTTTTCTCATTGGAGCAAAGAAGGACGAGAGGTGACTTGATAGAGGTGTACAAGATGATGAGAGGCATAGATACAGTGGATAGTCAGAGACCTTTTCCCCAGGTTGGAAATGTCTATCATGAGGGGACATAATTTTATGATGATTGGAGGAAGTTTTAGGAGAGATGTCAGTGATGGGTTCTTTTTGTAGAGTGGTGGCTGCGTGGAATGCACCGTCAGTGGTAGTGGTGGAGTCAGATACATTAGGGACATTTAAGCTACTTGCGGATAGACACATTGTTGAAAGTAGAGCGAAGGCTATGTCGGTTACTTTGATCTTAGAGTAGGATAAAAGGTCAGCACAATATTGAAGGCCAAGGGGCCTGTGCTGTGCTGTACTGTTCTATGTTACCCTACAGCATGTTGGTGGAGGTGACATTGCAGAAAACATTAAGGTTGATAAGTCCCCAGGGGTTGATGGGATCTATCCCAAGTTACTGTGGGAGGCAAGGGAGGAAGATTGTTGGGGCTTGACAGAGATCTTTGTATCCTCTCAGCTATAAGCAAGATCCCAGAAGACTGGAGAATAGCCATTGTTGTTCCTTTGTTTAAGAAGGGCCACAGATATACTTCAGGAAATTATGGACTGGTTAGCCTTACATCAGTGGTAAGGAAATTATTGAAAAAGATTCTGAGGGACAGGATTTACTTGCATTAGTGATAGTCAGCATGGCTTTGTGAAGGGAGAAGTCTTGACTCAGATTTGATTGAGTTTTTGAGTAAGTGACAAAAATGACTGTTGAGAGTCGGGCAATAAATGTTGTCTACATTGACTTTTCTAAAGTATTTGACAAGGTCCCTCCTGATAGGTTGGTCCAGAAGATTAAGTCAAATGGGATCCATGTTGAATTGGTAAGTTAGATAGAAAACTGGCTTGGTCATAGAAGACAGAAGGTAGTTGTGGAGAGTGTTTTTTTGAGTGGAAGTCCATGAAAATTATACAGAAATGATACAGATATATAGAAATGATTTGGATGAAAATGCAGATGTCTAATTTGTAAGTTTGCAAATAAAACAATAATTAGTGAGGAAGGTTGGCAAAGGTTACAGCAGGATATACAACAGTTGGAAAGGTGGGCAAAGAAATGGCAAATGGAGTTTAATCCAGACATGAGTGAGCTGCTGCATTTTGGGAGGTCAAATGGTGAGGACACTTAGCAGCATTGATATACAGAGGGATCTTGGGATGTAAATCTGTACTTTCTTAAAAGTAACAACACAAGTGGATAAGGTGTTAAAAAACAATGTATGCATGCTTGCCTTCATCGGTCTTGGCATTGAGCAGAAAAGTTAGCAAATCTGTTGCAGCTGTATAAAACTTACGTTCGGTCACATTTGGAGCACTGTGTGCTTTCACTGTCACTAGACAGGACTTCTCTCTCCCACTGGCCTGGCAACTCACTCTTCATTTGCAACTTTATCTTACTCTCACCCCTATCCCTTACTCGTTCCACATTAACAGCAAATGCAAGAGGAGCTACTAAGAGATTCTGCCCATTTTACCTGCAAGGTGAGGCAAAGACTGATTAGGGATAGTCAGCATGGCTTTGAGTGTGGGAAATCATGTTTTATAAACTTGATTGAGGTTTTTGAAGTAGTGAAAAAGAGGATTGATGAGGGCAGAGCAGTGAACATGATCTTTATGGACTTCAGTAAGGCATTCGACAAGGTTCCCCATGGGAGACTGGTTAGTAAGGTTAGATCTCATGGAATACACGGAGAACTAGCCATTTGGGATACAGAACTGGCTCAAAGGTAGAAGATAGAGGGTGGTGGTGGAGGGTTGCTTTTCAGACTGGAGGCCTACGACCAGTGGAGCGCCACAACAACTGGTGCTGGTAAATGATTTGGATATGAACATAGAAGGTATAGTTAGTAAGTTTGCAGATGACACCAGGTGTAGGGGACAGTAAAGAAGGTTACCTCAGAATACAGTGAGATCTTGATCAGATGGGCCAATGGGTTGAGGAGTAGCAGACGAGTTTAATTTAGATAAATGCGAGGTGCTGCATTTTGGAAAAGTAAATCAGACCAGGACTTTTACACTTAATGGCAAAGTCTGAGGGAGTGTTGCTGAACAAAGACCTTGGAGTGTAGGTTCATAGTTCCTTGAAAGTAGAGGGTGCAGGTAGATAGGATAGTGAAGGTGGCATTTGGTATGCTTTCCTTTATTAGTCAGAACATTGTGTATAGGAGTTGGGAGGTCATGTTGCAGCTTTACAGGACATTGGTTAGGCCACTGTTGGAATATTGTGTGCAATTCGGTCTCCTTCCTTTTGGAAGCATGTTGTGAAACCTGAAAGGGTTCAGACAAGATTTACAAGGATGTTGCCAGGGTTGGAAGGTTTGAGCTATAAGGAGAGGCTGAATAGGCCGGGCTGTTTTCCCTGGACCGTCTACAATGCTAACCCCTTATAGAAGGTTTATAAAATCATTAGGGACATGGATAGGATAAATAGACAAAGTCTTTTCCTTGGGGTGGGGGATGTCCACAACGAGTGGGCATAGGTTTAGGGTGAGAGGGGAAAGATATAAAAGGGACCTAAGGGGCAATGTTTTCACGCAGAGGGTGGTGTGTGTATGGAATGAGCTGCAAGAGAAAGTGTGGAGGCTGGTACAATGACAGGGTATATGAATAGGAAGGGTTTTGAGGGATATGGGCCAAAAGCTGGCAAATGGGACTAAATTAGATTGGGATATCTGGTCAGCATGGACGAGTTGGATCAAAGGGTCTGTTTCCATGCTGTACTTCTCTATGACACCAGGGAAATCCACACAGATACAGGGAGATTTAATTTTTTTCATTAATTACTCAAAATTATCTGTTTACATTTTACTGCAATTTTAAAAAATAAAAATATAATTAAAGTTATATTTAATGAGCTTTTTCAAAAAAAATATAAAAGAAAAAGCTAGAGACCTAAATACAAGCTGAAGACCTTACTTTTACTTTAAAGGCTAGAAATATTAACCAATCTTACTCATTATTAAATGCTTTCCCTGCACTTGCACCATTGTTATGGTTTGTGCTGTCACTCTGCCACTGATCTCTCTGCTTTTAGGCCTCAATCCATGGCTTTTATTCTCTCCTGCTCAGCTGTTGCTGTGGAGAGTTGAGTGTGTAGTGCTGGAAGAGCACAGCAGGTCAGGCAGCATCAGAGGAGCAGGAAAATCGACATTTCGGGAAATGATGAAAGGCTTTTGCCTGAAATGTTGATTTTCCTGCTCCTTGGATGCTGCCTGACCTGCTGTGCTCTTCCAGCACCACACTCTCAACTCTAACCTCCAGCATCTGCAGTCCTCACTTTCGCCCTCTTGCTCTGGAGAGTTTATTTCTTGCAGTAAACATTAATAAGTACTTCTGTTCCCCCTCTGCACTGAATTCACACTTTGAACCAGATTGCCTGCTTCACACACTTGACCTTTGTCTCTCATGAAGTTTCCACTCGCATTGTCCACATGGTGCAAAAATCCCTGTTTTGTACACATCTGCTCAAAGTCATTGCTTCGCTAAGGTAATCAGCACCTCATTTAGACAAAGAATTTCAGGCAGTTGGATGCTAACCTCTGCTATTATGCAACAGTCATACCTCTTATTTATGGTATTTTAAGTTACATAAACGCTATTGTCTCAATTTCACTTTAAAATGAATTTGGATTCCCACTTTAAATCAAATTCCTAGTTTCACTCCACTGAAGTCCCACTAAACAAGAGAGTAGAAAATAGGAATCTACAGACTGGTTAGCTTTCCATCTGCTGTGGGGAGGTATTAGAATAAGCCTGCAAAGTCCTGTGTATTTAGAAAAACAACGTATTCAGAAAGAGTCAGTGTGATCTTGTGAAAGGAAAATTATGTTTCACCAATTTATTAGAGTTCTTTGAAGTGGTCACATTCTCTGGAGAGAGGGGAGCCAATGGACATATTATACTTGAATTTGCAGAAGGCATTAGATGAGATGATGCAAGGCGGGGGGGGAGGTTGGAGGTGGCTGGATAGTGACATCCTGCAGATAACACAGAAATGCAAATAGTGTTGCAAGACAAATCCTCTGTCTACTTCAAAGTATTGCACAATTCGTCAGGACCTATCAACTAAACAAAATCTTATCAGGAGCCAACCTCTCAAGCACGTGGATCCGACAGTAGTGAATCCACTGTAAACAAGGAGACAAGTGGAATGCTGCAGGAATCTGTGTGGCCATAACTACTACTAATTTATATCAGTGACTTGGATGGGAGCTAAGACATGGTCACTAAGTTTGCAGATGACATTAAGAAACGTTGGAAAGAATGGTATGGAGAAGACAAATTGCTGATGGATGTAGATAGGTTGAATGAGTGGGAACAATTCTGGCAGATGAAGCATAATGTGGGAAGATAATGAAGTTATTCACTGGCAGGAAGAATGAAAAAGCAGAGTATTACTCAATTGGGGAATGACTGTGGAATTCCAAGGCATAAAGCAATCTAGTTTTGTTTAATACAAGAGTCACAAGACACTACTGTGATGCTGTCTTTAATACAAGAGGAACTTAACCTAAAATTAAGGTTGTGCTTCAGTTAGATAGGGCATTAATGAGGTCACATCTCAAAAACTGTGTACCTGTGGTCTTATTTAAGGATGTGAATACACTGAAGGCAATAAAAGGACATTTGCTCGGTGGAATGAGTGGGTTATCTTATAAGGATAGGTTGGACAGATTGGTCTTGTCCAGCATCTGCAGTCCTCACTTTCTCCTGGCATTGTTTACACCAGAGTTTAGAAGAGTGATCAATGATTTGAATAAAGAGTATAAGATCCTGAATGGTCTTGAAGAGGTAGATATAGAAAGGATATTTCCTCTTGTGAGTTTGTTGTGAACTGTGGGGCACTGGGAAATTGTCAATCATTTTAGGACAGAGATTTTTCTCTTAAGGGTTGTGCAATGTTTGAACTCTCTGCCTCAGAAGACAGTCACTGAATATTTTTGAAGCAGAGATAAATTGCCTAAGAAGGATCTAAGGTTTTCAGGGTGAATGGGAATGTGGAATTCAGAACATTAACAAATCAGCAATGATCCTATTGAATGGCAGAGGAGGTTAGAAAGTCTGAGTGGCTTACTCCTGCATCTAATTCATATGCTTAGAATCACACGTTGGTTCTCTTGCAGATAGGCAAGCTACTGAGACCATCAGCATCAGACAAAGAAGAGAAACCTATGATTGGCCAGCAGTGAGCAGTTTGGATATTGAAGGTGTCACCAGTGGAGCCTTTTGACGTGGCTAAGATCTGATAATGAATGGTCAAGGTTCAGGACAGAGAGCTGGAATGGCTTGACATTTGGGATTCACCTTTGGCCTTGGTGGCCCTTTTGACTGGTGATCTTTTGTTGGGGCTGCAAGATCCTTTTGCTGCATCTGGGAGTACTGTCTGCTGGGTCCAGGTTGGGGAGTATCAGCTGGAGGACAGGAAGGGGTAGCTGTAAGAGAGAAGTCGTGAGGAAAAGCAGCTGTTAGACACGAGGGGGAAAGGAGGCCAGGTGGGTTGCATGGACAAGGGTAATGAGGGTGCAAATGAGGTGGAGGGGACAAGGGACGCTGCCCACATGGACTGCAGTGGTTCAAGGCAGCTCACACCCACCTTCTCAAGGGCAACTAAGGATGGACAATGAATGCTGGACTAGCCAGTGATGCCCATATCCCATGAGTGAATAAATAAAAAGAGTAAATGTGGAATCTCTAGTTTGGGGCTGTGTATATTCAGGAACTACTTGGAAAAATGTAATAGATCCTACTGTAATTAATACTGTCAACTGTTAAATCAAATTTGGGATTAAGATCTGAAATGTAGTAAACAATATTGTTCATGCCTGGTTAAAATGATCTAGCTTTGTATATGTGCAATGGAAACACATCATTTGTGGCCTCATTGGTTTGCAGAAGATGTCTTTAGAAGTGTGTCAGCTATTTTGAAAAAAAATCTTTGTTAACTTATGTCTGTTGTCTTGTGCAATTTATATACTATAGTGGCAAGCAAATGACACTTCCCTTGACTCCAAATGTCAATTATCAAATAAAATAACTTATTGAGAACAAAAAAGTAGACACTGAAAATCAAAATTGCAGGCTCCAAAAATCAAATAGTAGCCCTTGGTTAGCACTACTGCCTCACAACACTCGAGACCCAGGTTTGACTCCAGCCTTGGGGGACTCGTTTGTATGGAGTCCTTAATGAATTAAATCAAATACGATAGGGCAGGTGATGTATTGTTGCTGCTGTAGCAAGTGGAAGATATTAGACACCAATGTCTAGAGCAAACACATCTATAGTGAGTGCTTACAGGTAGACAGCAAGACTTGCTTTAAATATATAAAAGGAAGAGAGAAGCCAAACAGAACATAGTCCCTTAATGAATGAGGCTGAGGAAATAATCATTGTGCCGGAAAATGGCAGAGGATTGGAATAAATACTTTGCATCAGTTTTTACATAGAAGATATTAATAACATTCTAAAAATATTAAATACTCAAGCAGCGGAGGAATAGGCATGAATACAATGACTATCATTGGAGAAAAAGTACAAGGATTAAAAGCTTATTTTCCTGGCATCCTAAAATATTAAAAAGAAGTAGCTACAGAGAAAACAGATGTTCAGGTCGTAATCTTGCAAGAACACTTTAGATTCTGGAAAAGTACGAAAGAATTTGAAAACCGCCAATGTAACTTTATTCAAAAAGGGAGACCAAAAAAAAAGCTTATAGGCTAATTAACTTCACATCTGTTATTGGGAAAATGTCAAGAGTGGTTTTATGGTCTTCCTTCTTGAATAGATCCATGATATTTGCTAATTTACAATCTGATGGAACCTTTGCAGAATCTGGTGAACTTTGGAAAATTAACACCAACATATATATTACTACATTAGCCATCTCATTTAAGACCATAAATAAGGCCCAAGTGGACCCAGAGACTTAGCAACGCACAACTTAGTTTGCTCAGTACCACTTCCCTACTGACTGTAATTTCACTAAGTTGCTTACTCCCTTCCACCTCCTGATTTACAGCCGTTAGTTGAACATTTTTAGATCCTCTACAGTGAAGACAAAGACAAAATATTTGTTCATTTCATCTGCTATTTCCTCATTATCTATTAACTCCTAATTCTCACATTCCAGAGGATCAAGAATCACGTCATTTATACTTTTCCTTTTAAATGCCCACAAACCTTTTATATTTCTAACTAGCTTCCTCCCATATTCTAGTTTCTTCCTCCTGAATAACTTTTATTCATATTCTGACCTAGCATTCATCTTGTGTGCAGTTTTATGCTTTTCATTAGGTTCAAAGTTTTCTCTAACTTCTTACTTAATCATGGATGAAGCATCTTCCCTCTAGACTTGTTCTCTGGTAAGAATGTGCTTATTCTGACATATCCTTTTAAATGTCTGCCACTGTGTCTCCACTGATTTATCCCCTAACCCACTATTTCTTCTTTCTTGTCCCACTTTGCAGACACTCCTTGCAAACATCATTTACACAGATACTAGTTCGAGCAGTGGTTAAAATGCAGTCACAGATGAACTGGAGCTGAAGGGTTGTGTACAAATGGAGCTTTAGTCGGTAGAAGTAGCTGATTGATAACTAATCACTAGCCCACAGAATGATGACAACAGTCTTCTACTTGCCAACAACTGTGACTAATTCTCTGTGACTGGACAGTTAAGGGTTATACAAAGAAGCTTTCCGATCTCCACCAGTTCAGGAGTTCTCCCCATTCTCTGCAGCAAAATTCACTTTAAGCCTGAAGTAAACCAGTTTATCTTCAGCAGTTACTGTAAGCTGTGACGTTTGATTGATAAATCAGAGTACTCCTTCCCGGGCCTCTTGCAAACCAATGGATGCAAACAGAGAAAGACAACCAAAAAACAGCATCGTGATCAGTAGAAGAAACATAAGAAACTTCTCAGTAACTGTGAACAGGAATCACTGAACTGCTTTCCAACTTGCTCCCCACTATCATGATTGGAACCAATTGACTAAGAGGTCATTGATTGGGGTTGCTAACTTGGTCAATCAGGAGGCGCTAGCTGACCAATATTAACAGGGGATTTAATCCCTGCCCTCCCCTTTACTTTTTGATCACGCAGCATTGCCCTTTGTCGAGAAGGGTATTGCTGGTCAGTGGCCACTCGGTGTTTCCTTTCTTCCTGGTGGTGGAATATAAACAAAGATTTACACGCTTTTTCTTCACTATGTCCGACACCTGCATACATGACATGGGTGCTGTGGATAAATAAGCACTACCACTGTTAGGCGGTAGTATTGGGTTAAAAAACTGAAAAACAAAACAAAAAAGGGAGAGTCAGGAATTAAAAAAAATTAACAGGGGATTTAGAAACTCCTCAGTTCAAGGGACTGACTCTCAGCTGTGCACACATAAATAAATGGTGACTCGGTGACAGGTACTGGGTTCTGTGCAGTTATTTCGCACCCCACCATCCACATTTTATTTTCCTTTTTGTCTGCGTGTCTGCATAAGGGAGAGATTGTAAAAGTGTAAAAGTTTTAATTAGTGGATTTATATGCCAATTGTTTACCTGTAGCAAGTGTCTAATCCCATATAATAATTAATATTTTTGTTTATGTACAGAAACATGGTTTTCTGTCAAGACAAGCAAATCACAGAACCTTTACATGTGAAAATCTAACTTTTCTGCTGACTCCAGGAATAGCCAGGGACACAGGACTTGAAATAGGGGTGGTACGGTGGCTCAGCAGTTAGCGCTGCTGCCTCG
This sequence comes from Chiloscyllium plagiosum, assembly GCF_037043375.1. Classification (NCBI taxonomy): domain Eukaryota; kingdom Metazoa; phylum Chordata; class Chondrichthyes; order Orectolobiformes; family Hemiscylliidae; genus Chiloscyllium; species Chiloscyllium plagiosum. Next base: position 61,188,455 of record NW_028270162.1, read on the forward strand.
CAGCAACAGGGTCCCAAGTTCGATTCCAGCCTTGGGAGAATGTCTGTGTGGAGTTTGCACATTCTCCCTGTGTCTGCATGGGTTTCCTGCCACAGTCCAAAGATGTGCAGGTCATGTGAATTGGCCATGCTAAATTGCCCATAGTGTTCAGTGCATTAGTCAGAGGGGGGTGGGTTACTCTTCGGAGGGTCGGTGTGGATTTGTTGGGCCGAAGAGCCTGTTTCCACACTGTAGGTAATCGAATTGAATAATTAACTCTATTTTCTCTCTACAGATGCTAGACCTGCTGAGTAACAGGAATAGCAGGGCTTAATTCTAATAGACTAACCCAGTTTTAATCGTTGGTTAATTTCAAGGTTCTCTTTCTTTGTCTCATTTTGTCATTCTCGGACCTTCATACCACATATTACTATCATCCCATCTTCTCTTATCTCTACTCTTTGATATACCACATCATTCCACATTTAACCCCTTTCCCCCACCTTTTAGTTTAAAACCTTCTCTCTCTTATGCAGTTCATCAGAATACTAATTCCAGCATGGTTCATCGGCACAACATCGTGGGCTGAAGGGCCTGTTCTGTGCTGTACTGTTCTATGTTCTATGTGTAGACTGTCCCACTTTACTCAGGATCTACTTCTCTTTTAATCTACGTATCCATTTAATTATACGTATCCTTTGCCAATTTGCATGTGACTCAGACAATACTCCATAGATAACAATTTTTGAGATTATGCTTTCTACTTTAGTGTCTCATACTCTGTGTGCAGCAGCAGCTCCTCATCAGTTCCTTCCATTCTATTCTCTCTGATCAGTTGTCAACATGAGTGAGGTTTTCCAGATGAATTTGGTGACTACTGGGGACAGTTATACTGTTCATATGTTGAGCACTGGAAACCAAGCTGTCAGGAGGACACAAAGTCTCCAAAGAGATGCAGACAGGCTAGGTGTACATATGGCATTTAGTATGGTCAATAACAGAAAAGCAGAATACGATGTTAAAATCTTTCTATTTTTTACAAGTCTGTATTCAAAGACATTTGCATATAGACCAAACAGATTTAGATGTAGAAGTAGGCCATTTCGCCCATCTGCCATTCAATTATATTATGGCTTATCTGAAAATCTCAACTCTGCTTTGCAACATTTTCCCCTAACCCTTGATACCTTCTAATTGTTCTAAACAATTTCACACCATTCACCAGCTACGCAAATGCTGAGTCAAAAGAAGTTAACTGTATGCACTATGACAACCAGCATGCAAAGTGAAGAAAGAAATTATGTATTTGAAAAGTAAATGCCAGTGTCTTCCATAGCTGCATAATACAATGAGCATCCTTCCATGCATCCTTAAGTACTAGAAATATCCCTAACCAAATGAAAGCAAGCCCTTACTCTGAGATAGCAATCTCTGCTCCTAGATTCTCCTACAAGGTAAACATGATCTACCCTATCAATCCATCTAAGAATCTGATCAATAAATCCCTTCTAAACGTCAATTGGTATACACCCAAACTAGCAAGCCTCTCAGTCAAAAAAATCCTCGCTATCCAGGATATTCCAACTGAATCTTCTCTGGACTGCCTCCAATGCCAATATATTATTGCTGCTCAGATAAGACAACCAAAACTGTTCACAGAATTCTAGGGGTGATCTATCTAATGTCTTGAATAGTTTTTCTAAAACTTCCCTATTTCTATACTCTTTGGAAGTAAAATTCAACATTCAATTTGCCTTCTCTATTACCTGCTAAACCTGCACACTACAGACAAAAATAACTGCAAATGCTGGAATCCAGACTAGACAAGCAGAAGGCTGGAAGAACACAGCATGTCAGGCAGCATCAGAAGGTGGAGAAGTCCTTCTTCAGGTTTAAGGTAAAATCCTTCTTCAGGAATGGAGGTAGGTGTAGAGGAAGCTGCAGGTAAAAGGTGGGGGGGGGGGGGAGCTTAGGGTGGGGAAAGGAGCGGAATAGTGAGGTTCCCACTCCCACTCTGTCACATTCACCCTCAGTCACAGTGATACAGACCACAAATTAGATGAACAACACCTTAACTTCCACCTGGGCAGCCTACAGCACAGAGGACTCAACATTGAGTTCTCCAATTTCAAATAACCTTCCCACCCATTCACAGACTCCCTTTGTAGCCCTGCCTCCTCCCTTCCATTGCACCTCCCCACCCTTCCTTCCAGCTACCAACCGAATTCATTCCTACCACTGACCAACCAGGTCGTACCCACCACCTGTGTTCACCTATCACTACCTCACTATTCTGCCCCTCTCCTCACCTAAGCCTTCCCCCCACTTTATTTGCAGCTTCTTCTACCCCCACCACCATTCCTGAAGGGTTATACTCGAAATATTGATTCTCCATCTCCTGATGCTGTATGGCTTGCTAGTTGTTTGTGATTTATGCAGAAGGACCATCAAATCCTGTGCTGCAGCTTTTGCAGTTTTTCTCCATTTAAATGGCATTCACCTCCCCTATTCCTAGACATAGAACATAACAGTGCAGTACAGGCCCTTTGGCCCTCGATGTTGCACTGACCTGTGGAACCAATCTGAAGGCTATCTATCCTACACTATTCCATTATCATCCATATGCCCATCCAATGACCATTTAAATGCCCTTAAAATTGGCAAGTCTACTACCAATACAGGCAGTGCATTCCATGCCCCTATTACTCTGAGTAAAGAAACTACCTCTGACTTCTGTCCTACATTTATCACCCCTCAATTTAAAGTTATGTCGCCTTGTGCTAGCCATCACCATCCGAGGAAAAAGGCTCTCAATGTCCACTCCATCTAATCCTCTGATCATCTTATGTGCTTCAATTAAGTTACATCTCAACCTTCTTCTCTCTAATGAAAACAACCTCAAGTCCCTCAGTTTCCTCAAAAGACCTTCCCTACATACCAGGCAACATCCTGGTAAATCTCCTCTGAACCCTTTCCAAAGCTTCTACATCCTTCCTGGAATGCACTGACCAGACCTGTACACAATACTCCAAGTGCAGCTGCACCAGAGCTTTATACAGCTGGAGTATGATCGCATGCCTCCAAAACTCAATCCCCCTACCAATAAAAGTTAACAACCCTATCAACCTGGGTGGCAACTTTCAGGGATCTACGTACATGGACACCGAGATCTCTGTTCATCTACACTACCAAGAATCTTACCATTAGCCCAGTACTCTGTATTACTGTTTCTCCTTGCAAAGTGAATCACCTCACACTTTTCTGCATTTAACTCCATTTGCCACTTCTCAGCCCAGTTCTGCAGCCTATCTATGTCCTTCTATAACCTGCAACATCCTTCAGCACTATCCACAACTCCACCGAACTTAGTGTCTTCTGCAAATTTTCTAAGCCAACCTCTACACCCTCATCCACGTCATTAATAAAGTAATAAACAGCAGTGGCCCCAGAACAGATCCTAGTAATTTAACTCCAGGATGAACATTTCCCATCAACCAGCACCCTGTGTTTTCTTTCAGCTAGCCAATTTCTGATCCAAACCGCTAAATCACCCTCAATCTCATGCCTCCGTATTTTGTGCAATAGCCTTCCGTGGGGAACCTTATCAAACTCCTTACTGAAATCAATATACACCACATCAACTGCTTTACCCTCATCCACCTGTTTGGTCACTGTCTCAAAGAACTCAATGAGGTTTGAGAGGCACAACCTATCCTTCACAAAACCGTGTTGACTATCTCTAATCAACCAATTTCTTTCTAGGTCATTATGAATCCTGTTATAGCCTTTTCCAACACTTTACCCACAACCGAAGTAAGGCTCACTAGTCTCTAATTACCAGAGTGCCTCTACTCCCCTTCTTGAACAAGGGAACAATTGCTATCCTCCAGTCTTCTGGCACTATTCCTGTAGACAATGACAACGTAAAGATCAAAACCAAAGACTCTGCAATCGCGTCCCTAGCTTCCCAGAGAATCCTAGGATAAATCCCATCTGGTCCAGGGGACTTATCTATTTTCACACTTTCCAGAATTGCTAACAGCTCCTCACCTTGTCAACCTCAATCCTGTCTAGTCCAGTAGCCTATATCTCAGTATTCTCCTCAACAACATTGTCTTTTTCCAGTGTGAATACAGACAGAAATTATTCATTTAGTGCTTCCCCTATCTCCTCAAACTCCACGCATAACTTCCTACTACAGTCCTTGATTGGCCCTAATCTTTCTCTAGTCATTCTTTTATTTCTAATATACCTACAGAAAGCTTTAGGGTTTTCCTTGAGAAGTCATTGGCAGATAAGATCATGTCCCCTCCTGGCTCTTCTTAGCTCTCTCTTTAGGTCTTTCCTGGATAACCTTTAACTCTCAAGCACCCTAGCTAAGCCTTCAAGTCTCATCCTAATATAAGCCTTCTTCTTCCTCTTGACAAGCCATTCAACTTCTTTAGTAAACCAAAGCATCCTCACTCGACCATCTTCTCCCTGCCTTACAGGTACATACTTATCAAAGATACGCAGTAGCTGTTCCTTTCCCCCAGCAATAACTCTTGCCCTGCAGTATACACCTATCTCTTTCCATCATTAAAGTACACATAATCTAATTGTGGTCACTATCACCAAAGTGCTCATCTACCTCCATTACCCAATATCAAATCCAAGTGGCCTCGCCCCTTGTTGGCCTGTCTACATACTATGTCAGGAAACCCTCCTGCACACACTGGACAAAAACTGACCCATCTTAATGACGCGATCTATCGCATTTCCAGTCAATATTTGTAAAGTAAAAGACCCCAAAACAACTACCCTGTTACTCGGGTTCCTATCCAGAATCATCTTTGCTATCCTTTCCTCTACATCTCTGGAACTATTCGGAGGCCTATAGAAAACTCCCAACAAGGTGACCTTTCCTTTACTGTTTCTAATCTCAGCCCATATTACCTCAGTAGACGAGTCCTCAAGCGTTCTTTCTGTCACCATAACACTGTCCTTGACTAACAATGTCACCCCCCCACACTTTTACCACCTACTCTGTTCTTACTGAAACGTCTAAATCCTAGAATCTGCAACAACCATTCCCATCCCTGCTCTATTCTTGTCTCTGAAACTGCCACAACACTGAAGGCCCAGGTAACAACCCATGCTGCAAGTTTACCACCTTATTCCGGATGCTCCTGGTGTTGAAATAGGCACACTTCAAACCAACTTCCTGTTTGCTGGTGAACTCTTGCGACCTTGAAACCTCATTTCTGACCTCACTGCTCTCAATCTCCTGGACACTTGAACTACAATTTAGGTTCCCAATCCCTCCCAAAGAGCATTAACAAATTCCCCCCCCCCCCCCAGGACACTGGTACCTCTTTGGTTCAGGTGTAGACCATCTTACAAGTTCTTACAAGTCCCATCTACCCCAGAATGAGCCCCCATTATCCAGGTATCTGAAATCCTCCCTCCTGCACCATCCCTGTAGCCACACATTCAACTCCTCTCTCTCTCTCTATTTCTTGTCTTGCTAGCATGTGGCATGGGCAACAAGCCAAAGGCAACAATTCTGTTTGGTCTTCAACTCGAGCTCCCTAAATGTTTGCCTTAAATCCCCATCCCTTTGCCTACCTATGTCATTAGTGCCAATGTGGACCATGACTTGGGGCTGCTCCCCCTCCACCTCAAGAATCCCGAAAACACATATCACAGACATCACAAACCCTGGCACCTGGGAGGCAACAGACCAACCGTGAGTCTCTTGCGTTCTCACAGAACCTCCTATCTGTCCTCCTAACTATGGAGTCCCCAATGACTAACGCTCTACTCATTTCCCCCTTCCCTTCTGAGCAACAGAGACAAACTTTATGCCAGAAACCTGTACCCCATTCTTCCTAACAAAGTGCATAATTTCACATTTTTCTACATTATATTCCATCTGCCAAGTTTTTGCCAATTCCACAGCTCTCTGTAGACCCTCTGTGCCATCGTCACCATTTGCTTACTCACCTATTATCATCCAGAAACTTGGCTCATCCAAGTTTGGTACATTCACTTCCCTCATCCAAATTATTAATATATATTCAAATAATTGTGACCCTATAACTGACCTTATGACATTCTAGAAGGTGCAGCCATCCTGAAACTGCCTCCATTACCCCAGGTCTTCTATTAGTTATCCAATCTTAGAGTCAGAGATGTACAGCATAGAAACAGACCCTTCGGTCCAACCCGTCCATGCTGACTAGATATCCCAACCCAATCTAGTCCCACCTGCCAGCACCCACCCCATATCCCTCCAAACCCTTCCTATTCATATACCCATCTAAATGTCTCTTCGATGTTGCAATTGTACCAGCCTTCACCACATCCTCTGGCAGCTCATTCCATACATGTACCACCCTCTGCATGAAAAAGTTGCCCCTTAGGTATCTTTTATATCTTTCCCCTCTCACCCTAAACCTATGCCCTCTAGTTCTGGACTCCCCGACACCAGGGAAATACTTTGTCTATTTATCCTATCCAAGCCCCTCATAATTTTGTAAACCTCTATAAGGTCACCCCTCAGCCTCCGACACTCCAGGGAAAACAGCCCCAGCCTGTTCAGCCTCTCCCTATAGTTCAGTTCCTCCAACCCTGGCAACATCCTTGTAAATCTTTTCTGAGCCCTTTCAAGTTTCACAACATCTTTCCAATAGGAAGGAGACCAGAATTGCACACAATATTCCAACAGCAGCCTATCCAATGTCCTGTACAGCCGCAACATGACCTCCCAACTCCTGTACTCAATACTCTGACCCAATAAAGGAAAGCATACCAAACGTCTTCTTTATTATCCTATCTACTTGCGACTCCACTTTCAAGGAGCTATGAACCTGCACTCCTAGGTCTCTTTGTTCAGCAACACTCCCTGGGACCTTACCATTAAGTGTATAAGTCCTGCTAAGATTTGCTTTCCCAAAATGCAGCACCTCGCATTTATCTGAATTAAACTCCATCTGCCACTTCTCAGCCCATTGGCCTATCTGGTCCAGATCCTATTGTAATCTGAGGTAATCCTCTTCGCTGTCCACTACACCTCCAATTTTGGTGTCATCTACAAACTTACTAACTGTACCTCTTATGCTCGCAACCAAATCATTTATGTAAATGACAAAAAATAGAGGGTCCAGCACTGATCCTTGTGGCACTCCACTGGTCACAGGCCTCCAGTCTGAAAAACAACCCTCCACCACCATCCTCTGTCTTCTACCTTTGAGCCAGTTCTGTATCCAAATGGCTAGTTCTCCCTTTATTCCATGAGATCTAACCTTGCTAATCAGTCTCCCATGGGGAACCTTGTCGAACGCCTTACTGAAGTCCATATAGATCACAACCACTACTCTGCCCTCATCAATCTTCTTTGTTACTTCTTCAAAAAACTCAATCAAGTTTGAGAGACATGATTTCCCACGCACAAAGCCATGTTGACTATCCCAAATCAGTCCTTGCTTTTCCATGTACATCCTGTCCCTCAGGATTCCCTCCAACAACTTGCCTACCACCGAGGTCAGGCTCACCGGTCTATATTCCCTGGCTTGTCTTTACCACCCTTCTTAAACAGTGGCACCACGTTTGCCAACCTCCAGTCTTCCGGCAACCCACCTGTGACTATCGATGATACAAATATCTCAGCAAGAGGCCCAGCAATCACTTCTCTAGCTTCCCACAGAGTTCTCGGATACACCTGATCAGGTCCTGGGGATTTATCCACTTTTAACCGTTCAAGACATTCTTGTATCCATCCTAACATACAACTCCAACACATCTTATCAAATGCCTTTAAGAAATCCAAATAAATTTCATTTACTGGGTCCCTGCTACTTGTTACCTTTTTGAAGAATACTAATAAATTTGTAATGCAAGATTTCCCCTTAATGAAGCCATTTTTTTCCCTGCTTGAATATATTATGTACTTCTAAATGCTCTGCTATTACGTCATTGTAACTGATGAACATTTCCCCAATGATAGATGTTAAGCTAGCTAGTAGTTCAGCCTGACGACCAGCATGCTGTTGGTAATATTCCCCAATGTGAACAAGCCATCCAGCCAACTCAGCTAACCAATCCTTTTTGGTGAAGAATGTTCTGTTTGCAGTTTTTCAGTCCTCTGGGACTTTCCCAGAAACAAAGGATTCTAGGAAGATCACTACCAGTGCACCCACTGTCTCTGTAGCTATTTCCTTTAATACCCTAGGATGCAATCTATCAAGTCCAGGGGACTCAACAATCATTAGCCAGTGTGCCCATTGAGCCTGTTCCACCATTTAGAATATAGCACAGCACAAGAACAGGGCGTTCAGACCACAATGTCTGTGCCAATCATAAAAGCCATTTTAAACTAATCCGACCTGGCCACAGATGGTCCATACTCCTCTATTCGCCCCTAAATTTCTAAATGCTTCTTGAATGTTGCTATTATATCATCTCCCCCAGCAATACGTTTCAGACTCCTACTAACATCTGTAAAATAAAACTTTCCTCCTCTCACCATAAACCTATATCCCCATTATTTAGCATTTCCACCATGGGAAAGAGACTCTGAATATCCACCCTCATAATTTTATGTACTTCTATCAGGTTACCTCTCAGTCTCCAACCTACTGGTCAAACAATCCAATTTTGTCCAGCCTCTCCTGATAGGTAATACACTCCAATTCGGGCAATGTTCTAGTTTTGCATCCTTCTTTTGCACCGTTTCCAAAGTCTCCACTCTAATTCAGGCCACATCCTGGTTTTACATCCATTCTGCACCCTCTTATCCAACCTCTTTTGTACCCTCTCCAAAGCCTCCACATCCTTCCTATAGTGTGGCATCCAGAGCTGCAAACAATACCCAAAAAGTGATCTAACTAAAGTTTTATACAGCTGCAATGTGACTTGCCAACTTTTGCACTCAGTGCCCAAACTGATTAAGGCAAGCATGCCTTACACCTTCTTTACCACCATATCCACTCTTCTTGCTACTTTCAAGGAGGTACAGACTTGCATCTCAAGATTTGTCTGTACATCAATGCTCCTAAGGGTCCTGCCACAAAGTATACGCTTTCCTTCCGCATTTTATCTCCCAAAATGCATCACCTCACTCTTGCCTGGATTAAACTCCAACAACCATTCCTCCACTAAACTAGCTAAATTCTGCTGTATTTTTCAACAACCTTCCTCATTATCCAAAACACCACCAATTTTTGTGTTACCTGCAAACTTACTAATTAGATCACCGACATTTTCATCTAAGTCATTCATATAAATTACAAACAACAGCTGTCTCAGCACTGATCCTCATGGAACACTACTCATCAGTCCTGGAGGTCACAGTGAGAGTAGATTCACTATTTTCTGAAAACAAAAATTGGTCATCGAAAACATTTATGAGATAAAATCTACCCTGCACAAAGCAGTGCTGACTATCTAATCAGTCCATTCCTTGCTACGTGCCAGTAAATCCTGTCCCTAAGAATCTTCTCCAGTAATTTCTCTACCTCTTATGCAAGGCTCACAGGCCTATAATTTCCTGGATTATCCCTGTTGACCTTCATAAACAAAGGAACAAAATTGGCTATTCGCCAGTCTTCTGGTACCTTGCCTGTGGCTTAAAAGACAACAAAGGTCAAGGCCCCGGTAATCTCCTATCTTGCCTCCCTCAGTATCCTGAGATAAATCCCATTAGGCCCTGGGGTCTTATCTACTTTAACATTTTTCAAGACACCCAACACCTCTTCCTTCTTAAAACTTACATGCTCCAGAACATCAACATACCTCTCCCTAATCTTACCATAAACCATCCTTTTCCTTAGTGGATACTGACATTCAGAACTCTAAGGAAATTCACCCGATCCCTCTGGTTCCATGCCTATATTCCTTCCTTCCTTTGTCCTTGAGTGGACCTATCCTTTCCCTAGTTACCCTCTTTAATGCAATCACGGCTGATCATTTACTTCAATGTCTTTTTCTCCCACAGCTCTTTATATCGTAACAAATTTCTAAGTACCAATCTTAGAAGATTACTCGTACAAGGAATACAATAGTAGTAAGCAAGTTCAGCAAGCAATTAGAAGACAAATAGCATTTTGGGCTTTATTGCTGGGGACTGGAGTACAAGAATAAAGATATTTTGTTCCAGTTACAGAATGCTTGGCTAAGACCACACTGGGAACATTGTGAGCAGCTTTGGCTACCATATTTCAGAAAGGATGTAATTGTATCAGAAGTAGCACAGAGAAGATTCACTTGATTGGGACGACAGGACTGACGTGTGATGAGAGACCGAGTGAAATGCTTTTTTTTAAAAAAAACAGAACTCCCACCCTCTTGGTTTTCCATGCTCCCTGTCAAATTTTATAGAACCTCGTATGTATCAATAGGTTTGCTTCTCAACTTTCTCACGGAGCTTGTCAGCAGAGACACACAGTTATAGCTCTGGACAGAGGTTCGAGGGAAAAAGGGACACTTTCAGAAGCCGTTCATTTAGGACTGAAATGACGAGACATTTCTTAACTCGGACAGATGAAATTGTTTGGAATTCTCTACTGCATTCCATTATTTATTTAAGGAAATAAATATTGTGCATATTTCATTATTTATTTAAAGCCAAGATAAAAAGGTATTGGTGTCTCAAGGAATCAAGAATCTGGCGAGTGGACGGTGTTGAAGCCAATCGTGAATCTATAAAACAGCAGAGCGGGGTCGACAGGTCGAATCTTGGTCTGACTCTGTATGATAGTAATCCCCAGGATATCGGGGGAAAGTCACTGGAAGGGGGAAACATTTCGCCGCTGAAAGATAATACAGACGACATCAAGAAGAAAAAAAGATGAGCGGGATTGGAGAGGATGAAAAGAGAGAGGTGGGGAGGGAGGACAGAAGGATGTAGGAGCAGAACGCAAATGGGGGGGGGGGGGGTGGGAAAGAGAGAGACAGGAATGGGAGAGAACAAGGGGGTTTAAAGGACCAAGTGGGACAGGACGAAGGTGAAGGAAAGGAGTGAGCGAGAGGGGGGTTAGAGGGACGGTGAGATGGGGGGGGATGGACACCCCCGAGTTTGACCTTTAACCTTGTCGCCTACCCCGATGTACGTTTCCTCATCCAAGATCCGTTTCCTGTTCGGTCCGCGCCCGACATTCTCAGTGCCAGTGGCCGTCCGCTCCACGGCCCCGCACTGGGCCGCCTCAACCCATTTCCCCTTCCCCTCACTCCCCATCCCTCCGGCCTAAACTCAGCAGCGCGCACAACTGCGCTTGCGCTGAAGCGAACAGCCTCATGGGATCTGTAGTGCAGCCATCCCGGCGGTCACCGCGGTCAGCGGACAAAAAAAACAGTCCCGAGGAAAAGTCACCGGAGCAGAAAGGCTAACTCTTGATTTCTCTTCACAAATACTGCCTGGATTTGTATCTGATTTACAGTATCGGTAGCTTTCTTTTCTTATTTTCTTGGGTCTTTAGAGACGACCTGGAGGAAGTCTTCATGGGGGGATGGGGGGTTATCGCTCAAAAGGCGGGTCGATGCAGCTGGAGGTGAGGCCTTGGGTATTGGGCAGGCGGTGAGTTTCAGGGTGGAGCAAGTCGTGAGCACTTCGACCCGAAAGCAGAACTCGGGGTAAAAACAATGACTCCAGATGCTGGAAACCACAGCCTAGATTAGAGTGGTGCTGGAAAAGCACAGCAGGTCAGGCAGCATCCGAGGAGCAGGAAAATCGACGTTTCGGGCAAAAGCCCTTCATCAGGAATGGACTGACTGATAAACCCCAGAGTGCAGTTGAATGGAGGCAGGGCCGAGTTGTAGGAGGGCGGGGAGAGTGTCTGGTTCCCGGCCAGAGGGCGGGGTGTAAAGGGAAGGCCGGGCCGGCCGACCGGCGAAGTGTGGAGTCTCCAAGGTAGGCTGGGTGGGGCGGACAGAGGGCGTGATCCACGTGGTGAACGGAGCTGGGTAGTGGGCGGAATTTCCAAGGTGCATGGGGGGGGCGGGAAGAGGACATGGTCTTGATGTCACAAAGAATTAAGGGCTACGGGGAGAATGCGGGTAAGTGGAGTTGAAATGCCCATCAGCCATGATTGAATGGCGGAGTGGACTCAATGGACCGAATGGCATTACTTCCGCTCCTATGTCTTATAGTCTACGTGGTGTAGGGAGACCTTTAGAGGGCGGGTTCGGCCTTACACATCGGGAAATCCCCGGCAATGAACTTTTAGATGAAGATTCCTGCATCTACTGGGTTTTCATCAGTTTGACAGTTCCCGCACTTTGTTACCAACTCTACAAGTACTTGTAAAGCGACCATTTAACATTATAAACTGATTAGTTGTCCAAATATTTTTAGCTTAAGCACTAAGGTTGCAACAACTGGTGAGTGTAAAACCCACACTCAACGTCTTTCCAGTGTCAGAACTCACGATGTGGAGGTGTCATTGTTGGACTGGGGTGGACAAAATCTGAAGATATTAGCTTCATCCAGCGAAGGAGCAGCGCTCCGCAAGCTTGAGATTTCAAATAAACCTGTTGGACTATAACCTGATGTGTGGCTTCTGATCTTTCCCATCCCAGTCCAACACTGGTACCTCCACATCATCTTTCCAATGACTATTGGAAAATGACAGACCTGTTGGATAATTACTAAATCTCAATATTTACAGCAGAAAAATAGGATAGCTTGTTGGATATCTTGAGCAAATTAATACTGAATCAGGACATGGACTAAATAAAATTAATGCAAGTAAAACATTGGTAATAAGAACTCAATTGAATGACAAATTAAGTGACAAATCCCCAGGACCTGATGGTTTCTATTGAGGGTGTGAAAGGAAGTAGGGGAACAATTTGTAAGGCACCAACTTATAATCTTTCAGAGTTCCCTACATAGTGCCATTCCACCAGGTTGGACCAATGCATTTGGGAACAGTATTGCAGTCATCCCCTGACTAAGGTACTGGACAGGAGAATGTCTATGGATGTGATTGATATTGACTTCCAGAAGGCATTGACAAAGACCTGTATTAGAGACTGTTAATTGATGTGAAAGCCCACAAATTAGGGGCATATGAGGAGATGGATGGGAAATTGATTGAGTGGCAGGTAACAAAGTAGAGATAATGGCCTAACACAATGTATCTGTGTTACGCCCTCAATTATTCATATGATTTATTAACAACTTGGATAATGGCATAGAAAGTCAGAGAGATCTCAGTGTCCATATACATTGATCCCTGAAAGTTGCCACCCAGGTTGATAGGGTTGCAAGTGGTGTCTTAGCTTTTGTTGGTAGAGGGATTGAGTTTCAGAGCCATGCGGTCATGTTGCAGTTGTACAAAACTCTGGTACGGTCGCACTTGGAATATTGTGTACAGTTCTGGTCACCACATTATAGGAAGAATGTGGAAAGGGCTCAGAGAAGTTTTACTAGGATGTTGCCTAGTATGGAGGAAAGATCTTATGGGGAAAGGCTGAGGGACTTGAGATTGTTTTCTTTGGACAGAAGAAGGTTGAGAGGTGACTTAATTGAGATGTAGATAATCAGAGGGTTAATTAGGGTGGACAGTGAGAGCCTTTTTCATTGGATGGTGATAGCTAGCATGAGGGGACATGGCTTTAAATTGAGGGGTGATAGATATAGGACAGATGTCAGAGAGAGTTTCTTTACTCAGAGTAGGGGCGAGGAATGTACTGCCGGCAACTCTCCAACCTTAAGGGCATTTAATAGTCATTAAACCTATGAATGAAACTGGAATAGTGTAGATTAGATGGACTTCAGAATGATTTCACAGGTCAGGCAATATCAAGGGTCAAAGGGCCTGTACTGCACTGTAATGTTCTATGTTCTGTATGTCCAAATTTGTGGATGACACAAAGTTGGGTGGCATTGTAGACACTGTAGATGTCAGCATAAAATTACGAAGAGAAATTGATAGACTTTGTGAATGAACAAAACTGTGGGAGATGGATTTCAGTATACACAAGTGTGAAATTAAGTATTTTGTTTAGGCAAAGGATAGGTCAGAATACTTCCTTGATGCTCTGAAGGTTAATACAGTAGATGTTCAAAGAGATTTGGGGGGATTCAGATGCATTCATCTTTAAAGTGTTACAAACAGTTACAAAAAATAATCAAGGAACTCTTGAAGACTTCAAAAATCAAGAATATCTAGACAACTGTAGTACAAGGGTGCAGATGTGCTGCAGTTATCCAAAACCCAGGTTAGACAACACAATGTGTGCTGTGAGCAGATCTGGACATCTTGGGAAGGATATATTTGCCTTGGTTAGAGTACAAGAATAATCCCTGGACTTCAAGGGTAAAATTGTGAGTAGAGATTAAACAATATGAGCTGTAAGGAGAGGCTAGAAAAACTAGGGTTGCTTTCTCTGTGGCAGTAGAGGCTGAGGGGAGACTTGATAGAAGCTTATAAAATTGTCAGATGTATAGATAGAGTTGATGGTCAAAATCTTTATCCCAGAATTGAAATGTCCAATACTAGAGGGTGTGCCTTTAAGATAAGAGGGGAAAAGTTCAAAGGAGATGTGAGGAGCAAGTTTTTTTACACAATGTGGTAGCTGCCTGGAATATGTTGCCAGGGGTAGTGGTAGACAGATACGACAGGGGTGTTTCAGGGGTTTTTAGATAAACGTGTGAGAAAGTAAGGAATGGAGGGATAGCGACCATTGGCAGGCAGAAGTTTAGTTTAACTTGGCATAATTTTTGGCACAACATTGTGGGCCAAAGAGCCTGTTCCTGTGCTGTACTGTTCTATAAACTTATACAGGTCACCCCTCAAACTCCTGTGCTCCAGTGGAAAATGTCCCAGCCTACCAGTCTATTTTTATAACTCAACTCCTCCATTCCCGGCAACACCCTGGTCCATCTTTACTGAACTCTCTTCAGTTTAATAATATATATATATAAAACAGGGTGACCTGCAGACACTAATCCAGAAGAGGCCTCACCAACATCCTGTTGTCTTTTACCAAGCAGGGAATTGCCTGAGTGAGGCAGTGAGAGACAGCAATACCTCGTGGGAAGTGAATGAATTTCTAATTATTAGTCCAGAAAGCGTAGGAAGAACAGAGCGCTTCAACCCTGTGGAATTCACATTCTGTTCCATGTGAGAAATCCCAGGCACCTCTCAAGGCCTGGATAGTCACATGCAGGGGATGTCACCAACTACAGTATACAGACATAGAGTCATACAGCAAAGAAACAGAATCTTCGACCCACCATGTCTATTCTGAACAACAAACACCAAAGTACATTAATCCCATTTACTTGCAGTTGGTCTATGGCCTATGAAATAACTCCACAGAGGTCAGTATCCCATCACCAAGTTGCCCTTTATTTACAGCTCTGAGTGAACAGAACCTCGGACACTCCTGTTTATATCTGTCAGCCAGGGCTCTGATTGGACCAGATTAATAGCCCCAATCATGGAACTCATATTCTGTGAGGTCCACCTAGCTAATAATGTTTCAGTCACTACACTCCTCTCTCTCTCTCTAAGTCCAAGGAAATTGGTTGTTTCTTTTCTTGTAGCTCCACCTGGGTCGTTTTAGCACCAGGTCAGGTTCCTCCATCTTTGCCTCTGATATGGGTAGTGTGTAATGTGCAATAGTTCGCTTCTTGTGCCTGTAGTTTCTTGGAAGAAATTAATTCTCCTCTCAGGCGGTAAATGTGTCAAGAAGGTGACATCGCCATGTCCATCTCAGTTTCCAAGGTATCTTCAATGCTTGATGGAGAGAGAGAGAACCCACAAGTTACAGAACACTTGGAAAGACAGTTGAGGAGCCGGACACAGTTTGATCCTGCACAGTTTGAGAGTTTGTGGTTTTCATATGGTCCACTTGCTCATTAAGGACCATCATACACCTACCTGAACTTTATATGTCACTGGAATTTACCTCGCATTGATCATGTCACTGACCCATGCAGGGCCATTTTGGTGATTCCTACACCAAACATCCTAATGTCGTTTCACCTTGCTATGCAAGTCCAGGAAGGTCAGATTTAACTTGGTGCAGAGTCTTCTCCCTCGCAACGCTGCCAGGACTATCTCTGTAGTTGCATGAGGGATGGTCCTATAATCAAATAGGAATTGGGAAAGTTTTGTATCTAGTGAAGCTGTAGGCTGTTTCTTTAAGGCTACCTTCAAAGTTTGGAATGCTCTTTCTGCCAGATCATTGGAAGATGGATAGTATGGAGTTGTTCTTATATCACAAATGTCAATCAACTTTAGGAGATACTCAAACTCTCTGCTGGGAAACGACGGCGCATTATCTGTGACCAACACTTGCAGGAGTTCATGCAATGCAAAGGATGCTTGCAGTTTTTCTGTCATCATCCCCGTGTTTGACAAATGAACTTTACCCATGTCCAGCAACTTTGAATGGGGATCCACAATGACTAAGAACATCGAGCCCACGAAAGGACCTGCAGTGTCAACATGTAACTGAGTCTAGGGTTTACCTGGCCATTCCTGCGCATGTTGGCGAGCTACTGGCAGTACTTTCTGTCTGGTGCGCTAGGCATTGCCCACCAATACAGTTATATCTGCATCTAATCCTGGCTACCAGGCAAAACTTCTCACCAACATCTTCATTTTGGAAACCTCTCGATGACCTGGTGGAGTTCATCCAGTATCTGGTGGTCACCTGTGCTTGGGACAATAACTCTTGGTCTGCATAATAATATGCTGTCCTCATCTGTGATCTGGTCTCTCTGGGTCTAATAAGGTTTCAGTTCTGGTTGTGACAGCCCTTTGGTTTCCCCCATCACCATCAGCTGATTCAGTTTTGCCTGGACCAGAGCTTTTTGCATCCAAAATCTGATCTGGTCAGCCGTGATTGGGAAGTGTGTCCACTATGGACTTCTCTGGTGGCAGTACTGCTGGTCGTTTATCTGCCAATAGGAGGTGGCTCGCTGTATCCACATTTGCTACTTGGCCTCATGGACAGTGTTCCAATTGTAATTATACACAGTTCGCATTAGAGCCCACCGTTGAAGTCAGCCTGAAGCTATGGGTGGCACAATCTTGTCCTCTTTAAGCAGAACCAGCAGAGTTTTGTGGTCAGTTATTATTCCAACTTTAATATCTGCATAAGTTTTTGATAGAAGTTCCTGACTCCACATATGACCGCCAAACCTTCCTCCTCTTTTTACGCTCTGGATTAGCTGAAGTCCTGGATGCATATGTTATTGGGCATTCCTCTTCATTGGGCCACCTATGAGCTAAGACAACCCTGATCCATACAGGGAGACATCGCATGTCAATACGAGATCTCGTTTGGATCATAGCATGCCAACACCATTGTAGGCTGATAGTGGTTTCTTCACTTCCCTAAAAGCTATGGCTCGGCTACATGACCATTTCCAAGGCTGACCCTTTTTTTAATAGTTGATACAGAGGTGCCAGGATGGAGGCCAGGTTATGTATGAACGAGGGAAGACCTAAGAATCATCCCTACAATGTGGAAACAGGCCCTTTGCGCAACAAGTCCACACTGACCCTCAGAAGAGTAACCCACCCAGACCTATTCCCCTACCTTACTATATTTACCCCTGACTAACGCACCTAATCTAAACATCCCTGAACACTATGGGAAATTTAGCATGGCCAATTCACCTAACCTGCACATCTTTGGATTGTGGGAGAAAACTGGAGCACCTGGAGGAAACCTACACAGACACGGAGAATGTGCAAACTCCACAAAACCAGTGGCCGAAGGCTGGAATCGAACCTGGATCCCTGGCATTGTGAGGCAGCAGTGCTAACCACTGAGCCATTATGCCGCCCTAAGCTTCGGTAAAGACATGAGAGCCAGGGCACCTTTGATCGCCCTCACTTTATTTTCCAATTGGTGTAACCCGGTCTTGTCGACACTGTAGCCGAGTAGGTCACTTGGGATGCTTGGATTATGCATTTTTCCTCTAAGGTATATTCCCACTATGTCCAAGTTCTCTAAATGCTCCTTATTCGTCTTCCTTATTATTAGCACGTTATAATGATAAATGGCAAGCTGGTGTAAACTGTATAAAATGATCTCAATCTTTCACTGAAACATTGCACAGGCTGACAATACCCAAATGGCAGTTGTGTATGTTGTTGCAAACCCTTATGACAATGAATTGTAGCATACTTCTGGGAATCCTCAACTAACCGCAATTGCAATTAAGCATAGCTCATGCCCTACTCTGTGAAGGTCAGATCCCATACCAGCTTTGCATATAAATCCTCTTTGCGAGGGATTGGGTATTTATCCAGCTGTGAAAAGCTGTTTACCATTTATTTAAAATCCCCACAAAGGCGAACTGAGCCGTTGGGCTTCACAATTAATATGACCAGTCCCACCCTTTCCAAAAATAGACTGGTTTGATGATTCCATTGCTTCCAGCCTCCTGATTTCTGCTTTTGCTTTTGCCCATAAGGCAAATGGTACTGAGTGGGCCTTGCAAAATCATGCAATTGCTTCCTGGTCAAAATGCAAGGTGGCCATCGCTCCTTTGATGGCCCCTTGATCTTCTTGACAAATGTTTGGATATTTAATTGGGACTTCATTCAGGCAGCCATTTTCTAATTGAGAAATGTAGCAAATCTAGGTGAGTTTTTCTCAACCAATTTTGACCATCAAGCTTGGGCCTGAGCCTTTTACTACAATTACCAAAAACTGAACCAGCTATTTCTCAGAAGAGACCAGAACTGAAGTTGTGCCCTTAACTGGCTTAAAAAGTTCCCAGTATAGATTCTCAGTCTAGCCAAGGTCTTGCGCAAACTTAAAGATTGAAGTCCAGAGCAAATTTTGTTAAAGACTGTAATCACTAAAATTACCAAGGCAGTATATACTACCAGATGACCAGTTAAGATTAGATTACTTACAGTGTGGAAACAGGCCTTTCAGCCCAACAAGCCTACACCGACCTCCGAAGAGCAACCCACCCAGACCCATTCCCCTGCATTTACCCCTTCACCTAACACTACGGGCAATTTTTAGTATGGCCAATTCACCTAACCTGCACATTTTTGGACTGTGGGAGGAAACCCACGCAGACACGGAGAGAATGTGCAAACTCCACACAGACTGTTGCCTGAGGCAGGAATTGAACCTGGGTCTCTGGTGCTGTGAGGCAGCAGTGCTAACCACTGTGCCATCGTGCATGTTTATTTTGATTGGTTCTGATTTTGGTTGCTAACTGTTCCAAACCAGATGTAGGTGGACTTTCCAGGGTATGAACTGTCCTGGATACCAGCCTATGAATTCTCTTAATCAATTTAGATCTAAAGGGATTCTTTTGCTGTCTTGAATCCACATACTGGCACTAACTACTTGCCAGCCCATATCTTGAAGTAAATTTTAACCTTTTGACAGAGACTTGGCTATGTTTTGGGGTTTTGCTGTGGGCAGACATAGAGGCCCTCTGCTCAGGATATGTGCTGAGTGAGGCTATGCAATTGCCTTCACTCAAGTGGTGTTCCCCCAAGCTCAATCAGAGCAGTGAGTGTGTCCATTTCTATTGGAATACACTGCAACTCATGTGCTCCACTTGCTGCATTTTCCAATAATATAACCAGTCGTGGTGCCTGTTTGAAGTCCAGTTGAGCTGCAGCTAGTAGGCACTTTTGTATGGATACATCGTTAATCTCACATACCAAGTGGTCTTTCAGCATCTCATTAAGCATTAAACGAAAGTCAGATGCCTCTTGTCAGTTGTCTTAACCCCATCAAAAATCCCAATGTTTATTCCCCTGGTTCTTGAATTGCTGAGTAAAACCAATAGTGACTAAGATTTAGAGAAAGCTTGGGGTCGTAATATTCCTTAACTAAATCCGTCAACTCCTGAAAGGCTTTAGTATTTGGTGCCTCAGGTAATCTTAGGCTTCTAATAACCAAAAAAGCTTTGGGTCCCCTACCTGTTAGGAGAATCACTTGTTGATTTTCATCTGCCCCAATGTCATTTGCCCAGAAAAAAATCACATTCTTTCCACATATTGGGCCCGATCTTTGACAGCAGGATTGAACAGGTCAAGTTTGCCAAATAATGGCATGATGCCAGAAATGTTTAGCCCAAAGCAAAGACAACTGTTGCACGCAAATTTCTTCAGGATGGTGCTTTTCTCTCGTTGCCAGTGAAATATCTCCCTCAAAGCCAGCTCTCAGAGTGAACACCATGTCTGACACTCCTGGTTTGTTAGCCAGAGCTCCCTGATTGCACCAGATTAACAGCCCCAATCAGTGAACTCATATTCTATGAGGTCTATCTGGATTATAATCACTACAGTATCTAAAATCCTTCATTCCTGGTGTCATTCCAGTAAACTTCCTAAGCTGCCAAGAACTGAACACACATTCCCAATGTAATCTGACCAATGATTTTCAGAGGTGTGGCATCAGTTCCTTTCTTTTATACTTTGTACCACTATTTGTAAATTCATGAATCCTGTAAGCTTCTTGACAACTGTTTCAACTTCCTGGCCACCTTCATAGACATGTACCCCGAGGTCCCATTGTTCCATTACTCCCCTGTGTTGAGCCTTTATTGATTCAGTGTTTATTGCACAAAAATGCATTATCTCAAATTTTTCTGCATTGAAATTCATCAACCCATTTAGCCAACTTGTGAATGTCCAGAAGACCATAAGATAAAGGAGCAAAATGAGGTCATTTGGCCCATTGAATCTATTCCAATGCTCTTCAGGGCTGACATATTTCTGAACTCCATTCTCCCACCTTCTCCCTGTAACCTCTGATTCCCTTACTGATCAAGAACCAATCTATCAGTCAAGATTAGAGTAGTGCTGGAAAAGCACAGCAGGTCAGGCAGCATCCAAGGAGCAGGAAAATCGATGTTTTGGCCAAAAGTTTGGGCCAAACCTTCCTCGGATGTTGCCTGACCTGATGTGCTTTTCCAGCACTACTCTAATCCTGACTCTAATCTCCAGCATCTGCAGTACCCACTTTTGCCTCATTGAAGAACCTATCTATCTTTGTATGACATACACTACGGCCTTCTGTAGTTCCCATCCTCTGGTTGAAGAGATTCCTCCTCATCACAGTTCTAAAGGGTCGTCCCTTCATTCTGAGGCTGTGCTGTCAAGTCCTATTCTCAATGTCCCCCTGAAGTCACTTAGCATTATCCTCACAATTCACTATTGTCCCTAGATTACTATCATCTGCAAATTTAGCAATTTTACCCACAACACCTATCTCCAAATTGTTTATATAAATCAGACAAAGTAAGTGTCCCTAACACCAGTCCCTTGGGAACATCACTTCCAAATCACCTCCAATCTGAGAAAGGCCTATCTCTACCTATTTTATATCTTTTACCCAACTTCTAATCCATGCTGCCGAGGACCCATCAATCCCAAAGTTGCCAGCCAACCTGCCATGTGACACCATATTACACGGGGCTAGTCTACGTTTACTGCATCTGATTTTCTTTGGCTTTCTTTCTTATTTTCTCATTTATTTTGTCTTTTTCAATTTACTTTCTCTTATTTATTCTCTCTTTTTCTTAGATTTTTTACTTACCTTCTGGGCACAGCTCAGTCATGAAGGTGTCTGGAGCATGGCAGCAGCTGGGGCCTGGAACAGAACTCTAGTGCTCGGCGATAAGGTGGCTGGTGAACTGGGCAGAACTCCAGCGGCACGGTGGCACAGTGGTTAGCACTGCTGCCTCACAGCGCCAGAGACCCGGGTTCAATTCCCGCCTCAGGCGACTGACTGTGTGGAGTTTGCACGTTCTCCCCGTGTCTGCGTGGGTTTCCTCCGGGTGCTCTGGTTTCCTCCCACAGTCCAAAGATGTGCAGGTCAGGTGAATTGGCCATGCTAAATTGCCCGTAGTCTTAGGTGAAGGGTTAAATGTAGGGGAATGGGTCTGGGTGGGTTGCGCTTCGGCAGGGTGGTGTGGACTTGTTGGGCCGAAGGGCCTGTTTCCACACTGTAAATAATCTAATCTAATCTAATCCAGCAGTCAGTAGCTTTATAACATTGTTAAACTGTTGGCGGTGAGGTGTTTGGTGAGCTAATTGGTAGCGAACCTGGCAAACCTGGGTGGGATGCTGACAGTCAACGGTGAGATGACAGCATGGAGGAGATTGATCTCTGCACGTGAGAGAGGACATCGTGCCCAGCATGGGGGAGAGATTGAGCCCTTGTGGGGAGTGCGAGGCCTTGTGGGGAAAGCCCAGCACCTGCAGGCCCATGGCTAAAGAAGAACTATTGAAGAACTAAATGCTGAACTATTAACTTTATTTCTCTATTTTCTACTTTGTACTAAGATGAACTGTAATGTCAAAATTTTATTCTTTTATTTTTCTATTCTGTACCCAAGATTTTGTAGGTACCTTGTATCTAAGATAGTCCTGGAAATGGTGACTTTATACAATTTTCACCAACCTATGTATTCCTGAATTTGAGCACATGTGACAATAAAACATAATTCTAATTCATCAAAAAACTCAATCAAATTTATCTGACATTTATCAATCTCCTCACTATTTGAGATTCTATAAAAGAACCTTATTCCTGAAGAAGGGCTTATGCCCAAAACATCAATTCTCCTGCTCCTTGGATGCTGCCTGGCCTGCTGCGCTTTTCCAGCACCACACTTTTCAACTCTGGTCTCCAGCATCTGCAGTCCTCACTTTCTCCTAGTTCTATAAAAGATGTCTGTCAATGAAACTATTATTCTGCTTGTCTACTGAAGCCCCATAGATTAATTCACCGTCACATTTCTTTGTCAGATTCAACTCATTAACTCCACTCATTTCCTTCAAATAAAAAGTGTTCCAATCAGAACCTGCTCAGGTTTCAACAATTTTATATTTCCTGTCTATATTCAGCCTTTTCAATTCATTCATGTCACTGGCAAAACCCAATGTTGATCGACAATTGTCTGTGAGCAGGTGGTGGTGAGTTGCTGTCTTCTACTGTTGCAGTCTGCAAGATACAAATACATCTTGTTGCAATGCTGTCAGAGATCAATAAATTCTTTTTTACTGAAACAAATGACCAAAAAGCAACAATGATATTCAGTAAGAAAGTAACAAACTAAAGAAAAGATATTCCCCATATAACTTTTTAACAAGACTAGGAGTTTCATACAAGTCATATTTTACATCCCACATTCATAAGAACTGGTCAAGCATCACTCCTTACTTTGAACAGTTTCAATTCTACCATTTCACTGAGCTATCCCAATGTAACCAGGCAGCCTACCCTGTTACCAGGTAGAGTTATATAAGAGACACTTTGCAGATAAAGTCATAAAGTTATAGAGATGTACAGCTTGGAAATGCCAACCAGATATCCTAACCTAATTCAGTCCCATTTGCCAGAACTTGACCCATATCCCTCTAAACCCTTCCTATTCATATACCCATCCAGATGCCTTTTAAATGTTGTAATTGTGCCAGACTCCACCACTTCCTCTGGCAGCTCATTCCATACACACACCACCCTCTGTGTGAAAACGTTGCCCCTTAGGGCTCTTTTATATCTTTCCCCTCTCAGGCTAAACTTATGACCTGTTTCGCTGGACTCCGTCACCCTAAGGAAAAGACTTTGTCTATTTATCCAATCCATGCCTCTCATGATTTTCTAAACCTCTATGACGTCACCTCTCAGCCTCTGATGCTCCAGGGAAAACAGCCCCAGCCTATTCAGCCTCTCCCTATAGCTCAAACCCTCCAGCCCTGGCAACATCCTTATAAATCTTTTCTGAACCATTTCAAGTTTCACAACATCCTTCCGATAAGAAGGAGACCAGAATTGCATGCAATATTCCAAAGTGGCCTAACCAATGTCCCGTACAGCCGCAAGATGACTTCCCAACTCCTATAATCAATGCTCTGACCATTAGAGGAAAGCATACCAAGCACCTTCTTCAGTATCCTATCTTCCTGCAGCTCCACTTTCAAGGAACGATGAACCTGCTCTCCAAAGTCTCTTTGTTCAGCAACACTCTCCAGGACCTTACCATTAAGTATATAAGATCTGCCCTGATTTGCCTTTCTAAAATGTAGCACCTCGCATTTATCTAAACTAAAGTCAATTTGCCACTCCTCAATCCACTAGCCTATCTGATCAAGATCCATTGTACTCTGAGGTAATCTGTACGCTGCACCTCCACTTTTGGTGTCATTTGCAAACTTACAAATTATACCTCCTATGGTCACATCCCAAATCATTTATGTAAATGATAGTTTAGGGGCTGGTGAGTCTAGGATGTTCTTCAGAGGGTCAGGTGGACGAGATGGGTCGAATGACCAGCTTCCACACTAGAGATTCTATGTGAACAGGCTTTAGGGAAATGGGAGGTGCATTATCCACCTCAAAATTCCCATTCTGAACTGCTCTTGTAGTCAAAATATTTATATTGTCGGAGAAATTTGCCCAATAAAATAGAGACCATACAAACGAGATCGGGTGAAATTGACATGCTGTTTATTACATGTGATATCGCTGGAAAAGAAATTGACTAAGCTGAAACAGTGCAGACAGTCTGTCCAAGGAGCCATAAATGTCTCTTCCTTGAGCTGAGGAAGAAGCCAGTTTTTATAATAATGCTGT
Source organism: Chiloscyllium plagiosum (assembly GCF_037043375.1). Taxonomy (NCBI): domain Eukaryota; kingdom Metazoa; phylum Chordata; class Chondrichthyes; order Orectolobiformes; family Hemiscylliidae; genus Chiloscyllium; species Chiloscyllium plagiosum. The sequence continues at coordinate 61,212,998 of NW_028270162.1, forward strand.
ACGATAGTGCTAATTAGAAATGGGGAAAAATACAATGTATCTGGAAATGGAGTAATCTAGGTACAATGATGCTAATTGGAAAACAGTTATCAGAGGAATGTCCTAACTCTCTACACAAAGCAACATCTGACAGTATCGATGGGTCCAGAGCTTCCATTCCTCTTCGCAGGTGCTCATGTCTCCTGTGAAGCAGTGAAATGCTTCCATTGTCTTGTCCTGGGAGTAGTGCTCTTGCTGGTGCATCTCTATCTGACCTGTTCTTTGTGTGGCTTCAGTATTGCTGGGTTGTGAAACTCCCCCCCCCCCCCCCCCGGGCTTTGGGATAGCTGTGGTGCTCTGTCATTGTTTAGTGGGTGCTTAAAGTGTATACCCTTGTCTGCAAGTGCTGTCTAGTTTTACTTGTCAGCCTGCTTGGTCCCTGCTGAGGCATTCTGGGTGTTTTGGTACAGTTTGGCCAATTTTGCTTTTGTGGGCCTATTGTGGGTTGGCAGGGTGACAGATTTTTTCCCACATATATGGTGATTCCACTTCTTGTTAGTGGTAAATGCAAATGTGGACCCAGCACCGACCCTTGTGAGACACTACTAGTCACAGCCATCCAGTCTGAAAAACAACCCTCCAACATCACCCTCTGTCTTCTATCTTCGAGCCAGTTCTGTATCCAGGTACATTTCAGGTAGCTGGATACAGTACATTACAGGGAGAAATGACTAGTTCTCCCTGTATCCCATGAGATCTAACTTTGCTAACCAGTCTCCCATGAGGAACCTTGTTGAATACCTTACTGAAATCTATATAGATCACATGTACCTCTCTGCCTTCATCAATCCTCTATGGTACTTCATCAAAAAGTGCAATCAAGTTCGTGAGACATGATTTTCCACACACAAAGCCATCTTGACTATTCTTATTCTGTTTCCCCTTAAATTTCAAAGCTGGTTTACAAAATTCATATTCATAATGACCCACAATGCTGTTAAGACGGGAGTTTCACAATTCATCCAGCGACAGTGAAGGAACAGCGGTATATTTCCGAGTCAGAATGGTGTTTGGCTTGAACCAGAACTTGCAGGTGATAGTGTTCCCATGCATCTGCTGCCCTTATTGTTCTAGATGTTAGAGGTCATGAGTTTAGAAGGTGTGGTCAAAGAGACTCGGTGAGTTGTGCATCTTGTAGGTGGTACTTATCGCTGCCATGTGAGTTGGTGGTGGAAGGAATGAATGTTGAAGATGATGAGTGGGATGCCAGTCCAGCAGGCTGCTTTGCCATGATTGATGTTTTTGGAGCAGCATCAATTTAGGCAAGTGGGGAGTATTCAATCACACTCCTAACTTGTGCCTTGTAGATAGGAGGCACAGTGACTCAGTGGTTAGGAACCAGGGTTCGATTCCACACTCTGTATGGAGTTTACATGTTCTCACTGTCTCTGTGTGGGTTTCCTCACACAGTCCAAAGATGTGCAGGTTACGTATATTGACTATGCTAAATTACCCAGGGATGTGCAGGTTGGGTGGATTAGCCATAGGAAATGCAGGATTACAGTGAGTGAGGTTGGGGGTGGGGGGGGTGAGTCTGGGATGTTCTTCAGAGGGACTCGATGGGCTGAATGACCTGCTTCCACACTAGGGATTCTATGTGAACAGGCTTTAGGGAAATGGGAGGTGCATTATCCACCACAAAATTCCTGTCCTGAACTGCTCTTGTAGTCAAAATATTTATATGGTGATTTAGTTTCTTGTTAGTGGTAAATGCAAATGTTTGTGGGGGAATTCAGTGATAATAATGCCATTGAATGTAAAGCAGAGTTGGCCAGATTCTCTCTTGTTGCAGATAATTTTGCCTAATATTTGTGTGCTATGATTGTTACATGATACCTATCAGCCTAGGCCAGGATGTTGTTAAAGGATGGTATCTATATCATTCTAACATACTGTGTGCCAGTTTTACTTTATTCTGGTAAATTGACAGCTATATAATTGTTGGTTTATGCTGTCACTGCACTGGAAAATCTCAATAACTTTGTTTACAATTTTCACTCCTCCCTCATTTCACATGATCCCTGTCTGACTCTTCCTATTCTTGACTTCACTGTCCAAATCTATGGATAGATTGTCCACCAGTGTTTACTATAAATCAAGTGACTCCCACTACAGATTCCCTGACTACACTCACTTTTTCCTGTAAGAAATTTGCAGCACGGTGGCTCAGTGGTTAGCACTGCTGCCTCACAGCGCCAGGGACCCGCGTTCAATTCCCGCCTCAGGCAACTGTCTGTGTGGAGTTTGCACATTCTCCCCGCGTCTGTGTGGATTTCCCACAGTCCAAAGATGTGCAGGTTAGGTGAATTAGTCATGCTAAATTGCCTGTAGTGTTAGGTGCATTAGTCAGGGGTAAATGTAGGGGAATGGATCTGGGTGGGTTGCTCTTCGGAGGGTCGGTATGGACTTGTTGGTCTGAAGGGCCTGTTTCCACACTATAGGGAATCTAATCTAAATTCCACCTCACCTAGCTTTCTTCACTTTGACTCCATTCTGATGATACAAAGTTCCATACCAGCACTCCTGATATTTTTTCCATTTTCCTCAAATAAGGAGTCCTTCTCACTGAGTGGTTAGCAATTTCCTCCAGTAGGTCATGGAATCAAAGAATTATAACACAGAAGAAAGAAATCATTCAGACCCTATTGTATCTGTACTGCCACTTCACAACATTAAAGGATATAGGAACAAAAATAAACCATTTAGCCATTGAGTTGTCATATTAGAATTAGAATCCCTACAATGTGGAAACAGGCCCTTTGGCCCAACAAGTTCATACCAACAATCCGAAGAGTAACCCACCCAAACCCATTCCCCTACCTTATTAGCCTGTATTTACCCCTGACTAATGCACCTAACCTCCACATCCCTGAACACGATGGACAATTTAACATGGCCAATTCTCCTAACCTGTACATCTTTAGTGCGATTGGGGATATTGGTGCGACTGGGGATTCGGTTGTGAGAGTATATCAGTGCGATTGGACATTCCGATGGTGAGAGGTGCTATCAGTATGATTGGAGAGTTGGATTATGTTGGGGAGGGATATCATTATGATTGGGGATCCAGGTGTTGAGGGGAAAATTCAGGGTAGTTGGGGATTTGGATGTTGGGCGGGATACTAGAATGATTGGGGATTTGGATGGAAGGGGGATAACAGTGTTGTGGGGGGAGATATCACTGTGAATGTGGATTCAGGTGTTGAGGGTAAAATTGAGGGTGATTGGGGATTTGGATATTGGGCGGAGTATCATGATGATTGGTGTTTTGGATGGAAGGAGATAACATTGTGCTGGGGGGGGAGATATCAGCGTGATTGCGGATTCAGGTGCTGGAAAGAAATATCAGGATGAGTGTTGATTTGAGTGATGTAGGGAGTATCAGTATGATTGAGGATTCAGATGGTGGGGGAGAGATTTCATTGTGATTGGGGATTTGAGTGGAGGGGGAGGGAATTATTTTTAGAAATTCATTCATGGGATGAGGACATCGCTGACTAGGTCAGCATTTAATGCCCATCCCTAATTGCCCAGAGTGCATTGTAGAGTCATCCACATTGATGGGGATCTGGGGTCACATGTAGACCAGACCAGGTCAGGCTGGCAGATATCCCTTTCTAAAGGACATTAGTCAACCAGTTGTGTTTCTCCCAATAATTGACAATAGATTCATGGTCATCATTAGCCTCTTAAATCCAGACTTTTTAAAAATTGATTTAAAATTCCACCATCTGTCATGGCAGCATTCGAACCTGAGTCCTGATGAAGGGCTAATGCCTGAAACGTTGATTCTCCTGCTTGTCGGATGCTGCCTGACCTGCTGTGCTTTTCCAGCAACACACTCTCGAAGTTGATCTCCAGCATCTGAAGTCACCACTTTCTCCTCTCCGGATTAATAATCTAATGATAAAGCCATACGGTCAACGCTTCCCCTCAAAATCAGTGTTATTGGGGATTCAGGTTGTGGGGAGGGATATCAGTGTTTTTGGGGATTTGGTATTGGTGAGGGATATCAGTGTTATTGAGGATTCAGGTGGTGAAGGAGGGATAGCAGTGTTTTTGGGGGTTCAGGTGGTGGGAGAGAGATAGCAGTGTTTTTGGAGATTCGGGTGATTCTCCAAAAAGAGAGATAGCAGTGTTTTTGGAGATTCGGATGGTGGGAAAGAGATAGCAGTGTTTTTAGGGATTCGGGTGGTGGGAGAGAGATAGGAGTGTTTTTGGGGATTCAGATGGTGGGAGAAAGAATATCAGTGTTTGTGTGGTGGGGCATTGTGATTGGGGATTTTCATGGTGTGATTGAGCATTCAGGTGGTTGGGGAGGGACATCATTGTGATTGGGGATTTTCATGGTAGTGTGTATTTACCAAGGTGGTCAGAGTGGTCAGTTTACACAATGTGGTCTATGTTTCTGGTTCACATCGGTACCATGTTCTTCCTTATCAAGGGAGGTACGGTTCTGTCGCCTCCATTTTGCTCTTCGGTTTTTGAACCAAACCTGCTGGATAGGAGCAGAAGGAGACCAGCTGAGAGAAACTGCAAACTACACTGTCAGCATGCAAACAATTTGAAGAGCAGTTCAACTGTAACTGAGAGAGATAAATGTTAACCAGTAACATGTTGTTGAGAGCAGCAAACCAATTTTCTCACTATCCGAACTCTACATCAGGCTGACAGCCAGGAGTCCTCTAACCTGTAAGAAGCTGTGGCAATTAGCCAGTCAACCACAATATCGAAGAGAAATGAGGCAGAATCAGTATGAGAACACTCGGAGAGAGACATGTAGAATCAAAAATAAATTGAAACAATCAAACTGAAATCAAACTTCAACTGCCTTTCACAGGCAGAACTATGGGATATCTCAAGGTTCAGGAGCAAATACTGCAAATCAATGGGCCAAACAACATATCTGAGGGAAATCAGACACTCAGTAAATGTCAGGGACGATCTCACCCCAGCTCCTTGCCCTCTCTGGCTGGTTCATGCTGTGACCATTTAACAGCAGTCAGGCTGTTAATTGGCCTGAGGTGAGTCTGTCAATTAAGCCCCAGAATCTTGCTAGGCAAACTGGTAGGCTATGCTAGGGTGTCGTACGTGGAGCTACTGGAAGAGGTTAAACAGGGTAGGAATGAGGGTAAACATGAATCAAAAGATTTGCGTGGGACCTGCGACTGGCAAAAGAAGCCCACAAAGGTGGCACCTCTCTTGTGGACTGGCTCACCCAATGAGACCTGTCAGGCCTCCCATGGTGACATCAGGGGGGCAGTAATGATGGCTCAGTTGGCTCTTAATGGATCCCCTGAAGCCTTCCTAGTCCTTGTAAAATGGCACTGTGGGTGATCAGGTTGATGCCAGGAACAGCAACCAACACATAGCTGACAATTGTATTGCCTGCCTCCTGTTTTGGGGCAAAAGTCCAGTCAATAATAAGAGTTAGGGCATAGGCCATAATTTATCAAGAAGAAGGTCTATTAGAAAATCATAGCGTGATCAGACAAGTCATCATGGTTTTATAAAAGGGAAATGGTGTTTGATAATTTTTTAGTGTTTGTTTGGGTGGGATGGGGGTTACAGCTAGTACTGCCAATTAAAGCAGAACTAGGAGATGCAATATACTGTCCTTGAATTTTCAAAAGACATTTTGTAAGATGTCACACAAAAGATAAGACTGTGTGGATTTGAGGTGTATACTAGCATCAGTAGAAAATTGATTAATGGACAGTGAGCAAGGGAAACATGCGTTTTCCTGTTGGTGGACTATAACTGGAGGAGTGCAAAATGGATCAGTGCTAGTTATAACCTAAAATAATGACTTTGGCAAAGAAACCAAGTGAAATGTATCTATGTTTGCTAATGATACAAAGTTAGATGGGAATGTAAACTGTGAGGAGAACACAGATGCTGTGAAGGGATATAGGCAATTAAATGAGTCAACAACAAGTTGGCAGACGAAGTGAGATGTGGGCGAGTGGAAAATTATTCACTTAGGTTAATAGGATAGAAAAGCAGAATATTTTTTGAAGGTTTGAAACTTGGAAATTTTGTTCATAGGAACTTGGATATATTAATCCAAGGAACACAGAGAATCATGGCACACTAGAAACCAGGAAGGGATAATGACGTTAGTTTTCATTGGAAGGGGATTGAAGTCCAGGAATAAGTTTTGCTGCAGTTGTATAGAGGTTTAATGAGTCTGTACCTGGAATACTGTATGCAGTTTTGACCTCCAGAATTAATTCTGGATATACTTGCATCCGAGGCAGTGGGGCGAACATTCTTTACATTAATTCTTGAATGAGAGGGTTGTCCTATGTTGAGAGATTGAATAAATTGAGTTTATATTCTCTGGAGGAAAATAGGAAACTGAAGTGGTTTGACATGTGCTGTGGCCCCTTGCTGTGAAACCTAGAACAGAGGGCCGTCTTCAATAATATGGGAGGACAGCACATCTGTGCAAAAGGCAGGGCTTGAGGTATTTTAAGTCTTCTTCATACAGAAGTTTTGAATAGATGTTCCAGCTTGAACACTTTCTGGAATTCCCAGTTTTACAAATGCCAATTGTCAGCCAATTCTATACACTCGTTGTGATATCAACAAACAACTGAAGGGGCTGGATTCTGCAAATGGTATGGGTCCTGACAATGTTCAGATCAGTATTGAAGATTTATTCTCTAGAATTAACCATAACCAAGTTGTTTCAGTACTGCTACAGCATTTATCTGACAATATGGAAACATAACTGTATGTGAATTGTCTACAAAAAGCAGGACAAATTCACTTCTGCTAATTATTGCCCCATTAGTATGTGATTAAAGTTGCTATCAAGCAGCTATTCTACAATAACTTGCTCACTGACATTCACTTGGCCTTCCACCAGAGGAAAATGGTTGAAATTGGAGGTTAATGTCTTCAGTTTCAGGACAACACTTCAGGAGTTCCTCCAGTTAGTGTCCTAGATCCTAGGTTGATCTTCATCAATGCCCTTTCCTCCGTCACTGAATTTTCATGGCAACAGTTCATTCAAATGAGACATTAAATATCTGTTGGCCCTCTCAGGTGAACATATCAGATCCCACAACATGGTTGAGTGGAGTGGGAGACCCAGTAAATATTTGTCCAGAATCGACACTATAACTTTGCTATACAATAGCAAAAATGGTCACTGGGCCTGAAACAATAACTCTGCCTACTCTCCACAGATGTGGCCAAACCTGCTGAGTTTCACCAGCAATGTCTGACTTCACTGTGCGAATTGGTTGCTGCATTTCTTACATTTCAACCCTGACTAAACTTCAAATAAATAAGTCTTTGACTGTAAAATTCTCTCAGTTGCTCTAAGATTATGAAAGACACACAAAAATGTGAATCTTTCATTCTTTTGTAAGCAGGATATGTGGAATCTTAAGGGGGGATGGTAAAGGTCTAAGGAGAATGGACTAATGTTGAAGAAATTATGGAAAGGGAGGAAGAAGCCAGAGATGTGAGGATTCAGGGAAGAGGCCGAAGGGAAGGGTGGGAGATGGATCAGGAAGAAGTGTGAAGAAAGGAAGGGTTCAGGATGCCAAATGCAGAAGGGAAGGGTAAGGGGCAGGGGTTGGAAGGAAGGAGTCAGTGATGTCCTGACCACTACCTCCACTCTCTCCTCCCGCAGTTGGACTTGTTTAGCCAGCTGCTCCCGGCTGACCACATCCGGGTATTGATTGCGTTGGAAGAACTCCTCCAGGGCTGCTAGCTGCTCCTCAGTAAATATGGTTCGATGTCGACGTGTGCGCTTGTAAAACTGACGAGGCTCATGCAGCTCCTCCGTTGACTCAGTTACCTGCAAGAGAGGAGGGGCCAGTACCCGAGCCCAGTAAGAGCCAGTTACTGACCACATGTTAATGTTAATACTACCGGCATATGGGGGAGTCCTGACCATTGGTGATACAGCTACAGGAGTACGATGTTCAGATGCTTGAACCATTCCAGTCGATCTCAGTGTATCTCAGCTTTATTTCCACTGCCCACAATAAACTTGCTGAACAGAATTTCAACATTCTTAAATCCTACACTTTCAATTGATGTCCAGCCTCAACTAGGCAAAAGTGAGGACTGCAGATGCTGGAGATCAGAGTCTAGATTAGCGTGGTGCTGGAAAAGCACAGCAGGTCAGGCAGCATCCAAAGAGCAGGAAAATCGATGTTTCAGGCAAAAGCCCTTCATCAGAAAGGGCTTTTGCCTGAAACGCTGATTTTCCTGCTCCTCGATGCTGCCTGACCTGTTGTGCTTTTCCAGCACCACTCTAATCTAGACTCTGATCTCCAGCATCTGCAGTCCTCACTTTTGTCTAGTTGAGGCTGGACATCAATTGAAAGTGTAGGATTTAAGAATGTTGAAATTCTGTTCAGCAAGTTTATTGTGGGCAGTGGAAATAAAGCTGAGATACACTGAGATCGACTGCTGTGCTTTTCCAGCACCACTCTAATCTAGGCCCAGCCTCAACTGCACATTGTGATTCGAGTTCCAACTTTCCAATGCACTTGTTGTGAAAAAAGTTTCCTGACATTACCCTGAATGCCCTGACTCTGATTTCAAGATTCTGCTCCTTCTGAGGTATATATAGAACATAGAACAGTCCAGCATAACAACAGTCCCATCACTCACCATGTCTGTGCTGACCATGATGCCATTCTTAATCCCATTTGCTATATCCCTCTATTCCCTGCCTGTTCATGTGTCTGACTAAATGCATCTTAAATGTTGCTATTGTATCTGCTTAGGATCCCTATAGTTTGGAAGCAGAAAATTCACCCCCTATCTTTGCATTTCCCATGGCTAATCCACCTAACTAACACATCCCTGGATACAGTGGGCAATTTAGCATGGCCAATCCACCTAACCTGCACATCTTTGGACTGTTGGAGGAAATGAGAGCTCCCGGAAGAAACCCACACAAACATAGGGAGAATGTGCAAATTCCACACAGCCCAAGGCTGAAATTGAACCCAGGTCACTGGCGCTGTGAGGCAGTAATGCTAACCATTGAGCCACCATGCTGCCCCATCTTTGAATCTCAATCTCTACCGCCTCTTGTGGCTTTGCCTTCTGGGTATCTACCACCTCTGTACAAAAAAACCTGCCTTACACATCTGCTTTAAACTTTCCTGTCTCAACTAAACCTATGCCCCTAGGATTTGACATTTTCATCCTGGAAAAAAGACTTGACTATCCATCCTATTCATGTCTCTCATAGTTTTATATATTTCTAAAAGGTCACCCTTCAGCCTCTGACACTCTAGCAACAACAATCTAAGTTTGTTCAACCATGCGGGCAGCACAGTGGCACAGTGGTTAGCACTGCTGCCTCACAGCGCCAGAGACCCGGGTTCAATTTCCGCCTCAGGTGACTGTGTGGAGTTTGCACATTCTCCCCGTGTCTGCGTGGGTTTCCTCCGGGTGCTCCAGTTTCCTCCCACAATCCAAAAATGTGCAGGTCAGGTGAATTGGCCATGCTAAATTGCCCGTAGTGTTAGGTGAAGGGTTAAATGTAGGGGAATGGGTCTGGGTGGATTGCGCTTTGGCGGGTCGGTGTGGACTTGTTGGGTCGAAGGGCCTGTTTCCACACTGTAAATAATCTAATTTAATCTAATGTCTTCTGATAGTTAATATATTCCAATACAGGCAATATCCTGGTAAACTGCTTTTGTACCCTCTCCAAAGCCTTCACATTCTTCCTATGCTATGGTGATCAGAGCTGCACAAAATACTCCAAATGTGGCCTAACTAAACGATAGTTGCAATATGACTTCCCAACTTCAATTCTCAATGCCCCAAATGATGAAGACAAGCATGACATATGTCTTCTTTATCATCTTACCCACTTCTGTTGCCACTTGGACCCCAAGATCCCTCTTTATATCAATGGTACTAAGGGTCCTGCCATTTAATGTATGCTTTCCTCTTGCATTTGACCTGCATTTGACCTCCCAAAGTACATCACCTCGCACCTGTCCAGATTAAACCCTACCTTCCATTTCTCCACCCAGTTTTGCAACGGGAAAACTATATCCTGCTGCATCCTTTGACAACCTTCCTCACTATCTACCAATTCATGTGTCATATGCAAGCTCACTAATAGACAACCTATATTTTCACCTAAATCATTAATATAAATTACAAACAATAAAGATCCAGCACTGATCATTGTGGCAGAAATGTCCAGTGAGAAAAACATCCCCCCCACAGCTATTCTCCATATATAGCCCTCTGAAAGTAGCCTCACAAGTAGATAAGATGGTAAAGAAAGCATATGGCACACTTTTTTATTCGTACATGGGATGAGGGCGTCACTGGCTAGGCCACCATTTATTTCCCATTGCTAACTGCCCAGAGGGCAGTTAAGAGTCAACTACATTGCTGTGGGTTTGGAGTCACATATAGGCCAGACCATGTCAAGGATGGCAGTTTCCTTCTCTAAAGGACATAAGTGAACTAGATGGATTTTACTGACAATTGACAATGGATTCCTGGTCATCGTTAGACTCTTACTTCTAGATTTTTATAGAATTCAAATTCCACCATTTGCTGTGGTGGGATGAGTGGTTAGCACTGCTGCCCAACAGCACCACAGACCCGGTTCTAAAATCCATGTTGGCAACATACAATGCTCCACCCTCTTCGATCACCTTTGTCACCTCCTTGAAAATTTCAATTATGCAAAAGATAATGGCAGTTCTGTTAGATTCACACTCCATAAGCTCATTTCTAAAAATCTTTAGGAAGATTACATAAGCAAAACCTGTTCACACAGAAGGACTAACTGATGGAGAATCAACTAAGTCCTTGAAGTTGAGTGACTGGAACTCTGCTTGGAAGAACTATGTGGCTGAAAATGGAATGATGAGCTACTAACTCTGAGATGGAAGTCATAAAAAGTGGACTCTTGTTAGTAGTTTCTTCATTTGTGCATCATTGGATAAATTATTTTGTTTTATGGATTCCCCATGGGGATCGTAACAAATGGATGATGATTGGATGGTAAAGTGAACTTTAGTGGCTAAAGGATCATATCCTGTTCCTATGTTCTTTGATTCATATTTCAGTCTATACTGAAAGGAATCTGTCATTCCAGCCATAAAGGAAAGTCACCACTTGAAAGACTTTTGCAGTTAAAGCAATCCTAGGTCTCAACCACCCTGAGCCCCGCCTCTAGCCAATTACTCATTGTATAATTGACTCAAATCATACAATTAGATTTCAGTGTATAACTCACTCGTGTTATTTTATCTATAAATCAACAGAACCCCTGGATTAGATCCTAGACTGTAACTAACTCCAAAGTAGTGTTATTCTTTGATCAGCTCAAATGGCTTCAATTCGTAAATTCCTACCACGCGTTTGTAATTCTACATTAGATTTAAATTCCAATCTGTAACGGACTCCTGAGTAGCTGAATGATACACCCAAACTCTTTCTACAGATTGTAACCTGTGTCTTACTCCCAGCTGTTATTCTATACAGGACAAACTTAGATACTTCAATTAGATTTTTAAAATCCTTTTAGTGGTTAACAAACATGCAAGTTCCAAAAAAAACGTAATCAAAAAGGTAAAAATCTCACAATCCCCATTTGGGATGCCAGTATTAATCCACTTTACTTATCTGTTATTCCACGCACATCCCACACAGACCTGCCATTGGATTACAGCCTAAAACTCTCCCAGGTATCCATGACTCTAGATAGAAACCATCCAGACCCCTCAATTAAATCTCAGCCAATAACCTACTCTTTATTCCTTATAGAACTCACGTGATCCCTTCAAATATATTCCGTTTGTAAGTCCCTCCTGAGTTGTTGTGACTTAAACAGGTCGAGTATGGTAATTCATCCTGAGCCAATGTCAGCCATTACCTGATGTTGATGAGCAGCCATGCGCATTGGATCCCGTTTGATTGCAGCAGTGAGTACTGAAGCAGACTCCATGTATGGCAGTACCCAGTAACGGCATTGGTGAAGATACAGGTACCAGCTGAGACATTGGGCATTGGACAGCTGATTCCTCCCTGGGTACTGTCAGAGGTTGATGTAGTGTGCAAGACTGTGAGAGAGAGTGAGGATCTGTCCCCAGCCGTCCCACTGAACTTGATAAAATGCTTTCTATGGTGAACAAACTCCTGGTGATCGTGTTGGCAGAGCCTAAAGTCGATGCAGCTGACACTCTCATGGCCCTAGATATCCAGAACGGATCTGACTGTGTCTTTTCGAAGTTGTTGCTTGTTTTATACTCCCCACCTCTCAATCGTTTCATTCCCCCTTTCGTCTCAAGTGTGTTCAACCAGTTAATAATCCCCAGACAGGAGAAACTTCACAATAAAACATTTAGACTAATCTTCGCAGGTTTACTGAGCTGGATTGCAGATGAAAGATTGAACTAATCTGCAGCATTCACTCAATAGGAAATCTGATTTGTCCTGAAATGAATTGGGATGAAAACGTGCTAAGACATTGAGCCTGGTCTAGGATGGGAGGGGATTGGGAGTCTGTGTTCTCACAGTCACACTGAGTAACAGCTTCCATAACAAGGAGTGTGACCATACTCAGAGGCAAAATAGATTATTTCATTAGTACTCAGAAACCCTGCTCCAAGTCTTTTTTCTTCTATATGTTCATCTATATGCATGCAACTCTGTTTGCATATCTGGATTAAAGTTCTGAAACTCCCTCCTTAACAGCACTGTGGGTGCCCCTATATCCCAAGACCTCAGTAGTTCAAGGCAGCAACTCACCTCCAATATCGTCTGAAGGACAATATTGGAAATGGACAAAAATTGCTGGCTGAGGTAGCACTGCTCACATCTGTAAATGAATATTAAAAATAGTTTATGTGAATGATCCTGTTTGTACTTTTGTATTTATGTTTCCTGTGTATCTATCTGGGCCTGTGTGTCTATATTTGTGTATCTGTTTTCTGTGTGTGTTTTTGAGTGTCATTCTACACATGTGTGTGTCCCTAAGGTCCCTGCTTGTCAGTGTTTTCAGCTTTAAGTGGGGGTCAACCTTGCCTCTTGAGTCCTGACTCAAGCCTCAGTCCAGAGATTTGAGCACGTAATTGAAGCTGATTGTCCCATGCAGCATTGTGAGAGTCCTCACTGTCAGAAGTGCAGTAATTCAGATGACACATTAAAGTAAGGTCCAGTCTCCCTTCTCAGGTAGATATGAAAGGACCCTGGTACTAGTTTAAAGGAGATCAGAAAATTTTTATAGTGTCCTAGTCAATATTTATCCTTCAGTCAATATCACATTAAAAAAATCTGATCCTGTCACATTGTAATTTGCTAGGTATAAATTGGCTACAGCATTTCAGTGAGTTCTTGGTCTATCATTGGTCCTATTTCTTGATGCATTTTTTAAAACTTATTTGTGGGATGTAGTTATTGACTGACCAGCAAATTGCCTGTCTTTAGTTATCCTTGAGAAGGAGGTGGTGAGCTGCCTTCTTGAACCGCTGCAGTCCACCTGCTGTGGTTTGACCCACAATGCCATCAGGGAGGAAATTCCAGGATTTTGACCCAGCCACAGTGAAAGAATGGCAATATATTTCCAAGTCAGGATGGAGCGTTGCTTGGAAAGGAACTTGAAGGTGGTGGTGTTCCCATGTATCTGCTGCCTTTGTTCTTCGAGATGGAAGTGATCATGGGTTTGGAAGGTGTTGTCTGAGGATCTTTGGTGAATTTCTGCAGTGCATCTTGTAGGTAATACACACTGCTGCTACTGAGCGTCAGTGGTGGAGGGAATGGATGCTTGTGGATGTAGTGCCAATCAAGTGGGTTGATGGCATCAAGCTCCTTGAGTGTTGTTGGAGTTGCATTCGTCCAGGCAAGTGGAGAGTATTCCATCACACTCCTGACTTGTGCCTTGTAAATGGTGGACAGGCTTTGGGGAGTCAGGAGGTGACTTACCTGTTGCAGTATTCCTAGCCTCTGATCTGAGTTTACGTGGTGAGTCCAGTTGAGTTTCTGGTCAATGAAAACCGAAAGATGTTTATAATTGAGGATTCAATAAAGGTAACACTATTGAATGTCAAGGGTCGATGGTTAGATTATTTCTTATTGGTGATGATCATAACCTGGCATTTGTGTGGTGTGAATGTTATTTGTCACTTATTTAGCAATGAAGATATCATGAGACTGTGAAAGGTGTAGTATAAGTTGTTCTATTTTACAACAGATCTCAAATACTGGGTGCAGTTTTGGTTTTATTTATTTAGTATGAGTAGGTTGTCTTATGAGGGTAGGTTGTTTTATGAGAATAGGTTGGACAGGCTGGACTTGCTTCCACTGAAGTTTAGAAGATTCCACCCTCAGGTGACTGCATGGAGTTTGCCTGTTCTACATGGGTCCGCATGGGTTTCCTCCGGCTGCTCCAGTTTCCTACCATAGACCAAAGATGTGCAGATTAGGTGGATTGGCCATGCTAAATTACCTATAGTATGCAGGGATATGCAGGCTAGATGGAGTAGCCCTGGGGAATGCAGGAATAGGGTGGGGGTGCGTCTGAGTGGGATACACTTCAGAGAGTTGGAGTGGACTCAATGGCACGAATGACCTGCTGTGGGGATTCTATAATATGACGGATTTTATATTCGAAGGAGTGACTTGATGGAAGTGTATACAATTCTGAAATGTCTCAACAAGTTAGACTTAGAAAGAATGTTTCTTCTTGTATGTCCATCTAACATTATGGGACACTGTTTAAAAATTAAGGGTATCCCTTTTAGGACAGGGATGAAGGGAGTTTCTTTCTCTCAAAGAGTTCTCTCAGAAGTGCAACTTTCACACAGAATAGGTGATGCAAGTGAGGTCTCTGAATAGTTTTCAAATGGACGTCGATAAATTCTTGTTTGGCAGGGGTCAAAGGTTATCAGGGTAGGTAGAATGTAGAATTTGAAACACAGATCAGCCAGATCTTATTGAATGGCAGAGTGGATTCAAGCAGCCAAATGGCCTATTACTTCTCCTAATTTGTACATTTGTATGTAACTGAAACCTCACTTCCATCTCTCAGCTCCTGTGACTAGCATTAAATAAGGCTTTTTGATTGCTTTTTGTACCTGCCAGTTTGCTTCTAGCAATTTGTTGACAATATAGGCTGGGGGAAATATGGAAAAGCTATATATTCTGGTTCTGGAGTCAAATAAGACGTCAAGATTAATATGAGAACTACGACAATTAGCAGAGAACTAAAGGCATATATTTTCACAGATAGGGAAATGGAAATCTGGAACTTTCTCTCCAGAAGCTGTGAATTCAAGGGTGTAAATTGGAACGTCTGAGACAGAAATTTCTGATTTCTGTTGGTTTGTGTGGGTATTTCTCAAAACTATTTACACATGAAAATTAACCTGACCTCAGACACCAACAAAAACAAAACAGCAATTAGAACATGCAGTATATAATTAAAGGTCACTTTGCGTATCAACATATTAAACATGTCAATCAATGGAAATTTGTGTGTAAAGTACTAAAATGTTAATTTTCAGATTCAAGTGAATTCAACCAAGTTCTCTGTATACCACATTATAAAGTCTTCTTCCCCCATCCTAATATGAATACAAACACATTTTCACACAAACACACACACACACCTCCCACAACCAACCAGCTCTGCCACACTTGCACATAGCCCCTCACGCACTGACCTATCTGCTTACACACAACCACATGCCACGCACTGTGTAATACATTCTGTGGTCTGTGAGACATCTATGCTGACATAAGGACACAAGAATTAAGAGCGGGTGTAGCCACTTGGCTCTATTAGCCTGCTCCACCATTCATCTTGATCATGGCTGACGTGGTTGTGGCCTCAGCTCCATTTTGCTAATTGCCCTCCATTAATCCTTGATTTCCAAAATCTATTTAACTTAGCCTTGAATAAATTTTACCTTCCAGGCTCTCCATTATTCACTCGGGTGAAGAATTGTAGGAGAATGTGACTGATAAATGGCAATGGATTGCCAGGCACCACTGGATATTGAGCAACATGTTCATTATGGCTGGTCCATGCTTCTGCTTTAAATGATCTTTTTAATTCAGCCTGAGGTTGCACCAGCACAGTGATAAAGCAGAGACCACTGCTGCTACCTAACATGGCTGAATGTAACAAGGTTTTGGTTCTGCTCACTATTGATGATGTGAAGTGTGGCCCTCTTCACAACTTGGTGTCTTATATTGTATCATGCTTTGCTGAATGATCTGTGCTGTGTTATGCTCAGATGCCACACTGGATGATACATGGAGACTGCAGTAGCTGTCCCGCAGATCCCTTCATTAACACTCACTGAATAAGAAGAATTCTTCTCATCTCTCATCTTATCTGGATTGATTCTTCTCATTGGAAATAGTTCTTCTTACTTTCACTATCAAAATACTTAATGGTTTTAAATCTCTCCTTAACCTCCTCTGAGTTGGCCAACCCTGGGTTCTCCAGCCTGTTCATATAACTGAAATTCTCAATGTCTGGTCCCATTCTAGTAAATGACCTCTGCACGATCTTTGAAGCCTCAACATTGTGGTGAATTTTGCAGGAGTGAGGAGGACATATTGCTTGTCTATAACCCCAATGAAAAAAACGTAGGTCACATGTTGACCAACCAACTTTAAAAGCAATAAATAGGCTCTCTGGGTCCAAAAAGGGTTTCATTTCTGGTTGTGACAGCCCTTTAGTTTCCCTTACCACCACCAGCTAATTCAGTTTTGCCAGGATCAGATCTTCATGAGTCCAACATCTGATATTGTCATCTGTGACTGGAAGTGCAACAGAAAATTTAAAACAATTATAGACTCTTCCAGTGGTGGTACCACTGGTGGTGTATCTGCCGGGGGGAAGGCAGCTCAATGCATCCACATTCACTGTTTGGCCTGTGGATGGTGCTCCATCTTATAATTGTATGTATTTAATATGAGAGCCTACAGCTGAATTCAGCCTGAAGTTATTGGCGGCACTGCCTTGTCCTCTTTTGTTTTTAAATATATTTTTACTGAAAAATAGATTTTTAAATATTACAACAAATACAAAGCAATACAATTCAAAACAATACAAGGAAAGTACGCAAAAAAAGAATGTCACGGTGGCTCAGTGGTTAACACTGCTGCCTCACAATGCTAGCCACCCGGGTTCGATTCCAACCTCGGGTGACTGTCTGTGTGGAGTTTGCACATTCTCTCCGTGTCTGTGTGGGTTTCCTCTGGGTGCTCTGATTTCCTCCCACAGTCCAAAGATGTGGAGGTCAGGTGAATTGGTCATAGAGTTAGGTGCATTAGTTAGGGGGATGGGTCTGGGTAGGTTACTCTTCGAAGGGTCGGTGTGGACTAGTTGGGCCGAAGGGCCTGTTTACATGCTGTAAATATTTTTTCTTTTTGTTTTCTTTCTTTTTCTTTTTAGAAAACCCAAACCACCCTCATATACAAATGTAATACTATACATAAAAAATATATTATAAAAACCCCAACTACTTAACTAAATAGATAATAACCAACAGCAAACTAATAAATAATATTAATACAGCTCAGCAAAACAAAACACTAACTCTCAAATATCAAGAGCATTAATTTTCACATATTCATACATTCGCAGTTCCCTCTCTCTGGATATTGGACTCGTAAAGCACACTCATTATGGCTATGTAAGAGCCATTATTAGTGTGGCAGATAAATTTATGTCCAGGTAGGTCCAAAAAGGTCACCATGTCTTATAAAAATTCTCAATTTTGTGGTGTACCATACTTGTAAGAAAATCCAAGGGGATATGCTCCATAACAATCTTAAGCCAACCTGACAAGCCCGGGGGATTTTCAGACACCCAACCTAACGAGATATTCTTTCTTGCTCAAAAAGTGACGATGTTGAAAAGTTTTGTCTTATGCGCATCTACAGGGAATACACAGGGCAGGCCGAGAAGAAGAGAAATCGGGTCCTTCTCCACCTGTATTAACTTTACATTTGGGGCATGCTGAAGATACCCTGGTTTAAATTTTGACAAATGATCCAGAACCAAGTGGACCATGTGGAGAATCTTCAACTGTAAAACATGGGTCCTATTGCAAATTGATATCTTTCTTGCGTTTTCCCAAATATCTTGCCATGCCTCTGAGGAGACTTCAATGCCTAGCTCTCTCTCCCACACCCTGCAAAGTTGACGGAATTCATCTGAGGGGCCACCTCCCAGTGATGATATAAAGTGCAAACAGAGGTCAGGCCACATGGCGCGGATTGTAAGCGGCAAAACTGCAAGCAAGAAGGCCACCCGACCAAGGAATATAAAGAGACCAAGAACTGTAATCTGTGCGGAGAGGCGGGCCACATGTATAAGGCCTGCCCAAGGCGAGGGGCCGCCACCTATGCACAGATGGCCGGAGGTGGCAACACGAGCTGTGGACCGCCTAAGACCAGCAAGGTACCACAAAACAGCATGGGAACGGTGTCTGGAGGCACCCAGAAGGAAGGGCAGGCTGTAGCAGAGCAGACGGCAGACAGCGGGGAGATGCAGCAGCTGATCCAAGCTCCTTCAAGACAGACGGAGGAAATGGAAGAGGAGGGAACAAAGGAGGCAGAGGGTTGGATTACTGTCAAAAGCAGGAAGAGGAAACCTCACCAGCCCCCCAAAGTCACCCAGCAAAGGGGGAAGCGACACCTACACGACGAGGATACAGGCAGTTCTTCCGACGGTGAGGACGGGCGCAAGGGGGGTCGTCATCAGAGGAAGAGACAGAGCGCCGCGGGGAAAAAGGAGGGCAGCACCGCCCAAGCAGGAAAAGATGATCCGTCTGAGGGGATGGGTAAAGGCCTCCCCCCACCTGGTGAGAACCAAGAGGTACCCACCGGCCCACAGCTCCAGGTAACTGGGAGCAGCGGTCCTGTGACAGCCCCGCTGTCAGATGGAGAACTGGACGGTGCGGACCCTGGGCCCGACCCGAAGACACCATAGCGGGGAAATGGCTCCAGCGTGGAGCCAGACAGCTACCTCAGCCCTGGGAGGGTCCAGCAGTTTGCCGTCACCACGGGGGTGTATACAGCTACCCCAGAGGGGCAAGACCAGCAGCAAATGGACACTGGTAACTTCGTAAACTGTTAAAATGGGGATAAGAGTTGCCAGCATCAATATGCGTAGCATCAAATCGGCTATGCGATGTGTTTCTACAATGGCCTTCCTGGTCAACGTTAAAGTTGACGTCCTGTTTCTGCAGGAGTGTGGGATACCGCACCTCAGTAGCTACAGGAAATGGTTGAGCTTGTGGGCCCATGGGCCGTCAGTTTGGTCGGGGGGCAACGATAGCCGTGCCTCCGGCCTGGGTATCCTGTTGAGAGGAGGCAACTTCACCATCTCCGAGGTTAAGGAGGTGGTGGGGGGGGGCAACTCCTTGTCACCGACATCATGTACAGGAATGCTCCCCTGAGACTGATTAGTGTGTACGCCCCAGTGGGTAAGAGTGAACAGTTGGCCGTCCTGCAGCAGCTTCCACTGTTGCTGGCTACGTCCAGGCCATCATTCTGGCCGGAGACTTCAAACATTGATGCAGATGGACGATCCAGCAGGGGTGACAGTAAACTGGACGGCACGTCCAGAGCCCTGATGGACACGGTCAAAGATGCCAAGCTGCACGACGTCTTCAGCACCCCTGCAGACGGAGCGCAGTGTAGATACACCTGGTCACGGGCAGACGGATCTATCCGCTCAAGGATAGATTACCTGTTTGTGTCCCGAACGCTCTCGGTCAGATCCACCGACGTCAAGCCAGGATTCTTCTCTGACCACTGCCTCCTGCTGGCCGACTGTCACCTACAGGACGAGCAGCGGGCTGGTAAGGGAACGTGGAAGCTGAACACCAAGCTGTTGACTCCGGGAAACATTGAGGAGCTCAAGATGGACTACGCAGGTTGGAGAACTGTGAAGCCCCTCTTTGAGTCCCCAGCGGACTGGTGGGAAACAGTAAAAGGGAACATCAAGAGGTTCTTCATCCTCAAAGGTATTCAGGAGGCGAGAGAGAGGCGGGGAAAACTGTCCCAGCTCCAGGAAAGTATGCAGAACCTGCTCCTGCTGCAGACGATGGGGGTCAATGTCACGGAGGACCTCAAGGAGGTGAAGGGCCAGCAAGCCTCGCTCTTTGCCTCGGAGACCTCCAAGACAATCTTCCAGTCCAGGGTCCGCTCGGTGGAGCAGGACGAGACGTGCTCACGTTTCTTCTTCCAGAAGGTGCACAAAGAGAGCTCCATGCTCAGCAGCCTGAAGGAAGAAGATGGCTCGATAACGTCATCTCAGGCTGACGTCATGAGGATCTGTAAATCCTTCTATGCCAGTCTGCATGACGTGAAGCCAACCAATAGCGCGGCCTCCCAGTCGTTCCTGTCCTCTATCACGGAGGTCTTAGACGACAGAACACGAGAGAGGCTGGACCAGCCGCTATCTCTGGACGAGCTGACCAAGGCCATCGAGTCCTTCGAAAAGAATAAAACTCCCGGAAGCAACGGCTTACCGGTCGAGCTCTGTTCCGCTCAGTGGGACTTGATTGGCCAGGACCTGCTGGAGGTGTATGTCAGTATGCTTCGGGCAGGTACCATGAGTGAATCCATGAGGAAAGGCATCATCACCCTCATCTACAAGCGGAAGGGGGAGAGGGAGGAACTCAAAAATTGGAGACCAATCTCACTACTGAATGCGGATTACAAAATTCTGTCAAAGGTAATCGCCAACCGGGTCAGGTCTGCTCTGAGGTCGGTGATTCACCCTGACCAAACCTGTGCTGTGTCGGGCAGGAAGATCGCTGAGAGTCTCGCACTCCTCAGGGATACGATCGCCTACGTGCAGGACAGAGGGTTGGACACCTGCCTGATCAGCCTGGACCAGGAGAAAGCCTTTGACAGGATATCACACAGGTATATGAGAAATGTGCTCTCCAAAATGGGCTTTGCGGAGGGAATCTGCAATTGGATCAGACTGCTCTACACCAACATTGTCAGTGCAGTCTCAATCAATGGGTGGGAATCAGATAGCTTCCCAGTCAGATCTGGAGTCAGGCAGGGTTGCCCTCTCTCTCCTGCCTTGTTTGTGTGCTGCATAGAGCCATTTGCTGAGTCCATCAGGAAGGATGCGAGCCTGAGAGGGGTGACTATTCCTGGCAGAGGGGGCCTGCAGGTTAAGGCCTCCCTGTACATAGATGACGTCGCTGTTTTCTGCTCGGATCCGCTGTCCGTGCGCTGACTCATGTGCATATGTGACCAGTTCGAATGGGCCTCGGGGGCCAAGGTAAACCGAGGCAAGAGCGAGGCCATGCTCTTCGGGAACTGGGCCGACCAATCCTCGATCCCCTTCACTGTCAGGACCGACCACCTGAAGGTACTGGATATTTGGTTCGGGGGTGCTGGGGCATGCGCCAAGTCTTGGGAGGAGCTTATCAGCAAAGTGAGGCAGAAACTGGGGACAGATGGAAGCTATGGTCGCTCTCCATCTCGGGAAAAAACCTGGTCATCAGGTGTGAGGCACTGTCATTCTGTTATACGTGGCACAGGTCTGGCCTATTCCCAGAACCTGTGCTGCTACAATCACCCGGGCCATCTTTCAATTTATATGGTGGTCAAAGATGGACCGGGTCCGAAGGGACTCGCTGTATAAAGATCTGGGCAACGGGGGAAAAAAATACACCCAATGCCACCCTCACCATAATGGCCACCTTTGTGTGTGGCTGCATCAAGCTGTGCGTGGATCCCCGGTACGCAAACACCAAGTGTCACTACGTACTGAGGTTCTACCTGTCCCCGGTGTTGCGAAGGATGGGCCTGGCCTCGCTGCCGCGGAACGCTCCGAGTAGTTGGACCGTTCCGTATCACCTGTCCTTCGTGGAGAAGTTTATGAAGAAAAACACTTTTGACCACAAGTCCATCAGGAAGTGGTCAGCACGTAGTGTCCTTGAGACCCTTCGGGAAAAGGAGAGGGCGGATCCTATCGAGCGGTTCCCTGAGCAGACTGTCAAAACCATTTGGCAGAATGCCTCATTGCCAGAACTTTCCAACAAGCACCAAGACATGGCTTGGCTGGTGGTGAGAAGGGCTCTGCCTGTGAGATCCTTTATGCATGCCCGGACTCTCAGCCGCACCGCACACTGCTCTCAAAGTGGCTGCGGGGGGGACGAGACTGTCACACACCTCCTTCTGGAATGTGCCAACGCAGAGGAAGTCTGGAGAGGAATGCAGTGGTGTTTGTCGAGGTTCGTCCCGAGCAGCGCCTTGACGCGGGACTCCGTGCTCTATGGCCTGTTCCCCGGACGCACACCGAGACGAACATCAACTGCGCCTGGAGGATCATCAACTCGGTGAAGGACGCTCTCTGGGCGGTCCGAAACCTGTTGATCTTCCAGCTGAAAGAGTTGACCCCGACTGAGTGTTGCAGACTGGCACATTCCAAGGCCCAGGACTACGTGGAGGGACGCGCTGAAGCTTGGGGCAGCTGCCGCCAAGGCGCAGTGGGGAAAGACCACTGTGTAAAGTCTGCCTGCCTAACGAAGAACAGGGGGCCCACGCAGTCATTTGGGTTCCGCTGACGCCTCAGCTAAATATATTGTGTCCCGTACGTACAGACCTGTATATATGAATGATAAATTCTGATCTCTGTATGCAAATGTTCACGTATGTATGGCATGACCAACTGTACATACCATCAAATTATTTTATGAATAAAGTATATTTTTGAAATAAAAAAGAATAAAGTGCAGACAGAAAGTGTACTCTTAGCACTGAGCCCCCCCCCCCACTCTCTATATTGGACTTGTAGGGATCAGTCAGAAGTGTAGTCTTTTTTTGAATAAAATCCCTATCTTGAAAAAAATGAAAGACGTTCCTGCGAGATAGCTCATTATCAGATAGCTGCGCTAACTGATCAAAAGTCAGCATTGTGTCTCCGTCAAATAAATCACCCTGGCAAGACACACCCACTATAGGTGTAAGAAAAGATGTTTTTCCAATCTTGCCTTCCCTCTGCCGAATTGCCCTCCATGCTTTAACAGTATTGATAACTATTGGGTGATGACAATATTCCTTAACTGTCCTCATTTTGTCCAAAAACAGCAAACTAGTAAGGGGGCACCTTGCCTGAGAGGTTTTGTTATCTAACCATATTGAAAAAGGGTCCCCATAAGCCCAATCACTCACTTAAGATAAAAGTGAGCTTGGTTAATAGTTTTTAATGTCCGGGAGATCCACTTCCCCCAATCTGTGAGGCAATTGCAGTTTAGCTAATTTAATGAAGGGCCGCTTATGATGCCAAATAAAAGAGGTGAACCAGCGATTCAGTCTCCTGAACATTTGCTTATCGAAAATCAGGGGTAGCACCCGCATAGGGTCCAACAAAGGGGGGAGAATATTCATCTTAATAAGAACTATCTGACCTAACCATGAGACTTGGAAGTGTCTCCCACTTTTGAAGGTCTTGTTTTATTTTGTCGAATAATTGAACAAAATTAACTTTAAACAACCAGGCAAGAACTGGAGTGATATGCCCAAATCATAAAACCCCTCCTGTGACCACTTAAATGGGGATCGAGATTCGTCCTCAAGACCTAACACCTTTGTAAGACCACCCAAAGGCATAGCTCTGATTTTGCAAAATTAATCTTGTACCCTGAAAGGGTGCCAAACAAGCTAATGCATTGTATCAGATGAGACACCGAAACTGCTGGATTCGACAAAAAAATGAGGACATCATCTGCATACAATGAAACTTTGACCCCACTTCTGGAGCAGATATATTGGGATCCCTACAAATGGCCTCTGCCAACAGTTCAATCACCAATGTAAAAAGCAGTGATGTAAGGGGACAGCCCTGAATTAATGTCTAGAAATGCCCTAAACTCATTAGAGAAGTACTCCACAAACGTATTATCCTTAAGGATAAAGGGATCCATTCCCAGTGCCATGGGTCTGCTATAGCTTCCTTAATCTTAACCAACAGCTGCACTGGAGCACGATCGGAGATGGTAATATCACCAATCATACAAGATGCCACCTTGTCCAGGGTTGCCACGGGGGTAAGAAAATAAAATCAATCCTGATGAGTCATCTGTGTGGATTGGAAAAAAACATAAAATCCCTGCCTATAGGGTGGAGACGCCTCCAGATGTCCACCAACTCCACACAAAGATCCACTAATTGTTTAGTTTGTACGGGGGGTCTTTGGGCAACCTGTCTACCATGGGATCCATAAGACAATTAAAATCTCCCCCTATAATGATATGCTGGGTCTTGAGTCTGATCAGTTTAGAGAACGCATCTACCAGAAATTTGCAGGGGTAGGCTGGAGAGCAGTAAACATTTAAAACATCATATTCTTCCCAGTTTATCAGGGCTTTGAGGATTACAAACCTCCCATGTGTGTCTTTAACACACTCTAGTAACTTAAATGGGAGATTCCTCTTAACCAATATGGCCACTCCCCTACTTCTGGTATTAAAATATGAAAAGTAAATTCGATCAAAGCCAGTTTGCTGTATTTTCAAATGCTCCCTATCATCCAAATGTGTCTCCTGTAATAAAGCAATATCCACCTTTTCCTTTCTAAGACTCAAGAGTACCTTTTTCTTCTTAAATGGTGAGTGACTCTCCTTGACGTCCCAAGTACACCATTTAATCAAGTCATTAGCCATAATCTTCTGCAGTAATATTTAGAGACCAGAGAGGAGGAACTTGAATTACAAATCGCCAAGTCTTAGTGTCGCAAAAAACTACATAAACTAAAACTATTGGTTAACAAACCTAAAAAGCTATCAAGACTGCATACAACAAAAACCAAAAAACAAACCAACATATAAAGCATCAATGGCACTGAATAGGGGAACTCGCCCCCTGCCCAAAGAGGCATCTATACATCCCAAAACCTAACTTCCCATCCCTCTGCCAATACTGCAATCAGGGCAATTAAATACCTGAACTGGGCATAAACTGCCCGTAAGTTGACATCGCGCCATCCTAACCATTTTCTCTCCTTCTAGCTAGAGACGCACCACGAGCACAAGCGGCAAAGGAAGAAAAAAAACACCATGGAATATCAATGTGAACAAAGAAAGTTTGAAAAAAAAGGTATAACTTAACTTAGAAATTGAGAGCACACATCCCAACCGCCCCCGAGGATAGTTTAGAACAGATTATTATCAATAAAAAAAAAGGAAAAGAAGGCCCCAACTGGACTTCCTCTTCTTTAAAAGAAAAGTAGAGGCATACCGAAACAACGTTACTATTTGTACATACTAATTTGTTCAGGTTAAGTCAATTTGTCCACAAAGTCTCTTCCCTTCTCCCAACATGTGAAGGAGATGTCCAGATCCATCTAAGGTGATCCGAAGCACCACCAGATAACTCAAAGAGTACTGGATCCCAAGCTCCTTCAGTCTTTTCTTGATGCCATCATAGGATTATCTTTTCCAGATCACCACCGCTGAAAAGTCCTGGAAGAACATGATTTTAGAGCCCTTGTGAACTAGGCCTTCGGATCCTTCCCCTGGATTCTAGAAGCTTCCACACGATTCTCTCCTTATCTCTACTGTGATGAAACTGCACCAAGATAGGACGAGGATGTTGGTCGAGACCTGACCTCTGAGCCATGGCCCGGTGAGCCCTCTCAATCTTCAGGCTTCTCATTCCAGCCTCCAAGTTAAGGAATTTCAGCAATCAGTCCTCAATAAGTTCCCCAGTCGCTCACCTTCCTTTATGTACAGCAGAATGCCAGATGTGCTTATCCCAACACAAAGATGACTGTTGTGAGTGAATTTCTTCAGGAATATGCTTTTCTCTCATTGCCATTGAAATAGCTCCAAAGAGGTGGCTATCCCATCACCCACTCACCCTTTATTTACACGTGGAGAGTACTTGACAGTGACCCAGCTTCCTCAGACCCAGCTCTCAGAGTGAACAGAAGCTCTGACACTTGTGTTTATATCTGTCAGCCAGGGCACCCAGATTGGGCCAGATTAACAGCCCCGATCAGGGAAGTCATAATCTAGGAGGTATAATCAATGGCTGACATAGTTACAATTGCTATACCAGGCTTCAATATAGCAGATGAAGAAATTCAAATTCAATTAATAAATTTGATATTAAAATCTTATCCAAAGTTGACGATATAGCCATTGTTGTAAAAACCTATCTGGTTCACTAATAACCTTTAGGGAAACCTGCCATCCTGACCTGGTCTGGCTAGCTGTTGATTCCAGATCCACAGCAATGTGGTTGACTCAGTTGTCCTCAACTGGCACATCAAACCACTCTGATATATTTAACTGTTACAGAAGTCTAAAAGAGGGGAATAAAAAGGACCACCTAAGGCACTGGAAATGACAATAGCAAATCGAGTCCAGTTGATCTTGCTAGGTCCTCCTTACTACAATCTGGGAGCTTCTACCAAAATTGGGAGAGCTATCTCACAGACATACCAAGCAACAACCTGACATTGCCTGTATAGTTTGATCCCATGAGTAAGTCTATGATCCAGACATCACCATCATTGGGATGGCCATGGGCTGGACCAGTGGTGGTGGTTGTTGATAGCACAGATAGTGGCAGAGTGGTATACAATCCAGAGGAAGTTGCACTGGGAATCCTTAGTATTGACTGTGGATCCCATGAAGTCTCATGGTCTCAGGTCAAATATGGTTGAGGAAACCTTCTGCTGATTACCATGTGCTGACCTTAGCTGATGAATTATTAATTGTCCATGTTGAGCACAACTTGGATGAATCACTGAGACTCACAAAGACACAGAATGTAGTATTGGTGGGGATTTCAACATGCATCATTTAGAGCGGCTGAGTACTACTACTGAATGAGCTGGTCGGGGTTCTAAAGAATAACTGTTAGACTGGGTCTGCAGCAGTGATGAATGAACTGACAAGCAGGAAAAGTACCCTTGACCGCATCCTCACCAGTCTTTCTGCCGTAGATACATCTGTTCCTGATGGTATCGTAGGAGTGTCCACCTCACAGTCCTTGTGGAGACAAAACCCCATCTCCACAATGAGAATACTTTCCATTGTGTTCTGTGCCACCACCACCCAGCTAAATGGGATAGTCTTTGAATAGGCCTAAAAACTCAAAACGTATGGCTAGTCCAGTTCAGATTTTGGTTAATGGTAACCCCCAGGATACTGAGAGTGGGGAATTAAGTCCTAGTAATGCTATTGAACATCAAAGGAAATAGATGGATTCGCTCTTGCTGGATGGTCATTGCCTGGCATTTATGGCAGAATTGTTATTTGCTAATTATCAACATAAGCCTAAATATTATCTAAGTCTTGTGGAATTTAGACATGAGTTGTTAAATTTCTGAGGAGTCACGAATGGTGATGAACATTGTGCAATCATCAGAAAACATCCCACTTCTGACATTATGGTGGAGAGAAGGTCATTGATGAAGCAGTTGAAAATGGTTGGGCCTGAGGAACCCCTGCTAAAATATCAGGATGCTGAATAATTTGGAGGGGGATTTACAGCTAGTGGTGTCCCCATGTATCTACTGCCCTTGTCCTTCGAGGTGATAATGGTAAGGGGTTTGGAAGATGCCTTGGCAAAGTTGCTGAAGTGCATCTTCCAGATAGTGGTGCCACTTTGCATTTGTGGTGGAGGCAGTGAATGTTGAATTAGAATTAGAATTAGATTTTATTGTCACATGTACTCAAGTACAGGGGTACAAGAATACAGTGAAAACGTTATAGTCGCCATTCCCAGTGCCATCTTAGGTGCAACGGTATCTAGGTACAAAATCTTAAATACAAAGTAGAAATAATAAAAAGATAAAAGTTTGACATTGCAGTCCTTCTAAAGTACTTAGCCATGCTCGCCTTGCAAGTCCCACAAGACTTGATCTCCTCTGTCAAAACATGTGGTGCTGGAAAAGCACAGCCAGTCAGGCAGCATTGAGGAGCAGAAGAGTCAACGTTTCAAACATCAGCTCTTCCTCAGGAATGTGGGGTGGGGGGCCCAAAGAATGTGAGAGATAAATGGGAGGTTTGTGGGGCTGGGGGGAAGGTAGCTGGGAATGCAATGGGTAGATGAAGGTGGGGGGTGATGGTACCAGTTTCCTCATCTCCCCTCTCTGCACCTTAACCCATATCCAACTTTCCAACTTGGCACCGCCCTCTTGAACTGTCCTATCTGTCCATCTTCCTTCCCACCTATCTGCTCCACCCTCCCCACTGATCTATCATAGGACACAGAATTTGTCGTAAAAGATCAAGGTGTCATACAACTGTATTGAACAAACCTAGATTGCTATTAAATTTTTAATCACTTAGGATTTGTTGCAGATTTCCATTCATTAATATGTAAATCCCAGAACATCTTTCAAGTTAAATTCCCGAGATATTAAGGTTTATAAAAAATAGATGACATCTCAGCTCAGACAATGCATTAAAGGTGTGAGGTACTCGCAGATAGTCCGTGTATGAAACAAGCTACCAAAGGAAGTAGTGGAAGCAGGTACAATTACAACATTTCAAAGGATGGGTATATGAATAGGAAGGGTTGAGAGGGATATTGGCCAAATGTTGGCAAATGGGACTAGGACAGTTTGAGATGCCTGGTCAGTGCAGACCCAAGGGTCTGTTTCCATGTTGTATGACTGTATGACTCCACAACTTCAACCTTTTAATGAAATGCTGGGAGACCGATTGGTATGTGAGAATAATGATGTAATCATGCAAGAATGCCCATTAGCTGAAGCCCAAAGGGACTCAAATAAGCACCATAACTGGCTTTATCATTGGAAAATGCGACAAGAGGAACTTATGAATTGCAGGGTATTCCGATGGAAGTGGACACCCTCGCCAATCCCACTGAGCTTGGGAAACCCACTTGAGTGAAGGCAATTGAATAGCCTCACTCAGGACATTTCCTAAGCAGAGGGACTCTAGGTCAGCTCACAGCTAAACCCCAAAACAAAGCCAAGCCTCAACCAAATGGTTACAATTTTCTTCACGATCTGGGCCAGCAAGCCATTGTATGTGGACTCGAGACAGCCAAAATTGACTAAGAGATTTCATAGGCTGGTGAGCAGGAAAGTGCGCACGCTAGAAAGTCCATCTACAATTGGTTTGGAACGTTTAAATTGCTAAGCAACATCCAAAGCAGAACCAATCAAAGTAAACATCTGGCTAAATGGTCACTCAGTTCTGATGGAGGTCGATACCAGCACAGCCATTTCAGTGATTGCAGAACTAGTCTTTAACAAAATTCACTCTGAACTTCAACCTTGAAGTTTGCGCAAAACCTTGGCTAGACTGACAAGCTATACTGGGGAGCCTTTACAGATTAAGGTCCAACTTTGGTTCCAATCTCTTCTAAGAAGCAGTTGATTCAGTTATCACTGATTGTGGTAAAAGGCTCAGACCCAAGCTTGATGGGGTGAAATTAGTTGAGAAAGATTCACCTAGACTGGCTGAACATTTCTCGATTAGAAAATGGCTGCCTGGCGGCGATCTAATAGGTCTGCCTTGCTGAGCTCTGCACCATAACCCAAGCAAGCTGGTGCTTTTACCATCCCTTTGCTAGCTGTTTTTTGTAAAAACCGGCAGTTTTAAATCTCCAGAATGTCTGTACATTATTTTTAGTGATCAGGGAAGATGACTAAAGGAAATGGCCACATGGATCACAATAAGCAGGGCACCTCTTGCAGTAACAGGCGCAGCCGCAGCGCTGATCTCCATGAAAGCTACTTTGAACTTACCTGTGCAGCAGAGCCTGATTTCAGAGTTCGTTAAACTCCGAGGGAAGATTAAATCAGCAATGGAGGAGACCCGAACTAAGCTGGGACTGATCTCGGCCATGCGTGTGGAGTTCATCGAGCAGTGGACCACAGCTTCGGAGATCACGGGGAATCCTCAGTGGGTCAGATCCAGGCCCTGGAAAAGTAGGTACAGGCCTTAATGGAGCAGATCAACGACCTCAAAAATCGAGGTCAGAGAAAGAACATCCGTGTTATTGGGCTGCCGAATGAGAGGAAGGGGATCAGCCAGTCAGCTTTTTCGAGCAATGGATGCGGACATAGCCATGTTGGTGGGGCAGTGCATAGAGTGCCAGCAAGGACAAAAATTACCACCAGCAGCTCCCTACATTCATAAGAATGGCTAGATAAACCCTGAACTCAGTTATACGTCAGCTGAGCATCTGCTCAATGTTCTTAGTCACTGTGGGCACTCACTCAAAGTGGCTGGCCATGCATAGAGTTCAATTGTCAAACATGGAGATAGCAATAGAAAAACTGTGCATATCTTTTGCAGTGCATGAACTCCTGGAAGTGTTGGTCAGAAATTATGGGCCATCATTTTCCACCAGGGAATTTGAGTATTTCACAAAGTGGAATGGCATTCAACATCCAAACATATCATCCATCATCCAATGGTTTCTGCAGAAACAACAATCTAAGCTTTGAAGACAGGCTTAAAGAAGAACAGCCCACAGCTTCCCCAGATAACAAACTGTCCTGGTTCCTATTTGATTATAGGACCATACTGCAGGGATAGCTCCAGCAGAGTTGCTAATAGGGAGAAGACTCCGCACCATCTGATCTTCCTGGACCTGGAGAGGAAGGTGAAACAGCATCAAGAACACCAGTGCTGGAAACAAGACTCTGCTAAGCGAGTCAGGCATGAAGTTTGGTGTTGGAATCAAAGAAATGGTCCTGCATTGGTAAGAGGCATGGTCGATGTAAGGTCAGGTCCAGTAACGTTTAAGGTTTGGGTATGTGCGATGGATTCGAATAAGCACGTAGACCATATGAAAGCCACAACCTGCCAGTTGGATGGGAGCAAAGCGTGCCTGGTTCCTCAGAACAATCAGAAAGGCTGGCAGAACCTGTAGGTTTTTCCTTTCCATCAAGCATTGAAAGACATCAGAATCTAGATGGATATGGTGAATTTCACCGCCATGACACCTTTGCTGCCTAAAAAAGAGAATGGATTTCTTCCAAGATACTCTCGGCGAGCTACTATGTAACAACATGCTGCCCAAATCCGAGACAAAGTCGGGCGAACCTAAACCACTACTAAAACACGCCACGTGGAGCTAGATGAAAACGAACCGGTCTATGTCTTCGGACTCAGAGGGAGAGGGATGTAGTGATTGTAATGAGGTCAGGCATAGAATATGAGTTCCCTGATTGGGGCTGTTAACCTGGTCCAATCAGGGAGTCATGGCTGAAAGATAAAGACAGGAGTCTCAAATATCCTAACACTCTGAGATCTGGGATTTTCCACATATAAATAAAAGGAGACTTGGTAACAGGATACTGGCCTCTGGAGTTATTTCACCAGGCCCACCCACAGTTACTTAGCCAACTCAGCTCTAGCTATTACCTGCTAGGAGATGACTACTGGATATAGGTTACCACACATCTGACATAGTGAAAGGACAGGAATCAAATTCTGACCCAAACACACAGAATTATAGAATCCATACACTGTAGAAGCAGGTCATTTGGCCCATCAAATTCACACCATCTTACGAAGAGCATCCCATCCCCTCACCCTATTCCCACAACCTCACATTTCCCATGGCTAACCACCTAGCCTGTACATCCCTCAACACTATGATTAATTTAGCATGGCCAATCCACCTAACCTGCACATCTGACTGTGGGAGGAAACCCGAGCACCCAGAGGAAACACACGCAAACGGGGGAGACCATGCAAACTCCACACGTTCGCCAGAGGTGGAATTGAACTTGCGTCCCTGGTGCTGTGAGGCAGTGATACTGCCCATGCTACTGTGCTAACACAAATAAGAAGCAATCACCATGCAATCACAAATACTGCAAAAAGCTTCAAAGTTAACATTGCACTCCCACATTGAACTGTCGGCAGATTGTGTACATGTGGGCAAAGGTGGGATTGGTTTTTTGTTTTGAATTTTAGAGTCATAGAGTCATAAAAATGTACAACACGGAAACAGACCATTCGGTCCAACCCGTCCATGCCGACCAGATATCACAACCAAATCTTGTGCTTAAAATCTTCCACGTTACTGACCCCAGTCTAGTGTCTGTGACAATTATACTGTGTCCTCTGGTGCTGTTTGGGGAATTGCTTTCTGTGTCTCTGTCTCTCTGTTTCTGGTTCATTCAGTATTCATCACCCCACCCCGCATCCCTAAAAAGTCAATCACTTTACCTCCCCCACCCAACATCAACACTCTGCCTCAATTATGTTTGGATTTCCTGCTCACAAATCTCTATCATAAACTGAAGGCAAAAGCAGATTAAATGTTATTAATCCCCTATAACAGCTTTGCAAGTTTTTGAAGCTCTACACAATCGATAAGAGCAAGTCCTTTGTAAAAGACTGAGTTTTAAGATGTGATCTGTGCAGTTGGAACTGAATATTGAAGCTAGAGTTGATCGCTTTTATGAGGTGAAGAAAGAGTCAGCTGAGAAGCAATTGTTGTTTCCGTGTTTCATTCTCTCTGACTGACAGGTTTGTACAATGGCCTCCCTGAAATCTCCTCATTTCTTTTGATAAAAGGAAAGCATTGCATGAGGAAATAAAAACCTTAGACCCAAATAATAACAATGTTGCTGCCTTGCTGAGAATTCCCCAATGGCTGAAAAGAAACTGAGAGTTAATCACAGAGAAACCGTGAGCGTTCAGACCAATACTGCTCTCAATTCTTGTCCAAACTTCAGCCACATTGTCATAGTGACATAGATTCATACAGCATGGAAACATCCTGTGGCCTATCGAGCTGCTCAAAATGATGGAGTTCTGAAAAATTGACAATAAATGAGGCATGGTGAGAACTTGACACAAGGCTTGGCCAAAGGTGACTGTGCTCAAACACTCTGGAATGAACATGTTATAGAATCCAGACAGGCTGCAGTTACAGATAGACAGTTTGCAACTGACCCAGCAGCAATATACACTTGAATTGGAATTGAAGAGAATCAACCTGAATGCTATCCCCAGGACAATCAGAAACATCGAGTTGTTTACCAGACACAGGGGCGTCTCACACCATTATTTGGAGAGGGCTGCCTGACCTAATTGCACCTAACACTTTCAGGAATGGATGCTCAAGAACCATCCTGCGATCAACATGTCACCACCTTGTTGGGTCCGATCGATGAGGGTGATCGAGGCCTGACCGATCTATTGGTGGACATCGAAGACCCTCTCAAAAGGGCATGAAGACTTCGAAGTAAAAGAATCACTGCAATACCATCCTCAGGGTGGTAACATGAGACTAACCACCGTGAAGAGAAGACACCCCTGAGACCAGTAGGAGAAGAGGACTAGACAATCATCGTCACGTGGATCAAGGCCAAGAGCTAGTGTGATGGTATATGATCAGCCAGAATTAAGTTAAAGCACAAGATAGTTGATTAAATTTACAATGTAAATTTAGAGTGTATTTTGTTATTATAATATTAATTGTGTTAAATAAATAAATATGATCATTTATTGCTATTAAGAGTTGACTTGCAGTTTCTTTGCTAGATATAAGAGTTGAAACACACTGTGTGGCAGATGCAATAATACCCTTCAGTCCCAATTCGTCCATGCTGACTAAATTTCTGAAAATAAACTAATCCCATTTGCCTTGATTCCTGTTTGGCCCCATTCCACTCTATCCATCCCTCTCATCTAGTGGCACCTCAGTATAGTTACAGCTGTGACCTATCTCCATTAAAGCTTTCTTTCTCTCTAAAGTCACTCAATTTTCTATAACCAGCAGGGAAAACACAGCACACAATGAACTGTTGACTTCATTTCCAATAAGACACATGGTCAAAACCATTTGCAACCCAGGGAATGTTCAAAAGGTTCCCTATCTTCCAATTTTTCACATATCCCTGATATAGAAATAAATATTACCAACAGTCTGTTTGGGGCAGATTTGTGAGGGGAAGTCTAATAATAAAAGGTATGCAAAAACATAGTGAAGATTTTTACTCTATAGGGAGTTGTAATTTAGTGAAGAAAATATAACGCAGCTTCTTCATTCAGAGTGTGGTTGGAATGTAGGACCTGCAACCACAAGGAGTAGTTGAGGCAAATGGTATCGATAGGGAGAAGGGAATAAATAAATGTAAGGATGGGATTGAATGTGGATTTTGACAAGGAGCAGTCAGGCTGAACCTATCCTGCAATTTAATCACATTCTATTTTCTCCTCCATGTGCAAAGTATTTTTTAATCAACCTGTTCAGACTTGAACCCAGATTAAATTCTCCTCTGTATTTGTGTTTCCAGCAAGGTTCACAGTACAACAAGCAGTCGTTTATCCCCTGTCATTTGATCCTCGTCAATCCAAGGAGAGTGTCAAGTGTTGAATTCCTTAGCAGCATTCTGAGATAAGGGATATCTTAAATCTATAACTTCTTAAAAATATTACAACAGCTGGTACTGGGGATGGTGAGAGAGCCAATTACTTGGCAGCTAGTGCAGGGATGGGGGAAGCCAGGGATTTAACAGTTTGCATGGATATGGCAGGAAGGGGAACCAGTGATTTAACAGTTGCATGGGGGGGGAGGAACCGGTGGTTTACCGGCTGGGTTGGAGGGAGAGAGTTATGTACCAGCTGGTATGGTGGGGAGAGCCAGTGATTTAACAGTTGTATGGGGGGGGGGAACCGGTGGTTTACCGGCTGGGTCGGAGGGACAGAGTGATTTACCAGCTGGTATGATGGGGAGAACCAGTGATTTAACAGCTGACATGGGGAGGGGAACTGGTGGTTTACCAACTTGGTCGGAGGGAGGGAGTGATTTACCAGCTGGGATGGTGGGGAGAGCCAGTGATTTAACAGCTGGTAGGGGGAGAGGAACCGGTGGTTTACCGGCTGGGTCAGAGGGAGGGAGTGATTTACCAGCTGGTATGGTGGGGAGAGCCAGTGATTTAACAGCTGTATGGGGTGGGGAATCGGTGGTTTACCAACTTGGTCGGGGGGAGGGAGTGATTTACCAGCTGGTATGGTGGGGAGAGCCAGTGGTTTAACAGCTGACATGGGTGGGGATGCAGTAATTTAACAATTGGCATGGGGGAAGCAGTGATTTAACAGCTGGTGTTCTGGGGACACGGGACACCCATTTAGGCTGATGTAGTGGGGGGAATTGGAACCGGTGATTTACCGTCTGGTATGAATGGAATCCAGTGATTTACCAACTGACACAGTGGAGCCAATGGTTTGAAAGCTGATATGGGATGGGTCGGATTCAGTAATTTGAAAGCTGGTACAGGGATCCAATGATTTAGCATCTGGTACCGGTATCCAATGAGACAACAGCTGTTATGAAGGAGTCCATTGAACAACTGAGTCTAACATTCCAAGATATAATTATTTTTGTATACCTGACTATTACAGTTTAGTGATTTAGTCCATGGTTCCTGAAATCTCTTCGGATCATCACTGTTCCCAATTTGTCACCATTTAAAAAATACTCGTATCGATTGTTTATTTATCCACAAAGTATAATCTCACAGCAAATGCTGCAGGTTTACCCAGGACTAAAATTTCCCTTGTCCTTGGCAAAATGTATTTTTCAGGGACATTCATGGAAGTTGGTCTGCCATAGGCCATGTCGATTTTTCCAACTTAATTTTCTGCTCTTCAGCTCATTAAATTTGGAATTCTGCAATAGGAGAGGTGGAAGTGTTTGCTGCGGCTGGGACTTTTTGGTATTTACGTTGCTGGCACTACTTTTATCCCAATCTACTGCAAGCCAGGAACTGTCCCTCACACTGTGCTCCCGATCTGTTATCCCCTTGCACATTGTCCAGAAGGGCAAGTTACTTGCTAACAAGAACTTGGAATTGCTGTTGAATGGAGTGGTAGAAAGGATGGCAGTGTTGTACCCCCCAGACCACCAAAGGAAGCTAGGTCACCAGACACAGCCAGTTTGGACAGAGAAAGTGCCCTTTTGGGTTAAAAGAAAAGCTCAGGATTGTGGGGAGTGATCTCCTGCACTTCAACTTGCACTCCAGATGCTACCATTTTCTCTGTGCTGCCTTGCACTCACAGGCATCACTCACTCTGACTTGCCACTACACATACCAAAGCTTATGGACTAGAACTCTCACTATTGAATGTAGCATGTCTATTCAACAGCTCTCACCCACCTCATTCCCTCAGACCACTAGTTCTTCCTGTTCTCAGCATTTCCTACTCACTACTTGTGGACACTGCACCATCTCTCCTGCCCTTGCATCATCCCGAGCTGCTTTTCCATCCATCTCTATCAGACTCAATTCCTCCCTTTGACTCCTTGCAGGAGGAAAAATATCTCACAACTGGGCTGAAAGATTGAAGCCTGGCAATGGGATGGACATCAGGCTCCTTATCAGGCATTGGAATAGATGCAACCAAATAGAGGACTGGGAGAATGAAACAGAATATTTACAAGAAGCAGGATGTCATGGACCAGGCCAAACCCCCTCAAAATATATTAAGAAGATAATCTTTTTTTCTTATTTTAAAGGCAAGTGCCACTTTCCAGATGCAATTTGATTGATCAAACTACCAGATTTGAAGCAAAACACACTTTATTCATTCACTATAGTTAAAGAAAGAAAGAAGAAATTGGAATAACTATTCCATTAGAAAACTTAACAGAATAATAGATGATTTAAGTACTAATCAGTAACTGTTCCAATATAGTAACATTCCATAAATACATCCTTGGGAAAGGGCAAATTCAGTAAAATAGATTGTCTCACAGGCAATTCTCCAGTCCAGGAAGAAGAAAAATCAAGAGAAAATGTTGAAAGAAAGGGTAGAGGGACAGATGTCTTGTACCTTCCAAATCCAGCTTCAAGACCCCAGCAAAAGGGGTGGCACAGTGGCTCAGTGGTTAGCACTGCTGCCTCACAGCACCAGGGACCCAGGTTTGATTCTGGCCTCAGTCTGTGTGGGTTTGCTCCAGTTTCATTCCAAAAGATGTGCAGGTCAGGTAAATTGGCCATCCTAAATTGCCCATAGTGTTAGGTGCATTTGTCAGGGGGAAATGAGTCTGGGTGGTTTACTCTGCGGAGGGTCGGTGTGGTCTTGTTAGGCTGAAGGGCTTGTTTCCACACTGTAGGGAATCTAATCTAATTTAAGCTGTTACTGAAAGCTAAAACTAAAAATTCTGGTTCTGTGGGAGTTTGACTCCACCCATTCAGGCTGCATCAATTGTTCCAATTTTAAAAAAACCCAAGCTATTTACTTTATTGTATTCAAATAGACAGCTTATTGCCGTTGTTTTAAAAGTCTCATAAAAAAAAAACCAGGACAAAATACACCTCTTAAAGCTATAGTATTGTCACACTTTCTCATTCCTGAAGAAGGGCTCATGCCCGAAACGTCGATTCTCCTGCTCCTTGGATGCTGCCTGACCTGCTGCGCTTTTCCAGCAACACATTTTCAGCTATTGTCACACCTCCCCCTTTTTAAAAAAGTGAACCATCTATCTACAAATATGGCCTCATTTTTAATAAGCTTTAGTTTTATGCAATTAGTATACTACAATACATATACATTACATTGACTATAAGCATGCAAACATGCACTAA
This sequence comes from Chiloscyllium plagiosum, assembly GCF_037043375.1. NCBI lineage: Eukaryota > Metazoa > Chordata > Chondrichthyes > Orectolobiformes > Hemiscylliidae > Chiloscyllium > Chiloscyllium plagiosum. The sequence goes on from NW_028270162.1 coordinate 61,250,583, forward strand.
TACAGTCCATTTTAGTCCATTTTACCCACCACCAAATGCCTCTGTCTTCCTTCATCAAAGAATATAATTACTGATGCATTGTCACAACTGTGATATAGAACATAGAACATAGAACATAGAAGATTACAGCGCAGTACAGGCCCTTCGGCCCTCGATGTTGCGCCGATCCAAGCCCACCTAACCTACACTAGCCCACTATCCTCCATATGCCTATGCAATGCCCGCTTAAATGCCCATAATGAGGGAGAGCCACCACTGCTACTGGCAGGGCATTCCATGAACTCGCTGAGTAAAGAACCTACCCCTAACATCTGTCCTATACCTACCCCCCCTTAATTTAAAGCTATGCCCCCTTGTAATAGCTGACTCCATACGTGGAAAAAGATTCTCACTGTCGACCCTATCTAAACCCCTAATCATCTTGTACACCTCTATCAAGTCACCCCTAAACCTTCTTTTCTCCAATGAAAACAACCCCAAGTGCCTCAGCTTTTCCTCATACGATCTTTCTACCATACCAGGCAACATCCTGGTAAACCTCCTCTGCACCCGTTCCAGTACCTCCACATCCTTCCTATAGTATGGCGATCAAAACTGCACACAATACTCCAGATGTGGCCGCACCAGAGTCTTATACAACTGCAACATGACCTCAGTACTCCAGAACTCAATTCCTCTACCAATAAAAGCCAGTACGCCATATGCCTTCTTCACCGCACTATTTACCTGGGTGGCAACTTTCAAAGATCTGTGTACATGGACACCAAGATCCCTCTGCTCATCCACACTACCAAGTATCCAACCATTAGCCCAGTACCCCATCTTTTTGTTACTCTTACTAAAGTGAATCACCTCACACTTAGCTACATTGAACTCCATTTGCCACCTTTCTGCCCAGTTCTGCAGCTTATCTATATCCCGCTGTAACCTGCCACATCCTTCCTCACTGTCTACAACTCCTCCGACTTTCGTATCATCTGCATACTTGCTCACCCAACCTTCTAACCCCTCCTCCAGGTCATTTATAAAAATGACAAACAGCAATGGTCCCAAAACAGATCCTTGCGGAACACCGCTAGTGACGGCACTCCAAGATGAACCTTTGCCATCAACTACTGTCTTCTTCCAGCCAGCCAACTCCTAATCCAAACCTCCAACTCACCCTTAATGCCATACCTCCGTATTGTTTGCAGTAGTCTACCATGGGGAACCTTATCAAACGCCTTACTAAAATCCAAATACACCACATCTACCGCTTTCCCCTCGTCCACCTCCTTAGTCACCTTCTCAAAGAATTCAATAAGGTTTGTGAGGCACGACCTGCCCTTCACAAAACCATGCTGACTATCCTTGATCACATTATTCCTATCCAGATGATCATAAATCCTATCCCTTACAATTCTCTCTAAGATTTTGCCCACAACAGAAGTGAGACTCACCGGCCTCTGATATTTCTGATATTTCAGATATCAAAGTCACAACAATGTGTTGGCAATCATCATTCAAATTGAATGGATGCACTAATAAGGTCCATCTAAAACAGTCTGGGATTTTTATGCTTCCTTTTTTTTTCAAAATGTTTAAGGGGTTATGATCAGGATATACAATTCTCTCAAACACATTACTGGCATTAAAAATGTTGGAATGTTGCAACACAAATACCAAAATCTAGGTCTCCTTTTCAATTGTGGAATAATTCTGTTGATGATTATTCTATGTTTTAGAAAAACAGCCAATAGATCTTTGTATTGCATTGTCAACTTCTTAGCATTGTCAGCATCGATACCCACATTACTTGCATCAATAGCCACCTTGAATGGTTTTGTGTAACTAGATGTGGCTAACACTGGGGCAGTGGTTAAGACAGCCTTCAGGTAGTCAAATGCCTTCTGACATTCCTCTGTCAACTGAAATTTTCTGCCCTTCAACAAGTCAATCATTGGAGAAACCACACTGTTACAATTTGATCCAAATTTCTGATAAAAACTATACAGGCCCAGGAATTGTAGTAGTACCCTCTTTGTCAATGGTATGGGAAATTCCCCAATAACCCTTGTTTTCACAACCCATAGGGTCACCTGTCCAAGTCCAAGTCCAAGACATGGCCCAGGAACATGACTTGGGTCTTTGTGAACTCACTCTTAGCCAAGTTTACCGTCAAGCCTGCCTCCCCAAGTCAGTTGAACAATTCTGATAGATGCTGGAAATGTTCCTTACATGTGTGACTAAAAATCACCAGATCGTTTATGTATGACATACAATTGGGTTATTCCAAAATGAGTTTATTGGTTAGTCTTTGAAATGTGACTGGCGCATTTTTCATACTAAATAGCATGACTTTAAACTGGCACAGTCCATTCGGTATCATAAAATTTCCTTCGCTCTTTTGGATAAAGGTATCTGCAAGTATCCTCTGACTAAGTCCAACTTAGAAATATAAGTTACTTGTCCCATCTTCTCAATACAATCTTCCAAAAGTGGAATAGATTATGAATCCGATTTTGTAACTGCATTGACTTTATGATAGTCCACACATAATCATTGAGTACCATTTAGTTTTGGCACCATGACTATGGGTGGGTTACATTTGCTTTAAATCACTTTAATTGGAACAGCATTTTTTATATCAACATCATGCATAATTAGATTAGTACTTGCTAGCTTATTCCCACCTATCTACTCATGTGATTGTAATAACTCTTTCAGATCATTTGATTTTCCTTTGGAAGGTTACTCAATAATTTATTAAAATGTTTGATAACTTCCTCATTACCTAATTTAATTTGAGGAATATCCAATTCAGAATCATCAGAACTTGGTTCTTCACTCTGTGTTATAACTAATATCACATTCTGGTTTTGCTTTCCTTCCCTATCAAAATACCTTTTTGAGCATATTCACATGACACACTCTGCAAGATTTCTTTCCTTCCAGTGTTCTTATCAAATAATTCACCTCACTCAATTTCCTTTTGAGTTGATAAGGCCCACTACACCTTGCCTTTAAAGTTTCATCTGCCACTTGGAGTAACAGTAACACTTTATCTCCTTTGTAAATTTTTGATTTCTTGCCTGCTTCCTGTTTCATCACATGCTGTGCTACTTTCAAATGTTGTCTGGCAAACTCACCTGCTGTATTTAATCTTTCCCTAAAATTTGATACATAGTCCAAAAGAGTGGTCTCTGAACTCTGACTCACCAATTTCTCTTTAACTAGTTTCAGTGGTCCTCTTACCTCAGGCCAAAGAAACAATTCAAATCATTTAGTTGATGCATTAGATGTGCCCCTAATTGCAAGATGACCAAATGCAATTCCTTTATCCCAATCCTCTGGATAATTTTGACCATAAGCTCTCAACATGGTCTTTAAAGTTTGATGCCACCATTGCTCCCTGCAATTCTGGATGGTACGCAGTGGATTTGAATTGTTTTATTCCTAAACTGTCAATAACTTCCTTAAATAATTTTGTTTTAAAATTTTTTTTTTAATAGATATTTTTATTAGAAATTTAACATTTTTACAAGTTTACAAAAATAAACAAAACTCTCAGATATAAACATTGATATACAATTAGCTCAAATATACAATAGCCAAAATTTGACAAAAAAAACAAAACAACAAAAAAAAAACCGAAAAGAAAAAAAAACAAACAAACAAAACTCAACTATCTACTAATCTAACCTACAACTAACCAGGGTGTATATTTAAGTCTCTTAGCATCAGATATGATAAAACCCGTATTCGTGCGGGATTCCTCCCCCGAGGGGCCGCGGACCAGCCAGGTTTGTAATCTCAATTAAATAAAAGCCCTTGTTAGGATAGCCGAAATATCTGTATTTATGTAATTCAAAAAGGACTGCCATATTTTATAAAATAATTCGGTCTTTCGGTGCACCATATTTGTAAGGAAGTCAAGGGGAATACATTCCATAATTAGTCTGTGCCAATTTGAAAGTCCAAGGGGGCCCTCCGCCACCCAGTTCATCAAAATATTTTTCCTTGCACAGAAAGAAAGAATAGAAAATAGTCTCTTCCCGTACGTGTCCAGGGAGGGAAAGTTCGAAAAGCCCAAGAAGAGAGATACGGGGTCCATTCCGAAAATTTTTATTTCCGTTCCTAAAATTTCTGTCAGGGTACTTGCTACTTTAGTCCAATATCTACGGATCTTATGACAGGTCCATAAGCAATGTACAAGAGTGCCCACCTCTATTTTGCATTTAGGACACATTGGAGATGCTCCTGCCTTAAATTTTGCCAATCGAACCGGTGCTATATGGGCCCTATGAAGTATCTTCAGCTGGATAGCCTGGGTTCTGTTACAAATAGTAATTCTTCTAGCATTTTCCCAGATATCATTCCACGTTTCTGTGAAGATTTCTAGTCCCAGATCCTGATCCCATGTTTTAAGCAGATTATCCATATCTCCCGATACTTCATCATGTAGTAAATGATAAATATTACTGACGGAAGATACCCCCACTGGTCGTAGGACACTACATTCTCTATCGGATTTATAAAAACTATCTAATAACGTAGTCTTCTTCTGTATATAATCTCGAATTTGGAAGTATCGAAAGAGGTCTCCATTGGGTAATCTGAATTTCTGACGCAGCTGTCCGAAAGATATCAGGATCCCATCTTTAAATAAATCCCCGAGACATGAGATACCCCTGGATCTCCAGAGTTTAAAAGTGGCATCTGTTAACCCCGGTTGGAATCCCCATGCTCCCACTATCGGTGCATAGGGGGATGTTTTATGTGAATTACCTTCATTTTGCCGCATTATATTCCAAGCCTTGATTGTATTCAGTATTATAGGGTTTTTACAGTGATCTGTAATGATTTTCCTCTTGTCTGAGAATAAAAGGTTAATAAGTGGGTATTTTACTTGAGAAGCCTCGATGTCCAACCAGATTGATTGTGGATCAGACAAGACCCAATCAGCTATGTAACTTAATAGGGAACTTAATTGATATTTCCTAAAATCTGGGAAGTCCAATCCACCCCTTGCCTGTGGAAGCTGTAGCTTCTTCAGCTTAATGAGGGGCCGCCTATGATTCCAGATAAAGGAACTCAGCCAGCCGTATAATTTACATAAAGCCGTCCTCGGCAGCATCACCGGAAGCATTCTCATAGGATATAGGAGACGGGGCAGGATATTCATTTTGATTAATGCTATTCTACCCAACCAGGAAATTGGCAGGTCTCCCCATCGCTGGAGGTCCTGCCTTATCCTTTCCAATAAATACACAAAATTAGCCTTATACAACTGACCAAATACTGGAGTAATAAAAATGCCTAAATATAAGAAACCCTCCAGGGACCAGCGAAAGGGAAAAAGTGAACCGTCCGCTAAGCGGGGTATCACAGCAAGGCCACCCATTGGCATAGCCTCCGATTTTGAAAAATTAATTTTATAGCCTGAGAATGCACTAAATGTATTAATAACTTGGATTAAGCGAGGTATGGACATCAAAGGGTTACTGAGGAATAGAAGAACATCATCTGCATAAAGGGTAATTTTATGTTTACCTGTACTAATCCTTGGGGCCACTATATTAGGATCAGCTCGTATAGCTTCTGCTAGTGGTTCAATTATTAGCGTGAATAACAATGGCGAGAGGGGACATCCCTGACGGCAGCCCCTACCCACACTGAAGCTATCCGAGCCTAATCCATTGGTAACCACAACTGCTTTGGGATCACTATACAATGTTGAGATCCATTTGGTAAACACCTGTCCAACACCAAACCTCTCCAATGTGTAAAACAAATATGACCATTCGACCCTATCAAATGCCTTTTCCGCGTCTAATGAAACCACTACTCCTGGTATCTTTCCCTGATGACAAGCTTGAATCATATTCAGAGCCCTTCTAACATTATTGGATGATCTACAGCCCTTAATAAACCCCGTCTGATCCTCCTTTATAATATGTGGCAGTATCCTTTCTAATCTCAGTGCTAACGTTTTAGAGAGGATTTTAAAATCTACATTTAGCAAGGATATTGGTCTGTATGATGTACAATCTTCTGGGTCCTTTCCTTTTTTAAGGATAAGAGAGATATTTGCCTCTTTCAGCGAAGGCGGGAGACGGCCCTGACTATATGCATAGTTATACATGTCCATAAGTGGACCAACCATTATTTCTGTAAATTCTTTATAGAATTCAGCTTGAAAGCCATCTGGGCCCGGCGCCTTACCATTTTGAAGGTGCCTAATTGCATCAACTATTTCTTGGGGTGTAAGAGGAGCATTTAGGACCGATACTTGTTCCGGAGTTAGGTCTGGAAAAGTCAAATTTTTAAAAAATGACTGCATCCTCTTCGTCCTATCTTCACAATCCTGTGATTTATATAACTCAGAATAGAATTCTCTAAAGGTCGCATTAATCTTTTTATGATCATGAGTCAAAATACCTGTACTTTCCTTGATAGACATAATAGTCTGAGGGGCCTTTTTTTTCTTTGCAAGAAATGCTAAGTATCTACCCGGTTTGTCGCCATATTCATATAACCTTTGCTTTGCAAATAATATTTCCCTCTTAGCCGTTTGAGTAAGTGTAGTATTTAGAGCTGTCCTAAGAGCTGTAATCCTTTGCAATTTAATAATAGAAGGTCTATCAGTGTATGCTGTTTCAGCTGCTTTTAAGCGGGCTTCAAGCAGACGCTGTTGTTCTCCCTTTAATTTCTTCTGGGTCGCTGAGTAGGAGATGATCAAGCCTCGCGTGTAAGCTTTGATGGTCTCCCACATCATTGACGGGTTGCTAGCTGTACCTGAATTAATTTCTAAAAAAGTTTTAAATTCTTGAGAGAAGTACTTTACAAATTTACTATCTTTCATTAAGAAGGGGTCCATACGCCAATGCCGAGGGGATGTCCCACTGTTCCTCGCCTTAGTTTCCATATATACAGCAGCGTGGTCAGAAATTGCTATATTACCTATTTTACAGGATGATATGGAATTTAAAAAAATCGAGGGGGCAAAAAACATATCAATTCTGGTATGACATTTATGTGGATTAGAGTAGAAAGAAAAATCTCTACCCTGTGGATGAAGACATCTCCATACATCTACTAATCCTAATTCTTTGTTCAGATCCATCAATTGTCTAGATCTGGGAGATACTCCTGCAGTACTCTTAGGAATCCTGTCTATTTCCGGATCCATAATACAATTAAAGTCTCCCCCTATAATTATATGACGGGCATCAAAAGCCATCAATTTTGAAAAGGCTTCCGTTATAAATTTAAAGGGGTGTGCCGGGGGGCAGTACAAATTTAAAATCCCATATTCCTCTCCATTTATGAGGGCTTTAATCAAGATATATCGTCCAGATTCATCTTTTATCTGCTTTAGGATTTTGAAAGGGAAATTCTTCCGAACAAGAATAACAACTCCCCTGCTTTTTGAGCTAAAAGAAGAAAAAAAGGCCTGATCAAATCCGCCCTGTCGTAATTTCAAGTGTTCTTTATCTGACAGGTGTGTCTCCTGTAGGAGAGCTATATCAACTCTTTCCTTCTTAAGATTTGATAATATTTTCTTCCTTTTAAGTGGCGAATTACTCCCCTTGACATTCCAGGTGCACCACTTAACCGACTGATCAACCATAATCCTCTGGGCCAATCCGAGACCCCTCGGGAGGGGGAACCCTATCCAGAACATCCCGAGCATGGAACATGTAAAATTTACAAAAATAAAGCCTCTTTAATACACCCACAACAATACAGTAAAAAACTATTTCTAAATAAAAAAAGTATACAATGTATCTAAGTGGAGACTTTCCCCCTTGTTCCCAGGGGGCGTCACTTCCTCTCCAAAAATCCCTCATATCCTCTCCCAACCAATGCCCCACCCTTGACCCAGGCACTCCTCAATAAAATGAGGAAAATTCAAATATAATACAAAGCTAGAGTTAACAGTGAGCACCCCACCCCACCCCTACCAACACCTGGGTATATTTGGTAATGTTAATACCATATATAAACATATAACTATAAAATTACCAGTTCAACAAATAATAATTAAATATGATAATACAAAATAACGAAGGGAAAAACAACCCCGCTCCTAAAGACAGAGGTAAAATCGAATAAGGTAACCACCTCCCCCCACCAACATTAACCAAATCCCCCAGCTTATATATATATACATATATATACATACACATACACACATATATATATATATATATATACATACATACACACATATACATACATCCCTCATATATACATAAAATAATAACAGAAAACAACTCCAAGGGGGGGGGGGGAGAAAATCAAATCCCTCTCCCCACCCCCCATGACAATATTAAGCAGTAAGGTAAGAAAAAAAAAGGGAGGGGATATAAACCAAAGCGGGGGGGGGGGGAGGCAGACCAACATCCATTATGTCCTACAGTTTATCTAAGAGAGTCCAAGAATTCCTTAGCCTTTTCTGGTGATCCAAAGTTATATACGGATCCTTCATGGTTAAAGCGTAACATCGCTGGGTAGCGTAAGGAGTACTGAACATTTAAGTCCCTTAAACGCTTCTTCGCCTCGTCGAATGCCTTCCTCTTTCGAACCAGAGCCGGGGGAAAGTCCTGAAATAGCATGATCTTGGATCCTTTTGTAGATCATAGCTTGGGGGTCTTTTCCGAGATTTCTACAGGCTTCTAGGAGTATCTGCCTCTCCTTGTAGCTCTGTGGGCGGCACGGTGGCACAGTGGTTAGCACTGCTGCCTCACAACGCCAGAGACCCGTGTTCAATTCCCGACTCAGGCGACTGACTGTGTGGAGTTTGCACGTTCTCCCCGTGTCTGCGTGGGTTTCCTCCAGGTGCTCTGGTTTCCTCCCACAATCCAAAAATGTGCGGGTCAGGTGAATTGGCCATGCTAAATTGCCCGTAGTGTTAGGATAAAGGGGTAAATGTAGGGATATGGGTGGGTTGCGCTTCGGCGGGGCGGTGTGGACTTGTTGGGCCGGAGGGCCTGTTTCCATACTGTAAGTAATCTAATCAGTAATCTAATCTCTGCAGCCGGAACAGGACCGGGCGCGGGCGCTGGTTCGAGCCGGGCCCGCGTATTGCGACCCGGTAGGCCCATTCCACCCTTACCTGGCCTGATCCAGCTTGCAGATTTAAAAGTTGTGGCAGCCACTGCTCCAGGAATGCTGTAAGCTGGCCTTCCTCTTCCCGTTCGGGAAGGCCCAGCAAACGAATATTTTTTCGATGACCTCGATTATCGAGGTCGTCAATATGATTTTCCAAGGTCCGGACTCGCTGCTCGAGAGTCCGGACCTGATCCACGGCCGATTGAGCGGTTGTCTCCGAGGTCGCGGCCTTTAGCTCCGCCCCTCCGACTCGGCGTTGAATTTCTTCAATTTCACGGTCGTGCTTCTGCAGCGCGGCCGAGAGCGACTCCCAACGATTTCTGGATTCGACGATAAAGGCATCGATCTTCGAGTCAAGCTTGGAAAGCATTTCTGCAAGACTTGCTACTGTAGGTAAGTCCCCCGGGCGGCTGTGGACGCCTTTGCTGCAGCTGGAGAGTGTGGGGGAGGGGTTCCTGCTTGCTGAGAGCTGCGGGCTCCCTTCCCTTTAGTCATTTTAACTTAGGATAAAGTTGCTTAAATGTAATATTACACAACTAATTGAGTTACTAAACTATTATAAATGATTTATAAATGATTTGGTGAGCTTGGTAGGGGGTAGGTGACCCACTGTGCCCAAGTCTTGGGAGGAGCACTATAGACTCAGTCTTACTGGGTCGCCGCCATCTTGTTTTAAAATTTGACCCTTGCTCTGATTGTATCTCTGTGGGTAGACCATATCTCATAACAAATTTGAGTAACTCTCCTGCAATCCTTTTAGCCATGCTGGAATGGCCTCTGGAAATCTAGTAGATGCATCCATTATGGTCAACAAATACCGATTTCCACTTTTTGTTTTTGGTAAGGGTCCTTTGCAATCAACTAAGACTCATGTAAAAGGTTCCTCAAGTGCAGGAATGGGTATTAAAGGTGTTGGTTTTATCACTGCCTGCAGTTTTCCAAATATCAGACACTTATGACTTGTCTGAAAAATTCAACCACATCTTTATGTGGTCCAGGCCAATAAAGATGTTCTTGTATTTTGGCTTGAGTTTTCCTTACGCCCAAATGACCTCCTACTGGTAATTCATATGTTACTGGCAACACCTTTCTGTAACCCATTGGTAACGCAACTTGATGAACTTCTGCCCATTTCCTATCTGTCTGAATATGTAATAGTCTCCATTTCCCCATCAAAATGTCATTCTTAAGATATTAATATTCTGGGATACACTCAGATTCTTATTCTGCATGTGAATTTTGATACAACTGCTTTAGTTTTTTCATCTTTCCATTGTAATTCATCAATATTTCCTGAACTAAAACTATTCACTTTGTCCTACACCTTTCCTTGTTTTTACTCAATCATTTGATCAGATAAAGCGATGGCTGAAAAATGGGAAGCCTTCAAAAATGAGAGAACGAGAGTCCAGAGTCAATATGCTCCTGTTAGGGTGAAAGGCAAGGCTGGTGGGTGTCGGGAATGCTGGACGACTAGAGAAATTGAAGTTTTCGTTTAAAAAGAAGGAAGCATATGCCAGGTATAGACAGAAGGGATTGAGGGAATCCTCAGAAGAGTCTAAAGGCAGTTGTTGTGTCACCATAATCTTACCAGACCATAGGGGCTGCTCTCTTATTAGAGAGAAGCAACTGGTGTAATTTAACCTGAGGGCTACTAGACTTCAGGCTAGGGAAGAGATTGAAAAGGAGAGTCCTTCATAGTAACCTCAAACTGGTGATGGGAATTGGACCCACACAGTTGGTTTCATACTCTTCTACAAACCAATAATCCAGCCAACTGAGCTAAACCAATTCCCATAAAGGCAGGAAGAATATACTTAAGAGAGAAATCAGGAGGGCAAAAAAGGGGACATGGGCTACATTTGGCAAATAGGGTTAAGGAGAATCCAAAGGGATTTTATAAATATGTTAAGGATGGAAGGGTAACAAAGGAGAGAATAGGAGCCAAAAATGTGTTGCTGGAAAAGCGCAGCAGGTCAGGCAGCATCCAATGAGCAGGAGAATCGACGTTTTGGGCATGAGCCCTTCTTCAGGAATATTCCTGAAGAAGAGCTCATGCCCGAAACGTCGATTCTCCTGCTCGTTGGATGCAGCCTGACCTGCTGCGCTTTTCCAGCAACACATTTTCAGCTCTGATCTCTAGCATCTGCAGTCCTCACTTTCTCCTAGAGAATAGGAGCCATCAAAGATCAGCAAGGCATTCAATGTGTGAAACCGCAGGAGATGGGGGAGATGCTAAACAAGTATTTTGCATTAGTGTTTACGGTGGAGAAGGACATGGAACATATAGAATGTGGGGAAATAGATGGTAACATCTTGAAAAATGTCCATACTACAGAGGAGGAGGTGCTAGATGTATTAAAATGCATAAAGGTGGATAAATCCCCAGGACCTGATCAGGTGTACTCTAAAACTTTCTGGGAAGCTAAGGAAGTGATTGCTGGGCCTCTTGCTGAGATATTTGTATCATCAATAGTCACGGGTGAGGAACCCGAAGATTGGAGGTTGATTAATGTGGTGCCACTATTTTAAAAAAGTGATAAGGAAAGCCAGGGAAGTGGTGTACCAACTGGATTCATTCGTTCCATGGGACAAATCAGGCTGTATCCTCTACTTGTGTTCAGCTATCACTACTTCACTACTCCGCCCCTTTCTCCACCCAAAACCCTCCCACACCGCCCTTTATTTGCAGCTTCCCTTATCCCCAACCCCCAGTCCTGAAGAAGGATTATACCTGAAATGTTGACTTCTCCCCCTCCTGATGCGGCCTGGCGTACTGTGTTCTTCCAGCCTCCTGCTTGTCTACTTTGGATTCCAGCATCTGCAGTTTTTTTGTCTCTGACATCAGTGGTGAGCAAGTTATTGGAGGGAATCCTGAGGGGTAGGATTTACATATATTTGGAAAGGCAAGGACTGATTAGGGATAGTCAACATGACTTCATGCATGGGAACCATATCACATCAGTTTGATTGAGTTTTTTGAAGAAGTACTAAAGAGGATTGATGAGGGCAGAGCAGTAGATGTAGTCTATATGGACTTCAATAAAGCGTTTAACAATGATCCTCATGGTAGATGGCTTAACAAGGTAAGATTACATAGAATACAGGGAGAACTTGCCACTTGGCCACAGATCTAGCTCAAAGGTAGAAGGCAGAGGGTGGTGGCGGAGGGTTGCCTTTCAGACTGGAGGTCTGTGACCAGCAGTGTGCCACAAGGATTGGTGCCACAGCCATTTCCACCCCCAAAGACGCCACTCACCTGGACACAGATGACTCTATCGCTGATGTCACTTCCGCCACTAGTGATGTCACTTGCTGGAACTAAGTCTGTGATGTTGCTGCCATCGTGCATTATATAATTTCCGCCCCCACGGGCACCACTGTTGACCCCATTTCCACCTCTACGGTAAGTGTCACTTCTGTTGGTGACGTCCCTCCTGTCCCCATAACCACGCCCACTCAAGTGATAGTCTCCGTCCCCACACCCAGCTCCAGCCCCACACCGGGTCCTAGCTCCCAACCTTACTGTGTCTTTACTATTGCCCCACACCTTCCCCTCACTGAGGATGAACGCTCAGTCCTTAGCAAAGGCTTCACCTTCATCCCTCTACACTCCTGGATTAATGAGTTCAACACGTGTTGCGACCTTGAACATTTCTTCTGCTGCCTCTGCCTCTGGGCCCACCTTTTCAATCAAGACTACCGCCCACCAACAGAGGACCCCTTCTCTCACCTCCAACACACCCCATCCACTTGGACACCCTGTACTGGCCTGTTACCCACTCTTGATCTCATCATTTCTAACTGCTGCCGTGATATTAATTGCCTCAACCTGTCCACACCCCTCACCCACTCCAACCTTCTGCTCTCACAATGCACTCCAACCCCAATATCACCATCAAACTCGCAGACAAGATGGGGCACATGGTAGTTTGGCGCACCGACCTCTACACTGCTGAAGCCAGGTGGCTGCCATTCGCAGACTCTTCCGGCTACTGCACCCTCAATCATGACCTCACCTCCCATCACCAAACCATCATCTCCCAGACCATCCACAACCTCATCACTTCTGGTGATCTCCCATCCATAGCCTCCAACCTGATCATCTGTGAACCCCACATCGCCCCATTCTACCTCCTACCAAAGATTCACAAACCTGACTTCCCCAGTCGACCCATTGTCTCAGCCTGCTCCTGTCCCACTGGACTCAGCTCTGCATACGTCGACACTGTCCTGTTCCTCCTAGTCCAGGAACTCCCCACCTACATTCGAGATACCACACACACCCTTCACCTCCTCCAAGACTTTTGTTTCCCTGGCCCCCTTCACCTGAGAAGTCAGCCTGTACACATCTGTCCACCACGACAAAGGTCTCCAAGCCCTCTGTTTCTTCCTCTCACGCCATCCCAACTAGTACCCTTCCACTGATACCCTAATCCACCTGGCTGAACTGGTCCTCACCCTTAACAACTTCTCCTTCCAATCCGCCCACTTCCTCCAAACCAAAGGGGTAGCCATTGGCACCCGCATGGGCCCCAGCTACATCTGCCTCTTTGCGGAGTATGTGGAATACTCCATCTTCCACAGCTACACTGGCTCTAACCCCCACCTTTTCCTCTACTACATCGATGATTATATCAGCGCCACCTCGTGCTTCCACAAGGAGCTTGAACGGTTCATCAACTTCACCAACACCTTTCAATTGGACCTCAAATTCACCTGAACCATCTCGGACACCTATCTCCTCTTCTTGGACCTCTCCATCTCCATCCCCTGTGACCGACTAACCACAGACATCTACTACAAATCCACGGACTCCCACAGCTACCTGGACTACACCTTCTCCCAACCTGCCTCCTGTAAAAACACCATCCCTTATTCCCAATTCCTCCGCCTCTTCCTCATCTGTTCCCAGGATGACCAATTCCACCTTAGAAAATCCCAGATGGCCTCCTTCTTCGAATATCGCAATTTCCCCTCTCACGTGGTTGGGTAATGTTCTCCAGCACATCTCCTCCATTTCCCACTCTGTGTCCTTGAACCCCACCCCTCTCAATGCAACAAGGACAGAACCTTCCCCCCAGGTCCTCACCTTCCACCTCACCAACCTCTGTATACATCACATCATCCTCCCCACTTCCGCCACCTACAAACAGACCCCACTACTAGGGATATATTTCCCTCCCAACCCCTATCAGCGTTCTGGAGAGACCAATACCTCTGCGACTCCCTCGTCAGATCCACACCCACCACCAGCCCACACCCTACTCCCGGTACCTTCCCTTGCCATCGCAGGAAGTGCAAAACCTGCACCCATACTTCCCCCATCACCTCTGTCCAAGGCCCCAAAGGATCCTTCCACATCTAACAGAAATATACCTTTCCACCAATGTCATCTCCTGTATCCGTTGGACCCGATGTGGTCTCCTCTACATCGGGGAGACTAGACGCCAACTTCCGGATCATTTCAGAGAACTCTTCTGGGACACCTGCATCAACCAACCCCACCACCCTGTAGCTGAACCCCCCCCTCCCAGTCGGCCAAGGACATGCAGATCCTAGGCCTCCTCCATCACCAAACCCTAACCACCTGACATCTGGAGGAAGAACGCGTCATCTCCGCCTTGGGACCCTGCAACCACACAGGATTAATGTGGATTTCACCAGTCTCTTCAGTTCTCCTACCCCCACATTATCCCAGTCCCAACCCTCTTAACCTGTCCATTGTCTTTCCCATGTTTCTGCTCCAGTCTCCTCTTTGACCTATCACCTTCTCCCCCACCTTCATCGACCTATCGAATTCTCAGCTACCTTCCCTCCAGCCCCACCCCCTCCCAGTTATCTCTCAGCCCACCGGCCCACAAGCCTCATTCTTGATGAAGGGCTTATGCCCAAAACGTTGATTCTCCTGTTCCTCGGATGCTGCCTGACTGGCTGTGCTTTTCCAGCACCACACTCTCAACTCTTGCTCACTTTCTGTATAACTTTTTCACCCCCAAGATATTCTTAAACAAAAACTGATATTGCCAGAAAAGCTCAGCAGGTATGGCAGCATCTGTGGAGAGAAATCAGAGTAAATGTTTTGGCAGAAAGGTACTCAACCTGAAATGTTAACTCTGATTTCTCTCCACAGATGCTGCCAGATCTGCTGAGCATTTCCAGCAATTTTTGTTTTTTGTTTTGATTTACAGCATGTGCAGTTTTTCAGTTTTGACCCAGGAAATCTTAGTGACTGAAACAGCCATTACTACACAAGGGAGACCCCATTTAAACTCACCGAACGTAACACCTGAAATAAAAGAAACAAATGCTCATCTCTCACTGCCTTTGAATCCAACAATCCTAGTCCCAAGCCGGAATTAGAGATTTCGATCCTGACAAGAGTTCCCAATTTGTTTTGGACCTGACCAAACTCCCTCCAAATATATTAAGAAGAGCCACTCAAGTGATAGTCTCTGTCCCCACACCCAGCTCCAGCCCCACAAGAGCCAGGCATGACATTCCAAAAGCAGTTTGATTGGTCAGATTACCAATTTGCAGCAACAAGCACTTTCTTCGTACACTATAGTTAAAATACAACAAAAGAAAGAGGATATTGGAATAACTGAAGTCTATTGGAAAACTTAACAGAATAATAAGTTATTTTTATTTAATATTTTATTTAATAATAGAGTTAATAAGTAATTCTCCAGTCCAGGTGGAAAGGAAGTCAGGAGAAAAGTCTGAGGTAGAGTATACGGAGAGAGAGGTACTGCAGCTGCCAAACCCAGTTTCAAAACCACAGTAATTGCTACTGAAAACTAACACTAAAATTCCCAATTTGTGGGAGCTTGACCCCACGCATTCAAGCTGCTGCTGTTGTTCCAACTTTAAAAAACACCCATGGCCTCACAACCTGTTTACTTTGTTGCATTCAAGTAGACAGCTTGTTACCTCTGTCTTAAATACTCTCTTCAAAAAAAAAACAGGATGAACATCACCTCTTAAAGCCAGAGTATCATCACATAGGGTTTAGGATGTATAGTCAAGGTAACTGTTGGTGGGTTTGTAGTGAATATGGTGGTCAGCCTATTCCCAGAAATAGAAACAGGGACATTGAGGAAGTGAAAGGAGAATTCAGAGATGGACCAGATGAAGGTGAGAGTGCGGTGGAAATTGGAAGCAAAATAGATAAACTTTTCCAAATCTGAACAAGAGAGGAAAGCAGTGATGATGTTATCGATGTTCAGCGGAAGATGTACAGCACGGAAACAGACCCTTTGGTCCAAACCTTACTCAACATCAGTTTCCATTTCTGAGAAGAGGTTGGCCATTGATATCCATAACAAACCCACCCAACTCCCACAGTTACCTGGACTACAGTCCTCACCACTGCTTGCTGTAAAGACTTTAATCCATCCTTTGTCTCCAATGCAACTATTCCGATGATGCCATCTTCAACAACGGGACCTCCATACTGTCCACCTTCTTCCTCAACTCAGGATTCCCCACCAGTGTGGTTGACAGGACACTCAGTGGTCCACCAAATTCCCACACCTCGGCCCTCATACCCTTGCTTCCCACCCACAACAGAGACAGGGTCCCCATGTCCTCACCTACTATCCCATAAACATCCACAGCATTCGCCGCCATTTTCACCACAAGACACATATTCCCTTCCCCTTACTAGTAGCCTTGCACTGACCAAAATGTGGTCCCCTCGACATGGGGAGACAAAGCATAGTTTGAGCAACTACTTTGCAGTGCGCTCACATTCCGTCTGCAAAAATGACCCTAAGCTTCCTGTTGCCATCCACTTCAATATACCATCATGTTGCCTAGCCAACATCTCTGTCTCAGGCTTGCCACAGTGCTCCAAGTGAAGCTCAGTGCAAGCTGGAAGAACAACATCTCATTTTCCATTTGAAAACCCTGCAGCTTTCCAGCCTCAATATTATGCTCAATAATTTAGGACTTGAACACCTTCTTCCATGTCCTTACATCAACCCCAACACACTAGGCCTTATGAGGTAGCATGGGCTGCTACCTCACACAACCTAATGTTCCTTATTAGCAGGTATTCACTGCCCCAGGCTGACCTTTAACCATTCTTTTGTTTGCCTAACTGTTTTTCTCTCTTTCTAGGTTCCATCTCCACTTATCATTTACTCCTCCCCCTTCCCTCAACTTCAGCATATATCCCAAGTTTCTCCTTGCTAAGTTTCTTCTTTCAGGTCCAGTAACCCTTTTTCAGAACTAATATTAGCAAGGAGAAACTAGCAAGGAGATAACCTCCTTCCACCTATCGCATTTCCAACGCCCCTCCCCCAAGTCCCTCCTCCCTACCTTTATCTTAGCCTGCTTGGCACACTTTCCTCATTCCTGAAGAAGGGCTCATGCCCGAAACGTCGATTCTCCTGCTCTTTGGATGCTGCCTGACCTGCTGCACTTTTCCAGCAACACATTTTCAGCTTCGTTACTGGACCTGAAATATTAACTCTGCTTTCTCTCCACAAATGCTGCCAGACCTGTTGAGTTTTTCCCAGCAATTTCTGTTTTTGCCATTATTGTTTCTGGTCTCTTAAATGGAATTATAAGATGTTTGATCACACATTTTCATTGAATGCATGTTCTGCCATCTGCCATGGTGAGATTCATGCCCAGGTTCCCAGAATCTTACTTGGGTCTCTGGATTACTAATCCATTGACATTACCATTCAGCCATTGCCTCCCTTGCTTGATCACTCTGTGTATTTGAGTTATTGATTACTATCTGGGTTGACAAAGTTAAAAATCACACAACATCAGGTCATAGTCCAACAGGTTTAATTGGAAGCACTAGCTTTCGGAGCGCCGCTCCTTCATTAGGTGGTTGTGGAGGACACAATTGTAACACACAGAACTTACAGCAAAAGTTTACAGTGTGATGTAACTGAAATTATACATTGAAAAATACCTTGATTGTTTGTTGAGTCTTTCCTCTGTTAGAATACCATGATAGTTTCACTTCTTTCATATGTAAATCACAAACATTTTTTTAAAAATTACATTCTCAGGTTAACTGTAACAATTGGTGTCAGCCAGATAGTACGTTGAAGGTGTTAGCCCCCTGTGTTCTCTGTCTGTGCCATAATGTTTAGACTGATTCTAATCTAAAAGGTGAGTTAACAGAGTCTTACATGGATTCATGCAGTTTTTGAGCAAAGTACAATGTAACTCTGCAAGTACAAATTCACCACACAAACGTTTATGTATATGTGTGCATGTGTGTGTGTCTGTCTGCCTGAGGTGGGGGGTTGTGAGTGTGAGAGGGAGTGTATATGTTCCGTATCCATAGATTAGATTAGATTACTTACAGTGTGGAAACAGCCCCTTCGGCCCAACAAGTCCACACCGACCCTCCGAAGAGCAACCCACCCAGACCCATTCCACTACATTTACCCCCTCACTTAACACTACGGGCAATTTAGCATGGTCAATTCACCTAACCTGCACAATTTTGGACGTAGGGAGGGCCTCAACCGGGACCTTGGGTTCATGTCACACTACAGGTGACCACCATTGCACTATACAACACACAGACACTCCTACAAACACACACACACTCCTATACACACACGTATACACAGACACTCACACACACTCCTACAGACACACATACACCCACACTCACACATGCATCCTCTCACAGACGTAGACCACTTTACACTCACATACACACACATATACACTCTCTCTCACAGACACTCACAGTCCCCCACCCCAGACACACATACACACAAACACTCTTACAGGCACACATGCACCCTCTCACAGACTTAGACACTTTACACTCACATACACACACACATACACACTCTCTCACACTCACAAAGCCCCACCCCAGACAGACAGACACACACACAAAAACTCACATGCAC
This sequence comes from Chiloscyllium plagiosum, assembly GCF_037043375.1. NCBI lineage: Eukaryota > Metazoa > Chordata > Chondrichthyes > Orectolobiformes > Hemiscylliidae > Chiloscyllium > Chiloscyllium plagiosum. The sequence continues at coordinate 61,269,578 of NW_028270162.1, forward strand.
ACATAATACATATACGTTTGTAGGGTGAATTTGTACTTGCAGAGTTACATTTGTAAGGTATAGGGTTAAAATTGTGCAGAATAAGGGAACAGGTGTTGCTTCTGCGAAAGCTTACATTATAAAATTAGACTGCGCATGCAAATACTAAACAGTGAGAAGCAAAAACAGGTAGAATTATCTATGACAAACAGGGCAGAGCGACCGTGTAGCAGGATGTACCTGGCACAGGAAAACAGAAGAAGCAAAAACAGGTAGAATTATCTATGACTAATAGGGCAGAGTGACCATGTAGCGGGATGTACCAGTAACAGGAGAATAGTGTGCCAGTCTCAGGAGGAATGTGGCCAACGGATGGAAATTAGTTTGGCAGGATGATCGCACAAAGACAGCAGACTATGCCAGGATAGTCACATATAAGGAATGAGATAAATAAGAGTAAGGGGCGACAGGCTTAGAGTAATGGGAGAAGTAAACAGAGGCAGAGAGAAGCTAGACAAAGATGGAGTGAAGCTAGAGCTTGTGATAGGCTACGCGCTACAGCAAAAGTAACCAATGGGGTGAAAGGGAAGGACGGAGAGATGCAGCTGAAAAGCATAAATCAGAATGTAACCCTCAGATCAGGGTGTTTACTCGTTAGGCACCTGTCCTTGCAAGTACGAATCAATAAAATTCGCTGCTTCAGAATTTGACTCGGACAGAAACTTATTAATATGTGTATTTTGTTTCTCACACATTGTACTTTGCTCAAAAACTGCATGAATCCATGTAAGACTCTGTTAACTCACTTTTTAGATTAGAATCAGTTACATTTGGCGGCACGGTGGCACAGTGGTTAGCACTGCTGCCTCACAGCGCCAGAGACCTGGGTTCAATTCCTGCCTCAGGCGACTGACTGTGTGGAGTTTGCACGTTCTCCCCGTGTCTGCGTGGGTTTCCTCCGGGTGCTCCGGTTTCCTCCCACAGTCCAAAGATGTGCAGGTCAGGTGAATTGGCCATGCTAAATTGCCCGTAATGTAAGGTAAGGGGTAAATGTAGGGGTATGGGTGGGTTACACTTCGGTGGGTCGGTGTGGACTTGTCGGGCTGAAGGGCCTGTTTCCATACTGTAATGTAAAAATGTGGGCGGCATGGTGGCACAGTGGTTAGCACTGCTGCCTCACAGCGCCTGAGATCTGGGTTCAATTTCCGCCTCAGGCGACTGACTGTGTGGACTTTGCACATTCTCCCCGTGTCTGCGTGGGCCGAAGGGCCTGTTTCCACGCTGTAATGTAATTAGTCTAACTCTAACAATTATGGCACTGTCAGGGAACACAGGGGGCTAACACCTTCAATATAGTATCTGGCTGACACCAATTGTTATACTTAAACTGAGAATGTAACTTTTTTAAAAAAAGGTTTTGTGATTTACATATGAAAGAAGTGAAACTATCATGGTACTCTAACAGATGAAAGACTCAACAAACAATCAAGGTATTTTTCAATGTATAATTTCAGTTACATCACACTGTAAACTATTGCTATAAATTCTGTGTGTTACAATTGTGTCCTCCACAACCATCTGATGAAGGAGCAGCGCTTTGAAAGATAGTGCTTCCAGTTAAACCTGTTGGATTATAATCTGGCGTTGTGTGATTTTTAACTTTGTGCACCCCAGTCCAACACCAGCATCTCCAAATCATATCTGGGTTGATTCTAGGATAATTCATGAGTTTGATTTACGGATCGACACAGGCCTGATTTATTGATCACTGTGTGGGTTGATTTATTGATTTCTCTGCGGGTAGATTGTTTCTTGATCTCTCTGAGCAATTATTGATTGCCGTAGTTTGAATGATCTTGGCCCCTCGCTGTGACTGGGAGTACCAGAGGTTCAGCTTCCCCGGGACCTGCTCCTCCGGCCGCGGGAGGCGCTGTCTCAGGCTGACCGTCCCGCTGCACCGCGAGGAACCAGCCGCTCGAGGAGGAGCAGGAGCTTCAGGTAGAGAGACTGTGTGTCCCGGGAGGGTGTCCGGCCGTGGGACACAGCAGGCGGTGATGCCGAGGGAGCCGTTGGTGCCGTGTTGAGCTGAGGCTGATTGTGGAGCCGCGGTTAGACTGAGGTGTGGGTCGGGAGAAGGGCCGGAGGGAGCGGCATCCAGCAGGAGGGCCCGCATTCCCCGGGGCAGCTTCCACTGGATGCTGCAGGGTGGGCCCACCTCGGAATCATTGTGCATCGAGCCCTGCGCTGGTCCTCAATCAGACATCACCCATCAACATGGAGTTCAATGTCGGTCAGTGTGAGGTGATTCACTTTGGTAAGGGTAACAAAAAGATGGGGTACTGGGCTAATGGTCGGATACTTGGTAGTGTGGATGAGCAGAGGGATCTTGGTGTCCATGTACACAGATCTCTGAAAGTTGCCACCCAGGTAAATAGTGCGGTGAGGAAGGCATATGGCGTACTGGCTTTTATTGGTAGAGGAATTGAGTTCCGGAGCCCTGAGGTCATGTTGCAGTTGTATAAGACTCTGGTGCGGCCGCATCTGGAATATTGTGTGCAGTTTTGGTCGCCATACTATAGGAAGGATGTGGAGGCACTGGAACAGGTGCAGAGGAGATTTACCAGGATGTTGCCTGGTATGGTAGGAAGATCGTATGAGGAAAGGCTGAGGCACTTGGGGTTGTTTTCATTGGAGAAAAGAAGGTTTAGGGGTGACTTGATAGAGGTGTACAAGATGATTAGGGGTTTAGATAGGGTTGACCGTGAGAACCTTTTTCCACGTATGGAGTCAGCTATTACGAGGGGGCATAGCTTTAAATTAAGGGGTGGTAGGTATAGGACAGATGTTCGGGGTAGGTTCTTTACTCAGCGAGTCGTGAGTTCATGGAATGCCCTGCCAGTAGCAGTGGTGGACTCTCCCTCTTTATGGGCATTTAAGCGGGTATTGGATAGGCATATGGAGGATAGTGGGCTAGTGTAGGCTTGGGCTTGGATTGGCGCAACATCGAGGGCCAAAGGGCCTGTACTGCGCTGTATTCTTCTATGTTCTAACATTCAGAGCATTTCACTCAGAATGAACAGATAGTTGTTGTGATACATATCGGTACCAGCTATGTGAAAGTAAACAGGATGAAGTCCTCCAAGTAGAATATAAAGAATTAGGATGTAAATTAGCAGGCAGGACCTCCAGTGTATTAATCTTGTCATCACCAGCACAGAGGAAATAGGATACACCAGATCAGTACATAGTTGGAAAAATAGGGATGGGCTGTCGTTTGCTGTGAGGAAGGGTTTAAACTGGAATGACAGGGGAATGGGATCTGATCAGGGAGAGAAAGAAATGGAAAGATGAGGACAAGACAAAAAGATAACAAGCAAAATGGAAGCAGGAAAAAAAGGGAGAAACACGTAGGGCTATAATGCGAAATGATTAATGGGGTTCAAAAGTTTGTGTTTTAATGTGTAGAGCATTTGCAATAAAGTAGAAGAATTTGCAAATAGACATAAATGGTTGTGATATAGTTGATATTACAGAGACATAGCTGCAGGGTGACCAAGGATGAGAATGGAACATCCCAAGATAATTTTTTTCTTAGGAAGAGGAGACATAAAGAGAAAGGAGATGGAGTGGCATTGTTAGTAAAAACAAATGAAATCAGTGCAATAGTGAGGAAGCAAATTGGCTGAAAAAAAATCATGATTTGGAATCTGTATGGGTGGAGATAAGTAACAGCGAGGGGCAGCAAATGCTTTGGGATTGTTGTCTATAGGTCCCCAAATAGCATTGGAGATGTAAGGGATGGCATTAAATAAGAAATTGGGTGCATGACTTTAATTTACAAATAGATTGGATGAACCAAACTAGCAATGATGCTGGGGAGATGGATTTTCTGGAATATGGACATGATTTGTTTTTAGACCAATACATTGAGGAATCAGTCAGAACAGGCTACTCTAGATTAGGTACTGTGTAATGAGAAAGAATTAATTAACAGTTTTGTCTGGGGTCCCTTGGGAAAGAGTAATTATAAGATTATAGAATTCTTTATTAAGTTGGAGAGTGAAGTAGTTGAGTCCAAAACTTTGGTCCTGAATGTAAATAAAGAGAACTACAAGGATATGATGTGCAAATTAGCAAGGATGGATTAGGGAACCTTGCAAAAGGAGTTAATTGTGGATAGGTAATGGATCATAATTAAAGAACATGCACATACATTACAGCAGATATGCATTCCTTTTGGTTGCAAAAATAACAGGAGAGGTGGCGCAACAATGGCTTATAACAGAAATTTGGGATAGTAACAGAAATTTGGGATAGTATTAGATCCAAAGAGAGAAATTTGTAGAGAAAACAGCAAGTCTGAGGATTAGGAGCATTGTACAATTCAGTAAAAGAGGATGTAATATTTGATCAAGGTGGGGGAGGGAAATAACAATATGTGTAAAATTGCAGGAATTATAGAAACTGACCATAAAAGCTCCTAAAATATGTGAAGAGAAAAAGATTGTTAAAGACAAATTTAGGTCCATTATAGTCAAAAGCTGGGGAAATTATAATACGCACAAATAAATAGCAGAAAACAGAAATGGAACAAAAACAGAAATTCAAGCAGGTCTCACCAGAGCTGATGAAGAATCACCAGACTTTACACGTTAACTCTGCTTTCTTTCCACAGATGCTCCAAGACCTGCTGAGTTTCTCAAGCAATTTCTGTTTTTGTTTGTTTCAGATCTCCAGCATCTGCAGTTCTTTGTTTTTTGTCAGAACAGAACTGATTCTGTCTTCACAAAAGAAGGCACAAGTAACTTCTGACAAATGTTAGTGAACCGGTGAACGGGCAGAATTGAAAGAAATCAGTATTAGTGAGAAAATGGCTCTGGGGAAAGTAATGGGATTAAAGGCTGAGAAATCACAAAGGCCTGATAATGTACACCCCAGAATACTAAAGGAAGTGGCCCTGGAAATATTGGATACATTCACGGACATCTACCAAAGTTCTGTTAAATCTGGAGCAGTTCCTGCACGTTGGAGTGTGCTAGATATAACCCTGCTATTTAAAAAAGGAGGGGAAGAAAGAATCTCATGTCAGTTAGTCTAACATCAGTGGGGAAATGTTAAGAATCTATTATAAAAAAATTGATAACAGAACATGTGGAAAACATTAATGTGATTGGACAAAGCCGGCATGAGCTTATGAAAGGCAAATAATGATTAATGGATCTACAGGAGTTTTTTGAGATTGTAACTTGTGGAATAAATAACGGTAAACCAATGGATGTGGTGGATTTGGATTTTAAGATAAGGTCCTTCCAATAAGAGGTGAGTGGACAAAGTAAAAGCACATGGGATAGGGTGTAATATATATTGGCATTGATTGAGAACTGGTTGATAGAAGGAAACAGCAAGTGTGTATAAATGGGTCTTTTCCAAGTAGTGCTTGGGCCCCAGCTATTTACACTATATATAAATGACCTGGGTAAAGGGACAAAATGCAACATTTCCAAAATAAAACAAAGAACTGGAGAGCTGAAACAAACAAAATCAAATTGCTCGGGGAACTCTCAGATTTTGCAGCATCTCTGGAAAGAAAACAGCATTGACATATCAAGTTCAGTGATCCCTCGGGGCAGCGATATATTTGTGTATAATTTCTGTTTTTGATTGCAACGTGTCCAAGTTTACTGATGACAAAACTGGGTAGGGTTTGGAATTATGAGGAGGATGCAAGGAGGATTCAAAGGGTTTAGACAAATTGAATGTGGGCAAACACATGGCAGATGCAGTATAACATAGCTAAGTGTGAAATTATACACTTTGGTATGAAAGTAAGATAGGAAGAGTATTATTTAACTGGTGATATATTGGGATGTGTGGGTACACAAAGGGATCTGGGTGCCCTCCTTGTACATAAGTCAATGAAAGTAGACAGTTACAGTTTAAAGATAGGCCATTAGAACTGAGAGGAAGAGCCATTTCTTCTCCGAGAGTGGTGAACCTTTGTGGAACTCGCCACCACAGAAAGCAAAAACATTGTATCATTTCAAGAGGGATTTGGATATAGTACTTGAAGCTAAATGGATTGAAGGATGTGGAGGAAAAGTGGGAACAGACTGTTGAGTTGGATGATCTGCCATGATCATAATGAATGGTGGAGTAGGCTTGAAGGGCCAAATGGCCTACTACACCTATTTTCTGTTATTCTAAGTGAGGTGGATGCAGGACACAATTAGAAAGGTGAATGGTATTTGGCCTTCATTGTCAGAGGATGAGTTCAGAAATAAGGATGTCTTACTGCAGTTCTGCAAGGCCTTGATGAGACTCCACCTGGGGTATTGCAGGCAGTTTTGGTTTCTCTACCCAAAAAGTGACACACTTGCCATTGAAGGAGTGCAGTGGAAGTTCACTAGGCTCATACTATGGATGGTCGGTGAAATAGCCCCACAGAGGCTGATATCTTGTCACCAAGGCACCCGTTATTTACGCATGGAGAGTCCTTGACACTGGTCTAGCTCTCTCAGGGTGATCAGGATGATGACACTTTTGTTTTTTTAAAAATTAATATCCCCATGCTGTGCACCATACAACTGTGGTGCTTATTTTTTTTTCCACAGCACCCATGTTGTGTTGTGCAAGGACTCAGAGAAAATATCATCTGTGTAAATAATTTTATTCAATATTCCACCACAACGAAAAACATCAATGTGGTTAGGGGAACCAGTAACAAGCAAAGCCCGATATGGGCAATGCTTCCATGGAAAAAGTGAAGGGGGAGGGTAGGGATCAAATCAAAATAAAATAGGGAAAATAGAGCACTCCACCCCCTGTGGTGCCCACCTCTCCCTAAAGGCATCGAGAGTGTTGGTGGATACTGCGTGCTCCCTCTCCAAGGCCACCTGGGCTCGGATGTAACAGGGGAAGAGGTGCAGGCAGTCACCCAAAATGACCCCCTCCATGGCCTGCTGCCTGGGCCTGTTTGTAGCCAACCTGGCCAGGCCCAGGAGCAGACCCACGAGAAGATCTTCCGACCTGCCCATACCCCTCTGCACCAGGTGCCCAAGATCAGGAGCATGGGGCTGAAGTGCAACTAGAAGCAGAGGAGAAAGTTCTTTAGGTAACTAAATAGGGAGTGCAAATGCTCACAACCAACATACACTACACTGTGCCTCAAAACAAACAGTTGAACTGGGAGTCCGTGAACCACTGCAACACTTCACTTGGCGGGAAGAGTGAGGACTCCTGTGTAGAGAGCGCTCCAAACATTCCTTTTGTTTTCTTTTTCTTCACAATAAAGAGTAACAAGTGCGTAAATTTTTATTTACGTACCAAGCCATAAATCTTTATTGATGTTCCACCACCAGGAAGAAAGGAAACACCCAAGTGGCCAGTGACAAGCAGTGCCCTTCTCAACAAAGGGCAATGTTGCCTAATCAAAAGGTGAAGGGGAGGGTGGGGATTAAATCAAAATAGCATTGGAAGGGGAAATCTAACACTCCACTCCCTGCTCTTTCTCCAGGGACATCCGGGCTTGGACATAGCCGCGGAAGAGGGGCAGGCAATCGACCCCCTCCACGGCCTGCTGCCTGGACCTGTATGGCCAGGCTCAGAAGCAGACCCATGAGGAAATCCTCTGACATTCCCTCCCCCTCTACATGGGGTGCCCAAAGCTCAGGAGCAGGGGACTGAAGTGCAGCCGACAATCCTGTTCTTTTTGTTCTTTTTTTTTGCAATAAATTTCTCTGTCTATTCTAATCCACTGCATTAGAGTGTCAACCCAGAGTTTTGTGCTTAAAGCATCATTAGATAACTCGTGTTCTATGAGGTCCACCTGCTGACCTAATTGCAATCACTACAGCAGGGCTATCCTATGAGGAGAGATTGTTTTGACTGTGCCTGTGTTTAATAGAGGGAGAATGTTGCGAAGAGATCTGATACATACCTCTAAAAATCCACCATGGCTATAGGGAGGACGTTTCCTCTGGTTGGGCAGTCTAGAATCGGGGCACAGTCTCAGGATGCAGGGTAGACCATTCAGGACTGAGATGAACAATTTCTTCACTCAAACAGTGATAAACCTGGGGAATTTTCTACCACAGAAGGCTGTGGAGACTATGTCACTGAATATATTCAAGAAATGATTTGGAGATGCCGGTGTTGGATTGGGGTGTACAAAGTTAAAAATCACACAACACCAGGTTATAGTCCAACAGGTTTAATTGGAAGCACACTAGCTTTCGGAGCGACGTTCCTTCATCAGGTGATTGAGCGTTGCTCCGAAAGCTAGTGTGCTTCCAATTAAACCTGTTGGACTATAACCTGGAGTTGTGTGATTTTTAACTATATTCACGAAAGTGATAGATAAATGCTCAGAATTTAAAGGAATCAAGGGATATTGGGAGAAAGGGAAGTCCCACATTGGGACTACCAACATAGGCAAAGCTAGGGTGGAGGACCTGTTTGAGGAAATCCCAACAATTAAAGGGAGTCAGCGGGCTGAGTTGAGTATGATTGCCATCACAAAAGAGAAAGTGCTAGAAAAGCTAAAAGGTCTTAAAATTGATAAATCTCCTGGCCCCGATGGGATACATCCTAGAGTTCTGAGGGAGGTGGCTGAGGAAATAGCGGAGGCGTTGGTTGAGATCTTTCAAAAGTCACTGGAGTCAGGGAAAGTCCCGGATGATTGGAAGATCGCTGTTGTAACCCCCTTGTTCAAGAAAGGATCAAGACAAAAGATTTCAAAGTTTGTGCAAAGATTTGTAGTTCGGGTGCTCGTTGTTGTGGTTCTGTTCGCCGAGCTGGAAGTTTTTGTTGCAAACGTTTCGTACCCTGGCTAGGCGACATCATCAGTGCTTGGGAGCCTCCTGCGAAGCGCTTCTTTGATGTTTCCTCCGGTGTTTATAGTGGTCTGTCCCTGCCGCTTCCGGTTGTCAGTTTCAGCTGTAGTGGTTGGTATATTGGGTCCAGGTCGATGTGTTTGTTGATGGAGTTTGTGGATGAATGCCATGCCTCTAGGAATTCCCTGGCTGTTCTCTGTCTGGCTTGCCCCACGATAGTAGTGTTGTCCCAGTCGAATTCATGTTGCTTGTTGTCTGCGTGTGTGGCTACTAAGGATAGCTGGTCGTGTCGTTTCGTGGCTAGTTGATGTTCATGTATGTGGATTGTTAGCTGTCTTCCTGTTTGTCCTATATAGTGTTTAGTGCAGTCCTTGCATGGTATTTTGTACACGACATTCGTACAATACAGGAAAGCCACACACACAGACCAAGTCCTAAACTATGAAAGTAACCACCCCAACACACACAAACGAAGCTGCATCAGGACACTATTCAAAAGGGCCACAACACACTGCAGTACACGAGGACTGCAAAAAGAAGAAGAGGAACACCTATACAAGGTATTCGCCAAAAACGGATACCCGCGGAATTTCATCAACAGATGCCTAAGAGAAAGACCACGGAACGAGGACATACCACAACCAAAAGGACTAGCCACACTACCATACATCAGGAGCATCTCGGAACTGACTGCCAGACTACTGAGACCCCTAGGACTCATAATGGCACACAAACCAACAGCCACGCTCAGACAACAACTCACCAGAACAAAGACGCGATACCCAACATAAGCAAGACGAATGTCGTGTACAAAATACCATGCAAGGACTGCACTAAACACTATATAGGACAAACAGGAAGACAGCTAACAATCCGCATACATGAACATCAACTAGCCACGAAACGACACGACCAGCTATCCTTAGTAGCCACACACGCAGACAACAAGCAACATGAATTCGACTGGGACAACACTACTATCATAGGGCAAGCCAGACAGAGAACAGCCAGGGAATTCCTAGAGGCATGGCATTCATCCACAAACTCCATCAACAAACACATCGACCTGGACCCAATATACCAACCACTACAGCGGACAGCTGAAACTGACAACCGGAAGCGGCAGGGACAGACCACTATAAACACCGGAGGAAACATCAAAGAAGCGCTTCGCAGGAGGTTCCCAAGCACTGATGATGTCGCCTAGCCAGGGGACGAAACGTTTGCAACAAAAACTTCCAGCTCGGCGAACAGAACCACAACAAGACAAAAGATGGAAAATTATAGGCCAATTAGCCTAACCTCTGTTGTTGGTAAAATTCTAGAATCCATCATTAAGGATGAGGTTTCTAAATTCTTGGAAGAGCAGAGTCGGATTAGAACAAGTCAACATGGATTTAGTAAGGGGAGGTCGTGCCTGACAAACATGTTGGAATTCTTTGAAGAGGTGACAAATAGGTTAGACCAGGGAAACCCAGTGGAAGTGGTCTATCTAGACTTCCAAAAGGCCTTTGATAAGGTGCCACACGGGAGGCTGCTGAGCAAGGTGAGGGCCCATGGTGTTCGAGGTGAGCTACTGGTATGGATTGAGGATTGGCTCTCTGACAGAAGGCAGAGAGTTGGGATAAAAGGTTCTTCTTCGGAATGGCAGTCGGTGACAAGCGGTGTCCCGCAGGGTTCAGTTTTGGGGCCGCAGCTGTTCACGTTATATATTAATGATCTGGATGAAGGGACTGGGGGCATTCTAGCGAAGTTTGCCGATGATACAAAGTTAGGTGGACAGGCAGGTAGTACTGAGGAAGTGGGGAGGCTGCAGAAGGATCTAGACAGTTTTGGAGAGTGGTCCAGGAAATGGCTGATGGAATTCAATGTGAGCAAATGCGAGGTCTTGCACTTCAGAAAAAAGAATAGAAGCATGGACTACTTTCTAAACGGTGAGAAAATTCGTGAAGCCAAAGTACAAAGGGATCTGGGAGTGCTAGTCGAGGATTCTCTAAAGGTAAACATGCAGGTTGAGTCCGTGATTAAGAAAGCGAATGCAATGTTGTCATTTATCTCAAGAAGGTTGGAATATAAAAGCACCGTTGTGCTACTGAGACTTTATAAAGCTCTAGTTAGGCCCCATTTGGAGTACTGTGTCCAGTTTTGGTCCCCACACCTCAGGAAGGACATACTGGCACTGGAACGTGTCCAGCGGAGATTCACACGGATGATCCCTGGAATGGTAGGTCTAACATAGGAGGAACGGCTGAGGATCCTGGGATTGTATTCATTGGAGTTTAGAAGATTAAGGGGAGATCTAATAGAAACTTACAAGATAATACATGGCTTGGAAAGGGTGGACGCTAGGAAATTGTTTCCGTTAGGCGAGGAGACTAGGACCCGTGGACACAGCCTTAGAATTAGAGGGGGTAAATTCAGAACAGAAATGCGGAGACATTTCTTCAGCCAGAGAGTGGTGGGCCTGTGGAATTCATTGCCGCAGAGTGCAGTGGAGGCCGGGACGCTAAATGTCTTCAAATGTCTTCAAAATGGAATTGAGATAGAGGATCAACCATGCTTATATTGAATGGCAAAGCAAGGCCAAATTAAACAGGCAGGAGGGTGGAAGAACACATCATCTGCTCGGACAAGGAGGCATTCCACTCACGAGGTTCCCAGAAGTCCACCTATTTTGAACAAGTAGCTTTTCCTCCCCTCATCATCCAGACAGCCCTCCACTCCACCACCTCCATTTCCCGTTCCACTGCTCTAAACCTCCCCCCCCCCCCCAAAGCAATAAAGACAGAGTCCCCCTTGTCCCCACCTACCACTCCACCAATCTCCACATCCAACGTATCATCCTTAAACACTTCCACCAACTCCAACTCGACCCCACCACCAAGAACATCTTCCCCTTCCCACCCCTCTGTGCCTTTCACAAGGACCACTCCCTTTGCCAATCCTTGGTTTGTGCCACTCTCCCCACCAACCCACCCGAACCCCCAGGTACCTTCCCCTGCAACCGGAAAAGATGCAAAACCAGCTGGTACACCATCGCCCCTCACCTCTCGCCAGGGCCCCAAACTGTCCTTCCAGGTGGGACAGAAGTTCACCTGCCTCTCGTTTAACTGAGTTTACTGCATCTGATGCCCCCAATATGGTCTTCTCTACATCGGGGAGACTGAACGCAAACTTAGGGAACGGTTCGCCGAGCATTTCAGCTGGGCCCGCAAGGGCCGACCGGACCTCCCAGTCACCGCCCATTTCAATTCCCCCTGCCACTCCCTTTCTGACATGACCAGCCTTGAGCTCCTCCATTGCCAAAATGAACTACATAGAGGAACAACACCTCATCTTAGGCCTGCGCAGCCTACAGCCCGGAAGACTCAACATTGAGTTCTCCAATTTCAAATAACCTCCCTCCCCCTCCCCCTCCCTTCCACTGCTCCCTGCCACCAACCAGATTCATTCCTTCCGTTAACCAACCAGGTCACACTCTTTACCTGTCTTCACCTGACCCACTTCACCACCCTGCCCCAGCCACTCCCTTTATCTGCAGCTCCCCTGACACCCATCTTCAGTCCTGAAGAAGGATTACACCTGAAACGTCGACTTCTCCACCTCCTGATGCTGCCTGGCTTGCTGTGTTCTTCCAGCCTCCTACCTGTCTATTTTGGATTCCAGCATTTGCAGTTTTTTTTCATCTCGAAGCAGTGCCAAATGGCCTACACCTGTTCCATGTTTCTGTGTCCTTGTCCAACATAATGTTACTGTAATTTCTTAAATATTGAGTACCTGTGCTTCTGAAATGGTAAGAGGATGGAAAGTTTAGATGTACAAAGAGAACCTGAGATCCTTGTTAATAAGTCACAGAAGGCTCATGTGCAGGTGAAGAAAGCTATTAGAAAGGTTAATGTTAGCCTTTATTGCAAGAGGATTTGAGTACAGAAGTAATGAAACCTTAGTTCAATTATATAGGAGCTTGGTTTAGACTGTACCTGGAATACTGTATGCAGTTTGGTCTCCTTATCTCAGGAAATTATAATTAACAGAGAGGCTTCAACAAAGGCTCATCAGACTTATTCTGGGGATGACAGGACTGCCCAATGAAGAGAGATTTGATAAACTGAGCCTGAATTCTCTGGGATTTTGAAGAATGGGAGGTGATCTGATTGAAATCTACAAAATACTTAAAACAGGATGCAGGTCTGGACTTAGACACAAGCGCCAGAGACACAATTTAAAGCTAAGGGGGAATTCACTTAGCTCCGTGATAAGGACAATTTCTTCTTACTCAGAGGGATGAATCTTAGGGATTCTATACCCCAGAGGGCTGTGGAAGCTCAGTTACTAAGTATGCTTAAAGTACAAATTGACAGATGTCTGCATACCAGTCATGAAAAGAGATATGGGGCTAGTGTGAGCAAAAGTCATTGCACCAGTGAGTCATAGAGATGTACAGCATGGAAACAGACCCTTCGGTCCAACCCGTCCATGCCGACCAGATCTCCCAACCCAATCTAGTCCCACCTGCCAGCACCTGGCCCATATCCCTCCAAAGTCTTCCTATTCATATACCCATCCAAATGCCTCTTAAATGTTGCAATTGTGCCAGCCTCCACCACATCCTGTGGCAGCTCATTCCATACACGTACCACCCTCTGCATGAAAAAGTTGCCCTTTAGGTCTCTTTTATATCTTTCCCCTCTCACCCTAAACCTATGCCCTCTAGTTCTGGACTCCCCGACCCCAGGGAAAAGACTTTGTCTATTTATCCTATCCATGGCTCTCATGATTTTATAAACCTCTATAAGGTCACCCCTCAGCCTCTGACGCTCCAGGGAAAACAGTCCCAGCCTGTTCAGCCTCTCCCTGTAGCTCAGATCCTCCAACCCTGGCAACATCCTTGTAAATCTTTTCTGAACTCTTTCAAGTTTCACAACATCTTTCCTATAGGAAGGAGACCAGAATTGCATGCAATATTCCAACAGTGGCCTAACCAATGTCCTGTACAGCCGCAACATGACCTCCCAACTCCTGTACTCAATACTCTGAGCAATAAAGGAAAGTATACCAAACGCCTTCTTCACTATCCTATCTACCTGCGATTTCACTTTCAAGGAGCTATGAACCTGCACTCCAAGGTCTCTTTGTTCAGCAACATTCCCTAGGATCTTACCATTAAGTGTGAAAGTCCTGCTAAGATTTGCTTTACCCAAATGCAGCATCTCACATTTATCTAAATTAAACTCCATCTGTCACTTCACAGAACCCAGTTGTAATCTGAGGTAATCTTCTTCGCTGTCCACTACACCTCCAATTTTGGTGTCATTTGCAAACTTACTAACTATACCTCTTATGCTCACATCCAAATCATTTATATAAATAATGAAAAGTAGTGAACCCAGCACTGATCCTTGTGGCACTCCACTGGTTACAAGCCTCCAGTCCGAAAAACAACTCTCTACCACCGCCCTCTGTCTTCCACCATTGAGCCAATTCAATATCCAAATGGCTAATTCTCCCTGTATTCCATGAAATCTAACCTCGCTAACCAGTCTCCCATTGGGAACCTTGTCAAACGCCTTACTGAAGTCCATATAGATCACATTTACCGCTCTGTCCTCATCAATCCTCTTTGTTTCTTCTTCAAAGAATCAAGTTTGTGAGACATGATTTCCCACGCACAAAGCCATGTTGACTATCCCTAATCAGTCCTTCCCTTTCCAAATACATGTACATCCTGTCCCTCAGGATTCCCTCTAACAATTTGCCCACTACCGATGTCAGACTCACTGGTCTATAGTTCCCCGGCTTGTCCTTACCACCTTTCTTAAACAGTGGCACCACTTTAGCCAACCTCCAGTCTTCCGGCACCTCACCTGTGACTATCGATGATACAACTATCTCAGTAAGAGGCTCAGGAATTGCTTCCCTAGCTTTCCACAGAGCTCTACAGTACACCTGATCAGGTTCTGGGGATTTATCCACCTTTATGCGTTTCAAGACATCCAGCCTTCTCCGTAATATGGACATATTGCAAGATGTCACCATATATTTCCCTACATGCTATATTTTCCATGTCCTTTTCCACAGTAAGTACTGATGCAAAATACCTGAAGAAGGGCTTATGCCCGAAACATCGATTCTCCTGATCCCTGGATGCTGCCTGACCTGCTGCGCTGTTCCAGCAACACATTTTCAGCACTGATGCAAAATACTCCTGTGGCTCCACACAAAGGCCGCCTTGCTGATCTTTGAGGGGTCCTATTCTCTCCCTAGTTACCCTTTTGTCCTTGATATATTCGTAAAAACCCTTTGGATTCTCCTTAACTCTATTTGCGAAAGCTATCTCAAGTCCCATCTCCAACAAGAAAGAATATAAATATATTCCTTTAACATTTAATGGCGTGACCAATGTTGAATCTCCCACTATCAGTTTCTTGGGAGTTATTACTGACCAGACACTCCACTGGACTAGCTATATAAATACTGTAGCTGTAAGAGCAGATCAGAGGCTCAGAGTCCTACGAGGAGTAACCCACACCCTGACTCCCCACAGCCTGTCCATCATCTGCAAGACATAAGTAAGGAGTGTGATGGAATATTCTCCAGTTGCCTGGATGAATGCAGCTCCAGCAACGCTCAAGAAACTTGACACCATTCAGGATAAAGCACTTGATAGGTACCACATCCACTGACATCCACCGACACTCAGTAGCAGTATTTTGTATGATCCACCAGATGCTCTGTAGAAATTTATCAAGGAGGCTTCCAAATCCATAATGGCAATCATCTGGGAGGATGAGGGCAGCAAATACATGGGATAGCCACCACCTGCATGTTTCTGTCCAAGTTACCTCCTATCCTGATTTGGAAGTATATCACCATTCCTTCACTGTTGCTGGATCAGTTTCCTGGAACTTGATCCTAATAACATAGATGGTGCACATGCACTGAATGGAATGCAGCAAAAAGGCAGCTCACCACCACTTTTGCAAAGCTAACCAGGGAAGAGTAATAAATGTTGGCTCAGCTTGAGATGCCAATATTGTAAGAAGGGTTAAAAAAAATCATCCCATCTCCTCTGCATCTCCACTGTCGTCACCTTCACTCTCTTTGTTCTCATCTCCTCCTGTCTCTCCATACCCCTTGCCTTCACTCACTCTAATCCCATCTTATCCACCCTTTTTGTTCCAATTGACTGCCCCCAATCTACTTCCATCATTCAATTCACTTTACTCCCATTGCCACTTCTAGTTTGTTCCTATCTCCACTTACTTGCAAGACTTGCTCGATCTCTCCCATTGTCATTGTGTGTTCATTCCCATCTCCATCTGGGATAACACTGACATGCTCCTGCCCACCTCAATCTCTCTTACCACTCACTCATTCCTATCTCCATTGTGTGCAACACTTGTTTGCTCCCAACTTCACCACCCGCATCACTTGCTTGCTCTCATTCTTTTCATTTGCATCATTCACTTCCTCTCTCCTATCTCTACTGCTTACAACACTCACCCATTTCTTACTACAGATGGATATTTCTCTTGTGTCCTGAATTACAAATTTGATAGTACTAAGTATGGCAAAGTTTTTATTAACTGGCATCTAGATTAGATTAGATTACTTACAGTGTGGAAACAGGCCCTTCGGCCCAACAAGTCCACACCGCCCCGCCGAAGCGCAATCCACCCATACCCCTACATTTACCCCTTACCTAACACTATGGGCAATTTAGTATGGCCAATTCACCTGACCTGCACATCTTTGGACTGTGGGAGGAAACCGGAGCACCCGGAGGAAACCCACGCAGACACGGGGAGAACGTGCAAACTCCACACAGTCAGTCGCCTGAGGCGGGAATTGAACCCCGGTCTCTGGCGCTGTGAGGCAGCAGTGCTAACCACTGTGCCACCGTGCCGCCCACATCTATGGGACTAGAAGTGTGCTAGTTGATGAAATATTCCAGATAATTAAGATATACGTACAATCGCAGTAAACTGACCAAATATGAAGCTTTGAGACGTCAACATCTCTCAAAAAGTTCTTTGTAAAACATCAACACACCTACTAAAAATCAATGTAAAACACACACAGTAAGTAAAAGAAACATAGTACAAGGAAAAACACGTCGTGGTTATAACTTATGTACAGCATAAATACTTGGACATCGTGGTAGATTGTTGTATTTGAAGTATATAATTTTTGCCAGTTTATCAGGAATGTCAGTTGATATGGTCTTGGTTAAAACAAAGTTTGATGTATATCATTGGCTGTAAAAAGTTAAAAATCACAACACCAGGTTATAGTCCAACAGGTTTAAATGGAAGCACTAGCTTTCGGAGCACCGCTCCTTCATCAGATGGTTGTGGAGTATACAATTGTAAGACACAGAATTTATAGCAAAAGCTTACAGTGTGATGTAACTGAAATTATACATTGAAAAATACTTTGATTGTTTTTAAGTCTATCAAATGTTAGAATGACCACATTAGTTTAATCCTTTTGGGATCTTCCCTGCATGCTTGCATTTCTGTAGAAACTTGATGTCTGTGTCGATATGTGCGATCAAGTTTCATTCTACTGTTCACACTGTAAACTTCTGCTGTAAATTCTGTGTCTTACAATTGTGTATTCCACAACCACCTGATGAAGAAGCAGCACTCCGAAAGCTAATGCTTTCAATTAAACCTATTGGACTATAATCCGGTGTTGTGTGATTTTTAATTTCGTATACCCAATCCAACACCGCATCTCCAAATCATGGCTGTAAAGTGCTTTTAGACATCCTGTGACCTATATAACTGTGTACAAGTCTATACAGATGCAAGTCTCTTTCTCACAGTCATGTTTTTGATGTTGATTAATAGGTCAACAGAAGAAGAGGAATGCAGTGATCAAGAAGATGCAGAGTGACGTACTGGAGAGAGAGGGGGTACGTGGGGTTTAATAGTGCAGACTAACTGGGGAGTTCATGGGTATATTGTGTCATTTAACATTGTTGGCTCTTACTCCATGTTGACACTTTGTGGTGTTACTAGTAAGCTCTCTCGAGCTCTCCTGTCATCAAAGGACTGGACGGTGAGCAAGCAGATTGCAGGCTGAAATGGAACAGCGCGCATGTAATTTGTCTGGGGGCTAATGTGTGTGTCGCTTGTGTGTTGAAACTGATCCATGCTGATGGACAGCAAGTGGACAAGGAATTAGAGGCTCGTGGGAATGCAATTTGTCAGCGTCTTTATGAAAGGAGGAGGAAAAAGGGTGTGTGCGTCTGTTTGTGTGGAAGAGGGAATATTAGGGGCAAGAAATTCTGCCAAAGACACACAAAACCGTGGTTAGACTGAGGCGAAATTTGCCAAAACATTTGAGCCAAACTTTTCAGGAATGATATTGCAAAACGTCAAGGGTGGTAAAGTTCAGAATTCATTTTGGCAAGTGGCAATTGACCTTGGTCAGTTGTTCATTTTAAATCTGGGATTGATAGATTTTTGTCATCCAGACATTTTAAGGGATAGGATATATAGGTGTATAAGACAGGTATTTAGATCATTAAACAGAGAGACTAAATGTCCTCCCTCCGTATGTGTAATTTTGTGTATGTGTATATATATATATATATATATAGATTTCTTTGATCATAGACTGCATTTTGACCCCTCTCTCATACAAGCTGTTATTTATTCAGTGCATTATTTTGCTTTGTAATAAGCCATGTTTCACTCTGTTGCCTCCCCTTCTCCACTTTCTTGTTTTCAGGTGCTGTCAGTGACTGAGCTGCAAACAGGTATGTGACTGGGTCTGTTTATATTCAGCAGATCACACACTGGTGTTGTGCTTGTTCTTCCCCCATCCTTAATCTGTGCTTTCCTGTCAAACCACTTACATCTCCTGCTACGATTGCCATAGGGAAAGTGTAAACCACGGGGAAAGTGACCAAGTGAAGAAATTGCCGAGATTTCACTTTTTTTTAGTTTTTAATTTGAGGACAATCAGAATCAATACAAAATATACATGATTTAACAGGCAAGTTATAATAAAAAGGTAATTTTCAGTGTACACAGTCAATACAATACAGGTGGTTCTTCTATAACGTGATAGTTATGTTCTTGTGCAACTCTGTGTTATAGAAAAATTATGCTTTAGGAACAGCGCTTAAAGTATTGGTGATGTAATTGCATTATAGCCAATACACATTTAAAAGTTCGCACTTCAGAAACAGTGTCTTCAATTTGTCAATTGTGTTACAGTGAATTTGTGTTAACGAAATGGGCGTTATAGCAGAACAACCTGTACAGGTACATCTCAGGCAAAAACAAGTACCTACTTAACTCCAAACGGATATGGCTTCAACCTCAGGCTTTCAACGAAATTGTTTGGATGTGATTTGCATTCTCTGGCAGGTGTATTCTATCCAATCTTGGCAATTTCTTCACTTGGTCACTTTCCCTGTGGTTTACACTTTCCCTATGGCAATCGTAGCAGGAGACGTAAGTGGTATGACAGGAAAGCACAGACTAAGGATGGGGGAAGAATGTCCCTGGATAGAGTTAAAACCGTCAAGGCACACATCTATCACTCTCTCCTGTCTGGCCATGTCAATCTTGTGGGCCTAGTTTTTGAGATTTCCATTTTAACTGAATGACCAATAGTACCTGGTTCATGATTTGGTCCTCTGATACAAACTGTCAGCAATTTTACTTGTTGAGGTTATGTTCATCACTTTTTAGAATTTTGTCTTTTTTTAAAAGCTCTCTTGTGCATTGCATCTGTAAACGCTGATCGAATTCTGTTTTTCTTTTTACTCAACAGAAAATTAGCCTTTTCATTGACAGCTTTACTGTCTTCACTTCATATACATTTGTGTTTGTCTTTCTTTCTTTGCTTTTTCTTTGGTTGCACTTGTGTGCTGATTGCCTTCTGTTTACAACTGTCCTTTGCCTTCTTACTCTCCTTTGTGTCTGTCAGCCACAAGGCTTCTGTGTTTTAACTTCTTTCCTGTCGATACTGATTCCAGGTCAAATATTACCAACCTCATTGATCATTAATTCTTACTACGAAGAAAGTTACATTTGATTCCTTTACAATTGGTGCAAATTCTTCAAGGTCCTTTTCAAAACAAGTACAGACTTGTTCTTCGATGCCTTTACTGTATTGTAATCAGGAGGTCATGTGGTACAATAATAGCAAACCTACCTCTGGACACATGATCCATGACCTTACAAAAACTTGTGTTTGGTAATTGCTGCAGGACTTCATTAGCGTTTCCTGTATGCTTACTTTGGGAGTTCCAACTGTTGGCACTCACATCTGTTGGGAAGCTGGCTCCCAGTGTACTATCCAGGACAGGTAAAGTACAGCTTAGATATAGAATAAAACTCCTTTAGTGCAGAGAACAATCCTGAATTTAACTGCCCTGCACTGCCGAAGTGTAAATCATTTCCAGTTCTGACTCTGCTATTCATCGCCAGTTCTGTGCAGAAGCTATATCGAAAGTGGCTGATATTTACTTCAGATTGCAGCCAGAGGAGAGTTTGTTATGTTGGCTTGGGCAGAACTTGAACCCAATGCAAGTGGAATGCCTGACCCTGTGCTCTTCCTTCCTTATGCCCACATTTTTAAAATTAATTTGTAATTTCTCATTCCTGATGTCCTGGGCTGGCTACACACTATTCTGAGTCTTTAGCCATTTTGGTGAGAATCTATGCTGCATTCCAGAGTGGCTATCTGTTGGACTTTTTATGGGGTTTTGTTATAGTTGATTCCAGTAATCCCATTATTCCAGGGAGTTGTTTGTCTCTTTTTATTAGACTGCGCAGTTAATCCTCATGGCGGTGAAGTGATTGACTGTAACTGGCAGTAACTTGGAGGCTTTGTCATTCTTTCAGTCAGTGCTTGTGTGGAGAAGCATGTGGGCTGGTTTACCTGCACTGATCACCTTGAACTGCTGTTAAATAGAGTGTCTGACACCCTTAGTCACCTGTTGGAGTCCGAGAGCATAGGCAACAGAGACTGGAGTCAACTGACTGTCAAGGTGAGGCATTTCCATTGCTTATCCTTTTTAGTGTGTTTGCTGTAGTTTAATGGACCGGTTTGTTGTGTTGAGACCTCTCTCATGATGAGCAGTCTCCAAGCAATGTCGGTTGTCGATGTGCCTGAGGTGGAATGTAGACTCTCACCACCATCTGCAGGGGCACTCTTGAATGAACAGTTAAAGGTCATGTTTTTAATGTTTCTAAGATTTATTTTATTCATTGTATTAGTGAAGTTATAATCCAAATGTTACACCTTTATTCAAAAGAGGATGCAAGGATATGACCAAAAACTCCAAGCCAGCCAGTTTCACCCTGGTAGTGGAGAAGCTTCTAGAAATGATTATACTTTGGGATAAAAATAACCCTCAAGCAAATGCAGATTTGTTCAGGGATGACTGGATTTTTCTAAAGTCAAATGTTTAACTATGTTTTTTGATGAACCAACAAAGAGTGTTTGAGGAGAATGTTTGATGTGGTGGACATGAAACCATTTGATAGAGTGCCATATAGTACACTTGCCAGCAAAAGTTAGTGGTTATGGAACAAGAAGGTCAGTGGCAGTCCAAATTGGAATTTAAAAATCACACAGCACCAGATTATAGTCCAACAGGTTTAATTGGAAGCACACTAGCTTTTGGAGTGACGCTCCTTCATCATCTGAACTTCACCACAAAACTACAAGGAGTGCTTTGTAATGTTATTATGCATCCACCAAATGTTTCTACACCTTTTGCTGTACCAAAAGCTGGCACTTTTCCAGGGCTTGGATATAGGCCCCCTAAACAGCTCCAGAAATTAGGTCCTATATTGAAGCCAGTTCCCATAGCACCTGCTCCTTCACCAAATGCCTCCTTAGCACAATTTTTGGCATCAGGTAAGAAAACTTTGACCTTAAATTTGATGACAGACATACAGACTCAATAGCATGAATGGCCTTCAGTGGCAAATGATTCTGATAAGACTGCCTCTTTCCCATTACAATATTTTGTTTTGAAGCAATTATTGACGCTGTTCCTCTGTTACACTAGCATAGATCCAACCAGAGAAAAACAATGGGTGTGCTTCATTGCAAGCCATCATTAGGTCTCTGGATTGGAATCTAGATTAGAGTGGTGCTGGAAAAACACAGCAGGTCAGGCAGCATCCGAGGAGCAGGAAAATCGACGTTTCGGGCAAAAGCCCTTCATCAGGAATAGAGGCAGGGTGCCAGCAGAGTGGAGAGATAAATGAGAGGGGGGTGGGGGTGGGGAGAAAGTAACATAGAGTACAATAGGTGAGTGAGGGTGGGGATGGAGGTGATAGGTCAGAGAGGAGGGTGGGTTAGGTAGCAAAGAGTACAATGGGTGAATGGGGGTGGGGATGAAGATAATAGGTTAGAGAGGAGGGTGGAGTGGGTAAGTGGGAAGGAAGATAGCCAGGTAGGACAGGTCATGAGGGCAGTGCTGAGCTGGAAGGTTGGAAGTGGGGCAAGGTGGGGGGAGGAGAAATGAGGAAACTGGTGAAATCCACATTGATGCCCTAGGGTTGAAGTGTTCCGAGGTGGAAGATGAGGCATTCTTCCTTCAGGCGTCAGGTGGTGAGGGAGCAGCGGTGGAGGAGGCCCAGGACCTCCATGTCCTCAGCAGAGTGGGAGGGGGAGTTGAAATGTTGAGCCACAGGGCGGTGTGGTTGATTGGTGCGGGTGTCCCGGAGATGTTCCCTAAAGCGCTCTGCGAGGAGGCGTCCAGTCTCCCCAATGTAGAGGAGACCGCATCAGGAGCAACAGATACAATAAATGATATTGGTGGATGTGCTGATAAAACTTTGATGGATGTGGAAGGCTCCTTTGGGGCCTTGGATGGAGGTGAGGGAGGAGGTGTGGGCGCAGGTTTTGCAATTCCTGTGATAACAGGGGAGGGTGCCAGGACGGGAGGGTGATTTGTTGGGGGGGTGTGGACCTGACCAGGTAGTCACTGAGGGAAAGGTCTTTACGGAAGCCGGAAAAGGGTTGGGGGGGGGGGAAATATATCCCTGGTGGTGGGGTCCGTTTGGAGGTGACGGAAATGTCTTCAGATGATGTGGTTTATGCGAAGGTTGGTAGGGTGGAAGGTGAGCACCAGGGGGGTTAGAACATAGAACATAGAAGAATACAGCGCAGTATAGGCCCTTTGGCCCTCGATGTTGCGCCGATCCAAGCCCACCTAACCTACACTAGCCCACTATCCTCCTTGTTACAGTTAGAGGGGTGGGGTTTGAGGGCGGAGGTGCGGGATGTGGACGAGATGCATTGGAGGGCATCTTGAACCACGTGGGAAGGGAAATTGCGGTCTCTAAAGAAGGAGGCCATTTGGTGTGTTCTGTGGTGGAACTGGTCCTCCTGGGAGCAGATACAGCGGAGGCGGAGGAATTGGGAAAACGGGATGGCATTTTTGCAGGAGGGAGGGTGGGAAGAATTGTATTCCAGGTAGCTGTGGAAGTCGCTGGGTTTGTAAAAAATGTCAGTGTCCAGTCGGTCGCCATTAATGGAGATGGAGAGGTCCAGGAAGGGGAGGGAGGTGTCAGAGATGGTCCAGGTGAATTTAAGGTCGGGGTGGAATGTGTTGGTGAAGTTGATGAATTGCTCAATCTCCTCGCGCGAGCATGAGTTTGGTACTGGGTAATGAGCCCGGCCAGGTGTTAGACTCGGAAGTAGGTGAGCACTTTGGTGATAGCGATCATAATTCTGTTATGTTTACTTTAGTGATAGAAAGGGATAGGTGTATGCCACTGGGCAAGAGTTACAGCTGGGGGAAAGGCAATTATGATGTGATTAGGTAAGATTTAGGAAGCATAGGATAGGAAGGAAACTGTAGGGGATGGGCACATTAGAAATGTGGAGCTTATTCAAGGAAAAGCTCCTGTGTGTCCTAGATAAGTATGTACCTGTCAGGCAGAGAGGAAGCTGTAGAGCGCGGGAGCCATGGTTTACGAAGGAAGTGGAATCTCTGGTCAAGAGGAGGAAGAAGGCTTATGTTTGGATGAGATGCGAACGCTTAGTTAGGGTGCTTGAGGGTTACAAGGTAGCCAGGAAAGACCTAAATAGAGAGCTCAGAAGAGCCAGGAGGAGACATGATAAGTTGTTGGCGGATAGGATCAGGGTAAACCCTAAGGCTTTCTATAGGTATTTAAGGAATAAAAGAATGACAAGAGTAAGATTAAGGCCAATCAAGGATAGTAGTGGGAAGTTGTGTGTGGAGTCAGAGGAGATAGGGGAAGCACTTAATGAATATTTTTCGACAGTATTCACTCTAGAAAACGACAATGTTGTTGAGGAGAATACTGAGATACAGGCTACTGGACTAGGTAGGAGTGAGGTTCACAAGGAAGAGGTATTAGAAATCCTGCAGTGTGTGAAAATAGATAAGTCCCCTGGGCTGGATGGGACTTATCCTAGGATCCTCTGGGAAATCAGGGAGGAGATTGCCGAGCCTTTGGCATTGATCTTTAAATCATCATTGTCTACAGGAATAGTGCCAGAAGACTGGAGGATAGCACATGTGGTTCCTCTGCTCAAGAAGGGGAGTAGAGACAACCCTGGTAATTATAGACCACTGAGCCTTACTTCAGTTGTTGGTGAAGTGTTTGGGAAAGGTTATAAGACATAGGATTTATAATCATCTAGAAAAGAATAATTTGATGAGGGATAGTCAGCACGGTTTTGTGAAGGGTAGGTCGTGCCTCACAAACCTTATTAAGTTCTTTGAGAAGGTGACCAAACAGGTAGATGAGAGTAAACTGGTTGATGTGGTGTATATGGATTTCAGCAAGGCGTTTGATAAGGTTCCCCACGATAGGCTATTGTACAAAATGGGGAAGAATGGGTGGCACGGTGGCACAATGGTTAGCACTGTTGCCTCACAGCGCCAGAGACCTGGGTTCAATTCCCGCCTCAGGCAACTGACTGTGTGGAGTTTGCACATTCTCCCCGTGTCTGCGTGGGTTTCCTCCGGGTGCTCCGGTTTCCTCCCACAAGAACACAGAAGGTGGTGGTTGATGGGAAATGTTCATCCTGGAGTCCAGTTACTAGTGGTGTACCGCAAGGGTCGGTGTTGGGTCCACTGCTGTTCGTTAGTGGGCGGCACGGTGGCACAGTGGTTAGCACTACTGCCTCACAGCGCCAGAGACCCGGGTTCAATTCCCGCCTCAGGCGACTGACTGTGTGGAGTTTGCACGTTCTCCCCGTGTCTGCGTGGGTTTCCTCCGGGTGCTCCGGTTTCCTCCCACAGTCCAAAGAATTGCAGGTCAGGTGAATTGGCCATGCTAAATTGCCCGTAGTGTTAGGTAAGGGGTAAATGTAGGGGTATGGGTGGGTTGCGCTTTGACGGGGCCGTGTGGACTTGTTGGGCCGAATGGCCTGTTTCCACACTGTAAGTAATCTAATCTAAACGACCTGGATGAGGGTGTAGAAGGGTGGGTTAGTAAATTTGCAGATGACACTAAGGTCGGTAGAGTTGTGGATAGTCACGAAGGATGTTGTAGGTTACAGAGAGACATAGATAAGCTGCAGAGCTGGGCTGAGAGCTGGGAAATGGAGTTTAATGTGGACAAGTGTGAGGTGATTCACTTTGGTTGGAGTATCTGGAATGCAAAGTACTGGGCTAATGGTAAGATTCTTGGGAGTGCAGATGAGCAGAGAGATCTCGGTGTCCAGGTACACAGATCCTTGAAAGTTGCCACCCAGGTTGACAGGGTTGTTAAGAAGGCATACAGTGTTTTAGCTTTTATTAATAGAGGGTTTGAGTTCCGGAACCATGAGGCTATGCTACAGCTGTACAAAACTCTCGTGCGGCCGCATTTGGAGTATTGTGTACAATTCTGGTCACCACATTATAAGAAGGATGTGGAAGCTTTGGAAAGGATGCAGAGGAGATTTACTAGGATGTTGCCTGGTTTTGGAGGGAAGGTCTTACGAGGAAAGGCTGAGGGACTTGAGGCTGTTTTCGTTGGAGAGAAGAAGGTTGAGAGGTGACTTAATAGAGACATATAAGATAATCAGAGGGTTAGATAGGGTGGACAGAGAGAGCCTTTTTCCAAGTATGGTGATGGTGAGCACAAGGGGGCATAGCTTTAAATTGAGGGGTGATAGATATAGGATAGATGTCAGAGGTAGTTTCTTTACTCAGAGAGTAGTAAGGGTATGGAATGCTTTGCCTGCAACGGTAGTAGATTCGCCAACTTTAAGTACATTTAAGTCGTTATTGGACAAGCATATGGACGTACATGGAATAATGTAGGTTAGATGGGCTTCAGATTGGTGTGACAGGTCGGCGCAACATCGAGGGCCGAAGGGCCTGTACTGGCTGTTATTTTCCAAGTTCTTTCCCACCCTATCTATTTGCATGGCGACATTCAGGGCAATATGACTTGAACCCGAAGATCCCTCTGTGAATCAATGCTGTTTCGGGTCCTGCCATTAACTGTATACTTTTCCTTAAAATTTGATCTTCCAAAGTGCAAGACCTCAAACTTACCTGGATTAAACTCCATCTACCATTTCACTGCCCATATCTGCAACTGATCTATATCCTGCTGTATCCTTTGACAACCTTCTACACTATCCACAACTTCACCAAACTTTGTATCCTCTGTGAACTTACTAACCCACCAATCTATGTTTTCATCCAAGTTAATTATTTAAATCACAAAAGTGGATCCATTGGAGAGAGTACAAAAGCGCTTTATGAGAATGCTTCCGCCGTGAGAAGCATCAATTATGAAGCTGGATTTGAGACGTTGGGACTGTTTTCTTGGAGAACAGAAGGCTAAGATGAGATTTGATTAATGTTTTCAAAATCATGAAAGGTCTGGACAGAGGAACAGGAAGAAACTATTCCCTTTGGCCATAGGATCAAGAATGAATGGATGCAGATTTAAAGTGACTGGCAAAGAGATAAAATGTGATTGAGAATGAATTTTCTCCTATAGCCCAAGTAGTTACGATCAGGAATGCAGTGTCTGGAAATGCGGAGCAGGTGGGTTCAATTGACACTTTTAAGAGGGCATTCCTGTAGTCTGTCACTGGATACCAGCCTCCAGTCACATAAACAGCCTTCAAACATCACACTCTGGCTCTTGTCCTGATCACAACTTGGATCCAACTTGTTAAAGTATCCTGAATCCCATGTGCTTTTGTGTTCTTCATCAATTTTCTATGTGGGATCTTGTCAAAGGCTTTATTGAAATCCATAGAACCTACATCACCTGCACTATGCTCATTTACAAATCTGGTCACTTCCTATAAAAGTTCAACCAAATTTGCTATGCATGACCTCCCTCTGACAAAGCCATGCTAATTATCTCTGATAAAACCTTGCCTCTCTAAATAGGAATTCATTTTCTTCAGAATTTTCTCCAAAAGGTTTCCCAACCACTGATGTGAGATTCATTGGTCTGTAGTTCCCTGGTGTATCTCTATCACCCTTCTTGAAACGTGGAAACATATTTGCTGTCCTCCAGTCCTCTGGCACCTCCCCTGTGGCCAAAGAGGAAATAAAACTTTGGGTCAAGGATTCTGTAGTTTCCTCCTTCATCTCCCACAGCAGCCTGGAATACAACTCATTTGGATCTATGGATTTCTATATCAAACTGCTCAAGAGCTTCACAGATTATCATCATCTAATTCACCTGTCTGGCTTTATTCCCAGAAGTAGGTCCAGTGCTGTAGCATCCCTTGTAGGACCGTACACATGTCTTTATGAAAAGTTCTCCTCAATATAGTTCAAAAAATCTGAGTCCTCTAAACCGTTTATACCATGATTATCCCAATATATACTGGGGTAGTTGAAATCCCCTAACATAATTACCCTGTTGCTTTTTTTGCATACTTCAGTGAATTGTCTACATATTTGTTTCTCTGTTGCCTCTGTCTATTTGGGAGCAATGTGACTGCCCCTTTTTTATTCCTGAGCTTTACCAGAAAACCTCACTTGACACTTCTTCTGTGTTGTTAGACTTAAAGGGCCTCATGGGATCTTTAAATTGTTCAAAATGTTTGCAAGGACACACATGCATGTCAATATGTAGCTAATTGAGTAGCTCACTCTACCTAATATATCCATCAACTAATGAGAGAATCTATTACCTTAAACTACTTTGTACATTTTTGCAAGGTTGTGAAGGTTTGTAGCTCAGGTTGAGGTTTAGGGTGTAGGTTTGTTTGCTGAGCTGTAGGTTTGATATCCAGACGTTTCATTACCTGGCAACATCATCAGTGGCGACCTCCAAATGAAGTGAAGCTGTTGCCTCCTGCTTTCTATTTATATGTTTGTCCTGGATGGGGTTCCTGGGGTTTGTGGTGATGTCATTTCCTGTTCGTTTTCTGAGGGGTTGATAGATGGTACATATACAAACTAATGAGTCTCACTGCCTTGTCTTCATGCAGGAACGTTGAATGGCTGGCACTTGGAGTTCTATCTCCGATTCTGTGGCATTGGTCTATTGAACCGCAGTCCTATAGGGAAAGTCCATGGCCCCAGTCCCATGAACACAGTCTGATGTTGAAAGTTCAACGAGTGGGATTGTTCTGGTTCATGCTGTATTGTCATTTTATAGTACTTTCAGTACTTTTCCAGACACTCCATTGTGCAGAACATCAGTTGAAAAAATCTCCGTGACTCTGTGTTAACTGCATAAAAGAATGGTTCCTGCAGATAATCATGGCTCCCTCCCAGCCAAAATATTTTTTTTTAAACAGCAGACTTATTTAATTTGTTTTTCCACTTTCCTTCTGTTGCTCAATGTCATGTCCAAATATAATTTTTAACCCCAAGATAAAGATTGAGTGAGTTCCAAGATGAGATTGAGTGAGTGGACAAAAGTGAAGTTTGCAATTTTTGAGAAGATTTGTCGCTCAAGTTGAGGTTCAGAAGTAAGTTTGCTCACTGAGCTGGAAGGTTGGTTTCATCACCATGCTAGGTAACATCATCAGTGAGCCTCCGGTGAAGCACTGGTGTTATGTCCCGCTTTCTATTTATGTATCTCGGTCTGTTAAGGTGAGGAATATCATTTCTGGTTCTTTTTCTCAGATGTTGGTAAATGGGGTCCAAATCAATGTGGTTATTGATGGAGTTCCGGTTTGAATGCCAGGCCTCTAGGAATTCCTGTGCGAGTCTCTGTTTAGCCTGTCCTAGGATGGATGTGTTGTCCCAGTCGAAGTGGTGTCCTCCTTTATCTGTATGTAAGGATAGTAGTAGTGGATCATGTCTTTTGTTCACTTTGGCAGGAATAATTAAAAAGCAGAGAACAACTGCAGAATTCCTAGATGTAGAAGGATCTAGATGTTCACTCCAGTAATTACAACAAGTTCGTATGAATGTTCAGCAAATAATTATGAATGCTATCCTTTATTGAAAGAGGAATTGTGCATAAAGGTAAAGATGTTATGCTTGAATTGTACAAGGCATTGATGAGACCACATAGAACATTACAGCACAGTACAGGCCCTTCAGCCCTCAATTTTGTGCCAACCTGTGGAACCAATCTGAAGCCTATCTATCCTACACTATTCCATTTTCATCCATATGTTTAACCAATGACCATTTAAATGCCCTTAAAGTTGGCGAGTCTACTACTTTGCAGACAGTGTGTTCCAATCCCCTACTACTCTCTGAGTAAAGAAACTGTCCTTTAACCAATGGTCTATCCAAATGGATGTATTATTCCCATGAAACAATCTTAAACAACTATTTCCTACACTGTGTACAGTTTTGGTCTCTTTATTTAAATACAGATGTAAATGCATTGAAGACAGTTCAGAAGAGGTTTACTAGATTAATACCTGGAATGAGTGGATTGACTTAGTTTTTCGATGAATTGGAGCGGCTGAACTTGTTTTCACTGAGGTTTAGAAGAGTGGGGTATGATTTAATTGTAGTGTGTAAGATCTTCAATGGTCTTGATATTAAATATTTTTGTTTCCTATTGGGGATACTTCCAGAACTAGGTCATTCTGGAAAGTGCCTTTGCTGGAGATAAGTGCACTGGTTTTGTTGAGTTCATCCTGAGCAGCCTTATGATGCAGAAGCATGTTCCCCAGGTTGTTCACGGGGACACAGACCAGAAAAAATATCATTGTACCTGGAGGGTTATCACCTTGGTGAAAGATGCAGTTTGGTGTCCCTGAAACTGGCTGGCCTTTCAGCACAAAGAGTTGTCCTCAGCAAGTGTTGCACAAAAGCCCATTCCAAGATCCAGCACTGCATACTGAGGGGACAGCCACTAAAGATGTGCAGTGAGGAAAGATTGCTGTCCAAGGAGTTAATAACTTGTTGAACTCCATTGAATGCTTGTCACTGAATGTACGTATTAAACATAGCAGGGATTGCAATTGAATTGAGGTATTCATTGTGCTTAATGGAGAAAAGTTATATTTTATTGTGTTTTTCATGATGTCCAATTTGAAATATTTTGGAGTGTACTTGTAGATATTTTTTGAACAAGCGTATTTTTGCAAAATACTGTAGTGTCTTACGCAAGTGAAGGGTAGCAGTGTAATAGTTCTAAGGGCAGAAATTAGTCAGAATAAACATCAACTAAGTTTGCTGTAATCTTGTCAGAAACATTTGCGTCTTTGTTTATATGTGCCTGATGACCCATTCTGGCTTCCTAGATCTGTCTTCAGATCTTCCAGGCTGTACCCAAAAATATTGGAGCCATTGTATGGAGGGGGGAGTGTGGAAAAGAAGCTCTGCAAAGGATTGTGGGATTTCTGTTCCAAGTCATCATGAGCCAGGTGAGTTACTGCCAAGGTTACAATGTGTTTGCAGTACATCCCAGTCCATTGCTCTGCATTCAGAAGACTAGAGACCATTTTCATTCCTCTGGATTGTAGTCTAGTTATTGGAGATAGGATTCAGTTGATAAAAGAGATTGAGTCATATTTTCCTTAAGAGGTTTCAGTGGATGAAAGCGGCAAGTGTCTTTAATCTTTAATTAGAGCGAGCAAGTAAAAGGACACAGAATCTGAAGTCAGGATTGGGAAGGGCAGAGTGATACTGGGGAGCAGGACAGGACTGATTCCATCAGAGTACGTGAGGGTGGGATTGGATATATGCTTTCCTGGTCTTACCCCCTTCTGCTACTCAAGCATAAGCTGGTCAGATAATTTAGAGAAAGCACTGACATGCAGTCGAGCTTTGAGTTTTAAAGCAGGAAGAGAAGGAAATGTGTGCCGGCTGCAAGTTTCCATCTTTCAGAGAAGTTGGAGAGAGGAATCAGTCTTCATATGAATGCAGGCGACACAGGAAAGTGGGGATCTGCATAAAGTAGCTTCTGGAATAGAGGTGGAAAATTCGGAGGATCACTGAGCATTTACAAAATTAGGAGGAGAAGACTGATTGCATGTATGAGGAGTTAGTTGGAAGACCTTTCCCTTATTTCCTTCTAGGAACAGGAACCTGATTTGGGCAGATGGAGCCTTTGTGGAGAATGAGTCATTGAAAAGATACTGTGGGTTTCACAAAGAAGGAATCTGGTTTTGAGAAGAGCTTTAGGAAAACTGGTGATGTTGGTGTCCTGAATGGATCAGAAGAGTGAATGAGGCCAAGTATCATGATTGAGGGGCAAGCTGGAGGGATGAGTGGTTGCGATGGTGGAATAATGCAGGCTGTCTCTATTTCTTACCCCTATGTTGTTTGCTGTTGCAGAGTTTACACACAGACAGCCGACTACTGGCCAGTACAGCACTAGTGAAGCTGATCAACAGCAGCCCTCAGCCCCAGCTTGGGGCAGTGGCAGCACTCCATGCTGTCCAATTGACACAAGAAGGTTAGTAATCATTCCACTTCCTCAGTGAAACCAGATGTGGATGATGCTTGAGTAACCTTGCACACCCATTTCTGCGGTTCTTTTACCTTGATTTTCCAGTCTTAACTCTTTGTACTTTGGCCTCATTTTCAGGCATTGGTGACTTTGTTTGAAGAGGTATAACTTTGGAAGGCAAGATAGAGCAACACTTGTAGAAGAAAAATTGCAGAGTTATGCAGAGAAAGTGCATCAGACCGTAGAAAATAGGAACAGGAGTAGATTGGTCAGCCCTTTGAACCTGCTCCACCATTCATTGAATCACGGCTGGTCGAACACTCGTCTCATCCACTTTCCTGCCCTTTGCCGTAACTCTTGATGCCTCTCCTGATCAACAATCTACCTACTCAGCCTTAAACATTCACAAGGACTGCTCCACAGCTGTCTGTGGCAGGGAGTTCCAAAGACACTCAGCCATTCTAGAGAAGAAATTACTCCTTGTCTCAGTCTTAAATTGGCACGCCTTTATTCTGAGACTATGCCCTCTGGTCCTAGAGTCCTCCATGAGTTGTACAGCTCATAAACAAACCCCTTGGTCCAACTTGTCCACTGACCAGACATCCCAATCTGACTTAGACCCATTTGCCAGCATTTGGCCCATAACCCTCTAAACCTCCTATTCATATACGCATCCAGATGCCTTTTAAATGTTGTAATTGTACCAGCCTCCACCACTTTCTCTTCCATACATGCACCACCCAAAAACTTACCCCTCAAGTTCTTTTAATATCTTTCGTTTCTTACCTTAACATGCCCTCTAGTTTTGGACTCCCTCACCCTAAGAAAGAGATCTTGGCTATTCGTGCTATCCATGCCCAGCGTGATTTTATAAACCTCTATAGGGTCAGCCTCCAATCTTCCAGAGAAAAAAAAGTCCAAGCCTATTCAGCCTCTACCTATAGTTCAAATCTTCCAATCCTGGCAATATCCTTGTAAGTCTTTTCTGCACCCTCTCAAGTTTAACAACATTTTATTCCTGATGAAGGGCTTTTGCCCGAAATGTCGATTTTGCTGCTCGTCGGATGCTGCCTGAATTGCTGTGCTCTTCCAGTACCACTGATCCAGAATCTGGTTTCCAGCATCTGCAGTCATTGTTTTTACAACATCCATTCTATGGCAGGGAGACCAGAATTGACCACTGTAAATGAAAGGTAGTATTCAAAATATCCTCTATAAAAGGACAGCATGTGACTGACCTTGGTGTGTTATCATGTCAACAAAGGACAGTGGGGAAGTTATAGATTGGTTGGGGGTGTGTCACTGAAGATGTGAGATAGTGAGTGTGGCAGAAGTTATTGATAGATTGCGCAGTTATCGATGGGATCTGCAGGGATAGTGTTACCGACGCTGTGAGGGAGTGTGATTGATGTGGTTTACAGTAGTTGGGGTGTTTATGTGGTGATTGATGGGATGAGCAACTGTTATTGATTTGGTACCAGTCATTTCCAGCTCTCTGCCCTTGTAATCTGGTCTGTTGTTTGTTCCCCAAGAGATTGATGGCTTGACTCTCGGAGAACTGAAGGTCACAGTTATGGCAAAGCGAACTGATGGCTTGGGAAATTTGCTGATCAGTCGGGGTCTGGTGAGCTGCAATCACAATGAGATGCTTGTCTGCCAACTGCCAGGCTTCCAAAGTGGGGTAAAGTAGAAAGATTTCCATTGTTTCACATATGCACATTTTTATCATGGATTATGATGGCATAGGAATAAGTATTTCACACGGATGAGTTGGACCGAAGGGTCTTTTTTGGTATAACATATGTAACTTGCTACCTCTACAAGGGCGACCAGAATTGTATACAGTATTCTAAAAATGACCTCACCAATGTCCTGTTGAGCTGCAAGGATGTTGCCAGGGTTGGAGCATTTGAGCTATAGGGAGAGGCTGAATGAGCTGAGACTGTTTTCCCTAGAGCATTGAAGGCTGAGGGGTAACCTACGAGAGGCTTATATAATCATGAGGGGCATGGATAGGATAAATAGACAAGGACTTTTCCTTGGGGTAGGGGAATCCAGAATTAGAGGGCATTGGTTTAAGGTGAGAGGAGAAAACTTTAAAAGCAACCTAAGGGGCACCTTTCTCACACAGAGGGTGGTGCGTATATGGAATGAGCTGCCAGAGGAAGTGGTGGAGGCTGGCACAATTACAACATTTAAAAGGGACCTGGATAGGTATGTGAATGGGAAAGGTTTGGAGGGATACGGGCCAAGTACTGGCAATTGGGACCAGATTAGTTTAGGATATCTGGTCGGCATGGCAAGTTAGACTGAAGGGTCTGTTTGTTTGCTGTATATCTTTGTGACTCTAACAGACCTTAGTTGATGAAGATTGATGGAGAACATGCCAGAAGCACCACCACGCATATCTAAAAATGAGGATAAAACATTGTGATTCAAGACTACAGGGCGGTATTGTGGCTCAGTGGTTAGCACTGCTGCCTCATGGTATCAGGGACCAGGGTTCAATTTCTTGGGCGACTGTTTGTGTGGAGTTTGCACATTCTCCCTAACTCTGTATGGGTTTCCTCCAGGCACTCTGGTTTCCTCTTGCTGACCAAAGATGTGCAGGTTAGGTGGGTTGGCTATGCTCAATTGCCCATAGTGTCCAGGAATTTGGAGGTTAGGTGAAATGGCTATGGGAAATGCACAGTTACAGGGATGAGGGGGGGCGTATGGTTGGGATGCTCTCTGGTGTGTCGGTGTGGATTCGATGAGCTGAATAGCCTGCTTCCACACTGTGGGGATTTTGTGATACTTATGTGCTAAGCTGTGGAAGCTGCATACAGTAGAAAATTTCAAGGGCAGTGGTTATTTTCTCACTTGTTGGAGATGACTGTTGCCTGGCACTTGTGCAGTGTGGATGTTTCTTGTCACATATCAGCTCAAGCCTGAGACAGAACCTTGTCCAGGTTTTGTGGCTTATAAACCCAAACTGCTTCAGTATCTGAGGAGTTGAAAATGGTAAAGAACATTGTGCAGTCATCAGCAAATATCCGCACTTTTCACCTGATGATAGAGAGAAGGTCATTGAAGCAGCTGAAGATGTTTGGGCCTAGGACACTATATTGAGGAGGTGCAGTGTTTCATTCGAGATTGATATGATTCACCTCCAACAATTGCAGCCATCTTCCTGTGTGTTTAGTATGACACCAACTAGTGGAGGTTTCCTCCAATTCCCTTCAATCTCATGTTTGTAAGGATTCTTGATGCCATAGTTTGTAAAAATGCAGTCATACCAAAGGCAGTCCCTGTTACCACTCTGGAGTTAGCTCATTTTTTTTACACATTTGGAACAAGACTATAATGAGGTCAGGAGCCAAATGACCCTGGAGGAAACCAGAGCCTCAGAGAGCATCCATCCATGCATCCATCACTTTGCTAATAGTTAGAGTAGACTGAAAAGGTGGTAATTCTCTGGGTTGGATTTGTCTTACTGTTTGTGGACAGACCACACTGAGGCAATTTTCCATATTTGGAAAATATGTGCCTAAGCCAAGATGTTCCAGTACACTCAGTGTCATAGCTGTACTGGAACATCTTGGTTTAGGCACATATTTGAAGCACAAATCTTCAGTGCTATGGCCTGAATGCTGTTAGGGCCCTTAGCCTTTACAGTATCCACTCCCTTCTGCTTTTTGATACAATGTGGAGTGAATTTAAATGGCTGAATCCTAGCACTTGTGACGCTGTGGACCTCAGGAGGAGGCTGAGACAGGTCCTTCACTCAACATTGCTGGCTTAGCTGAATGCAAATGTTTTCGCCTTGCCGTTTGTACTAACGTTGATCTCAATCAATGATGCAGATATTTGTAGAGCCTCCACCTCCTTTTAGTTCTTTAATTCATAGATCATAGAATCCCTACAGTATGGAAACAGCCCTTCGGCCCAACAAGTCCATACCAACCTTCCAAAGAGTATCCCACCCAAACCCATTCCCCATTGCTCTATATATATCCCCCGACTATGCACCTAACATCCCTGAACACTATGGCAATTTAGCACGGCCAATTCACCCAACCTGCACATCTTTGGATTGTGGGAGGAAACTGGAGCACCCGGAGGAAACCCATGCAGGCACGGGGAGAATGTGCAAACTCCACACAGTCACCTGAGGGTAGAATTGAACTTGGGTCCCTGGCACTGTGAGGCAACCGCGCCACCCTAATTGTCCAAGACTGTTGACGATACAAAGGGGCAGGACTGCAGAGCTTTGATCTGATTTGCTGTGTGGAGTCTCTTAGTCCTGGTGGATTTTGTATGCTTGGACTTTCAGAAGTCATTTGATATATGCCACATGGCAGGCTGGTTAGCAAATTAGAAAGGTTTGGAATTGATGGATCCTTGGCAGCAATGATACGGAGTTGGCTAAAAGATAGAAAACAGAGGGTAGGTATACTCGGGCATTTCTTAGATTGGAGAGGAGTTGAAAGTGATGTTCTCCAGGGATCAATGATGGACTTTTTTTTCTGATTTATGTAGAGGTGGTTGTTGAGGGCAAAAATCTCTAAATTTGTAGATTACACAAGGTAGAATGATGAGTGAATTGTGAGGATGACACTTAGTGACTTCAGAGGGACAAAATATGAGATAATGCATTTTGTTAGAAGAAACACAAAGAGAGACACAAGGTCAGTGGTGCAACTTTGAGGGGAATACAGGATTAGAGGGACTTGCAAGTTCACATGCATGATTATCTGAAGGTGGCCAGGCAAGTTGAAGCGCAGCAGGTCAGGCAGCATCCAAGGAGCAGGAGAATTGACGTTTTGGGCATGAGCCCTTCTTCACGAATGAGGAAAGTGTGCCAAGCAGGCTAAGATAAAAGGTAGGGAGGAGGGACTTGGGGGAGGGGCGTTGGAAATGCGATAGGTGGAAGGAGGTTAAGGTGAGGGTGATAGGCTTCAGGAATGAGGAAAGTGTGCCAAGCAGGTGTGCCAACCTCTTTCCACCTATCGCATTTCAACGCATTTCAACGCCCCTCCCCCAAGTCCCTCCTTTTATCTTAGCCTGCTTGGCACACTTTCCTCATTCCTGAAGAAGGGCTCATGCCCGAAACGTCGATTCTCCTGCTCTTTGGATGCTGCCTGACCTGCTGCGCTTTTCCAGCAACTCATTTTCAGCTCTGATCTCCAGCATCTGCAGTCCTCACTTTCTCCCAGGCAAGTTGAAACAGTTGTTAAGAAGACTTATAAGGATCTTTGGGTTTATAAATAGAGTATGAAATAAAGAAACTGATGCTACATCTCTATAAATCATTGGTCAGACCACATTTGGAGTATTGTCTTCAGTTCTGGGCACCTTGTTTAAAGTCAAATGAGAGAATGACACCAAGGAATGAGGGATTTTAGGCAGATAGAAAGATTAGAAAATTAGAGTTATCCTCCTTGGAGCAGATATTATTGAGATATTGTTATTGTTCAAAACTAAGAACAGGTTTGTCAGGATATATTGCTGGTGTACTGGTAACTAGGGGTCACAATTTCAAGATTGTTAGCAGGAGAGCTAAGATGACATGAGGAGGTATGTCTTTACTCAGAGTTGGAATATATTGCCTGGGAGAGTGGTGGAGTCTGATTCAAAAGAGGTTTCAAAAGCAAGGTGGATATATATTTGAAAGTGATGAATTTAGAGGGCAGTGGAGATGAGGCTGGAAAATGGGACTGGCTGGGTAAGTCTTTTGGGAGCTGGTACAGATATGATGTGTTGAATGGTCTCCTGCTGTACTGTAAAACTCTATGATGCCATGATTTAACTCAATGTGCAAGAATTAAACAGTGGCACTTTAAACAGAAACCAAAAGAACGCGGATGCTGTAAATCAGAAACCAAAACATAAATTGGTGGAAACGTTCAGCAAGTCTGGCAGCATTTGTGGAGAGAAATCAGAGTTAACATTTTGGATTGAGTGACCCTTCCTCAGAAGCTGACCTGAAATGTTAACTGTGATTTCTCTGCACACATGCTGCCAGACTTGCTGAGCTTTTCCAGCAATTTCTGTTTTTGTGCACTTTAAACAGAATTTTACAAGTTTAGTTAGCAGGGTCAAAAGCTTTGCATTTTTGCACTAGAGCAGTCCTTCCAATCCAGATCTCGGTTCTGTCAGAGCTACATCAGGTGTGTACACACAATGGTTCATAAACTGTGAATTTGTACAACTGGTTTTAGTTTCTCAGGTATTCCAATTATAACATAACAGCAGTAATGGTTCAGTTTTAAGCAAGATAATTTATTGCAAACCTATTACTGAAGCTACTAAGTAAGAAGTGATACAGTTCATAGGATTTTACAATAAAGAAGAGACCCTTTGAGCCATCAAATCTGTACTGCCAAAAATGTAGTACTACTTATGCTACTCCCACTTTCTGGCACTGGGCTTATAGCCTTGATGAATATTATGACCCTTCCAAGTGCTCATCCAAGTACGTCTTAAAAGTTGTGAGGTTTTCTGCCTCAACTACTTTCCCAGACAGTATATTCCAGAACCCCAGCACCCTCTGGGTGAGAAAGAATTTTCTCAAATCTCCTTTAAAGCTCCTGCCTTTCCCTTTAAAATTATGCCTCCTTGCTATTGACCTTTCAACTAAGGAGAACAGCTGCTTTCTATTCTCTGTGTCCATGCCCCTCATAATCCTACACATCTCTATCAGGTCCCCTCTCAATCTTCCCTGCTCCGAAGAGAACAACCTGGGCTTAATCAGCCTCTCTTCGTAGCTGAAATGCACAATCCCTGGTGAATCTCCTTTGCACACCCTCCAGTGCAATCACATCCTTCTTATGTGTGGGGACCAGAAGTGCACACAGTACTCCAGCTGTGGGATAACCAAAGTCTTATACAGTTTCAAAATAACCGCCCCGCCCTTATAATCGGTGCCACAACTGATAAAGGCAAGTGTCCCGTATGCTTTCTTGACTACCCTATTGACCTGTGTTGCCACCTTCAGGGGTCTGTGATCAAGCGCCCCAACATCGCTCCGTTCCTCTGAGCTACCTAGTGTTCTAGAACATAGAACAGTACAGCACAGGAAAAGGCCCTTCAATCCATCATGTCTGTGTCAACATGATGCCATTCTAAACTAATTCCACCTGCCTGCACAAGTCCATATCCTTCTATTCCATGCCTGTTCATGTGTCTGTTTAAGTGCTTCTTAAACTTTGCTAACATATATGATTCCAATGTCCAGCAGTGTAGTCCAGACATGTGCCACCCTTTGTATAAAAAAATCTTCCCTCGCATATCTCCTTTAAATAGTCCCCCTCTCACCTTAAACTTATGCCCCATAGTATTTGACATTTTACCCAAGGAAAAAGACTCTATCGACCTCTCATAATTTTAAATACTTCTATCAGGTCACCCTCAGCTATCAACACTCTAACGAAAATAATCCAAGTTTGTCCGAGCTCTCCATGTAGCTAATGTACTCCATTTGAGACAACATCCTGGTAAACCGCTTTGTACCCTCCCAAAGCCTTGAGCTTCCATTGTTTTGCTCCCTTTGTACATGTTATACATCTCTTTTTTTCCTTTAATTCAGTCCTGAATATTCCTATAAATTAATGGTTCTTTGGGCTTGTCGCTCCTGAAGGGAAGATGTTGGGCCTTTTTCAATGATCTGTTACAGATTTACCTTCAAGTAGCTGTCCCCGTCTACTTTGGCCAGATCCTGCCTTATTTTAATAAAACTGCCTTATCTCAATCCAAAACCCTTCTTTGCAGATAATCTTTCTCCTTTTCTCTAACAAACTTAAAATTGATTGTTTGTTAAAGTAGAGATCCAAAGAGTAAAGGTAGATATGGATAAAAGATACTTATGAGAATGAAGATAAGATTAGTCAGTTATCGTTACACTCTTGTTACTCATTTGAGGATTCTTTTTAAGAAGTGAAGACTGTGAAAATTTGAACACAGATTTCAACGGTGGCTCTGACTACTGTGGTTGAATAGTTGGAGGTTGCCTGCAGTAGTGAACACAATTGGTAGAGAAAGCTTCGGGAGAGAGAGAGAGAGATGAACTTTCCTGTTCTTCACTAATTCTATGGTCAAAACTCAAACGACACCAGGTTACATTCCAACAGGTTTATTTGAGAACACAAGCTTTCGGAGCTTGGCTCTTTCTTTAGGTATAGTGAGAGAGGGAGACCTAAGGCACAGAATTTATAAGTAAAAGATCAAAAGGTCATACAACTGATGCGAACGAATTGAACTCACCTAAGACGGCTGTTAAATCTTTAATTAGTTAGAATGGAGATGCAGGTTTCGACTGATTAATATGCAAAACGCAGAATTTCGTTTTACTTATAAATTCTGCATCTAAGGTCTCCCTCTCTCACTAGCACTGGGAGCGAGGCTAGTGTTTTCAAAGAAACCTGTTGGACTATAACCTGGTGTCATGTGATTTTTGACCTTGTCCAACCTAGTCCAAAACTGGTACCTGCACATCATGGCTAATTCCATGGAGACAGCACCTGCAGATTGCCTGGATTCTTCAGTTGAGCCTGAATTGATTTTTGAAAGCCTTTTACCTTTGGTGCACCCTTTGGCTGAGAACTGTTTCTCAGAGGGTACCTCTGAGATTCCTGCCTGGGAAGCTTTGCCAGAATTGTTCTCTCAGCTAGTCTTATAATTGTCAGTAATCTCAAAGCTGTTACGTTATGCTTCCATAGTAACTGATCCATCCTTTGTCAAGGTAATTGACTTCAAACTATCTCAGTTTGAATTGTTCTTACTATGAGATGACAGTGAGCTAGGAGGAGCTCCAGGGAAGCCGTTGTCGATGAGTTTCTGTTTACTCTTGCAAAAGCTCATTGAAGTTCAGAGAGGTCTGATGTAGTTTATTTCTGCAATATATACAGTCTAGACCCAATACCAACTTAATCCACAAAGGTAGTCATGTGACATTTGGGAGTCATTTTGTAAGTTACTGTGCCCATTCTTAAAAGTAATATTAGCCTCCTTTACAAACTATACAATATGATAATTATACAGTTGTGACAATTTCAACACTTTCATGAAATTATTTTTGCTTGAGCTGTCCATACATGCTGGGTTACAGCATATGTGTGTGTACACACAACTTGGATGAACTGCTATACTCCACACCAGTCTCTTGCTTTGAAAAGGTTGATTTTTATCAGCTGCTTTAAGACCTCTGAAGTGTGTACTGGAAAAGATTTATTGCTTGAAGAAACTTTAACGATTTAGCAGTTACTGCATCTTAGAACATAGAACATAGAAGAATACAGCGCAGTACAGGCCCTTTGGCCCTCGATGTTGCGCCGATCCAAGCCCACCTAACCTATACTAACCCACTATCCTCCATATACCTATCCAATGCCCGCTTAAATGCCCATAAAGAGGGAGAGTCCACCACTGCTACTGGCAGGGCATTCCATGAACTTACGACTCGCTGAGTGAAGAACCTACCCCTAACTTCAGTCCTATATCTACCCCCCCTTAATTTAAAGCTATGCCCCCTTGTAATATCCGACTCTATACGCGGGAAAAGGTTCACACTGTCAACCCTATCTAACCCCCTAATCATCTTGTACACCTCAATCAAGTCACCCCTAAACCTTCTTTTCTCTAATGAAAACAGCCCAAGTGTCTCAGTCTTTCCTCATACGATCTTCCTTCCATACCAGGCAACATCCTGGTAAACCTCCTCTGCACCCGTTCCAGTGCCTCCACATCCTTCCTACAGTATGGCGACCAAAACTGCACACAATATTCCAGATGCGGCCGCACCAGAGTCTTATACAACTGCATCATGACCTCAGGACTCCGGAACTCAATTCCTCTACCAATAAAAGCCAGTACGCCATATGCCTTCCTCACCGCACTATTTACCTGGGTGGCAACTTTCAGAGATCTGTGTACATGGACACCAAGATCCCTCTGCTCATCCACACTACCAAGTATCCGACCATTAGCCCAGTACCCCATCTTTTTGTTATTCTTCCCAAAGTGAATCACCTCACACTTAGCTACATTGAATTCCATTTGCCACCTTTCTGCCCAGCTCTGCAGCTTCTCTATATCCTGCTGTAACCTGCCACATCCTTCCTCACTGTCAACAACTCCTCCGACTTTCGTATCATCCGCAAACTTGCTCACCCAACCTTCTAACCCCTCTTCCAGGTCATTTATAAAAATGACAAACAGCAATGGTCCCAAAACAGATCCTTGCGGAACACCACTAGTGACGGCACTCCATGAAGAAACTTTGCCATCAACTACTACCCTCTGTCTTCTTCCATCCAGCCAATTCCTAATCCAAACCTCCAACTCACCCTCAATGCCATATCTCCGTATTTTCTGCAGTAGCCTACCATGGGGAACCTTATCAAACGCCTTACTAAAATCCATATATACCACATCTACCGCTTTCCCCTCATCAACTTCCTTCGTCACCTTTTCAAAGAATTCAATAAGGTTTGTGAGGCACGACCTGCCCTTCACAAAACCATGCTGACTATCCTTGATCACATTATTCCTATCCAGATGTGCATAAATCCTATCCCTTCCAATTCTCTCTAAGACTTTGCCCACAACAGAAGTGAGACTCACCGGCCTATAGTTACTAGGGTTATCCCTACTCCCCTTTTTGAACAAGGGAACCACATTTGCTATCCTCCAGTCTTCTGGCACTACTCCTGTAGACAAAGAGGACATAAAAATCAAGGCCAATGGCTCTGCAATCTCCTCCCTTGCTTCCCAGAGAATCCTAGGATAAATGCCATCAGGCACAGGGGACTTATCTATTTTCACCTTTTCCAGGATTTCCAACACCTCTTCTCTACATACCTCAAAGCCATCCATTCTACTTATTTGTGACTCAGTATTCACATCGACTGTTCCTGAGTAAATACTGAAGAAAAGTATTCATTCAGTGTCTCCCCAATCTCTTCCGCCTCCACACGCAACTTCCCACTACTATCCTTGACTGGACCTATTCCTACCCTAGTCATTCTTTTATTCCTAACATACCTATAGAAAGCCTTAGGGTTTTCCCTAATCCTACCGACTAAGGACCTTTCATGTCCCCTCCTTGCTGCTCTTAGCTCTCTCTTCAGGTCCTTCCTGGCTACCCTATAACTCTCAATCGCCCCAATTGAACCTTCACACCTCATCTTGAGATAGGCTGCCCTCTTCCATTTAACAAGGGATTCCAATTCCTTATTAAACCACGGCTCCCTCGCACGACCCTTTCCTCCCTGCCTGACAGGTACATAATTATCAAGGACACTCAATAGTTGCTCCTTGAACAAGCTCCACATATCATTTACACTCTTGCCTTGGAGTCTACTTTTCCAAGCCACACATCCTAAGTCATGCCTCACCGCATCATAATTTCCCTGACCCCAGCTATAACTCTTGCCCTGTAGTACACACTTATCCCTCTCCATCACGAGAGTAAAAATCACTGAATTATGGTCACTATCCCCAAAGTCCTCACCTACCTCTAATTCTAACACCTGGCCTGGTTCGTTACCCAGAACCAAATCCAGTATGGCCTCACCTCTTGTTGGCCTGTCTACATATTGTGTCAGGAAACTCTCCTGCACACATTGAACAAACACTGATCCATCTAACGAACTTGAGCTATAGCTTTCCCAATCAATATCAGGAAAGTTAAAGTCCCCCATAACAACCACCCTATTACTGTCACTCATCTCCTGAATCACCTTCCCTATCCTTTCTTCAATGATTCTAGGACTATTAGGAGGCCTGTAAAAGACTCCTAACAGGGTGACCTCACCTTTCCTATTCCTAACCTCAGCCCAAACTATCTCAGATGGCAAGTCCTCATCCATTGTCCTTTCCACCACTGTAATACTATCTTTGACAAGCAATGCCACACCTCCCCCTCTTTTACCCCCACCTCTGACCCTACTAAAACATTTAAATCCTGGAACCTGCAACAGCCAATCCTGTCCCTGTTCTAGCCATGTCTCCGTAATAGCCACAACATCGAAGTCCCAGGTACCAACCCACGCTGCAAGTTCACCTACCTTATTTCGTATACTTCTTGCATTGAAGTATACACACTTCAAGCCACTTTCCTGTTTACAGGCACCCTCCTTTGAAATTGATGCCATGTTCCTAACCTCCCTACACTCCAGGCCCTGCACCCTGAAGCTACAATCTGGGTTCCCATGCCCCTGCAGAGTTAGTTTAAACCCCCCCCAAGAGCACTAGCAAACCTCCCCCCAAGGATACTGGTGCCCCTCAGGTTCAGGTGTAGACCATCCTGTTTATAGAGGTCCCACCGTCCCCAGAAAGAACCCCAGTTATCCAAAAACCGGAATCC
This sequence comes from Chiloscyllium plagiosum, assembly GCF_037043375.1. Classification (NCBI taxonomy): domain Eukaryota; kingdom Metazoa; phylum Chordata; class Chondrichthyes; order Orectolobiformes; family Hemiscylliidae; genus Chiloscyllium; species Chiloscyllium plagiosum. The sequence goes on from NW_028270162.1 coordinate 61,313,527, forward strand.
CTCCCTCCTGCACCATCCCTGTAGCCACGCATTTAAGTGTTCTCTTTCCCTATTCCTCGAATCTCTATCACGTGGCACGGGTAACAAACCAGAGACAACAACTCTGTTCGTTCTAACTCTGAGCTTCCAACCTAGCTCCCTGAAAGCCTGTCTAACATCCTCGGCACTCGTCCTACCTATGTCGTTGGTGCCAATATGGACCACGACTTCGGGCTGCTCCCCCTCCCCCTCCAGGACCCGGAAAACACAATCAGAGACATCACGTACCCTTGCACCTGGGAGGCAACATACCAAACGTGAGTCTCTCTCGTTCCCACAAAACCGCCTATCTGTGCCCCGAACTATCGAGTCCCCAATTACTACTGCTCTGCTCTTCTTCACCCTTCCCTTCTGAGTAACGGGGACAGGCTCCGTGCCAGAGACCTGAGCCCCGTTACTTACCCCTGGTAAGTCTTCCCCCCCACAAGTATCTTAATTGACATGGCCTCATTATTCAGCAAGAAAACTCAGAAGTTTGTAGTTAGTACCATAAAAAGCAAAATAAACAATAAGAGATTAACAAAGCCCAGCACAGTCTGATTAACCATTAACTGAGATTAAGATAATGCACAATGTAGTCAGGCCTGGCTGTGGTATCAGGGCCTGTGGTGAATTAGTTGAGATGGCGCACCCCAATAAACTATCTGTACCTGCCTCTGAGATTAAAAAAAAGGATGATGCTCCTGAGTGTTCTCAGGAACCCCACTATAAAGTACATCTCTGGATGTTCATTGTGTTTGAGAGGTACCGACAACAGAATAGCCCTTTTGTCTAAGATGTGAAAAATAGCCTCTTCACTTAAAGTGCTAAGCATGGTTACATCCAATTCAGATCACTGAAAAATTCACATCAGTCAAAAACAGAATAAATCTCAATGTTTATTTTCCTCGTCATGTATCTTCTCATGTCATTCCAATTCTGGCAGATCACCATTCAATGAGGAAGAATTCATATCAGGTCCTGCTAGTTCAAATTCAGCCAGTGTTGATAGAGTTTAGTCTTCTAGTGTTAGCAGGATTTTGTCCCTCTGGGAAGGTGGGATTTGGTCTCTGTGTTTGCGGGATTTAGTCTATCCGTCTTGATGAGGTTTGGTCTCTTGGTGTTGGGATTTGGTTTACCTGTGTTGATGAGATGTTACCTCCCTGCATTCTTGGAGTTTGGCCTCCATGTGCGTGCAGTGGATTTCCCCGTGCAGTGGGATTTTGTGTCTCTGTGTTGATGGGGTTTGGTGTCTCCGTATTGGCGGGATTTGGTCTCCCCTTCATGGGATTTTGTGTCTCCATGTTGGTGGAGTTTGTTCTCACCCTGCAGTGGGATTATTTTCTGTCCATGCTGGTAGGGTCTGGTCTCTCCATGCATTGGAGTGTGTTGCCAGCACATTGCTCAGTGTTGACAATGTGTAATCTCCCTGAGTTGGTGAGGTGGCTTTCCCCCTTTGTCTGTCCATGTTGGTAGGATTTGGTCTCCCTCTGCAGTGGAATTTTGCTTCTCTGTAATTTGTTTTCCCTGTGTTATTCTATGAACCACTGTTTAATAGGTGTTCTTTGTCACAGGCGTCTTGTCTTGCTGAATCTAATGTTTCTTGTCATAGTGACTCACTATGTGAAGACAAAAATGTGCAGCGGAATCTGTTTTCCTTGTGTCGGCAGGGTTTTGCTTCCCACATCAGCAGGGTTTGGTCTCCCCTTGTTGGCAGGATTTGATCTCCCTGTGTTGGTGGGATTAGGTCACCTCATGCTATTGGATTAAATCTCCCCATGTTGTTCTGTGAATCACTAGGTAGAGCCATAGAGATGTACAGCATGGAAACAGACCCTTCAGTCCAACTCATCCAAGCCGACCAGATATCCCAACCCAATCTAGTCCCACCTGCCAGCACCTGGCCCATATCCCTCCAAATACTTCCTATTCATATACCTGTCCATATGCCTTTTAAATGTTGCAATTGTACTAGTCCCCACCACTACCTCTGGCTGCTCATTCCATACATGTACCACTCTCTGTGTGAAAACATTGTCCCTTAGGACTCTTTTATATCTTTCCCCTCTCACCCTAAATCTATGCCCTCTAGTTCTGGACTCCCCACCCTAAGGAAAAGATGTCTATTTATCCTATCCTTGCCCGTCATGATTTTATAAACCTCTATAAGGTCACACCTCAGCCTCCGATGCTCCAGTGAAACAGCCCCAGCCGATTCAATCCTCCAACCCTCGCAACATCCTTGCAAACCTTTTCTGAACCCTTTCAAGTTTCACAACACCTTTCCAGATTTGCACACAATATTCTAAAAGTGGCCTAACCAACATCCTGTACAGCTGCAACATGACCTCTCAACTCCTATACTCAATGATCTGAGCAATAAAGCAAAGCGTACCAACGCCTTCTTCACGATCCTATCTACCTGCGACTCCACTTTCAAGGAGCTATGAACCTGCACTTCAAGGTCTCTTTGTTCAGCAACACTCCCTAGGACCTTACCATTAAGTGTATAAGTCCTGCTAAGATTTGCTTTCCCAAAATACAGCACCTTGCACTTAACTAAATAAAGCTCCATCTGCCACTTCTCAGTGCATTGGCCTATCTGATCAAGATCTTGTTGTAATCTGAGGTAACCTTCTTCGCTGTCCACTACACCTCCAATTTTGGTGTCATCTGCAAACTTACTAACTATACCTCTTATGTTCACATCCAAATCATTTATATAAATGATGAAAAGTAGTGAACCCAGCACTGATCCTTGTGGCACTCCACTGGTTACAAGCCTCCAGTCTGAAAAACAACTCTCTACCACCACCCTCTGTCTTCCACCTTTGAGCCAGTTCTGTATCCAAATGGCTAATTCTCCCTGTATTCCATGAGATCTAACCTTGCTAATCAGTCTCCCATTGGGAACCTTGTCGAACGCCTTACTGAAGTCCATATCGATCACATTTACTGCTCTGCCCTCATCAATCCTCTTTGTTTCTTCTTCAAAAAATCAAGTTTGTGAGACATGATTTCCCACGCACAAAGCCATGTTGACTATCCCTAATCAGTCCTTGCCTTTCCAAATACACGTACATCCTGTCCCTCAGGATTCCCTCTAACAATTTGCCCATCACCGATGTCAGACTCACTGGTCTATAGTTCCCCGGCTTGTCCTTACCACCTTTCTTAAACAGTGGCACCACTTTAGCCAACCTCCAGTCTTCTGGCACTTCACCTGTGACTATCGATGATACAAATATCTCAGTAAGAGGCCCAGCAATCACTCCCCTAGCTTCCCACGGAGTTCTATGGTACACCTGATCAGGTTCTGGGGATTTATCCACCTTGTTTCCTATCTACCTGCGACTCCACTTTCAAGGAGCTTTGAACCTGCACTCCAAGGCTATTTGTTCAGCAACACATCCAAGGACCTTACCATTAAGTGTATAAGTCCTGCTAAGATTCGCTTTCCCAAAATGCAGCACCTCGCATGTATCTAAATTAAACTCCATTTGCCTTCTCAGCCCATTGCCCAGATATCCCAAGATCCCGTTGTACTCTGAGGTAACCTTCTTCACAGTCCACTACACCTCCAATTTTGGTGTCATCTACAAACTTACTAATTATACCTCTTACGCTCACATCCAAATCATTTATATAAATGATGAAAGTGGTAATATGTGTTACTTTTGTCACAGGCCTCTGTCTTGCTGGATCTGCTGTTTCCTGTCATAGTGGCTCACTGTGAGGACAAACGGAGTCAGATTCTGTCCCGTGCTTTTCAAGGTAAGTTACTCTGTGCTATGTTCTGTTTGGGTTGCATAGCTGTGATGCTGCTGAGAGGTTCCACACACAACGATCTCTCTGAGTCACCTGGGTTTCCCTATCATTAGAGGAGATATTGATTCTTAGAACTTGCTATTTCTAGTCATTCTGCCATTTGGCCTGTTGAGTCCATGTTGTCTGTAGAAAAATCCAATCAGTCCTATTCCCTCTTTTTATCTACATAACCCTGCAGGTGGCTCAGTGGTTAGCACTGCTGCCTCACAGTGCCAGTGATTCAGGTTCAATTCCTCCCTCGGGCAACGAGTTTGCACTGTCTACCCATATCTGCGTGGATTTCCTCCTGGTGCTCTCATTTCCTCCCACAGTCTAAAGATGTGCAGGTTAAGTGGATTAGCCACAGGAAATGTAGGATTACATGGTCAGGGTGAGATGCTCTTTGGAGGCTTGGACCCAATGAGCTGAATGATTGCTTCCACATTGTAGGGATTCTATGATTTGTGGTGGCATGATGGCACTGTGTTTAGCACTGCTGCTTCACAGCGCCAGGCACCCACTTAAAATTCCATCCTTTGGTGACTGTCTGTGTGGAATTTGCACATTCTCCCCTTCAGCTGGTGATGAGTCACTCTCTTGAATTGTTGGCGTCTTGGCGATGTTCGTTTCAGTGTTTATGATTGAGACTTCCAGGATTTTAATTCAGTGTCAATGAAGGAACAACGATGTAGTTCCAAAACAGGAATTTTTGTGGCTTGGAGAGACAAAGAGTTCTCATGTATCTGCTGCCTTTCTCCTTTCAGTAGTGGTAGAGGTTATTCGTTTAGAAGGAGCCTCGGTCAGTTGTTGCAATGCATCTTGCAGATGGTACACACAGCTGTCACCTTACATTGCTGATGGAGAGAGTGAATGTTGAAGTTGGTGAAATACTGATCAGACAGGCTCCTGGGTGGTATTGAGCTGCTTGTTGGTGCTGATGTCATCCATGCAAGTGGAGATTATTCTATCATACTTCTGACTTGTACCTTACAGATGGCAGAGAGGCTTTGAGGTGTTGGGAGGTGAGTTACTCACCACAGAATCCTCAGCCTCAGACTACATTTGTAGCCTCAGTATTTAAATTGTAGTCCAGTTCAGTTTCTTGACAGTGGCACACCAGGATGCTGTTTATGGGGAATTCAGCGATGGCATTGTAATAGAATGTAAAGTGCCAATGGTTAGATTCTCTCTTGGAGATATTTATGCAGTGTGTTTGATGTTTATGTGGTGCAGAGTTGCTTATTACAAATCAATTCAAGCCTGGCTGTGGTCTGTGGCTTGTTGCATATGGACATGGAATGTTTCATTTTCGGAGAGGTCATGACTGGTATCGAACAGTGTGTAATGAACAGCAAATATCTCACTTCAGGTCTTATGATTGAGCAATAGTCATTGATGAAACGGCTGAAGATGGTTTTGCCTAGGCTTGTACCCTTAGGAACTCTTGCAGTGATGTCTTGGAACTGAGATAGTTGTCCCCTGATTGCTATTCATTGTGGCATTGCAAGGGCTTCTTGATACTGCACTCAATCAAACAATGGGTGGCACGGTGGCACAGTGGTTAGCACTGCTGCCTCACAGCGCCAGAGACCCGGGTTCAATTCCCGCCTCAGGCGACTGACTGTGTGGAGTTTGCACGTTCTCCCCGTGTCTGTGTGGGTTTCCTCCGGATGCTCCGGTTTCCTCCCACAGTCCAAAGATGTGCAGGGTCAGGTGAATTGGCCATGCTAAATTGCCCGTAGTGTTAGGTAAGGGGTAAATGTAGGGGTCTCGGTGGGTTGCGCTTCGGCGGGTCGGTGTGGACTTGTTGGGCCGAAGGGCCTGTTTCTACACTGTAAGTAATCTAATGTAATCGAATGTTTTGTCGTCAATGTTAGGATACGGAGGTGAACCCCTCTGTTACTTAAATACATAGAAAAGCTCACCTCGCCTGAAACCTGTTAAAATATGAGTGACAGAGAACTCTCAAATTCCACCATTTAAAGAAAATAACATCAGTTTATCTTTTAACTCTAAAAGTGAACGTTAAACAACAACCAATCCCCCCTTTCTCTTAACTGCTTACTTTTTGCCTCCAGCTCTGTAACAATAAGACACTTATTAAAATTACATCAACTTAACTTCAGAATGACACAGCCGCTGTTTTCACCTGTCTTCCGGCTGAAGATCCCCCTGGGTTGTCTTCTTTCTTTTTCCTGCGAATATGTTTCATATGAAAAGGTCCCTTTGAAAGAGAGTGTTTCTTAATTTCTTGGAGCAAGACATTAGCTCTCTCTGTGTTTCTGTCTTGGTGGCAGTTGCTCTCTGACCAGTTTTCAAAATGCCCACATTTTATACCTCCCAACATCAGATCATCTCATTAGTTCGATGTTGGCAAAACAATAAATTCAAACTGAGTTGAATTTTAGTATCCTGGGGCATGATTTAAGCAGATTGGTTAAATTCAAATTGTTGTCAAAACTGGAACCAAAACTCAGGTATCCATCTCACAGCCAAATTTTACATATTTTCAATTTTCAAGTACATTCTGGGACTGCCTTCTAGTCATATACACAGGTGTTTGTAAGCTGTCAGTCCCAAACAGCATTCACTCTCTCTTAAAGATATAGTACACACCTTTAACTTCATAACATCAAGGGCAGTGACTCTCACTTTGCATGTAGAATTAAGTGCTTTTGTTTATTGCATGATGACAATACCAAGATAGAAAAGCAAATTGTCAGTAGGACACAAAGAGTTTGCAGAGGAATATAAAGACGTAAGTGGGCAATAAAATGTCAGATGGAGTATGAGTTTACCTACTTGGTGAGAAAAATTGGAAAGCAGAAGAGAGTGTGTAGTATCTTGTCATATTTGAATCTCAAACGATTAACATACAAGTACAGCAAGTAATTACTAAGGCAAATAGAATATTGACTGTTATTGAAAAGGGAATGGTGAATTAGTGCAGCCTTACTACAACTGTATCGGTGTTTGGTGAGACGACAGTAGAGTACTGTGTACAGATTAAGTATCCTTTTTTAAGGAGGGATATACTCTCAGTTCAGAGAAAACTAATTATTGGGATGAAAGGGTATGAAGAAATTGTTAGGAAAGAATCAACAGGGCGGCACTAATTGGAGTTGGAAGAATTTTTGTTCAGAAAAGGGGTGATCTGCTGGCTCAATGATTAGTGCTACTGCCTCACAGTGCCAGGAATCCGGGTTCGATTCCACCCTCGAGCAACTGAATGGAGTTTGCCTTCTGACTGTGTCTGCGTAGGTATCCTCCGGGTGCTCTGGTTTCTTCCCATGGTCCAAAGATGTGTAGGTTAGGTGGATTGGCCATGCTAAATTGCCCATAGTGTCCAGGGATGTGTAGGTTGACTGGATTGGCTGTGGAGTATGGAGGATTACAAGGATAGGGTAATGGTGTCAGTCTGGGTGTGATGCTATTCAGAGTGTCGGTGTGCACTCAGTGGGCAAATGGCCTGCTTCCACACTGTAGGGATTCTGTGATTCTCTGAGAGATGATCTTAATGAAACATCATAATCTGGTGTGTGGGCAGGGTAGATATTGAGATGTTTCTTCGAACTTCAAAGTAGGGAAGCAGTTTCAAAATAAAGTCCATTTTAAAATGGAGATGAAGAATTTCTTCTCCCAGATTTGCTAATCAATTAAATTCTGTGTTTCAATAACTTTTTATTCAAGCTGACACTGATCTTCCTGTTCTTAATTTTGTTAACTAGCCTTTTGTATTGTACTTTAGAACATAGAACATATAACAATACAGCACATATCAGGCCCTTCGGCCCACGATGTTGTGCCGAACATTTGTCCTAGCTTAAGCACCCATCCATGTACCTATCCAATTGCCGCTTAAAGGTCACCAATGATTCTGACTCTGCCACTCCCACAGGTAGCGCATTCCTTGCCCCCACCACTCTCTGGGTAAAGAACCTATCCCTGATATCCCCCCTATACCTTCCACCCTTCACCTTAAATTTATGTCCCCTTGAAACACTCTGTTGTACCCGGGGGAAAATGTCTCTGACTGTCTACTCTATCTATTCCCCTGATCATCTTATAAACCTCTATCAAGTCACCCCTCATCCTTCACCATTCCAATGAGAAAAGGCCTAGCACTCTCAACCTATCCTTGTACGACCTATTCTCCATTCCAGGCAACATCCTGGTAAATTTCCTTTGCACCCTCTCCAAAGCTTCCACATCTTTCCTAAAGTGAGGTGACCAGAACTGCACACAGTATTGCAAATGTGGCCTTACCAAGGTCCTGTACAGCTGCAACATCACCTCACGACTCTTAAATTCAATCCCTCTGCTAATGAACGTTAATACACCATAGGCCTTCTTACAAGCTCTATCCACCTGAGTGGCAACTTTCAAAGAGCTATGAACGTAGACCCCAAGATCCCTCTGCTCCTCCACCTTACTAAGAACCCTACCATTAACCCTGTATTCCGCATTCTTATTTGTCCTTCCAAAATGGACAACCTCACACTTGACAGGGTTGAACTCCATCTGCCACTCCTCAGCCCAGCTCTGCATCATATCTAAGTCCCTTTGCAGCCGACAACAGCCCTCCTCACTATCCACAACTCCACCAATCTTCGTATCGTCTGTAAATTTACTGACCCACCCTTCGACTTCCTCTTCCAAGTCATTAATAAAAATTACAAACAGCAGAGGACACAGAACTGATCCCTGCGGAACTGCACTTGTAACTGGGCTCCAGGCTGAATATTTACCATCTACCACCACTCTCTGACTTCGACCGGTTAGCCAGTTCTCTATCCAACTGGCCAAATTTCCCACTATCCTTATGACTTTCCGCATAAGCCTACCATGGGGAACCTTATCAAATGCCTTACTAAAATCGATGTACACTATATCCACTGCTCTACCCTCATCCACATGCTTGGTCACCTCCTCAAAAAATTCAATCAGACTTGTAAGGCAAGACCTACCCCTCACAAATCCGTGCTGGCTGTCTCTAATCAAGCAGTGTCTTTCCAGATACTCATAAATCCTATCCTTCAGTACCCTTTCCATTACTTTGCCTACCACCGAAGTAAGACTAACTGGCCTGTAATTCCCGGGGTTATCCCTATTCCCTTTTTGAACAGGGCCACAACATTCACCACTCTCCATTCCCCTGGTACCACCCCCGTTGACAGTGAAGACGAAAAGATCATTGCCAACGGCTCTGCAATTTCCTCTCTTGCTTCCTGCATAATCCTAGGATATATCCCGTCAGGCCTGGGAGACTTGTCTATCCTCACGTTTTTCAAAATGCCCAACACATCTTTCTTCCTAACAAGTATCTCCTCTAGCTTACCAGTCCGTTTCATACTCTCCTCTTCAACAATACGGTCCCTCTCATTTGTAAATATTGCAGAAAAGTACTCATTCAAGATCTCTCCTATCTCTTCCGACTCAATACACAATCTCCCACTACTGTCCTTGATCAGACCTACCCTCGTTCTATCCATTCTCATGTTTCTCACATACGCATAAAAGACTTTGGGGTTATCCTTGATCCTGCCGGCCAAAGATTTTTCATGCCCTCTCTTAGCTCTCCTAATCCCTTTCTTCAGCTCCCTCCTGGCTATCCTGTATCCCTCCAACGCTCTGTATGAACCTTGTTTCCTCAACCTTATGTAAGCCTCCTTCTTCCTCTTTACTAGATATTCAACCTCCCTTGTCAACCAAGATTCCCTCACACGACCATCTCTTTCCTGCCTGACAGGTACATACATATCATGGACATGTCGTATCTGTTCCTTGAAAAAGTTCCACATTTCCATGACATCCTTCCCTGACAGCCTATGCTCCCAACTTATGCTCCTCAGATCCTGTCTTGCAGCATCATATTTACCCTTCCCCCAATTGTAAAACCTACCCTGTTGCATGCACCTATCTCTCTCCATAACCAAGGTGAAAGTCACAGAATTGTGGTCACCATCACCACAATGCTCACCCACTAACAAGCCCATCACTTGTCCTGGTTCATTACCGAGTACCAAATCCAATATGGCCTCCCCTCTGGTCGGACAATCTACATACTGAGTTAGAAAAGCTTCCTGGACACATTGCATAAACACCGCCCCGTCCAATCTACTTGATCTTTGTCAAGCACTTCTTTTAAAGTACACAGAGACAACATTCCCTTCATCAGTCTTCTCTGTCACTTCACCAATACATTCAATTAGATTAAACAAAAACAGTCTGTCTTTTACAATCCATGTTGATTATCCTTAATATACACAAACCTCTCTTTTGACTTCTTTCCCCTAGTAATTATTTCTAAAATTTTACTCACCCCTGCCTTTCACCTCAAGTTACTACGAAGAGTCCTTGCACACTTTTCTTTCTCTGGTCTACATCGTCTAATCCTTTGATACTTCCCTCAGATCTGTGGAAGTATTTTGCTACCTCCACTCCCATTTTCTTCAAGATCCTGGGATGCATGTCATCCAGACTTGGGCAATGTAACCATTCTAAACAAATTCAGCCTTTCCAGTACATCCAGCCTATCCAGTACATCGAGCCTATTCATTTACATTTAACGAGTACTTCAACCATACTTTTACCATCTCCACTTCGACTGATATTTTTTATCAGCTTCCTTTTCCTTGGTAACAAAGACTCCTTATGTATTCCAGCCTTGCCCTGCATCTCCAATCACATTTCAACAGTTTGCTCCAAATAAGATCCAGCCGCCCCTCCTTCCATTATCATTTTTCTCTCTCTTTGCCAGTCTTATTTTCCTATTTTCTCTGTTAAGCTATTGTATTTGGCCTGATTCTTGTTTGAAGAATTCACGTGCATCATACACCCTCCTTGTTTCTTTAATCGTATCTTTTCTCCTTCATCATCCACTGTTTGTTTCCCCTCCTGCCATCCTATTTGTGTACTTTAGTTAGTATTTTAGTCATTATCCCCTTAAAGATCATTTTGTTAGTTTTCTCTTGTTAATCTTTCCATTTGCCTGGTTGGATGCCCTCTCATCCCATTGAAGTCAGTCTTCTTCCAGTTTGGAAGCAGTTTGTTCCTTTGCTGTTCTCCATTATTAATCTAACCCTTAAGATATGGTGATCACTCTTAGCCAAGTGTTTCCCCCACAGGTCAACCTGGCCCACCTCATTCCCCACCATCAAATCCAGCAGTGCTTACTTCCTTGTGGGGCCAAGAACTGCTGGTGAAAGAGGTTCTCCTTAATATATTTCAGAAATTTGGCTCCTCCCTTACCCTTTAATATTATTCCACTTGATATTTTGAACATTAAATCCCATAGTTTCACTATTCTGTAGGTCTTCCACATCTCTGATTTCCCTGCAGGCTTGCACCTCTCTCTCTCCCTCATGATCTGGAAGCCTCTTGAAACTCGCAACAAGAAAAAAAGTGGGGAGTAGCTGTCATGCTTGACAAAGTAGCTGCTAACTTTGTGAAATGTAAGTCATATAGTCAAAGGGATAACTAGTGGACGTTACCATGATTCATATATATATATATATATCCTCAAGCAGAGATTCAAGGAGAATGGTGATGAAATGTGTAATGGAACTGAAAACAAAAAAATCAAACAGGAGCGTGGATGGACCATTGTTGAAAAGAAACAGATGACAGAGTAAGTAGGAGCATAGAGACTTGGAAAAAGAAATGAGTGAAGTCAAAAACAGCTGATTTTTGCACAGCAACAATACTCATGATAAAAACTGCACGGTTTAGGCATCATAAGAGAAGACATGATATGGGGAAAATGTTTGGCAACACATATATTTGTTACAGGACGATTTAGTGGTGAGATAAAGATACAGAACTAGAAAGCTCAAACCAGAAGCCAAAACAAATTGAGTTTCTAATCTACTGAAAATGGAAATGGTACTCCAACTAGATAAGATCTGAGGTGGAATACAGAGAAAACAGTGGGATCGACAGAAACAGGAAGAGGTAAGTGAAGAATTTGTAAATGAAGTAAGTGAGTTAGCTAGAGACATAAAACAACCACCTCTGTGAACAAGCAATGAAAACAGATTAAAGAAACAGGGAACAGAAAATAAAAATTTGGGTGGAGCATCTTGAAGAACAATATGGAATATTTGAAAAGCAGGATATGATTGAACTAGAAGAAGAAAATGATGGTCAATTTAAATGGATCAGAAACTGGAGATGTTGAAATAACAGCGGACTAAATAGATAAAAATTAGAAAAGCAGCTGCAATAAGGGAAGTAACAATAGAATTCATGAAAATTGGAAAGAGTGTAACCTCAGTGTTTCCAAGCTGTGCAAAGATATTTACTGATCAGGAGAATGGCCTGAGAACTTCATTCAAGTATTAATGTTCACCTGAGAAAAGGAGCTAAAGACAAGCCTGAGTTCGGAAACATAGGAACTTGGGAACAGGAGTAGGCCAGTCATCCCCTCAAGCATACTCCGTCATTAAACAAGATCATGGCTGATCTGTGGCCTAGCATCGTGCGCTTGCCTTGGGCCCAAAGTGCATGATCTCACACTTTCCGACATTGTATTCCATCTGCCACTTCTTTGCCGACTTTCCTAACCTGTCCAAATTCTTCTGCAGCCTTCCCACCTCCTCAATTTTATCTGTCTCTCTACCTATCTTTGTATCTATCTGCAAACTTCAGTTCCTTCACCTAGATCGTTAATGTATAAAGTGAAAAGCGTGCTCCCAACACTGTGGTGCCATCCTGAGAAGGCCCTTTTCAGGAATGAATGGTCCTGAGAAGGACCCCACTCTCTGCATTCTGCCAGACAGCCAATCTTCTATCCATGCTAGCATCTTGCCTCTAATACCATGGCTCCAGCCTCCTGTGCAACACCTTGTCAAAGGCCTTCTTGAAGTCCAGATAGATAACATCCATTGGCTCTCCTTAGTCTAACCTGCTCGTTACTTCCTCAAAGAATTCTAGCAAATTTGTCAGGCATGCCCTCCCCTTGATGAAACCACACTGACTTTGCCCTACTTTACCATACACTTCCAAGTATTCAGAAATCTTATCCTTCACAATGGATTCCAGGATCTTACCCGTGACTGAGGTTTGGCTAATAGGTCTGTAATTTTCCATCTTTTGCCTAACTCTCTTTTTAAACAAGGGTGTCATATAGTGATTTTCCAGTCTTCTGGAACCTTCCTTGATTCTAGCAATTCCTGAAAGATCACTACTAATGCCTTCACTTCTCTTTAGTTATGTCCCTTAGAACTCTAGGGTGTAGTCCATCTGGTACAGGTGATTTATCCACCTTCAAGCCATTCAGTTTTTCTAGCACGTTCTCCACCATACTCACCTCTGCCCCCTGACTCTCTTGAATTTGAGCAATATTACTCATGTCTTCCACTGTGAAGACTGATGCAAAGTAATTATTCAGTTCCTCAGCCCTTTCTTTGTACCCCACCACTATCTTTCCAGCGTCATTTTCCAGCAGCCCAATGTCTACATTTACCTCTCTTTTGCCGTTTATATACCTAAAGAAACTCTTACAGTCTTCCTTTATATTACTGGCTAACTTACCCTCATATTTAATCTTCTCCTTCCTTATTTCTTTTCTTGTTGCCCTTTATTGGTCTTTATAAGCTTCCCAATCCTCTGGTTTCCCTCTGCCCTTCATCATATTATATGCTTTCTCTTTTGCTTTGATGTTATCCCTCACTTCCCTAGTGAAGCCATGGTTGCTTCATCCTCCCTGTACCATGCTTCATTTTCCTCAGGATGAATCTCTGTTGTGTTTCCTGAATTACTCCCAGAGTAATTACTCCTGCCAGTGCTGTTCCACTGTCTTTCCTGCTAGGCTTCTATCCCAGTCAGTTCTACCCAGCTCCTTCCTCATGCCTCTGTAGTTGCCTTTATTCAGCTGAAACGAACATTCTTCCTAAGGTGTGGTGCCCGGTCCTGCTCACAGTGCTTGGGAGTTTAATCAGAGTTTTGTAAATCTGCAATGTTATGTCTGCATTCTTGTACTCCAGTCCTTTAGATATGAAGACCAGCATTCCATTAGCCTTCTTGACTATTTTCTGCACATGTTCATCTCATTTTAAATAGCTATATGTCTGAACCCCCAAATTTTATTGGATAGCTACTGTATTTAACTTTGCGCCATACAAAAATATCCTGGTGCATCCTTTTTCGATTCAAAATAAATAACCTCATACTTGCTTATTTTAAAATCCATCTACTACAGCTTTGCCCATTCACCTGTTGCAATTTTATGCTGTCAAGAAAACTGTCTACAATACTGCCCAAGTGTCATCACTTGTTTTGGATATTTGACTTTTCATGCCATTACGCGAAAGTGAGGACTGCAGATGCTGGAGATCAAAGTCAAGAGTGTGGTGCTGGAAAAGCACAGCAGGTCAGGCAGCATCTGAGGAGCAGGAAAATCTATGTTTTGGTTAAAAGCCCTTCATCAGGAATGCCATTATCCAAGTTATTAATGAATATTGTGAATAATTGAGGCCCGACACATTTCTATGTTCTATAGTACAAATACATGGATGGCAGTAATTTAAGGGGTGTGTAGGTTCGGTTGATCTTAGATTAAGCTAAATGCTCGGCACAACATCGTGGGCCGAAGGGCCGGTACTGTGCTGTACTGTTCTATGTTCCATCCCTGCAAGGACACTACTAATCATGTCCTGCCGATGAGTATTGACCCAATGTTCCAACTCTCGGTTTCCTGCTACTCAACTAATTGCCTATCTATGTCAGTAATTTGCCCTCAATTATGTGAATTACCAATTTCGATAACGATATCTTGTGTGGGGCTTTATCAAAACCCTTCTGGGAGTCCATATAAACAGCATCTATCCACAACATTTGTCACCTCTTTAAAATCTCTATGAGGTTTTCATGTAATCAGGTCGATTGATTGTCCAAGCATCAAAGATTGTGTTGAGAATTATAACAAAGACAACAGATAGGAAGGCAATATCAGAGATAACCAGGATAAGAGAAATTACTTAGCTTGATAAGATTAATGTGTGGCCAGGTTTTGTAGATTAAAAAAAATTGGTTGGACTGACTTTTTTATTCCTGATGAAGGGCTTTTGCCTGAAACGTCGATTTTACTGCTCCTCAGATGCTGCCTGAACTGCTGTGCTCTTCCAGCACCACTAATCCAGAATTTGTAAGTTCTTGACAATGCTGAAAGACATTAGAGTAGAGTGGAAAAAGAAACTACAGATAAATGTTGCACCATGTGGGGCAATGCACTGGAAATCAAGACCTGCTATTCCCAAATTCGTTACAAATGTTAAGGATGTTAAAAAGTGCTCACAATTATCCAATTTACCTGTCATTTAGATCCAGGTTGACAGAAAGTGCAGACCATGTTTCTACTTTACTGAAATACTCTTAGCAACAGGTAAATAATTAGGAAACATCACTGTATAGCTCCACTAATGAAAAGTCAATTCCTCTTAAATTTCCCCCTTGTGTGCAGGTCAGAATGCTGCTCCTTGGTCTTCCTTCTCTAGCAGATTTGCATTGGTTTGCAACAGGCTGTTTCAACTGGAACTGAGAAAAGGAATTATCAAGTAAAAGTCACAGTTTATAGCAACTAATTTTCTCCAGTTTTAAAGTGGCTTTTACTGCAAAGAACACAGAGCTCTCCAGCTGGTGGAGATCTGATGACGAGTCTGTAGACCAATCAGCTTCCAGTTGTAAATGAAAGCTCCCTTGGCTTCACCTCAACTACAACTATACTTCAACGCTGCAGCTATGTAAATGTTTATTCGGGAATTGTCAGGTTACTTGCGTTCAAAACATACAACAATCCTACACCTATCCTTGATCTTTTAAAATAGTTCTTTTTTCATATTGGTTCACAATTAAAAATACAGAAATATAAAAAAAAAACTGGGGTTTTACATAAGAACATGGACAAGGAACAACAGTGAGAGTAGTCAGCAGAGATTTAGAATCAGGTGGAATTGGAAGAGGAGTTTGACAATTGGGTGTGGTTTATTGCCATTGCTCTTCGATGTTTGTGCAAAAGCCATGATCAAACACATATTTGAAGACAGAATCTGGCACTTATATTCGCAGGTGAATGATAGCATCAGTTAGATTTGCAGATAACAAAACTTATAACAAGCACAGAACAGTCAGAAGAATTTCTGATTTTCTGAATTTCTCAGAAGGCTTTCTTGAGGTTTTGAATTAAAGTGAACGTCAGCAAAAACCAAAGTGATGCATATCTCAAGTGCACAAATTCGAGTGTTTAGCAGTGAATATTTGTTTGGTAGTACAGAACTTGAATATTGTTGAAAAATGACACGTTTTGCCAAAGCTTTTTTTCTTGCATTCATCTCAACAATTTGCAAGACATGCCAACGTGACAGGAAACTAACATTTATATTTTGAGAAGAGAGTGCTGATTGGTTGACAGGTGGAATCTGATTGGTAGATGTGTTGCTGGGCAGAATAAAGTAATTAATAATGATTGACAATTAACTGTCAACGTTAATTTGCCTTTCTTGATTAGGTGATGTACCTGCGTTCTATGTTTTTGTGATGCATGCACTAGAGCACATGACTCCCTCTGCACCTCAGAATTTTACAGTTGTCCTCCATTTAAGAAATACTCTTCTTCTTCATTCTTCCTGCCAAAGTGAACAATTTCACATTTTCCACAGTCTATCTTCCAGATTTTTTTCCACTTACTCAACCTATCAATATGTGGCTGCAATTTCCTTATATTTTCTTCTCAATATGATTTGCTCTCTATCATAGTGTCATCAGTGAATTGAGCTCTCAGGCTTTTGCTCCCCTCATCTAAGTCATTTATGTAAATTGTAAGAAGTTAAAAGCCCAAACAGAAATCACTGAGGGTCTCCACTTGCGATCCAATCAGAGGACACTGAGACATCGCTTATTTGCATTCTGGGAGTGGACTTTGCAGTCTGTGCAGGTGCGAGGGATATCGTGGAAGAACCTACTGTTAAGGAACGATCAGCCCCAAACATTACATTTCTGTAGTGTTTCCATTCCTCCTCCCTCCTCTAACCAAACAAAAGAGAGGCAAGGTTCAGAGGAGAGAAGACAGAACCTCATGAGAGGAAGGTTGGCAGTGAGAGTTCCAGCAGGTAAAGCAGTGCGAGCCTAAACAGCCTCTGGAAACTGTTGTTAATGCGTAACAAGTACGTTTTGAGAAATTGTTATCAAAGCAGAGAGCATCAGCAGCTTCAATTTAGTTTTAAAAGTATTTGACATTGGAAAGATTAATTACGTTAAAGGGCTAAGACATGGCAGGAGTGTTCCAAATTGTAGTCTGCTCCTCTTGCTCGATGTGGGAAGCTGGAACGTTTCCAGTGCCTGGGACCTGCATGTGTGCAAGAAGCTGCAGCTCCTGGAAGCCTGAGTTTCGGCATCTGGGGACACTGGAGCATTCACAAGGCAGACGGTATCGTGGATAGCATGTTTAGAGAAGTGGTCACGTCGCAGACTCAGACTCCACAGGCAGGAAGGGAATGGGTGAGCACCAGGCAGAGCAGGAGGGCTAAGCAGGCTGTGCAAGAATCTCCTGTGGCTATTTCCCTGCCAAACAGATTTAACGTTTCAGATACTTTTGAGTGGAATAGCCTCTCAGCCAAATTCGTGGCACCTCCCTCTTCTTCAGAGGCTTTTCTGTGGCTGCAAACCGGGAGTCAATGATAATGTGTTGCTTCTCCGGTGTGAGGGTACTAGATATCTCGGAGCAGTTGCAGGACATTCTGGTGGGTGAGGGCAAAAAGTCAGTGGTTGTGGGACACGTTGGTACAAGTAGCATAGGTTAAAAAAAGGGATGAGGTCCTAAAAGCAGAATATTAGAGAAGTAGAAAGAAAGTTGAAATGTAGGATATGAAAGGTAGTTATCTAAGGATTACTAGCAGTGCCACAAACTAGTCAGAATAGAAACAGCAGGATATATAGGATGAACACATGGCTGATAAGATGGTGTGAGCTGAAAATGTGTTGCTGGAAAAGCGCAGCAGGTCAGGCAGCATCCAGGGAACAGGAGAATCGACGTTTTGGGCATAAGCCCTTCTTCAGGAATCGAGGAAGAGAGCTTCTTCAAGGAAGGCATCCTTGTAAGAGGATTCGCAGTAGGTTGAAATCTTTGAGGAGAAAGTGAGGACTGCAGATGCTGGAGATCAGAGCTGAAAATGTGTTGCTGGAAAAGCGCAGCAGGTCAGGCAGCATCCAGGGAACAGGAGAATCGATGTTTCGGGCATAAGCCCTTCTTCAGGAAGATGGTGTGAGGGTGAGGGTTTCAGATTGATGAGGAATTGGAACTGGCTCTGGGGGAGGTGGGACTTCTACAAACTGGACAGGGTACATCTGGACAGGACCGGGACTGATGACCTTTGGGACGGGGGATTTGGGGGGGTTAATGGGAGTTGTTGGGGACGGTTTAAACTAGTGTGGCACGGATTGGGAACCAGAGGAGTGGGACAGTAGATGCAGAAATTGAGGGAGAGGTAGAAACCAAGCAAAAATGACTAAGAACAAGAACAGGCAGGACATTGCTGTTGAAAATACAGGAGGTGGTCTGAAATGCATGTGTTTCAATGTGAGAAGAATAATAGGTAAGGTAGCTCTAACTTTGGTTGGCACTTGAAACTATGCTATCATTGTGATTTTGGAGACTTGGTGAAAGAGAGATAAGATTGGCAGCTGAATGTCCCAGAATCCAGATGTTTCAGGTGTGATAGAAAAGGTTGTAAAAGGGGTGGGGAGTTGCATTACTGGTAAAGGAAAATCTCACAGCTATACTGAGGGAGGATACGTCAGAGGACAGTGAGGCAATATGGGTAGAACTCAGGAATAGGAAAGGTGAAATCACAATGCTGGGAATATACTACAGGCCTCCCAATAGCCAATGAGAGATAGAGGAGAGCATATGTGGATGAATTTTGGAAAGATGTAAAAATAGCTGAGTTGTTATGGTGGGTGATTTCAATTTCCCATTATTGACTGGGATTCATTTCGTCCTGGGGGCTTGGATAGGGCAGAATTTCTAAGGACTATTTAGGAGAGTTTCTTGACGCAGGAAAAAGGTTGAGATTCTGAAGGGAGATTACAGAGAGTTAGGCAAGAATTTGAAAAGGAGGTCTTTGAGAGTAGTAATATCTGGATTACTCCCGGTGCTGCAAGCTAGTGAGGGCAGGAATAGGAGGATAGAGCAGATGAATGCATGGCTGAGGAGCTGGTGTATGGGAGAAGGATTCCCATTTTTGGATCATTGGAATCTCTTTTGGGGTAGAAGTGACCTGTACAAGAAGGACGGATTACATCTAAATTGGAAGGGGACTAATATACTGGCAGGGAGATTTGCTAGAGCTGCTCGGGAGGATTTAAACTATAAAGGTGGGAGGCGTGGGACCCAGGGAGATAGTGAGGAAAGAGATCAACCTGAGACTGGTACAGCTGAGAACAGAAGCGAGTCAAACAGTCAGGGCAGACAGGGACAAGGTAGGACTAATAAATAACTAATAAATTAAACTGCATTTATGCAAGGGGCCTAACAGGGAAGGCAGATGAACTCAGGGCATGGTTAGGAACATGAGACTGAGATATCATAGCAATTACAGAAACATGGCTCAGGGATGGGCAGGACTGGCAGCTTAATGTTCCAGGGTACAAATGCTACAGGAAGGATAGAAAGGGAAGCAAGAGAGGATGGGGAGTGGCATTTTTGATAAGGGAGGATATTCCCGGAAATACATCCAGGGAGGTTATTTGGGTGGAACTGAGAAATAAGAAAGGGGTGATCACCTTATTGGGATTGTATTATAGACCCCCTAATAGTCAGAGGGAAATTGAGAAGCAAACCTGTAAGGAGATCTCAGCTATCTGTAAGAATAATAGGGTGGTTATGGTAGGGGATTTTAACTTTCCAAATGTAGACTGGGACTGACATAGTGTTAAGGGTTTAAATGAAGAGGAATTTGTTAAGTGTGTACAAGAAAATTTTCTGATTCAGCATGTGGATGTACGGACCAGAGAAGGTACAAAGCTTGACCTACTCTTGGGAAATAAGGCAGGGCAGGTGACTGAGGTGTCAGTGGGGAAGCACTTTGGGGCCAGTGACCATAATTCTATTAGATGTAAAATAGTGATGGAAAAGGATAGAACAGATCTAAAAGTTGAAGTTCTAAATTGGAGAAAGGCCAATTTTGACGATATTAGGCAAGAACTTTCAAAAGCTGATTGGGGGCTGATGTTCACAGGTAAAGGGGTGGCTGGAAAATGGGAAGCCTTTAGAAATTAGATAACAAGAATCCAGAGACAGTATATTCCTGTTAGGGTGAAAGGAAAGGCTGGTAGGTATAGGGAATGCTGGATGACTAAAGAAATTGAGGGTTTGGTTAGGAAAAAGAAGGAAGCATATGTCAGGTATAGACAGGATCGATCGGGGTGAATCCTTAGAAGAATATAAAGGATGTAGGAGTATATTTAAGGGGGAAATCAGGAGGACAAAAAGGGGACATGATATAGCTTTGGCAAATAGAATTAAGAAGAATCCAAAGGGATTTTACAAATACATTAAGGACAAGAGGGTAACAAGGGAGAGAATAGGGCCCCTCAAAGATCAGCAAGGTGGCCTTTGTGTGGAGCCGCAGAAAATGAGGGAGATACTAAGCGAGTACTTTGTATCAGTATATACTGTGGAAAAGGATATGGAAGATATAGAATGTAGGGAAATAGATGGTGACACCTTGCAAAATGTCTGTATTACAGAGGAGGAAGTGCTGGATGTCTTGAAACACATAAAGGTGCCACTGTTTAAGAAGGGTGGTAAGGACAAGCCAGGGAACTATAGACCGGTGAGCCTGATGTCGGTAATGGACAAGTTGTTGGAGGGAATCCTGAGGGACAGGATGTACATGTATTTGGAAAGGCAAGGACTGATTAAGCATAGTCAACATGGCTTTGTGCGTGGGAAACCATGTCTCACAAACTTGATTGAGTTTTTTGAAGAAGAAACAAAGAGGATTGATGAGGACAGCAGTAAATGTGATCTATATGGACTTCAGTAAGGCGTTCGACAAGGTTCCCCATGGGAGACTGATTAGCAAGGTTAGATCTCATGGAATACAGGGAGAACTAGCCATTTGGATACAGAACTGGCTCAAAGGTAGAAGACAGAGGGTGATGGTGGAGGGTTGTTTTTCAGACTGGAGGCCTGTGACCAGTGGAGTGCCACAAGGATCGGTGCTGGGTCCTCTGCTTTTCATCATTTATATAAATGATTTGGATGTGAGCATAAGAGGTACACTTAGTAAGTTTGCAGATGACACCAAAATTGGAGGTATAGTGGACAGCGAAGAGGGTTACCTCAGATTACAACAGGATCTTGACCAGATGGGCCAATGGGCTGAGAAGTGGCAGATGGAGTTTAATTCAAATAAATGTGAGGTGCTGCATTTTGGGAAAACAAATCTTAGCAGGACATATACACTTAATGCTAAGATCCTATGGCGTGTTGCTGAACAAAGAGACCTTGGAGTGCAGGTTCATAGCTCCTTGAAAGTGGAGTCACAGGTAGATAGGATAATGAAGAAGGCGTTTGGTATGCTTTCATTTTTCAGTCAGAGTATTGAGTACAGAAGCCGGGAGGTCATGTTGCGGCTGTACAGATCATTGGTTAGGACACTGTTGGAATATTGTGTGCAATTCTGGTATCCTTCCTATCAGAAAGATGTTGTGAAACTTGAAAGGGTTCAGAAAAGATTTACAAGGATGTTGCCAGGGTTGGAGGATTTAAGCTATAGGGAGAGGCTGAACAGGCTGGGGCTGTTTTCCCTGGAGTGTCGGAGGCTGAGGGGTAACCTTATAGAGGTTTTCAAAATTATGAGGGGCATGGATAGGATAAATAGACAAAGTCTTTTCCCTGGAGGGCATAGGTTTTGGGTGAGGGGGGAAAGATATAAAAGAGACCTAAGGGGCAACTTTTTCACACAAGCGTGGTACATATATGGAATGAGTTGCCAGAGGAAGTGGTGGAGGCTGGTACAATTGCAACATTTAAAAGGCATTTGGATGGGTATATGAATAGGAAGGGTTTAGAGGGATATGGGCCGGGTTCTGGCAGGTGGGACTAGATTGGGTTGGGATATCTGGTCAGCATGGACGGGTTGGACCGAAGGGTCTGTTTCCATACTGTACATCTCTGTGACTCTATGCAAACAGTCGAAAGTGTGGCACTGGAAAAGCACAGCAGGCCAGGCAGCATCTGAGAAGCAGGTGAATTGACATTCCTGATGAAAAGCTTATGCTTCAAACATTGATTCTCCTGCTCCTCGGATGCAGCCTGATCGGCTGTGCTTTTCCACTTTTTGACTCTGATCTCCAGCATCTGCAGTCCTCATTTTCTTGGAGTATGTGAACAGTCCAACTAGGGAAGGGGTTATATAAGACCTGGTTTTGGGAAATGAGCCTGGCCAGTTGAGTAAAGTTTCAATGGTGGAGTATTTCTGGAGTAGTAACTATAAAACCATGAGTTTTAAGATAATCAGGATCGGGATAACAACAGTCCCCAGTGAAAGTGGTTAAATTGGAGCAAGGCAAACTACAACAATATTAGGCGGGAACTGGAAAATTCTTATTGACTGTTTGGGGGTAAATCTACATCGGACACATGGGAGTATTTTAAACGGCAGTTGATGAGAGTTCAGGGACGGCACGTTCCTGCCATTATGATCTTGGTCAAAAAGGACAAGGAAGCATACGTAAGGTCTAGGAGGATGAGAACTGACAAAGCCCTTGAAGTATATGAGGAAAGTAGGAAAGAACTTAAATAAGGAATTAGAAGGGCTAAAAGGGTCATTAAAAGTCATTAGCAAACAGGCTGAAGGAGAATTCCAAGGCTTTTTATACATATATAAAAAGAGAGTAGCCAGGGAAAGGGTTGACTCATTCAAGGACAAAGGGAAGAATGTGTGTGTGGAGCCAGAAGAGCTGAGTGAGGTCCGAAGCAAATACTTTACTTTGGTATTCACCAAAGAGAAGGAATTGGTGGTGGATGATCTCAGGGAAGGGAATATCGAGTTTCTAAGCCAAGGTGCTCTTAAAAAAGAAGAGGTGTGCATCTCAAAAAGTATTAAGGTAGATAAATCCCTGGGTCCTGATAGAATCTGTCCCAGAAGACTGAGAGAGACAAGGCAACAATTTGCTGGAACATTGAAAGGCGCCTTTGTATTCTCCTTGGCTGTAGGTGAGGTCCCAGAGGACTGGAGAAGAGCCAATGTTGTCCCATTGTTTAAGAAGGATAACAGGGATAATCCAGGAAATTACAGGCCTGTGAGTCTCATGTCAGTGGTAGGGAAATTATTTGAAAAGAATCTTAGGGACAAGATCGAAACACATTTAAAAGCAAATGGATTTATTAGCGATAGACAGCATGGTTTTGTGCAGGGGAGGTCATGCTTCACTAAATTGATAGAGTTTTTTTGAGGAGGTGCCAAAGATGATTGATGAGGGAAAAGCAGTTGATATTGTCTCCATGGTCTTTAGTAAAGCCTTTGACAAGGTCCTTCATGGCTGACTGGTACAAAAGGTGAAATCACATGGTATCAGGGGTGAGCTGGCAAGATGGATACAGAACTAGCTTAGTTGTAGCAGACAGAGAGTATCAGTGGAAGGATGATTTTCGGAATTGAGGGTTGTGACTACCAGTGTTCCACAGGGATCAGTGCGGGGACCTCTGCTGTTCATGGTCTACGTAAATGACTTGGTGGAAAATGTAGCTGGTCTAATTAGTAAGCTCACAGACGATACAAAGATTGGAGGAATTGTGGATAGTGAGGAGGATTATCAGAGGATACAGCACAATATAGATCAGCTGGAGGTATGGGCAAGAAAATGGCAGATGGAGTTTAATCCAGACAAATGAGAGGTGATGCATTTTGGAAGGTCAAGTACAGGTGAAAATTATACAGTGATTGGCAGAACTCTTAGGAGTATTGATATGCTGTGGGATCTGGATGTGCAAGGCCACAGATCACTCAAGGTGACAGCACAGGTAGAAAAGGCCAATGGCATGCTTGCCTTCATTGGAAGGGGCATTTCGTATAAGGGTAGGCAAGTTATGCTGCAACTTTATGGAACTTTAGTTAGACAACATTTGGAATATTGTGTACAGTGCTGGTCACCACACTACTTGAAGAATGTGGATGTTTGGAGGGAGTATAGAAATGATTTACCTGGATGTTGTCTGGTATGATGAAAGGTTGGATAGAGAGGGCTTGTTTTCACTGGAACACAGGTGTTTGAGAGGCGACCTGATTGAAATTTATAAGTCTGTGAATGGCATGAATAAAGTGGAAAGTATAAGATTTTATTTCCCTGGGTGGAAGTGTCAACACAGGTTCAAGGTGCGGGGTGGGAAGTTTAAAAGAGATGTGCACAACAGGTTTTTCATAGAAAGGGTGGTGAGTGCCTAGAATGCACTGCCAGAGGAGTTGGTGGAAGCAGACACAATAGCAGCATTCAAGAAATACCTGGACAAATACATGCATATCAAGGGAATAGAGGGCTACGGATCCTGTAAGTGGAGACACATTTAGGATGGAAGGGCAAAATGTGTCGGCGTACGCTTGGAGGGCCGAAGGGCCTTTTTTTATGTATTTTTTTTGGATGTGGGCATTGCTGGCAGGGTAGCATTTATTGCCCGTCCCTAGCTGCCCTTGAATAAGAGCCGGTGAGCTGCTTTCTTGAACTGCTGCAGTTCACCTGCTGTGGGTTGACCCACAATGCCAATAGGGAGGGAATCCCAGAATTTTGCTCCAGTGACAGTGAAGGAACTGTGATATATTTCCAAGTCAGGATGGTGAGTGGCTTGGAGGGGAACCTGAAGCTCCTTGTCCTTCTCGATGGAAGTGGTCGTTGGTTTGGAAGGTGCTGTCTGAGGATCTTTGGTGAAGTTCTGCAATGCATCTTGTAGATAGGACACACTTCTGCTACTGAGTGTCGGTAGTGGAAGGAGTGAATGCTTGTGCATATGCTGCCAGTCAAGCGAGCTGCTTTGTCCTGGATGGTGTCAAGCCTCTTGAGTGTTGTTGAGGCTGCCCTCATCCAGGCAAGTGGGGAGTATTCCATCACATACCTGACTTGTCAGGAGGTGAATTACTTGCTGCAGTATCAGTAGAAACTCTTGTAATTTATTTTTCTATTCCTAGCTAGTTTCCTCTCACACTGTAATTTCTTCCTCCTGTTTTAATTTTCTGGCATTCTCTAGCATTCTTTATGTTCTGATCAATCATTTGACCTGCCACTCATTTTGTGCCGTTTTATACGTTTCCCTTAAGCTTGATTCTTTCCTTAATGTCTTTGGTTAACCAAGGATGATGGGTCCTCCCTGTTCTCTGTTCAGTTCCAGAATGTGCTATCCAAAGAAATTATCTCTGAAGTATTCTATGAGCTCCTTGTGTAGGCAACTACTACCAGTCTTAATATTTCCTGTTTATGCCTAGATAAAAATCATCCGTGATTATTGCTGTCCCTATAACACACGCATCCAATATTTCTTGTTGTATGCTTCGTCCCACATTGTAGTTAATATTCATCACTCCGATTAGCAACCTCTTTTTGCTTCTATTCTGCATCTCCAACTAAACTGATGCTCCACATCCTGATCTCCTGAACCAAGGCCATAACTAACTGTTGCACAGATGTGTCATTGATGAACAGTGCTACCCCTCCAGCATTACCTAGCTTTTTATTTTTCTTGACTTGTGATATTCAGGACCCAATCCTGATATCCTGCATGCATGTCTCTGTAATGGCAAGCAGATCTTTTTTTTTCATTGTGTACTATCAATTCATTTACTTTGTTATAAATGCTGTGTACTTTCAGATACAGCACCTTTTGTTTTGGCTTTTTGGTATCTTTGTAGCATCTAGTCTTTATTATTGGTATATTCTTAGGTTTTATCTCTCTGCCCCTCCTACCATTCTCTGATCTTTATTTCACATCTTATTATTTTCCCCTTTTGTTCTACTATTTTATATTGCACTTTTGATCCCTTGTCCCCACTATTTATTTTAAAATCCTCTCCGTCTCTTAAGTTACGCAGTTTGGAAGTACACTGGCCCTATCATGGTTCTGGTGTAGACCGTCTCAATGGTACAGCCCAGCTCTCCATTCAGCAGGATCATGGCTGATCCAACACTCCTTACACTTTCCTGCCCTTTTCCCATAACCCTTGATTTGCCTAATAATCAAAAATCGATCTACGTCAGCCTTATTTACACAGAAGGACTCTGCTCTCACAGTATCTGTGCCAAGTAGTTCCAAAGACTCTCAATCCACTGAGAGAAGAAATTCATCCTCCTCTTAGCCTTAAATTGGCACCTCTTCATTTTAAGACTGTGTCCTCGAGATTCTCCCATGGAGGTAAATATCTTCTCAGCATTTACCTTGTAAAGATCCGAACAAATCCCTCATGTTTCAATGAGATCACCTCAGTCACATCAGCTGTGACAAGATTTGGGTAGAGTAAGGAGTGTCATTAGGCACCAAGGGCCAATCTGTGCATGAAGTCGGGGGACATTGGTACTGTTAAATGAATAATTCACATCTATCTTTACTCATGAGAAAAAGGATGCAAGTACAGAATATGACAAGAGGGGCTATCAGGTTCCTAAGATGATTGATATAAAAAGCAAGGAGGTGTTGGAAGTTTTGGCAGATATAAAATTGGATAGATCTGCAGGTTGGGATGAGTTGTATCCCAAGCTCCTACAGGAGAAGAGAGAGGAAATCACAGGGTCCTGACCAAAATTTTTAATTCTTCTCTGGCCATAGAGGAGGAGGTGGTAGTGGGCTGGAGGACAGCTACTGTGGTTCCACTTTACAATAAGGATGGTAGAAATAGATCAGGGAGCTGTAGACCCATGAGTCTAATATGACTGATAGGGTATTGGAGAAAATAGGGAAAGATAAAATTAATCTCCATTTAGAGGGGCATGTTTAATCACAGACAACAAGCATGACTTTGTCAGAGGACTTTGCCTAACGACTATGGCTGAATTTTTCGAAAAGATGACCGGATGTCTGGATAAGGCTAATGCAGTTGATGTAGTTTTTATGGGTTTCAGCAAGGCCTTTGCCAAGGTCCCAGTGGGAGACTAATAAAGAAGATAAAAGCTCATGGGCTCTAGGGTAACCTCGCAAGTTGGATCCAAACTTGGCTTTAGTGGTAGGAGACAGAGTCTGGTGGTATAAAGCTGTTTTTGTCTGGAGGTTGTTGTCCAGTGGCGTTCAACAGAGATTAATGCTGTGTCTTTTATTGTTTGTGACATTCATAAGTGAGAGGAATGATAAAGTAAATTTGCAGATGATATAAAGATTGATCAGGTGGTTGACAGTGAGGAGGAAGGTCTTAGATTTCAGGAGTATGTAAGCAGATTGGTCAGATGGAGTTTAACCCTGATGTGAAGTTTAGAAAAATGAACATGGCAAGAGAGTACACAGTGAATGGCAGAAAACTAGGACGCTGAGAGAACTATTGTCCACTAAACCTTGAAGGTGGCAGGACGTGTTAATAGGTGAGTTAAGGAAGCATAAGGGATGCTTGCCTTCATCTGTTGACTACTACCTAATAGTGGTCTGGTCACCATACTGTAGGAAGGATGTGATTGCACTGGTGGGAGTACAGAGGAAATTCACCATGATGTTGCCCGGTTTAGACCACTTTAGTTATGAAGGGAGGCTGGATAAATTCAATAAATTGCTTTCCTTTAAAGTAGAAGTAGCTAAGAGGGTACCTGAAAGAGGTGTGTAAGATTATGAGGGGCATAGATAGGGTGAAAAGAAATCAGCTCGTCCCCTTAGTTGAATGATCAAGAACAATGAACACTTGTAAGATGAAAGTCAGGAAGTTCATAAAAGTACTTGGATGAACACTTGAGGTGTTATAACATTCAAGGCTTATGGACCGAGTGATGGAAAGTGGGACTGGTGTAGGTAGTAGTCTAATTTTGGCAACATAGACTTGCTGGGCGGCGGGTTCAGGACAGGGTCTGAGCACCGGGATCAGGACAGGGTCAGGGACACCGGGTTCAGGACAGGAGCACCGGGATCAGGACAGGGTCAGGAGCACCGGGATCAGGACAGGGTCAAGGGCACCGGGATCAGGACAGGGTCAGGGGCACCGGGTTCAGGACAGGGTCAAGGGCACCAGGATCAGGACAGGGTCAGGGGCGCTAGGATCAGGACAGGGTCAGGAGCACCGGGGATCAGGACAGCGTCAGGAGCACCAGGATCAGGACAGGGTCAGGGGGACCGGGATCAGGACAGGGTCAGGGGCGCCGGGATCAGGACAGGGTCAGGGGCGCCGGGATCAGGACAGGGTCAGGGGCGCCGGGATCAGGACAGGGTCAGGGGCGCCGGGATCAGGACAGGGTCAGGGGCGTCGGGATCAGGACAGGGTCAGGGGCACCGGGTTCAGGACAGGGTCAGGGGCGCTGGGATCAGGACAGGGTCAGGAGCACCAGGATCAGGATCAGGCCGGGGCACCGGGTTCAGGACAGGGTCAGGAGCACCAGGATCAGGATCAGGCCGGGGCACCGGGTTCAGGACAGGGTCAGGGGCGCCAGGATCAGGACAGCGTCAGGAGCACCAGGATCAGGACAGGGTCAGGGGGACCGGGATCAGGACAGGGTCAGGGGCGTCGGGATCAGGACAGGGTCAGGGGCGTCGGGATCAGGATAGGGTCGGGGCATCAGGTTCAGGACAGAGTCAGGGGCGCCGGGGTCAGGACAGGGTCCGGGCACCGGGATCGAGACAGGGTCAAGGGCGCGGGTTCAGGACAGGATCAGAAGCACCGGGATCAGGACAGGGTCAGGGGCACCGGGGTCGGGGCAGGGTCAGGGGCGCAGGGATCGGGACAGGGTCAGGGGCACCAGGATCAGGACTGGATCAGGGGCGCCGGGTTCGGAACAGGGTCGGGGCAATGGGATCGGGACAGGGTCAGGGGTACCGGGATCGGGGCAGGGACAGGGGCGCTGGGATTTGGACAGGGTCAGGGGTGCTGGGATTTGGACAGGGTCAGGGGCACCGGGATCAGGACAGGGTCAGGGGCGCCGGGATCAGGACAAGGTCAAGGGGCGCCCGGATCAGGACAGAGTCAGGGGCACTGGATTCAGGACAGGGCCAGGAGCACCGGGTTCAGGACAGGGTCAGGGGCGCCGGGATCAGGACAGGGTCAGGAGCACCGGGGATCAGGATAGGGTCAAGAGCACCAGGATCAGGACAGGGTCAGGGGCGTCGGGATCAGGACAGGGTCAGGGGCGTCGGGATCAGGACAGGGTCAGGGGCGCCGGGATCAGGACAGGGTCAGGGGCGCCGGGTTCAGGACAGGGTCAGGGGCACCGGGTTCAGGACAGGGTCAGGGACACCGGGTTCAGGACAGGGTCAGGGGCATCGGGATCAGGACAGGGTCAGGAGCACCAGGATCAGGATAGGGCCGGGGCATCGGGTTCAGGACAGAGTCAGGGGCGCCGGGATCAGGACAGGGTCAGGAGCGCCGGGATCAGGATAGGGCCAGGGCATCGGGTTCAGGACAGAGTCAGGGGCGCCGGGGTCAGGACAGGGTCCGGGACACTGGGATCGGGACAGGGTAAAGGGCGCCAGGATCAGGATAGGATCAGGAGCATCGGGATCAGGGCAGGGCCAGGAGCACTGGGACCTGGACAGTGTCAGGGCATCGGGTTCAGGACAGGGTCAGGAGCGCTGGGATCAGGTCAGGGGCACTGGGATCGGGACAGGGTCAGGAGCGCTGGGATCAGGACAGGGTCAGGAGCACCGGGATCAGGATAGGGTCGGGGCATCAGGTTCAGGACAGAGTCAGGGGCGCCGGGGTCAGGACAGGGTCCGGGCACCGGGATCGAGACAGGGTCAAGGGCGCGGGTTCAGGACAGGATCAGGAGCACCGGGATCAGGACAGTGTCAGGGGCATCGGGGCAGGGTCAGGGGCGCAGGGATCGGGACAGGGTCAGGGGCGCTGGTATCAGGACAGGGTCAGGGGCACCGGGATCAGGACAGTGTCAGGGGCGCCGGGATCGGGACAGGGTCAGGGGCGCCGGGATCGGGACAGGGTCGGGGCAATGGGATTGGGACAGGGTCAGAGGTGCCGGTATTGGGACAGGGTCAGGGGTGCCGGGATCGGGACAGGGTCAGGGGCGCTGGGTTTTGGACAGGGTCAGGGGCACCGGGTTCAGGACAGGGTCAGGGGCGCCGGGATCAGGACAAGGTCAAGGGGCGCCCGGATCAGGACAGAGTCAGGGGCAACGGATTCAGGACAGGGCCAGGAGCACCGGATTCAGGACAGGGTCAGGAGCACCCGGATCAGGACAGGGTCGGGGAACCGGGATCAGGACAGGGTCAGGAGCACAGGGATCAGGACAGGGTCAGGGGCACCGGGTTCAGGACAGGGGCACCAGGATCAGGACAGGGTCAGGAGCACCGGGATCGGGACAGTGTCGGGGCGCTGGGGTCAGGACAAGGTCAGGGGCGCTGGGATCAGGACAGGGTCATGGACACTGGGATCTGGACAGGGTCAGGAGCACCGGGATCAGGACCAGGTCAGGGGCACCAGGATCAGGACAGGGTCAGGGCCACAGGAATCAGGACAGGGTCAGGAGCACCAGGATTAGGACAGGGTCAGGGGCACCGGGATCAGGACAGGGTCAGGGCCACCGGAATCAGGACAGGGTCAGGAGCACCGGGATCAAGACAGGGTCTGGGACATTGGGTTCAGGACAGGGTCAGGGGCACGGAATCGGGACAGGGTCAGGGGCGCCGGGATCAGGACAGGGTCAGGAGCACCGGGGTCAGGACAGGGTCGGGGCATCGGATTCAGGACAGGGTCAGGGGCACCAGGATCAGGACAGGGTCAGGGGCGCCAGGATCAGGACAGGGTCAGGAGCACCGGGATCAGGATAGGGCCAGGGCATCGGGTTCAGGACAGGGTCAGGGGCGCTGGGATCAGGACAGGGTCAGGGGCACCGGGATCGGGGCGGGGTCAGGGGCGCTGGGATCAGGTCAGGGTCACCGGGATCAGAACAGGGTCAGGGGCGCTGTGATCAGGACAGGGTCACCGGGATGAGGACAGAGTCTGGGGCGCTGGGACCTGGACAGGGTCATGGACACTGGGATCTGGACCTGGTCAGGGGCACCAGGATCAGGACCGGGTCAGGGGCACCAGAGCAGGACAAGGTCAGGGGGACCGGGATCAGGACAGAGTCAGGAGCACCGGGATCAGGATAGAGCCGGGGCATCGGGTTCAGGACAGAGTCAGGGGCGCCGGGATCAGGACAGGACCAGGAGCACCGGGATCTGGACAGTGTCAGGGCATCGGGTTCAGGACAGGGTCAGGAGAGCAGGGATCAGGACAGGGGCATCGGGATCAGGACAGGGTCAGGAGCACCGGGATCAGGACAGGGTCAGGAACACTGGGATCAGGACAGGGTCAGGGGCGCTAGGATCAGGACAGGGTCAGGGGCACCAGGATCAGGACCGGGTCAGGGGCACCAGATCAGGACAAGGTCAGGGGGACCGGGATCAGGACAGAGTCAGGAGCACCGGGATCAGGATAGAGCCGGGGCATCGGGTTCAGGACAGAGTCAGGGGCGCCGGGATCAGGACAGGACCAGGAGCACCGGGATCTGGACAGTGTCAGGGCATCGGGTTCAGGACAGGGTCAGGAGAGCAGGGATCAGGACAGGGGCACCGGGATCAGGACAGGGTCAGGAGCACCGGGATCAGGACAGGGTCAGGAGCACTGGGATCAGGACAGGGTCAGGGGCGCTAGGATCAGGACAGGGTCAGGGGCACCAGATCAGGACAAGGTCAGGGGGACCGGGATCAGGACAGAGTCAGGAGCACCGGGATCAGGATAGAGCCGGGGCATCGGGTTCAGGACAGAGTCAGGGGCGCCGGGATCAGGACAGGACCAGGAGCACCGGGATCTGGACAGTGTCAGGGCATCGGGTTCAGGACAGGGTTAGGAGAGCAGGGATCAGGACAGGGGCACCGGGATCAGGACAGGGTCAGGAGCACCGGGATCAGAACAGGTTAAGGAGCACTGGGATCAGGACAGGGTCAGGGGCGCTAGGATCAGGACAGGGTCAGGGGCACCAGGATCAGGACCGGGTCAGGGGCACCAGATCAGGACAAGGTCAGGGGGACCGGGATCAGGACAGAGTCAGGAGCACCGGGATCAGGATAGAGCCGGGGCATCGGGTTCAGGACAGAGTCAGGGGCCCCGGGATCAGGACAGGACCAGGAGCACCGGGATCTGGACAGTGTCCGGGCATCGGGTTCAGGACAGGGTCAGGAGCGCAGGGATTAGGACAGGGGCACCGGGATCAGGACAGGGTTAGGAACACCGTGATCAGGACAGGGTCAGGAGCACCGGGATCAGGACAGGGTCAGGGGCGCTAGGATCAGGACAGGGTCAGGGGTGCCGGGATCAGGACAGGGTCAGGGGTGCCGGGATCAGGACAGGGTCAGGGGCGCCGGGATCAGGACAGGGTCAGGGGCGCCGGGATCAGGACAGGGTCAGGGGTGCCGGGATCAGGACAGGGTCAGGGGCGCCGGGATCAGGACAGGGTCAGGGGCGCCGGGATCAGGACAGGGTCAGGGATCAGGACAGGGTCAGGGGCGCTGGGATCAGGACAGGGTCAGGGGCGCTGGGATCAGGACAGGGTCAGGGGCGCTAGGATCAGGACAGGGTCAGGGGCGTCGGGGTCAGGACAGGGTCAGGGGCGCCGGGATCAGGACAGGGTCAGGATCACCGGGATCAGGACAGGGTCAGGGGCACCGGGTTCAGGACAAGGTCAGGGGCGCTGGGATCAGGACATGGTCAAGCACCAGGATCGGGAGATATTTGGCGTGCCAAGATTGGGATGGAGTTTGTGGCTCCGGGATCGAGACAGGGTCAGTAGCGGTGTCGGGTTCAGGAAGGATGTCAGGACCAAGTTGGCACAGGGTTGGAAGTGACTGAGTTAGCACAGCACAGGTTTGGTGATGTGTCAGTGTTGGGTGTGTTGGGATCAGGATGTGCTTGGGTTGTGTTGGTGGTGATGGGATGATGTGACATTGGTGTCTCATTTGATTTCAGTGCTGACTCTGTGGCTGAAGTGCATAAAGATGAATATTGCCAAAATCTGGAGACTGCGTGCTGGGAGGTTGCTCGAGCAGCATTCAACTTTTACCACCCAACTATTGGAGCTGATGTGGCACAAGATTGAAAGCCCAGTAAGCAATTGCGAGGGATCATCTGTGGGTCAGAGGGTAGAGCAGGCAGGATTAGGATGAGGTTCTCTGGGGTGTGGCAGTAATCGTAACATTCCTGTGAACTTGTGCACAGGCAGATGCACTGACGTCAGCGGACAATATTTTTGCACTGAAATCGTCCATTCTCTCCAATAATAAATTCAAGGGCTTATTGAGGTAGAGAGGAGAACAGAGACAGAAAGAGAGACAGGACAGCGATGGGAAGGGAGGAATAAGGAACAGGACAGATCCGTTATAAGAGCTTTCAAGATATAGATCAGCAATTATTTATTGGAGAAGAATGCTGAGAGATTGAGAATGAAGGCAAGTAAATGGAGTTAAAATACAGACGAACTATGTTTTAATTGATCAAACAAAAGGGTGTGAATTGTTTACTCTGTATTAATCCTGTACGTGTACAGGGAGTGCTTCAAGGGAACAGTGTAGATGAAGCTTTACTTTCAACAATGGTAGAGTTAGCTTTACTTTCAATTTAAAAGAGAAGAAGGAGCTTTATTTTGTATCGAACCTTGTGCTGTGCCTGCCTTGGGAGTGTCCTCGATTCCCAACCCTGGGAAAAAGACTGAGTGCATTCACCCTATACATGCCTTTCATGATCTTATATGCTTCTATAAGATCCCTCCTTATTCTCCTGTGCTCTAAATAAAAATGTCCTAGCTTGTCCAACCTCTCCCTATAACTCAGACCCTTGAGTCCTGGCAACATCCTTGTAAATTCCTTCTGCACTCTTTCCAGTTTAATACCATCCTTCCTATAGCAAGGTGACCAAAACTGAACTCCAAGTGTGGCCTCACCTACATCCTGTACAACTGCAATATAACTTCCCAATTTCTATACTTAATGCCTTGACTGAAGCAGGCCAGTGTGCCAAAAGCTTTCTTCACAGCCCTGTCTACTTGTGACCCTACTTTCAGAGAACCATGCACCTGAACTCCAAGGTCCCTCTGTTCCACTACACTTCTTAAGGTCCTACCATTCACCATGAAACTCCTACCATGATTTGACTTGCCAAAATGCAAGACCTCACACTTATCCATATTAAACTCCTCACTTGCCATTTCTTGGCCCACTTCCCCAGCTGGTCAAGGACCTGCTTCAATTTCTGATAACCTTCCTCACTATCCACAATACTGCCTAACTCAGTGTCATCAGCAAACTTATTAATCATGCCTTCCTTGTGCATTCTCATCCAAATCATTGATATAGATGACAAACAGTAATGGACCCAGCAATGATCCCTGAGACACTCCACTCCATAGGCCTTCAGTCCGACAAGCATCCTTCCACTATTACCCTCTGCTTCCTACCATCAAGCCAATTGTGTAGCCAATTTGCCACCTCTGTCAGATTTCATGCGATCTAACCTTCCAGAGCAGCCTACCATGTGGAACCTTACCAAAAGCTCTAACAAATTTGTGCGGCATGATCTCCCATGCACAAAGCCATGCTGACTACGCCTAATCAAACCCTGTCTTTCCAAATGCATGTATACCTTATCTCTCAGAATCTTCTTACATAACTAAGCTGACTGGTCTCTCGTTCCCAGGTTTTTCTTTGCAGCCCTTCTCGAATAATGGCACAACATTTGCTACCCTCCAGTCTTCCGGGACATCACCCGTGGCTAACAATGATGCAAAAATATCAGCCAGGGCCTCCACAATTTCTTCTCTAGCCTCTTTCATGTTCTTGGATATATCTGGTCAGGACCAGGAGATTTATCCACCTTCATACACTTGAATACAACCAACACCTCCTCTACTGTGATATGGACTGTCCCCAAGATATTTTAGATTAGATTAGATTAGATTACATTACAGTGTGGAAACAGGCCCTTCGGCCCAACAAGTCCACACCAACCTGCCGAAGCGAAACCCACCCATACTCCTACATTTACCCCTTACCTAACACTACGGGCAATTTAGCATGGCCAATTCACCTGACCCTGCACATCTTTGGACTGTGGGAGGAAACCGGAGCACCCGGAGGAAACCCACGCAGACACGGGGAGAACGTGCAAACTCCACACAGTCAGTCGCCTGAGGTGGGAATTGAACCCGGGTCTCTAGCGCTGTGAGGCAGCAGTGCTAACCACTGTGCCACCGTGCTGCCCACAAACTAACTTTCACGACTAACTTTCCCAAGTTCCCAAGTCTTCATGTCTTTCTCCATAGTAAACACAGAGGAGAAATACTCATTGAGAACCTCATCCATCTTCAGCGGTTTTACACATCCATGTCCACTTTGGTCCTATTCTGTCTCTAGTTATTCTTTTTCCTTTATACTAAAGAACTTCTTTGGATTCAACTTAACCTCCTCAGTCAAGGCTATTTGTGCCTGTTTTTTCACCCTCCTGATTTCCAGCTTCAGTAAACTCCTGTATCCCCTATATATCTCCAGGGAATCCCTTGATCCCAGCTGCCTGTACCTGAAATGTGCCTCCTTTTTTCTGGTCAAAGCCTTAATATCTCTTGTCATCCAGGATTCCCTATTCCTGCCAACCTTGCCCATCACCCTCACAGGAAAATATAGACTTTGAACTCTCGCTATCTCATGTTTAAAGACCTCCCACTTGCCGGAGGTCCCTTTGCCTGCAAACAAACTACTCCAATCAACCCCTGCAAACTCCTGTCTCATTCCATCAAAATTCACCTTGCCTAATTTAGAACTTGAAGCTGTGGACCAGTCTTGTCTCCCTCCTTGACTATTTTAAACTTAGTAGAACTATGATCACCAGTCCCAAAGTGTTCCACCCATGTCACCTCAGTCACCTGTCCTGTTCTAGTTCCCAAGAGTAGGTTGAGTTTTGTCCCTTCCCAAGTAGGACCGTCTATGTAAGGAAACTTTCCTGAACGCAGTTAACAAATTCCACCCCATCTAAGCCCTTAATGCTGTGTCAATCCCAGTCTATGTTAAGAAAATTAAAATCCCCTACTATGACCACCATATTGCTTCTGCAAGTCTCCCCAATTTCTCTGCATATTTGTTGCTCTAATTTCCGTTGACTACTTGGGGCCCTACAATACAACCCCAATGACATCACCACCCCTTTCTGATTTCTTAGCCTTACTGGATGATCCTTCAGTGATTTCATCTCTGATTACTGCTGTGGAATACTCACCTTAATCAAAAATGCAACTTCACTTCCCCTTTCCTCCAACTCTGTCCTGCCTAAAGCACCTGTATCCTGGCACATTAAGCCACCAGTCCTGTCTCTCCCTTAGCTATGTTTCTGTAATGTCTATAATATCCCACTCCCACGTACCTATCCGTACCCTGAGTTCATCAGCCTTACCTGTCAGCCCTCTTGCATTAAAATCAATGCAATTTAGTACAACGGGCATTTCTCGGACCCTGTTGTGTTCCAACCTGATCTGTCTCTTCAACTTACTATTTCTGATTACTGTATCTCCTTCCAGCTTCGCACTTGCCTCCCAGCTGTTGAAGATCCCAGCCCACTGCCAATCTAATTTAATTCCTCCCTTGTAGCACTAGCAAACCTGGCCACCAAGATATTGGTCCCCTCCAATTCAGGTGCAACCTGTCCCTCTTGAACAGGTCACTTCTGCCCCAGAAAAGATCATAATGATCTAAAAATCTCAAACCCTGCCCCCTGCACCACAGCCTTCTGACCTTACCCTCACTAACGCATGGCATTGGAAGTAATCCAGAGATTACCATCGTTGAGGCCCTGGTTTTTAACCTTTTTCCTAGCTCTCTATAATCACTCGGCAGGACCTCATCCCTATTTCTATCTATTGTCACTTGTGTCAACATGCACAATGACCTCTGGCTGCTCACTGTCCTCCTTGAGAACGTTATGCAGTCTCTCCGAGGTATCTTGGACCCTGCCACCCAGGAGACAATACACCTGGATTCCTGTTTGTGGCCACAGAATCTCCTGTCTGTCCCCCTAACTATCGAGTTGTCTCTCACCAAGGTTCTATTTATCTTTACCCTTTTCTGCTGTGCTCCAGAGCCAGTCAAAGTGCCACGGACCTTGCTACTGCTGCTTTCCTCTGAACGATCATCCACCTCCCCCCCCCCCCACAGTATGCAAATGATATACTTGTTTTGAGGGGAATGGCCACAGGGGATTCCTGCACTCTCTGCCGACTCACTTTAGTTTTCCTGGTGGTCTCTCCTCCTGCATCTCCGATGTGACCACCTCACTTCATGGATTTTCTCCAGCTATTTCTATTCTTGTCAAAGAGAGCTTTGCTTTTAGTTTACTTTCAGGTTAAGAGAGTAGAAGAGCTTTACTCTGCATCTTGCCCTGCACAGTATGTGTCCTGAGAGTGTTTGATGTAGACAGTATCAAGGGAGCTTTACTTTCAGGTTAAAAGAGTAGTGAGATTTTTACTCTGTATCTGACCCTGTGCAGTACCTATGCTGGGATTGTTTCGTGGGACAGTTTCGAGGCAGTTTTATATTTAGTATAAAAGAGTAGAGAGAGCCCTTGCTATCCCTGTGCTGAGATTGTTTGATGAGGACAATGTAAAAGACGTGTTACTTTGTAACTAAGTGTGTGCAGTTTCTGGATTAGTGGTGCTGGAAGAGCACAGCAATTCAGGCAGCATCCGAGGACAGGCAAAATCGACGTTTCGGGCAAAAGCCCTTCATCAGGAATAGAAGGGCTTTTGCCCGAAACGTCGATTTTGCCTGTCCTCGGATGCTGCCTGAATTGCTGTGCTCTTCCAGCACCACTAATCCAGAATCTGGTTTCCAGCATCTGCAGTCATTGTTTTTACCTAAGTGTGTGCAGTTCCTGTCCTAGGAATGTTTGAAGGAACAGTGTAGAAGGAGCTTTAATTTCAGTTTAAAAGAATAGAGGGAGGCTAACTCTGCGTCTGACCCCATGCTGTCCCTGTCATACAGCACAGAAATAGATTATTTAATCCAACCGATCCCGGAAACACGTAATCCCAAACTAAACCAGTCCCAGCTGCCTGCTTCTGGTCCATATTCCTCCAAATCTTCCTATTCATGCACTTACCTGAGTGTCTTTTAAATTTTGTAACTACCTACGTCCACCACTTCCTTAGGAAGTTCATTCCAAACGTGAACCACCTTGTAAAAACATTTGCCCTTATATCTTTTTTAAATCTCTCTCCTTTCACCTTAAAATATGTCCCCTAGTTTTGAAATCCTCCATCCTAGGGCAAGACACCTACAATCAACACTACCTATACACCTCATGATTTTATGATTTTCTGTAAGGTCACCTCTCAACCTTCTATGCTCCAGTGAAAAAAAGTCGTAGTCTATCTGCCTTTTTTTTACAATTCAAACCTTCCATACCTGGCAACACCCTGGTAAATCTCTTCTAAACCCTCTCCAGCTTAATAATATCCTTCTTATAACTCAGCGACCAGAATCAGACACCGTACTCCAGAAGAAATCTCACTAATGTCCTGTACAACCTCAACATGACGTCCCAACTCTGAAACTCAAAGGGTTAAGTAGTAAAGGCAAGCGTGCTAACTGCTTTTTTAACCAACCTCTCTATATGTTATGTAAACTTTAAAGAATTATGTACCTGAACCCCTAGGTCCCTCTGTTCTATAACTCTACCCAAGGCCCTAATATTAATTGTATAAGCCCTTCCCCTGTTTGTTGTACCAAAATC
This sequence comes from Chiloscyllium plagiosum, assembly GCF_037043375.1. Lineage (NCBI taxonomy): Eukaryota > Metazoa > Chordata > Chondrichthyes > Orectolobiformes > Hemiscylliidae > Chiloscyllium > Chiloscyllium plagiosum. Next base: position 61,352,283 of record NW_028270162.1, read on the forward strand.
CAATACCTTGCATTCATCCAGATTGAACTCCATTTGCCTTTTTTCAGCCTATTAACCCATTTAATTAAGATCCCTTTGTAATCTTAGAAAATCTGCTTCACACTCCACTATGTCACCAATTTTGATATCATCTGCAAACTTCCCATCCTTTCCTTCTATGGTCTCATCCCAATCATTTATATAAATGACAAACAAAAGAGGACCCAGAGCCAATCCCTGTGGAACATTGCTGGTCACAGGCCTCCAGTCTGAAAAGCAGCCCTTCACTACCTCTCTCTCTCTCTTATCGTTAAGCCAATTATGTATGCAATTGGTAAGTTCACCCTGTGACCGAATTTTACTAACTAGTTTCCCATGCAGAACCTTGTCGAAGGCTTTATTAAAGTTCAAGTAAACAATGTCTACTGCTCTGCCCTCATCAATCTTTTTGGTAACTTCCTCAAAAAACTCAGTCAAATTTATGAGATATGATTTTCCTCACGCAAAACTATGCTGGCTATCCGTAATCAATTTGTGCTTCTCTAAATGTCTCTAAAGCCTACCTTTTAAAATCACCTCCAACAACTTACCCACATCCGAAGTCAGACTCACAGGTCTCTAGTTCCCCAGTTTCTCCTTACGAACCTTCTTAAACAAAGGCACAACATTAGCCACTCTTCAGTCATTAGGCATCTCACGTGAAGTTATGGATGATGCAAATATTTCTGTAAGGGGTCTTGCAATTTCCTCCCTTCCCAAATAGTTTTGGGATACTTTAGACCAAAGATTTATCCATTTTTAATCAATATTTATTTTCCTGCGTTCTCCATTTCTTTCTCCACAGTAAAAACTGACACAAAATATTCATTTAGTATCTCTCCCGTCTCCTGGGGTTCAACACAAAGTCGACTTTCTTGATCTTTAAGGAACCCTATCCTCTCTGTAATTACCCTCTTACTCTTAATGTACTTGTAGAATCTCTTCAGATTATCCTGAACCTTACCTGCCAAAGCGATCTCACATTCCCTCTTTGCTTTCCTGATTTCTTTCTTAAGAATGCTCCCACACTATTGTGTAAGAGATTCATTTGAATTCAGTTGTCGATATCTAAAGTAAGATTTTCTTTTATTCTTGACTAGAACTTCAAAACTTTATTCCATAATTGTTCCTTAATCTTACTAGCCTTACCATTCACTCTAATGCGGCACGGTGGCTCAGTGGTTAGCATTGCGGCCTCACAGCACCAGGGACCTGGGTTCAATTCCAGCCTCGTGCGACTGTCCATGTGGAGTTTGCACATTCTCCCCATGTCTGTGTGGGTTTCCTTCAGATGCTCTGGTTTCCTCCCACAATCCAAAGATGTGCAGGTTAGGTGAATTGGCCATGCTAAATTGCCTATAGTGTTCTGTAGGTTCGGGGTAAATGTAGGGTAATGGGGAATGGGTTTGTGTGGATTACTATTTCGAGAGTTGGTGTGGACTTGGAGGACCGAAGGGCCTGTTTACACCCTGTAGGGATTCTATGAATTGAAATTCTATGAAATATGTTCTCGTCATTACGCTCTTGAAAGCCTCCCACTTATTGGATGTCCTTTTACCTGCGAACAGTCTACTCCAATCAATTCTTGAAAGCTCTTGTCTCATACCATAAAAATTTTGTTTAACTCCAGTTGAAAATATTAACGTTTATGGAAGGCTTATCCTTTTCCATAGCCATTTTGAAACTAATAGAATTATGATTGCAAGATCCAAACTGTTCCCCTACTTTTACTTCAGTCACCTGCCCTGCCTTTTTAGAACAAAGAAGAATACAGCACAGGAACAGGCCCATCAGCCCCCCAAGCCTGTGCTGACACATTTTGCCTTTCCATACTAATTCAGTCTTCACTTACAGGATTCGTATCCCTCTATTCACTTCCTATTCATGTATTCGTCCAGGTGTTACTTGAATGCTGCTATTGTGTCTGCTTCCACCACCTCTGGTAGCATGTTCCAAGCACTCACCACCCTTTGTGTGAAAACCTTGCTTCATTAATTTCTTTTAAACTCCCCACGTACATTGAACCTGTGTTCTGTCGTAATTGACTCCTCAACCCTGGGAAAAAGCCTCATACTTTCCACTCTATCCATGTTATTCATAACCTTATAAACTTCTATCAGGTCGCCCTCAACCTCCTGCATTCCAGTGAAAACAAACCCAGTCTATTCAATCTTTCTTCATAGCTACAATCCTCCAGACAAGGCAACATCCTGGTAAACCTTTTCTGTACACTCTCCAAAGCGTCTGCATCCTTCTGGTAGTGTGGTAACCAGAACTATACTCAATATTCCAAGTATGGCCTAACTAAAGTGCTGTAAAACTGCAGCATAACTTGTCTGTCCTTATACTCAATGTCCCTTCCAATGAAGGCAAGCATGCCACAGGCCGTTTTTGCTACCTTATCTCCCTGCACTGACATCTTCAGTGATCTGTAGACCTACATACCCAGATCCCTCTGCCTATAAATACTCCGAAGGGTTCTTCGTATAATTTCGACCTGTATTTGGCAAATCACCTCAGATTTGTCGATTTTTTGCCCAAAAGAAGGTCATGTTTTGCTCCTTCTGTTGTAGGAGCATTTACATATTGATAAAAAAAATGTTTTTGAACACATTTAACAAATTTTTCATCATCCAAACCTTTACTGTTTGGTAGCCCCAGTCAATGTTTGGAAAATTAAAACTCCCAATTATTACAACCTTATTATGCTTTCATATATCTGAGATCACCTGACATACTTGTTTCTCAATTTCCCCCAGACTGTTGGGGGGGCCTATAGTACAATCCCGTCAAGGTGACCTTTCCTTTCTTATTTCTAATTGCTACCCATATATTTTCACTGAACAATTTTTCATTGGAAAGATTTGATGCGAACAATATAAAGGAGCTTTACATTAAGTTTAAAGGAGTTGAGGAAGCTTTATTTTCAGTTTAAAGAGTACAGAGTATTTCAATTTCAAGTTGACTGGGGGCTTTATTTTTAATTTTCAAGATGTGGGGAGCTTTGCTTTCAGTTTAGATAATTAGAGGTAGCTTTACTCTGTACCTAAGGAGGAGAAAGTGAGGTCTGCAGACGCTGGAGATCAAAGCTGAAACTTTATTGCTGGAACAGCACAGCAGGTCAGGCAGCATCTAGGGAACAGAAGATTCAACGTTTCGGGCACATGCCCTTCTTCAGGTACTCTGTACCTAAGCTCATGCTGTCTGTCATGTGAATGTTTGATGGGGACCGTCAAGAGGGAGCTGTACAATGTATCCGAGCCATGCTGTCAGTGTTCTGGAAATGTATGATGGGGGAACAGTGTAGGGGAGGCTTTACATTCTAATTAAAAGAGTTGAGCCTTACTCCGTATCTAATCCCATGGTGTACTTGCCATGGGAATGTTTGTTGGGAACAAGTGCAGAACTTTTCTTTCAGGTGAAAACTGTAGAGGACGCTTTACTGTGAATTTAATCCTGTGCTGCACTTGTCCTGGAAAAGTTTGATGGGGAAGAGTATAGAGGCAGCTTAACTTTGTACCTAAATCTGTCATATCACTATTTGATGGGGACAATATAACAGGAGCCCTATTTTCGGTTTAAAAGAGTAGAGGTAGCTTTACTGTGTTACTAGCCCCATGCTGTACCTGCGTAGGGAATGGTTAATTGAGACAGTGTAGAAGAGAAGCTTTACTCTGTATCTAATCCCATACTGTGCTTTTCCTGAAAATATTTACACTGGTCTGGAGGTACATAGGATGCTTGTCGTGATGAAGGGTTCCTGCCCGAAACGTCGACTTTCCTGCTGCCTGACCTGCTGTGCTTTTCCAGCACCACTCTAATCTTGCTTGTTGGTCCCAGGCTAATTCACAGCATCAGGTAACTCAGCCTCACAGTGAAGCTTGGTTCTTACTCAGGGCCATGCAGAGAGCTGCTGAAAAGGAAACCAAACTAGAGGGCAAAGATATAGGGTGAGAGGGGAAAAATTTAAAAGGGACCTAAGGGGCAACTTTTTCACGCAGAGTGTAGTGCATGTATGGAATGAGCTGCAAGAGGAGTGGTCAAGACTGGTACAATTACAACATTTAAAAGGTATCTGGGTGGGTATATGAATAGGAAGGGTTTGGAGGAATATGGGCCAAGTGCTGGCAATTGGGAGTTGATTAGGTCAGGATATCTGGTCGATATGGACAAGTTGGATAGAAGGATCTGTTGCTGTACTATACTTCTCTAAGTCTGGAGTTTATGGTTTGTGTAACTGATGCCCTGCAATGTTCTTGTTGTTGGCAGGTGGAGGGTCTGCTGGATTCTGTACATTGTTCTTTCCGCCTGTTCTTGGATATTTACAGACAGGAATGCAGCCACTTTGGGGATGTGAAGCTGCCTCTTTACTCATTCTTACTGCATCGTCTTAAAGCCCTCCCATGGCAGGTGAAAGCCAAATATTTGCTCCTCTCCTCTCTCGTCTCCTGCTTTGGTGCAGATAAGGTTTGTATCTGTTTGCTTGTTTGGGCTTTTCACCCGGGTCATGAAACCTCCCCAATAATTTGTTCTGCCCTCAGCCCTGTGAGCTTCCTCGTCACTGGAACCCTTCCCTCTGAAGAATGCATGAAAATTCTGGTCCAAAAGCTGTTTCTCCAACCCTCACTGCCTCCCTTTCTTAATTAGAGGCAGGTGTTTGCCCCCAGTTATTAGCCTCCCCCTTCCACCCTTTCAAGTCAGTGTGTGCATCTCATTTGTATCTGATCATTTCTTTATCCATTCAGCTGTTGAGGTTTGGGTTTCCATTAATTGCAGCCCCCCTTGCTCCTGTCCATTACTGCCAGGGTTTCCACCCCTAACCATAGAATTCCTACAGTGTGGAAGCAGGCCATTTGGCCCATCAAATCCACACCAACCCTCAGAAGAGCATCCCACTCCCCCATCCAATCCCTGTAACCCCGCATTTCCCACCGAGCCTGCACATCCCTTGATACTACGGGCAATTTAGAATGGTCAGTCCACTAAACTGAATGTGCAAACTCCACACTGATGGTCGCCCGAGGATGAAATTGAACCTGAGTCCCTGGTGGTGTGAGGCAGCAGTGCTAATCACTGAGTTACCGTGCTGCCCCAATCATTGGCCTCAATCCAACTGTTACAGCTACAGTTTCCAGCCTCCTTTGTCTACAAACATAAAGTAGGAGTAGGCTATTCCACCATTCATTAGGTCCATGTCTGTTTATCATACTTAAAAGCCTGTTCCTGCTTTTCCACCATATTCTTTGACCCCTTTAGCCCCAAATGCTGTATCCTACTACTACTACTACTACTACAAATCTTATAATGTTCTGACCATTCTGGAAGAAGGGTCACTGGACTGAAAGTTTACTCTGTTTTCTCTTGACAACTGCTTCCAGACCTGCTCACTCTTTCCAGCAATTTCTGATTTTATTTCGTATTTCCAGCATCAGCAGTTCTTTGATTTTCTTTTGTGTTGTTGATGTTTTGCCCTCAACTGTTTTCTGTGATAGTGAATTCCACAGTCTCACCATTCTCTGGACGAAGAAATTTCTCCTCATCTTAGTTGAAAATGGTTTACCTCCTGTCAACCACCTCTGCTCAGTCGCAGGCGTGTGTACTATTTACAAGGTGCATTGCAGAAATTCACCAAAGATCTTTTGACAGTACCCTCGAGACCCAGGACCTATACCATCTAGGAGGCCAAGAAACACCACGTCCTCCTTCAAGACACTCACCATCCTGACTTGGAAATATATCACTGTTGCTGGGTCAAAATCCTGGAATTCCCTCCTTAAGGGCATTGTGAATCTATTGACAGCACATGGATTGCAGCAATTCAAGAAGGCAGCTCACCAACACCTTCTCAAGGCAACTAGGGATGGGCAATAAATGCTGACCCAGCTAGCAATGCCCACATCCCATGAATGAATAAATTATTCTGTGACCCATGATTCTGTCATTCGGAACATCCCTCCTCCACTCACCCTGTCTAGTCCGTTTAAAATTATATAGGTTTCTGTGAGGTCTCCCCTCATTCTTCAGAAGTCCGGTGAATATAATTCTAACTGATTTGGGCTTTCCTCATATGTCAGTTCGGCCATCCCAGGAATCAGCTGTACTCTCTCACAACAACATCCTTCCTCACATGTGGAGACCAAAACCAAGGCCCTGTATCATTGTAGCAAGACATCCCTTCTCTTTTATTCAAATATTCTCACCATTCTATTAGTTTTAAAATAGTGATGGAAAAGGATAGACCAGATCTAAAAGTTGAAGCTCTAAATTGGAGGAAGGCCAATTTTGACAGTATTAAGCAAGAACTTTCAAGAGCTGATTGGGCGCAGATGTTCGCAGGTAAAGGGACAGCTGGAAAATGGGAAGCCTTCAGAAATGAGATAACAAGAGTCCAGAGGAAGTATATTCCTGTTAGGGTGAAAGGAAGGCCTGCTAGGTATATGGAATGCTGGATGACTAAAGAAATTTAGGGTTTGCTTAAGAAAAAGAAAGAAGGATGTGTCAGGTATAGACAGGATAGATCGAGCGAATCCTTAGAGTATAAAGGCAGTAGGAGTACACTTAAGAGGGAAATCAGGAGGGGAGGAAGGGGATATGAGATAACTTTGGCAAATAGAGTTAAGGAGAATCCAAAGGGTTTTTACAAATACATTAAGGACCAAAGGGTAACTAGGGAGAGAATAGGGCCCCTCAAAGATCAGTAAGGTGGCCTTTGTGTGGAGCCACAGGAGATGGAGCAGATACTAAACAAGTATTTTGCATCAGTGTTTACTGTGGAAAAGGACATTGAAGATCCAGAATGTAGGGAAATAGATGGTGACACCTTGCAAAATGTCCATATTACAGAGGAGGAAGTGCTGGATGTCTTGAAACACATAAAAGTGGATAAATCCCCAGGACCTGATCAGGTGTATTCAAGAACTCTGTGGGAAGCTAGAGAAGTGATTGTGGGCCTCTTGCTGAGATATTTGTGTCATCGATAGTCACAGGTGACGTGCCGGAAGACTGGAGGTTGGCTAACGTGGTGCCACTATTTAAGAAGGGTGGTAAAGACAAGCCAGGGAACTATAGACCGGTGAGCCTGACGTTGGTGGTGGGCAAGTTGTTGGAGGGACAGGATGTACATGTATTTGGAAAAGCAAGGACTGATTAAGGATAGTCAACTGGGCTTTGTGCGTGGGAAATCATGTCTTACAAACTTGCTTGAGTTTTTTGAAGAAGTAACAAAGAAGATTGATGAGGGCAGAGTGGTAGATGTGATCTATATGGACTTCAGTAAGGTGTTCGACAAGGTTCCCCATGGGAGACTGGGTTAGCAAGGTTAGATCTCATGGAATACAGGGAGAACTCGTCATTTGGATACAGAACTGGCTCAAAGGTAGAAGACAGAGGGTGGTGGTGGAGGGTTGTTTTTAAGACTGGAGGCCTGCAATCAGTGGAATGCCACAAGGATCGGTGCTGGGTCCACTACTTTTCATCATTTATATAAATGATTTGGATGCGAGCATAAGAGGTATAGTTAGTAAGTTTGCAGATGACACCAAAATTGGAGGTATAGTGGACAGTGAAGAAGGTTACCTTAGATTACAACGGGATCTTGATCAGATGGGCCAGTGGACTGAGAAGTGGCAGATGGAGTTTAATTCAGATAAATGTGAAGTGCTGCATTTTGGGAAAGCAAATCTTAGCAGGAATTATACACTTAATGGTAAGGTCCTAAGGAGTGTTGCTCAACAAAGAGACTTTGGAGTGCAGGTTCATTGCTCCTTGAAAGTGGAGTCACAGATAGATAGGATAGTGAAGAAGGCGTTTGGTCAGAATATTGAGTACAGGAGCTGGGAGGTCATATTGTGGCTGTACAAGTCTTTGGTTAGACCACTGTTGGAATATTGCGTACAATTCTGGTCTCCTTCTGTCAGAAAGATTATGTGAAATTGGAATGCACTATCTGGAAGAGTGATGGAGCCAGATTCCATATAGATTTCAAAAGAGAGCTGGATATATATTTCAATGTGATGAATTCAGAGAGCTACAGAGGTGAGGCTGCAGAATGGGGCTAGCTGGAGAGCACTTTTGGAGCCAGTACAGACATAGTGGGTTGTATTGCCTCCTGCTGCACTGTAAAATTCTAAGATCCTATAATACTTTACTTAGAGAACTATCAGGATTTGGAATGTGCTGCCTAGGAGAATGGTGGAGAAAAAAAACTGCAGATGCTGGAATCCCAAGGTAGACAAGCAGGAGGCTGGAAGAGCACAGCAAGCCAGACAGCATCAGGAGGTGGAGAAGTCGCAGTTTGGGTGTAACCCTTCTTCAGGACTGGGGGTAGGTGTAAGGGAGCTGTAGATAAAGGCGGTGGGGGTGCAGAGTGGTGAGGTGGGGATAGGTGTAGACAGGTAGAGGTACGATCTCGTTGGTTGATGGGAGGGATGAAACTGGTAGGTGGCTGAGAGGAATGGAAGGGAGGGGGAAGGGCTGGGAAGGGAGGGTATTTGAAATTGGAGAGGCAGATTCCGTAGGAAGTTTCAAAGGACAGCTGGATATATATTTGAATGTGATGAATTTAAAGGGCTATGAAGTTGGGGCTAGAGAATGAAACTAGCTGATGGCTCTTTTGGGAGCTGGTATAGATATGATGGCCGTTTTCTGTTCTGTAACATTCTATGATTCCATAATTGTACTATATCTGGTATGTATTTGTCAGTCACTCAATTTATCTAAATCACCCTGAAGCACCTCTGCATCCTCCTCCTAGCCCATCCTTCCATCTAACTTTGTGTCATCTGTAAAACTGGAGACATTATATTTCGATCCCTCATTAATACGTATTGTGAATAGCTGTGGCCCAGCACTGAGCCCTGCGGTACCCCACCGGTCACTACAAGCTCTTTGGAAAAAGACAGTTTATTCCTACTTTTTTTTCCTATCTGCCAACCAGTTTTCTGTCCATCTCAATACAATAGCCCCAATTCCATTTGCTTTTATTTTACACACTAATCTCACATGTGGGACTGTTGCAAGCCTTCTGAAAGTCCAGATAAATCACATTCACTGGTTTCCCCTTATCAATTCCATTAATTGCATACTTAAAGAATGCCAGTAGATTTTTCTTTCCTAAATCTATGCTGACTCCATATGATCTTGTCACAATTTGCCAAGTGCTCAGCTATGAATTCCATCATAATAATAGACTCTAACATCTTACACATTACCTCAATATGACTCATTGGTGTATAATTCCTGGTTTTCTGTCTGCCTTCCTTCTTAAACAGAGAGGTTACTTTAACTACCCTCCAGTCTGTAGGAACTAATCCGTCGTCTATAGAATCTTAGAAGATGATCACCAGTGCATCCATTATTTTTGGGCCACTTCCTTTGATACTGTGGGATTTACATTATCCAGATGTGGGGATTTATCAGCTTTCAATCCCATCAAATTCCCCAACACTATTTCCCTACATATACTGATTTCCTTCAGTTCTTCCTTATCATTAAACACTGAGTTCCCCAGCATTTCTGTTTCTTATCTGCATTCTTTGTGAACACAGACCAAAATGTGTATTGACTTCAGCAGCCATTTCTTTTGTATCCCCATTATAGATTTCCTTATTTCTGACTGGAAGGGACCTACGTTTACCTTCATGAATCTTTTTCTCTCCACATACCTATACCAACTTTTACAGTCAGCTTTATGTTCCCCTCGAGCTTACTCTATTTTCCCATTTATCTCCTTTGCTAAATTATAAACTGCTCCCACTCCACATCTGTTGTTAGTTCTGGCTAGTTTCTACACCTCTTCCTTTGTCTTTATTTTTGTGAGCCATAGTTGAGCCACCTTTTCTATTTTACCTTTAGACCAGACAGGAATGAACAATTGTTTCAGTTCACCCATGTGCTCTTTGATTGCTTGCCATTGTCTTTCCACTGTTAAACTATTGAGTTGCCAACTCTCACACTCAATTATCATTGTAGTTTCCCCTCTTTACATTCAGGACCCTAGTTTCAGAATCAACTTCTCCACTGTCCATGTGAATGAGGAATTCAGTCATATGGTTGCTCATCTCTGAGGAGCCTTGCATAATTAAATTGCTAATTATTCCTTTCTCATGACAAAATACCCAGTGTAGAATGGCCTGCTTCCTCCATGTATTGGTTGAGAAAATCATTCTGTTTACATTCAGGGAGTTCCTCCCCTACAGTATTGTTACTAATTTGATTAGGCCCATCTATAGGCAACTTAAAGTCTCCTAGAATTACAAATGTTACAATATTGCATGTGTCTCTAATTTTCCCAACATCTCGCCTACAGTTTGGCAATCCATACACAAACCCCAGTAATGTTTTTGTGCCTTGGCGTTTTTGAGCTCTACTCACATTCCATATTATCAGAGCATGATGTTTCATTAATTTCTTCTTCTTTAACCAGCAACTCAATTCCATCATTATTTCCTTTTTGTCTGTCCTTCTTAAATATTGAATACTGGTGGGTATTCATTTCCCATCTCTGGTCACCTTGCAGCCATGCCTCTCCAATCCTGACTATATCATACCAGTTCATATCTATTTGTGCAATTAATTCATTCATTTTATTGCAAATGCTGTGTGCATTGAGGCACAATGCTTTTAGGCTTGTCTATTAAACATTACTGGTCCTGTGTCCATTATTTTTCACTATGTCCATGTTTGATTCTGGCCTTTGATTTCTCTGCCGATCCCTTTTCTTATTCCCATTTCTTGTCTTTAATTCTCCTTTTTCTGACACCTTGCATAGGTCCCCTGCCATTTTAATTTAAAATCTTCACAACCACTCTAGCAAATGCTTCCCCAGGACATCAGGAACCTGCCCTGGTGAAACCCATAAGACCCGAAGATAAAGGAGCAGAATTAGGCCTTTGAACCTGCTCTGCCATTTGATTGTGGCTGATATGTTTTTCAATGCTCTTGTCCTGCCATCTCCCAGTAACCCTTGATCCCCTTACAATCAAGGACCTTTCTGTCTTTGTCTAAAATACACTCAATGAATTGACCTCCGCAGCCATCTGCGGCCGTGAATTCCACGGATTCACCACCCTTTGGATAAAGAAATTCCTCCTCATCTCCGTTCCCTTCATTCTGAGGCTATGTCTTTGCATCCCAGTATCTCCTACCAATGGAAACATCTTCTCCATTTCCATTCTGTCCAGATCTCTCAGTATCCTATAAGTTCCAATGAGATATCCCTCCATCCCCCAACCTTCAAACCTACTGCAGACCCAGAGTCTTCAATCACTCCTCATATGACAAGTCCTTCGTCCTCGGGATCATTCTTGTAAATCTCCTCTGAACACCACTCCCCTGTCCCACCTCTCCAATGCTAGCACTTTCTTCCTTAGATACGGGGCCTAGAACTGCCACTGTATTTCAAATGCGGTCTGAATGGAACATATGTCAATGCTTTTACATTGTAGTCCTCTTGAAATGGTTACTAACATTGCATGTCAGAACCAAGAAGCGAAGGAATGGGCCCTTCAGCCCACCAAGACACTAGCCATTTGGATACAGAACAGGCTCAAAGGTAGAAGACAGAGGGTGGTGGTAGAGGGTTGTTTTTCAGACTGGAGGCCTGTGACCAGTGGAGTGCCACAAGGATCGGTGCTGGGTCCTCTATGTTTTGTCATTTACATAAATGATTTGGATGCAAGCATAAGAGATACAGTTAGTAAGTTTGCAGATGACACCAAAATTGGAGGTGTAGTGGACAGTGAAGAGGGTTACCTCAGATTACAACAGGATCTGGACCAGATGGGCCAATGGGCTGAGAAGTGGCAGATGGAGTTTAATTCAGGTAAATGCGAGGTGCTGCATTTTGGGAAAGCAAATCTTAGCAGGACTTATACACTTAATGGTAAGGTCCTAGGGAGTGTTGCTGAACAAAGAGACCTTGGAGTGCAGGTTCATAGCTCCTTGAAAGTGGAGTCGTAGGTAGATAGGATAGTGAAGGTGGTGTTTGGTATGCTTTCCTTTATTGGTCAGAGTATTGAGTACAGGAGTTGGGAGGTCATGTTGCGGCTGTACAGGACATTGGTTAGGCCACTGTTGGAATATTGCTTGCAATTCTGCTCTCTATCAGAAAGGTGTTGTGAAACTTGAAAGGGTTCAGAAAAGATTTACAAGCTTGTTGCCAGGGTTGGAGGATCTGAGCCACAGGGAGAGGCTGAACAGGCTGGGGCTGTTTTCCCTGCAGCGTCGGAGGCTGAGGGGTGACCTTATGGAGGTTTTCAAAATTATGAGGGGCATGGATAGGGTAAATAGACAAAGTATTTTCCCTGGGGTCGGGGTGTCCAGAACTAGAGGACATAGGTTTAGGGTGAGAGGGGAAAGATATAAAAGAGACCTAAGAGGCAACTTTTTCATGCAGAGCGTGGTACGTGTATGGAATGAGCTGCCAGAGGAAGTGGTGGAGGCTGGTACAACTGCAACATTAAAGAGGCATTTGGATGGGTATATGAATAGGAAGGGTTTGGAGGGATTTGGGCCGGGTGCTGGTAGGTGGGACTAGATTGGGTTGGGATATCTGGTCGGCGTGGACGGGTTGGACCGAAGGGTCTGTTTCCATGCTGTACATCTCTATGACTCTATGACTGTACTGACACATGATGTCTTTCTAAACTAAACACCTATTGCGTCTACCTGACCCATATCGCTCTACTCCATGCATATTCAAATATCTGACAAGATACTTCTTAAGCAATGCTATTCTTTCTACCTCCATCATCCCCTCTGGCACTTACCATCCTCTGTGTAAAAAACTTGACAGTCACATCTCTAAATTTTCCCCTTTTTACCTCAAACTTATGTCCCAACTAATTGATATTTTCACCCTGGGGGCAAAAGATTCTGACTATCCATTCTATCCACACCTCTCATAATGTTATAAACTTCTATCAGGTCATTACTCATACTCCAAGGTTCAAGTGAAAACAAAATAAGTTTGTCCAGTTTCTTCTCAGAGCTAATAGCTTCCAAACCAGGTAACATCCTGATAAACCATTTCTGTACCCTCTCCAAAGCCTCCACATCCTTCCACAGAACTGTATGCAACATTCAAAATGTGGTCTAATTAAAATTCTGTACAGCTGCTACATGACTTGCCAATTTTTATATTCTGTGTTTCATGCCAAATGCCTTCTTGAACACCTTATCCATTTGTGTTGCCACTTTCAGGGAACTGTGGACCTGTATGCATAGGTTTGCCCATTCCTAGCCTGTCCAAGTCCTTCTGGATTCCTCAACACTGCCTGCCCCTCCACCTATCTTTGTGGCATCTGCAAACTTACCAACAGTACCCTCTGTTCCTTTGTCCAGATCATTAATAGATAATGCAAATAGTTGTGGTTCCTACACTGAACCCTGCAGAACCCCACTAGTCACTGGATAGTATCCCTATATCCTCATCCTCCCCTCCAGAGTGTTCTGTAGCTGCTCAGAGACATCCTTGGAGCTAGTACCAGAGAGGCAACATACCATCTCATTTGCAGCCACAGAAATCCCTTACAATTGAATCCGCTTTAATTACTGCATTCCCACACTTTTTACTCCTCTCCCGTGTATCAGAGCCAACCCTGGTGCTATGAATTTGGGTATTGCTGCTTTCCCCTGAGAGGCCTTCCCTTCAACAATATCCAAAGTGATGTATCTGTTTTACTGTGGAATAACCATAGGAAACCCCTGCGCTCCCTGCTGAGACATCCTGCTTTATCTTGTGGATGCCCATTCCCTTCCCCCATGGAGCCTTAGCCTGTGATGTGACCACTTCTCTGTACGTGCTATCCATTACACACGCTGTCTTGTGAATGCTCTACAGTGACCCCTGTTGCCGCTGCAACTCCACCTCTGAAACTTGGTCTTACGAAGCTGCAGCTGGAGACATTTCCTGCACATATGCAGGATCCAGGCCTTGGAAATGTTTCTGGCTTCCCATGTAGAGAAAGAAGACCACACCATGGCTTTGAGCTCTCCCGCTATGATTTAACCCTTTAAATTAAAACTTTAGGAAGATTCTTCATATGACATAATATCAGTTGTTTTAGGCTGTTAATCCCTGGTCTTTGTTGCTATAGCGTATAGCCCTTGCAAACTATAAACCATAAAAGAAATGTAATAAGCATATCTTTTCCTCAGCTCTGAATTCTGACTGTGCTCTTAATTCCCAGAACCACGCACTTACTCTGGCTATCTCTTATAATCACCTTCATGCCTTCGTCTAGGCCACAGGAAATGGCCTGTCTGTTTTAATCTATAAAGACTGCTGTCTATAAGGGGAAATGGGAGCTAGGATTTGGGACCCATTGTTCAGTCGGTGCTTTTTCTGACAAAGAGTTTTGTCCCCAGATCATGGTTGATTATGAGGAGCTTCCAAAACATTTGTTCAACTGCCTTTCGACAAATCACTTGTGCTCTGCTGCCTCTGAGCTCTACTGGACAATACTGCAGCAGCACAGGTTGGAGTGCACTTTGACCCAAGGAACCCTGTCTGAACAGGAACTAGCAGAGAGTTGGGCTCAGTGGTGGCTGCAAATACTGGCTGAGGCTTTAACCTCTGACCTCCCATTATATCAGCAGAACACTGCCAATTACCTCCTAGGAAAAACACTGAAGATCTTCCCAGCGTCCTTCCACCTACTGGCTAGGGCATTTGATGGTGGCCACCCAGAGCTTCACCTTGGCTGGATCACCCTAATCAGCACTCAGCAGGTAATTTCTGGATCCCTGCCCATGGAGGCCAACACACAGAGGAATTTGAGGGCCTCCTTACATTGTCTGAGTGACCGTGTGCGCCTCCGTGCTCTTGCTCTGCTGTGCATCAGCCCTAAAACCAACCAGGCACTGAGTCCGAAGGCCATGAGTTTACTGAAGGAGTTCCTGCCTCTCAACTTGAATTGCAGTTCCTCGTCATTCAGACAGTTGCTTCAGGCAAGTGTGAAGAAAGCCCTGGTGAGGGTCAGAGACAGCTGTCTTATGAACCTTCGTGCACTGAGAAGATCAGACAACAGCAAGAAGGGAGGAGAAGGATGCCCAGGAACAGCAGACTTTGTATTTGATGGTGTTGGTAAGTCAAAGTTCTTTCTACTTATTGTGACTTGTTGTCAGCACAGGCCTTATTTCAGACACGTGGAAGGAGACAGGTTTTGCAGTCTCGGGGCTTGTCCGTGGATAACATGAACTGAAACAGTGACAACTTGTATTGATGTAGCATGCACAAGAATTATGTATAATGTAGTAAAATTAGTTCATAGAAATGTATGATTTGGGAGCAGGAGTGGGCCACTCACCCCTTTCAGCTTCTTTCCCCAATCAGTACGGTTACGGCTGATCTGTGTGGTCGCACCTCATTGTCTTGTCAACAACACACATGTACACTCTTTATCTATCTAACTCATCCTTGAATAAATGTAGCAGCCCCACTCCGTGGTAGGACATGGCAAAAATTAGGACAGGGTATTAAATGATCTAATATACATTTAGCTCATGAATATATATAAATGCTACATTCACATCAGTGTCTAGGTAACATTAACTTATTCAATTACAAAGAGTCAAATGCTTTCAAGTGATTCCAAATAAGCTGGAATCTGAATCCTTATCCCTTCAGGTTACGTGGTGATGATATGCTGCGTAGTACCTTAAAAGCATATTGATATACAAACAAAGACATCTAGGTCAAGGGAGTGTGAGTTGGTGTTACTTGAGGGACAGGCAGATTTCACAGACCACACGTTTATAGAAAACATAGGATATGAGAAACCAGCTAGAAAAGTGAGGGATTAGTCAACTCAAAGGTAACAAATTTAAGGATGAGGGTTTCTGCAGATGATGAATGAAATGGCTGGATTTAGACAATGTTATAGAGGTGATAATAGACTGCAGGAAATGATCAGGATTGATCAGAAGCTCATCTTGGAGTCAAATATGAGACTGAAGTTATGAACAGGAACTGACCGAGAGTTGGGCTTTAACCTCAGCATCAGGGGGAGAGAGAGATAGGTGATCATTAAGAAACGAAGTTTGGTCCTGAGCTCAAAACAATGGTTCAGTCTTCCTTCTGTTTAACTGGAGGCCAGTCCTGCACATGCCTTACTGGATATCGGATAAACAGTTTGATAGTTCAGCAACAGTTGAGGGGACGAGAGAGGTAGTGCTGAAGTAGAGGTGAATGTTTGCAGTGTAGATGCAAAACTACTTGTATATTTGGAGGATGTTAATGATGGAAATAGGACAGAGTCAAAGTTAGATCCTTAGGAAACACCAGAAGTAATAAATTCAAGGACGAGGGTTTCTGGAACAAGAAGAGCAGGCATTGCAAGTGTTTCCCTAACTACAAATTTGATAGATTGGGACTGGGTGAAGATAGTTCTCACCGGCTGGTCAACAGGAGGAAGATGGTTTGGTCTGCTATGGACCATGGAGGAGAGTGCTTTAGGGAGACAGTCTGCTGGATGTGGAGTTAGTAAATGAGAGCATGGCACAAAATGTTTCATGTGGTCCAGATGGATCTGGTAGGCCAAACCATTTCTCTGCCATATACATCCAAGTTTGCATCCCTTGGCCTTAATGGAGAAGTGGTGAAGGGCATACTTAAGCATAGAAGGATGAGAGATAGGAGTAGAAGATTGTATGACACATGATCATTGATCTCATCCACACTAACATTCAGAATGTCCAGCCTGGCACCAAGTGACTGGGTCGAAACAGGTGGATCATGCAGCTCCCCCTCAGATAGAGGGGCTTCTCCCGTTCCTGCAGTTAACAGTTGAACACTGATGCATCTCATTCTTCAGCACTCCTTGGGACCTGATCAGGTGTACCCTAGAACATTGTGGGAAGCTGGGGAGGTAATAATTGGGCCCTTGCTGAGATATATGTATTATTGATAGACACAGGTGAGGTGCCAGAAGACTGGAAGTTGGCTAACATGGTGCCGCTATTTAAGAAAGGTGATAAGGATAAAGCAGGGTACTATAGATCAGTGAGTCTAACAGCAGTGGCACATTGTTGGAGGGAATCCTGAGGGACAGGATGTATATGCATTTGGAAAGGCACGGACTGTTTAGGGATGGTCAACATGGTGCTGTGCATGTGAAATGGTGTCTCATAAACTTGATTGAGTTTTTGAAAAAGTAACAGAATCGTGGATATGATTTAAATGGACTTCAGTAAGGCGTTCAACAAGGTTCCCCAAGGGAGACTGCTGGCAAGGTTAGATCTCATGGAATACAGGGAGAACTAGCCATTTGGATACAGAGGGTGGTAGAGCAGGGTTGGTTTTCAGACTGGAGGCCTGTGATCAGCGGTATGCCAAAAGGATCAGTGATGAGTCCACTGCTTTTTGTCCTTTATATAAACTATTTTGATGTGAACATAGTAAGTATGATTAGTAAGTTTGCATTTGACACCAAATTGGAGGTGTAGTGTACAGTGAAGAAGGTTACCTCAGAGTTACAACAATGTCTTCATCAGATGGGCCAATGGGACAAGTAGTGGCAGGTGAAGTTTAGAATATAGAATATAGAACAGTACTGCACAGTATAGGCTCTTCAGCACTCGATGTTGTGCTGGTCTTTTATCCTCCTCTAAGATTAGACTAACCTACATACCCTTCATTTTACTATCATCCATGTGTCTGTCCAAGAGTCACTTAAATGTCCCTAATGTATCCAACTGCACTACCACTGCTGGCAGTGCATTCCGTGCATCCAACACTCTGAGTAAAGAACCTACCTCTGACATCTCCCTAAACCTTCCTCCAATCACCTTAAAATTATGCCACTTCATTATAAATATTCCCGCCTTGGGAAAAAAGTCCCTGTCTATGCCTCTCGACATCTTGTACACCTCTATCAAGTCACCTCTCATCCTTCTTTGCTCCAATGAGAAAAGCCCCAGCTCCCTCAACCTTTCTTCATATGACATGCCCTCCAGTCCAGGCAGCATCCTGGGAAATCTCCTGTGCACCCTCTTGAATGCTTCTACATCTTTCCTATAATGAGGCGGCCAGAACTGAACACAATATTCTAAGTGTGGTCCAACCAGGGCTATATTAGAGGTGCAGCATAATCTTGCGGCTCTTAAACTAATTTCCCCTTCTAATGAAAGCCAACACACCATACGCCTTCTTAACAAACCTATCAACCTGGGTGACAATTTTGAGGGATCTATGGACATGGACCCCAAGATCCCTCTGTTCTTCCACACTGCCAAGAATCTTGCATTTAACTCTGTATTCTGCATTCAAATTTGACTTTCCAAACTGAATGACTTCACACTTTTCCAGGTTGCCATTTGCCATTTAGCCCAGTTCTGCATTTTGTCAATGTCTTGTTATAACATACAACAGGCCTTCACACTAGCCACAATTCCATTAACCTTTGGGTCATTGGCAAACTTACTAACCCACCATTCTACTTCCTCATCCAAGTCATTTATAAAAATCACAAAGAGCAGAGGTCTCAGAACTGATCCCTCTGGAAGACCACTGGTCACCGAGCGCCAGGCTGAATACTTTCCATCTACCATCACCCTCTGTCTTCTATGAGCCAGCCAATTCTGTACCTAGATAGACAGGTTTCCCTATATCCCATGCCTCCTTACTTTCTGAATGAGCCTACCTTGGAGAACCTTATCAAACGCCTTGCCAAAATTCAAGTACACTACATCCACTGCTCTACCTTCATCAACATGTTTTGTCACATCGTCAAAGAATTCAGTAAGGTTTGTGAGGCATGACCTGCCCCTCAAGCCATGCTGACTATGTCTAATCAACTATGGTTTTCCAAGTAATCATAAATCCTGTCTCTCAGAATCCTCTCCAATCCTTTGCCCACGCTGATTTAAGACTAATGTTCTGTAATTCCTAGGATTATCCCTAATCCCATTCTTGGACAAGGGAATAACATTTGCCACCCTTCAATCATCTGGTACTACTCCAGTGGACAGTGACGACGCAAAGATCATCGCTAAAGACGCACCCATCTCTTCCCTTGCTTCCTGTAGTAACCTAGAGTTTCTCCTGTCTGGCCCAGGGGATTAGGCAAAAGTGAGGACTGCAGATGCTGGAAACCAGAGTTTAGATTAGAGTGGTGCTGGAAAAACACAGCAGGTCAGGCAGCATCTGAGGAGCAGGAAAATCGACGTTTCGGGCAAAAGTCCTTCATCAGGAATAGAGACAGGGAGCCTCCAGGATGGAGAGATAAATGGCCCAGGGGATTTATCTATCCTTATGCTTTTCAAAATTGTCAACACATCCTCCTCCTTAACATCAACCTGTTATAGCATATCAGCCTGTTTCACGCTGTCCTCAGAAGTGTCAGGGTCCTTCTTAGTAGTGAATACTGAAGCAAAGTATTCATTACGGACCTCCGCTGCTTCTTCCAACTCCAGGCGCAAGTTCCCTCCACTATCCCTGATCAGCCCTACCCTCACTGTGGTCATCCTTTTGTTCCTCACATAATGTAGAACTCCTTGGAGTTTTCCTTAATCCTACCCACTAAAGCTTTTTCATGCTCCTCTCCCTCTCCATGAGTATAGTAAAGGTCATGGAGTTGTGATCACTATCACTGAAATGATCTCCTACTGAGAGGTCTGATACCTGACATTGTTCATTGCCAAGCACCAAATCCAATGGGGCCTCCCCTCTAGTTGGCCTATCTACATATTGTGTTAGAAACCCTTTCTGGACACACCTGACAAAAACTGCTCCATCCAAACTATTTGAACGAAGTAGGTTCCAATCAACATTAGGGACGCTAAACAACCCTGTTACTTCTGCACATTTCCAAAATCTGCCTCCCAATCTTCAACTCCATGTCTCCGTTGCTATTGGGGGATCTATAGAAAATTCCCAATAAAGTGACTGCTCCTTGCCTATTTCTGACTTCCATCCGTACTGACTCTGTAGACAAACCCTCCTCAACGATCTCCCTTTCTACATCTGTTCTACTATCCCTGATTAGCAATGCCACTCCTCCACCTCTTTTACCTTCCTCCCGCCCCCCCTTTCCTTATGAAACATCTAAACATTAGATGGAACATTAAACAACCATTCCTTCCCCTGTGATATCCAAGTTTCTGTAATGGCCACAACATCATACTTCCAAGTACTAATCAATGCTCTGAGTTTGTCACCCTTATTCCTGACATTTCTTGCATTAAGATAGACACACTTCAACCCATCACTCTGACTGCATCTTTGCCCTATCAAGTGCCTCTCCCTCCTCACAGACTCTCTGCGCGCTATATCTGGCTGTTCACTACCTCCTCCATATCTGATCCACAGCTCGGGGTCCCACGCCCTGTCAATCTAAATAGTTTAAACTCTCCCAAAGATCTCCAGCAAACCTCCTGCCCAGGATATTGGTGCCCCTCCAGTTCAGGTGCAACCTATCCTATTTGTACATGTCCCACCTTCCCCTTAACGTATCCCAATGATCCACATATCTGATTTGGAGGAGCCGGTGTTGGACTGGGATGGACAAAGTTAAAAATCACACAACACCAGGTTATAGTCTATAACCTGGTGATTTTTAGCTTTGTCCACATATCTGAAGCCATCCCTCCTACACCAGCCCTGCAGCAACATGTTCATCAGTTCAAAGACAAAACTAAACTAATTGTCTTAATGTAGTTACATTGCTTATCATAAGCCCAACAGTGTTTTATCCATGCGCATGATTGAAATCACGTGCTTGTTTGGGAGTGATGTGTTTGGGTCATTGTTCAAGTTACTTAGTGAGCTTTTAAATAATACTGTCAGAACTGACTCACCTCCACTTGCCTCTATTTTGAATTCCAAGTCCAAGCACCTTTTCTCACAACAGTTTAGTTCACAAGAGTTGTTACATGGGTTCTGGGAGGTATTTTGTAGAATTCTGTGCTCAACGTAAAGAGAGTAGGCTTCTTTACAAAATATATCCTTGCACATTCATGACAACTGTCTTCCCACCTCTCTCCATCCTGCACTCCTTCACTGGCTGTTGACAAACTGAGAACAATCCTGATCTATTGTCATTTGGGTTCTTGCAGGTTTTGTACAGTGGCTGCTGGAGCTGAGCGTCTCTTCTCTGCTGCCAAGTCTGAGCTACCAGAGGAAGAAGACAGCATTGCTGCTGATGGAGGCCCTCCTCGAGACCTGTACAGACAGTTGGAGCCCTAACAGGAGGAAGGGACAGCCACCTCGTAAGAATCAGGAACACTTTTTGATGTGAACTTACCTAATATTATTGGAAAAACCTCAGTACCTTCAGGAAATGAGGACACAAATATTTCTTAAAATCCCTACAGTGTAGAAAGAAACTCTGAGGAGCATCCTACCCAAACCCACTCTCCTACCCTATCCTCTTAACCCTGCATTTACCATGGCTAATACACTTAGACTGGTAGGGGAAAGTGAGGACTGCAGATGCTGGAGTACCAGAGTTGAAAAATGTCGTGCTGGAAAAACACAGCCGGCCATGCAGCATCCGAGGAGCAGGAGATACTAGGAGAAAGTGAGGACTGCAGATGCCTGAAGAAGGGCTTATGCCCAAAACGTCGATTCTCCTGCTCCTCAGATGCTGCCTGGCCTGCTGTGTTTTTCCAGCACAACATTTTTCAACTCTAATACACTTAAACAGTTTAGCATGGCAATCTACGTAACCTGCATATCTTTGGATTACCTGGTGGAAACAGACACACACACACACACACAGTTGTTACCAGTTCAGTCTCTCTTAAACCTGGGGCCACAGCTGGTGTTTTCTGTGCAGATAACGTTCTGGGTTCCATTCTCTGGCTGTCTATTGTGTACTTGTGAGTTAGATTGATGTTCACATCTCCATATCCTGTACCCAGTGAGGCAGGCTTACTTGGTCATCTGATTGGTATTGTGCTTTTCTGATGAAATGAAACAAAAGCAGAGAACGCGGTGCAAGCTCAGTAGGTCTGGCAGTATTGTTGGAAAGAGAAACAGAGTTAATGTTTTGAGTCCAAAATGACTCTTCTGTGGGACTGAAATAAGCTGAAAGATAGTATGTTTTAAAGAAGAGGAGAAAACATGAGTGAAACAAATGAAGAAGGTGCTTAGCAAAAGACAAATGAAGTACTAATGGTGGTGAAGGAGCAATATAGACATAAAAAGGCATGAATGGTTGGTGCGAAAAGGAGAAAATGGGTCCGTTTTGCTGAGCGATACATAGAAAACACAATGTGAGGTTTGGGTTGTATTCAGAATGGAAGACAAAGGATATAGCCTGAAAGTGATGAACACAATGTGATCCCTGAAGGCTGTGAAGTGCCTAAATGGAAAATGAGGTGCACCTCCTCCACCTTGCGTGTGCTTCGTTGCATCTCTGCAGCAGATCCAGTATGGAAATATTAGCATGGGAGCAAGGAAAGTTGAGTGGAGAAATGCAGATAGAGTTTAATTCAGACAAGAGTGAGGTGATATATTTGGAAAAGTCAAGTGCAAAAGGAAAGTATATCGTAAATGACAGAACACATAGGAGCATTGATGTACAGAGGGATCTTGATTTGCAAGTCCATAGCTTCCTGAAATTGACAACACAAGTGGATAAGGTGGTAAAGAAGGCCAATGGCATGCTTGCTTTCATTGGTCAGAGCATTAAGTACAAAAGTTGGCACGTCATATTGCAACTGTATGAAATCTTAGTAAGACCACATTTGGAGTCCTGTGCAAAGTTCCATTGGCACACTGAGGGAATGATGTGGAGGCTTTTGAGAGGGTTCAGAAGCGGTTTGCCTGGATGTTGCCTGGATTAGAGTGTATTAGCTATAAGGAGAGGTTGGACAAACTTGGATTGTTTTCTCTAAAGCGTCAGAGGCTGAGGGGCAACCTGATAGTAGTGAATGAAATGATGAGGGTGGATATTTGAAGCCTTTATTTCCCAGGGTGAATAGTGGGAGTCTTTTTCCTATGGTGGAACTATCAAATACTATGGGGCATAGGTTTAAGTTGAGAGCGAAAAGTTTAAGGGAGATGTGCAAGGCATGCCTAGAATATGTTGCCAGGGAAGGTGGTAAAAGTAGATATGATCGCAATGTTTAAGAGGCATTTAGGCAGATACATGAACAGACAAGGAAAGAAGGATATGGATCATATACAAGCAGATGGAATTATTTTAGAATGGCATCATGTTGGCACAGATACAGTGGGCCAAAGGGCCTGTTCCTGTTCTGTGCTCAAGGTGGTTTATTGAAATGGAAAGCAATTGGAAGATCAGGGTCATTCTTACAAACAGAGTGGAAATGTACCGTTAAAAGGCCACCCAGTCTCTATTTGATCTCACCAGTACAAAGGAGACATCACAATGTGTAGTGAATATAGTAGGCTAGTTCGAAAGAAGTACAAGTAAATTGTTGCTTCACCAGAAAGGTGTGAGTGGAGCATTTGACATTGAGCGGAGAGGAGGTGTGAAAGAGCAAGTGATACACCTTCTGTGATTGTATGGAAAGATGTCATGTGATGGAGGAAGGTGGGGAGAGAAAAAAGTGTTAGGACTGATGGAGGATTATGCTGACAATCCCTGCAGAATGTTGACAGTGGAGAAAGGGGAATGTGTGTTTGGTGGTGTTCTCCTGCTGGATGTGGTGAGCATGACAAGGGATGATTCCTTGAAAGTGGAGACTGGTGGGTGAAAGTAAGAGTAACCCTGTAATTGTTCTGTGAGGAGAGAGCCGGGTGAGGGCAACGGTGCAGGAAATAAGTTGCATATGACAGAGGGCCCTGTCAGCCTTGGTGAGGACAGACTTTTCAGTTGAAGACAAAGGAGGACATAGACGAAACAGCCCTGTCAGTGGTGGTATAAACAAAATAAATGCAATTAAGACAGAAACTGGGAGAATGGAATGGAGAAGGGTGTGAGGAAATGTTGTTGAGGTGACTGAGGATGTCATTCGGTTTGGTGTGGTTATTATTGAACAGTATATCCCCAGAAATGGAAACAGTGGTTAAAGAAGGGGAGGAGTCAGAGCTGGACCAGATGAAGATGAAAAGAAAGGTGGTAATTAGAAGCAAAATGGATAGGTTTTTCCAATTCCAGATGACAGCAGAAAGCAACATAAATGATATCATTTATGTGCTGAAGAAAAATTGATGGGCAGGGCTGAGTGTGACTGGAATAAGGAATGTTCCATATACCCCACAAAGAAACAGGCATAGCTGGCATTCGTGGGTATCCATAGCCATAACTTTGATTGCCAGGATACCACCACCAAACAAACCCTTCCCTCTACTGTCAGCATTCTACAGGGACTGTTCTGTCCTTGTGCTCTAGTCCAATCCTTCATCAGTCGTAATACTTCTTCTCTCACCCATCTTGACCCACTCCGTCTTTCCATGACACCTTCCCGTACAATTGCAAAACGTATAGCACTTGCCCTTGCACCTTCCCCCTCCTTAATGTCGAAAGTATCACTCATACCTTCTAGATGAAGCAGCAGTTTATTCGTACTAATCAAGTCTACTGCACAATTTAATCATTCTACACAGTGCAGTCTCTTACCTCGCAGGTGCAGACTGAGTAGCCATTTTGCGCTACAAGTCTTCTGTCAATAAGGATGGTCCTGACCTTTCAGTTGCTTGCTATTTCAATGAATCTCCATGCTCTGAAGATAAAATTTCTGGCCAAGGCCTGCTGCAGTGTTTCAGTGAAGCTCAATGCAAGTTGAAGGAACAGCATCTAATCTTTCAGGAAGGTTACACCCTTCAGGAACCAACGTTAAGTTCAGCAACATCAGAGAATTTACAATATCCTCCATTTTAATTACAACCCCACTCCATGTTTTATTTGTGTCATTTTGGCTCTGCTCTCAGCAGAGAGATCCAGTTTCTCCTTTCCACATTTTCATTCGCACCTATTTGGCCTGTCACTCCATTAGCACTCACTTTGCCTTTTGCTGTGGGCACCCTCACAGCTGTTCCACTCTTCCTCTCCCCCCTGTTATAAAAACACAATTTTGCAGCCTCTTTCAGTTCTGAAGAAGAGACATGTTGGTCTTGAAACTGTGTTTCATTCTCCACAGATGATGGCAAACCTGCTGAGTTTCTCCAGCATTTCAGATTCAGATTTTTTTAAACCCAGAAAGTTTTTTTCGCCTAGTGGAATCTGGAATCTGCCTCGGTAGGTAGATGATAAAGATGATCTCACAATCTTTAAAGAGTACTTAAAAGAGCAATTGTCATGTCATAACGTTCAAGGGAATGGACCAAGTGGGATTAGTGTAGATTTAGATGAGTTTTTTTGTCAGTGCAAACATAATGAGCTGAAGGTCCTCTTCTTACTGTATGGTTCTCTGATTTCCAGATTGCACTGTTTTTTGCTTTTATTTCAATGCCACAGTTCAGGGAAATTCACCCATGTCCCGTGCCACTATCTCTGCCTGAAACATCCTCTTCATAATCTCAGTGTCCTGTTCATCTTTGTGCTGAGCTTTCTGTCCATCAGCAAGCTCTATTTGCAACTATAGAGCAAACTGTCACCTCTGCCCTGTTTCAACTCACCTGCTGTTGAAACTGTTTTCTATGCTTTTGTTCCCTAGAAACTCAACCAACTGGCATCCAGCTCTTCCTCTACAAGATCATTGCATCCAGAGTCCATCTGAGAGCAACTCACATTCACCTATCTCCCGTCTTCTCACCAACATTCATAAGCTGCAATTTCTTACTGAACGTTTCTGTATTTAATTCTTTTCATCGCCTCATCCCGTCTGACCTCATCAAATCCGCGAGTCCACTCCCCAGATCTCCGTTCCTCTAATTTTGCTCCTTTTGTGCGTCTTCCATCTCCTCTCCCTTGCTTCCCCCATCCCTTTTCCTTCACTCAGTAAAAACCACAGTTAAAGCCACAGTTTGAGCTACTTCAGGAAACTCTCTGCCATGGATGCTGTCTGATCTGCTGTGATCTCCAGCAATTGTTGTTCTGAATCATAGAATCCCTACAGTGTGGAAACAGGCCCTTCAGCCCAACAAGTCCACATCTGCCCTCTGAAGCGTATCCCACCCAAACCTATTACCCTACCCTATTACTCTACATTTAACCCTGACTAATGCACCTAATCTACACATCCCTGAACACTATGGGCAATTTAGCATGGCCAATTCTCCTAACCTGCACATTGGAGCACTAAAAGGAAACCCATGTAGGGGAGAATGTGCAAACTCCACACAGCCAGTTGCCCGAGGCTGGAATTGAACCCAGGTCCCTGGTGCTGTGAGGCAGCAGTGCTAACCACTGAGCCACCATGCCACCCACTATTCTCTGCTAGCCAGTCTGTTAACTCTGCTGCCTCTGCACTTTAATGGTTGCCTTCAACTCATGCCTTTAGCCTTCTGGTCCTCCGAACATCTCCTCCTTTGCCTCAGAGTTTATTAGTTCCCTTGAGGCTTTGCTTTGGGAAAGTTTCTACATCAAACTGCTAACTCAGTGTAAGTATTTGTGAAGTGCCAGATACATCATTCTTCATTTTTCTATTAAAGCATGTATACTTCATCACAGATCCAAGTTTTCTCCTCCTCACTTTTTCACGATTCTGTTCACCCATTTAATCTCCCATTGCACATTATATGGCTATTGATTGATTGCCCATCCTTCAGTCCAAAATGAAAAGTACTTGAAAATGTGTTGGATAGTATGGGTGGATTGCATAGTAAATTATGTTGTTTGTGTCTGTATACTCAATGCTGTAACAAATATAATTCAGTGCAGTCAAGGCCACTGATTCACAGCCTTATTATTGTCATTTTATGCCAGAGGACATGACTGAGTTATTGAACCTGGCGAGGCAAAGTGGGAGCTGGGACTTCTTCTCGCAGTCTAACCTGCAGATCCTGGTGGGCTGCTTGATGGATGGAACAAATGAGGTGAGGCTTCAGTCTGGCTCAGTCACTAGAGAGTTTATTCCTGGTATGTCTGGCTCACTCATAGGGAATTTATTCCTGGTCAGTCTGCTTTAGCCACTGGGGAGGTTATTCCTGGTCAGCCTCTCTCAGAAACAGGGGGGAAGTTTATTCCTGGTGAGACTCGCTGAGTCTGGCACAGTCACTGGGTGAGTTTATTTCTGATGAGTTCAGTCAGTGATCAATCTGGCTAAGCAACTGAGGATTTTATTCCTGATCAGTCTGGCTCAATCACTGGGAGGTTTATTTCAGGTCAGTCTGGTTCAGTCCCTGGAGATTTATTCTTGGTCAGTCTCACTCAGTAACAGTGAAGTCTATTCTGGTTAGTCTGGCACAGTCACTGGGTGAGTTTATTCCTGATGAGCTCAGTCACTGTGGCTTTATTCCAGGTGAGTCTGGCTTTGTCACGAGGTACTTTATTCCTGGTCAGTCTGGCTCAGCCATTGCTGTGTGCAATATTCTTGTCAGTTTAGCTCTGTTTGTAATCCTTCAATGCTGGCAACATCCTTTTCTGAACCATTCCAACATTCACAACATCCTTCCTATAGCAGGGAGACCAGAACTGCACGCAGTATTCCAAACATGGCCTAACCAGTGTCTTGTACAGTCACAACCTGACCTCCCAACTCCCTATACTCAATGTACTGACCAATAAAAGGCTA
The DNA here is from genome assembly GCF_037043375.1 of Chiloscyllium plagiosum. Classification (NCBI taxonomy): domain Eukaryota; kingdom Metazoa; phylum Chordata; class Chondrichthyes; order Orectolobiformes; family Hemiscylliidae; genus Chiloscyllium; species Chiloscyllium plagiosum. Next base: position 61,379,886 of record NW_028270162.1, read on the forward strand.
GCATACCGAGCACCACCTTCACTATCCTATCTACCTGGGACATAACATTCAAGGAAATATGAACCTGCAATGCAAGGTCTCTTTGTTCAGCAACACTCCCCAGGACCTTACCATTAACCGCATAACACCTGCCCTGCTTTGCCTTTCCAAAACGCAGTACCTCACGTTTATCTAAATTAAATTCCATCTGTTACCCCTCAGTCCATTGGCCCAAGTGATCAAGATCCCATTGTACTTTGAGGTAACCTGCTTTGCTATCCAATGTACCTTCAAGTTTGGTGTCATCTGCAAACTTACTAATTATATCTCCTATATTCATATCCAAATCATTTATATAAATGACAAAAAGTAGAGGACCCAGCATCGATCCTTGTGGCACTCCACTGGTCGCAGGCCTCCAGTCTCAAAAGCATCCATCCACCACCACCCTCTGTCTTCTACATTTGAGCCAGTTCTGTATCCAAATGGCTAGTTTGCCGTGTATTCCATGTGATCTAATCTTACTAACTAGTCTATCATGAGGAACCTTACTGAATGCTTTACTGAAGTCCATATAGATCATGTTCACTGTTCTGCCCTCATCAATCCTCTTTGTTATTTCTTCAAGGTACTCAGTCAAGTTAGTGAGACATGATTTCCCACGCACAAAGCCATGTTGACTATCCTGAATCAGTCCTTGCCTTTCCAAATACATGTAAATCCTGTCCCTCAGGATTCCCTCCAACAGCTTGCCCACCACTGATGTCAGGCTCACCGTTCTATAGTTCCCTGGCTTTTCCTTACTATAATTCTTAAATAGTGACACCACGTTAGCCAACCTCCTACCTTCTGGCACCTCACCTGTGGCTATCGATGATACAAGGGGCGGCACCAGGGTCCCAGGTTCGATTCTAGCCTTGGGCAACTGTCTTTGTGGAATTTGCACATTCTTCCCATGTCTGCGTGGGTTTCCTCTGGGTGCTCCAGTTTCCTCCCACAGTCCAAAGATGTGCAGGTCAGGTGAATTGGCCATGCTAAATTGCCCATAGTGTTAGGTGCATTAGTCAGAGGGAAATGGGTCTGGGTGGGTTACTCTTCGGAGGATTGGTGTGGACTGGTTGTGCCAAAGGGCCTGTTTCCATATTGTAGGGAATCTAATCTAAAAAAAGTATCACTTCCCTAGGTCCCCACAGAGTTCTAGGGTACACCTGATCAGGTCCTGGGGATTTATCCACCTTTATGCGTTTTAAGATGTCCAGCACCACCACCTCTGTGATATGGACATTTTTCCCCTCATTCAGTATCTTCCATATGCTTCTCCACTCTAAACACTGATGCTAAATATGTGTTTAGTATGCCCCACCCCTCCATCTCCTGCTTTTCAATACATAAAGTTTTCACTCTATAGAGTTTTCAATTTTATGTTTTTTATCAGACTTAAGTCACTTTGGCAAGTACTAGTTTACTCATTAAAAAGGAATAAATCATAGATTGTCCCAACTGGTGTTCTGATTCCAGAGCTATTCTCCATACATATTGCTGTATCTTCCTGGACAAGTTGCTTTAGATGGTGGGATAGATTCCAATGAATCCTCTCCAAGAATCTTCTCCAAGAGGTTAAAACTGACTTCTGGTGGGTTTGCAGCTCTCACACCTTGCTAAACAGAACTGCAAAAAAGGAAGGACAGAGCAATGGTTTCTTTTGCTTTTCAGGCAGGTCAAATTCTCTGACAATGGTTTGAAATATAATAGTCTACTCCAACCAGGCTAGTGACCTGTAGGTGTTCTCAAGAACTGTGACTCCATTCCAATTCCCTGCTCCTTACAGCTGTAACATTGTTGCCTATGTTCTTCATAAAGTATTTGGATCACACCTATTCATAACATTGCCCTCTGTTCCTCGTTCATGCTTTTATTGCCATTCTCCTATCATTGTTGCTTCTGTTCCAGATCAGGGAACTGGCTGCCAAGCTGCTGGTGAACTACCTTCCCATGCTCCTACCCCAGCCCCTGGCTGGTGCTTTGTTTGAGCATGCTCTGAGGATGTTGTGCAGTCCCAGGGTGTCCCAGGCTGAGGCTGGAGCCCTAATGGTGAAAACAGTTCTTCAAAAGTTAGTATTAACATGACACAGTGAGTACCAGGGTATGTCATCACTTTTGTGAATGGGGAGAAGAGAGGTGGGGCATGTTTGTTTCTGAATTGTTTAGCTTAGGGATGGGGGTGGGTGGGGAGCAGGGTGGTGTTGTTAACTGTTGGTAATAATTATAAAGTACAGAGCAGGTGCAGGAATTGAGCATTCAGCTTCTCAAGCCTCTCTGCCATTCAGTGTTCATTAATGTCCTTCAGGGAAGAAAATCTGCCAGGCTCACCTGGTCTGGCCTACTTGTGACTCCAGATGCACAACAATAGTTATCTCTCAATTGCACTTTGAAATGGCTGAGCAAGTCACTCAGCTGCATCAATCACTACAAAGTCTCAACAAGAAAATGAAACAGAAAGAACCACCTGGTACCTAGACCAGAAAAGGCAATGGCAGGGGTAGCCTTGTTGACCCTGCAAAGTCCTCCTTTTTAACATCTGAGGGCTAGTACCAAAATTGGAAGGGCTGTCTCACAGATTGGACAAGCAACAGCCTGACATAGTAACACTCTCAAAATCATACCTTACGGACAATGTCGCAGACCACCATTACTATCCCTGAATTTCCTACCCCATCAGCAGGATAGACCAAGCAAATGTGGCGGCAGAGTGGTATAGAGTCAGGAGTGAATTGCCTAGGGAGTCCTCAACATTGAAGCATCATGACATCAGGTTAAGATATGGGCAAGGACAGGTCTTGCTGGTTACCATGTACTATCTTCCCTTTGTTGATGAATCAGGAAGCCTTCATGTTTAATAACCCTTGGAACTATCACTGACTGAGCTGTTCGGGAACTAGATGACATAGCTGCTAGATTGGGTCTGCAGAGGTGGTGAGGGAACCAACAGGAGGGAAAAACATACTTGATCTTATCCTTATCAGTCTGCCCACTACAGATCCAGCTGTTTGTGACAATATTTGAAAGAGTGACTAATGCACAGTCCTTGTGGAGATGAAGTCTCGCCTTCATATTGAGAATAATACCTCCATCCCACTGTGTGGCACTAAGACCATGCTAAATAGAACAGAATTCCAAAAGCAATCAAAACTGCGCATCCATGAAGCACTGTGGGCCATCAACAGCAGCACAATCGTACTCCACAATCAACCAACACATGGTCATGTATATGGGGAGAAAGTGAGTCTGCAGATGCTGGAGATCAAAGTTGAAACTTTATTGCTGGAACAGCACAGCAGGTCAGGCAGCATCCAGGGAACAGGAGATTCGACGTTTCAGGCACAGGCCCATTCCTGAAGAAGGGCCTGTGCCCGAAACGTCGAATCTCCTGTTCCCTGGATGCTGCCTGACCTGCTGTGCTGTTCCAGCAATAAATGGTCATGTATATCCCCAACTCGAACATTACCATCAAGCCCAGGGATCAGCCCTGGTTCAATAGAGAGTGCAAGAGTGCATATCAGGAGCAGAATCAGGCATACCTCAGAATGATGTCAGCCTGGTGAAGCTACCAAACAAGACTGCTTGTTGCCAAACAACATAAGCAGTAAATGATTGACAAATTAGTTAAACGCTCCCTCAACCAATGGATCAGATCTAAGCTCTACAGTGCTGCCACATTCCGTTGTCAATGGTGGTGGGCAAGTAAACAACTCACTGGAGGAGGTGGCTCCAAAATATCCCTATCCTCAATGATGAAAGAGCCCATCATAAGTGCAAAAGATAAGTCTGAAGCATTCGCAGCTACCTTCAGCTAGAAGTGTTGAATGGATGATCCATCTCAGCCTCCTCCATTGGTCCCCAGTATCACAGATGCCAGTCTTCAGCCAATCTATTTATTTGATATCAAGAAACAGCTGGAGAATTGGATATCGCATAAGCTATAGGCTCTGACAATATTCTGGCAATAGTACTGAAGATTTGTGCTCCAGAACCGGCTGCATCTCTAGCCAAGCTACAATGCTGGCACCTACCCAAATCTGGCCAGTTACCACCCCATCAGTCAGCTCTCGATCATTAGCAATGTGATGAAAGTTTTCATCAATAGTGCTATCAAGCAGCAACTGCTCAGCAATAATCTACTTAGTGACATCCAGTTTGCTTCCGCTAGGACCCTCAGCTTCTTACCTCATTACCTTTGTTCAAAAATGGACAAAAGTGCTAAACTCCAGAGGTGAGGTGAGGTGAGAATGTCAGCCCTGGAAGGCAGCATTTGATGAAGTGTGGCATGAAGGAGCCCGAGCTAAACTGGAATCAATGGGTATCAGGGAGAAAACTTTGTTGGTTGAAGTCATGCCTGGCATCTGGCACATGGGAACGTGCTTATCGTTATTTAGGTCAGGCATCCCAGCTCCAGGACCTTTCTTCAGGTATTTGGCAAGGTAGTGTTCCAGGCCCAAACATCTTCAGCTGCTTCATCATAAGACCAAAAGTGATTCGAGCAGAAATAAGCCATTCGCCCATTAATCATGGCTGACATATTTCTCAGCCTAATTCTCCTGTCTTCTTGTAATCTTTGATTTCCTTGCTAATCAAGAACCTATCTATCTCTGTCTTAAATACAGTCAATGACTTGGCTTCCACAGCTTTCTTTAGTAATTAGTTTCACAGATTCAGCACTCTGGCTAAAGAAATTCTTCCTCATCTCTGATCTAAAGGGTCATGCTTCACTGTGCCTCAATCAATGGACTTCACTCCATCACATGGTCAGAAGTGGGATGATTGCTGATATTATACAATGTTCATTACCATTCACGACTCCTCAGCTACTGAAGCAGTCCATGTTCAAGTACAACAAGACCTGGAGAACATCCAGGCTCGGGTTGAAAAGCAGCAAGTAACATTGACGCTGTAGAAATGTCAGGCAATGACAATCTCCAATAAGAGACAATGTAACCACTGCCCTTTGACATTTAATGGCATTACCACCACTGAATTCCCCCACTATCAACATCCTCAGGGTTACCATTGACCAGAAAGTCAAATGGACTCAACATATAAAAGCTACAAGGGCACGTCAGATGCTAGCAATACTGCTGTGAGTAACTCATCTCTTGACCCCCACATAACCATTTACGAGCGAAGTCAGGAATGTAATTGAATACTCCCTACAGGTTTGATGGGTGTAACTCCAACAGCACTCAAGAAGCTTGTCACCATCCAGAACAAAGCAACCCACTTGATTAGCACCATCTCCATGAACCTTTACCACATCCACTCCCTTTACCACTGATGCTCAGTAGCAGTAAGACATACTGCAGAAATTCACTAAAGATTCTTATACAGCACTTTGCAAATCCACAGCCACTTCTAGAAGGACAGGACGGCAGGTAAATGGGAGCATCACCATCTGCAAGTTCCCCTTCATGTGACTCACAATCCTGACTTGGAAATATATCATGGCTCCTTCATTGCCGCTGGGTCAAAATTCTGGAATTCCCTCCCTAATGGCATTGTGGGTCAACCACAGTGCAGCTCACCACCATCTTCTCAAGGGCAACCAGGGACAGGTAATAAATACAGGCTCATCCAGCGATGCCCATGTCCCATAGGAGAGCAGAAAAAAAGATAAGATTGTGGTTGATCTGATTGTATCTGCACATGTGCATTCCTGCCTACTCCTGATGACCTTTCACCCTGTTGCTTAGTACGAATTCGTCTACTTATGCCTTAAAAATATTCAAAGAGTCTGTTTCTGCCGTGTTTTATGGAGAGAGTTCAAAAGACTCATGACCCTCAGAGAAAACATTTTGTTTCAACGGTTTTAAACGAACGAATCCTTATTTTTAAACTGTAACACCACTTGCAGATTCTCTCACAAAAGGAAATATATTCTCACATTTGCCTTCCTAAGACCATTCAGAATTTTATATATTTCAATATTCTCTTCTGAATTTGAATGGATACAAGCCTATCCTGTCCAGCCTTGCCTCATGATACAACCCATCTGCCCCAACTGCCGACAAAGCATTCACAAACTTGCTTAAACATGGTGACCAATATTGTAAATTTTACTTTAGAAGTGGTGTCATCAATGGTCTATATTCCGTAAGCACTGTATTATTACAAAGGGCTACCATTTGGTCCATCATGCCCACACTGGCCTAATTATCTAGTCCACTCTATTATCTAATGCCAAACCATTGGCTTTCCCCCATATCCCTGCACATTATTGCTATCCAAAACAACAGCCGGCGAATGAATGTCTTGAATACTCTAATTGAAGCTACCTCCACCACATTTTCAGGCAGTTTATTCTAGACCCTAAAAACCCAAAGTGAATATTTTTTTTTCTCTCACATCACTTTTGCTTTATTGGCACATCACTTTTAAATCTGTGCCCTCTCATTTTTGCTTTTTTTCAATAAGCAGAAACAACTTCACCCTATCAATTCTGTCTAGCCTGCTCTTTTTCTCAACCAGATCTTCTCTCAGCCATCTTCTCTGCAGGGAAAATATTCCCAACTTCTTCAAACTATCCTCATAACATGAACTTCTCAATCCTGGAACCTTTATTCTCAATTGATTCTGCACTCTCCCCAGTGTATTCACATCTTTCCTATAATGTGGTGCCCACAACTGTACACAGTACTCCAGATGAGACCTAACGAGTACCTTGTACAAGTTCAACATCATCTGTCCGCTCTTATAGTCTATGTCTAATTAATAAAGTTGAGTACACTAGTACTCTAGCTCCTGTTCACTTGTTCTTTCTCTCTCTCTCACTCTCACTCTCACTCTCACTCTCACTCTCACTCTCACTCTCTCTCTCACACACACACACACACACACACACACACACACACACACACACACACACACATATACTGTACTAAGCCTCATGTGCCATGCACTCCCAACTTCTCACTGACCTTTGGAGCTCCACATTATCCTTCTAACAGTGTACAAATCTTTTAAACTGAGTGTATCTGAAAACTTTGAAATTTGTCCCTGCACACCAAGATCCAGATGTTTATGTTCAGATGAAGGTCATCCAATTGATGGTAGTTCATTTGGATTTCAGTGAAGCCTTTGACAAGGTCCCACATAGGAGACTTATCAAGAAGGCAAGTGCACTTGGGATACGGGATACTTTGATGAAGTGGATTCAAAATGGGCTCAGTTGTAGAAACAGAAGGTGATGACAGAAGGCTGCTTTAATGACTGAACAAAGTTAAAAATTACGCAGCACCAGGTTATAGTCCAACAGGTTTATTTGGAAGTACACCCCAGTCTAACACCGGCACCTCCATGACATAGATGACTACGTAGGGTGTTGGATTAATAAATTTGTGGATGACACAAAGTTTGGTCAGGTGGTTAACAGTGAGGTTGCGAGTCTGGGCTACAAAAAGATATAAATGGTATGGTCAAGTGGGCAGAAAAGTGGTAGATGCAATTTAACCCTGAAATTACTCCTTTGGAAGAGCAAGGAAATATTCAATGAATGGCATGACACTAGGAAGTTCTTTGGAACAGAAGCACCTTGGAGTATTTGTCCATAGATGTCTGAAGGCCGAACACCATGTTAGTAGGGTGGTGAAGGTGTCATTGAAGGTGAAGTGTGTTGTGAGGCACAGGTCCAGAAGTTTGATTGTTAAGGAATTCCTTCAATTCACGCATAGGACGTGCAGATCTTTCCCCATTTATGTAATATGCTTCCTTTTTATTATTGGGTGTGATTGTTTACGTCCTTGGTGTGAAAGGAAGAGCTATTGTGGTTTTGAAACTTAATTCAGAGCAGGATTAGAGAGGTCTATATCGGAGTGGGCCAACCTTGATTTGAATTGAATTGAATTTATTGTCACGTGTACCGAGGCACAGTGAAAAACTTTGTCTTGTGAGCAGTAGAGGCAGATCACAGAGTTAAGTAGCATAGATAAGTGAATAATAGGTAAATAGCAGCAAAAACAAAACACAGGTACGGGCGAATGTTAAGAGTTTGTGAGTCCATTCAGTATTCCTACAACAGTAGGGTAGAAACTGTTGCAAAACCGGCTGGTGCGAGTGTTCAGGCTTCTGTACCTTCTCCCCGATGGTAGAGGTTGTAGAAAAGCATTACCCAGATTGGGATGGGTCTTTGAGAATGCTGGCGGCCTTTCCTTGACAGCGGGCCTGGTAGATGGATTCTATAGATGGGAGGTTGGCCTTTGTGATTATTGACCACTCTTTGTAACCGTCTGGTTCACCACTCTTTGTAACCATCTCCGATCTTGCCATACCAGGTAGTGATGCATCCAGACAGAATGCTCTCAATGGTGCACCTATAAAAGTTGGCAAGGGTATTCGCCGTCATGCCACACGTCCTCAGCTGCCCGAGGAAGAAGAGATGTTGTTGGGCCTTTTTTAATCAGTACGTCCACATGAAGTGTCCAAGAAAGCTTGTTGTGGATGACCACTCCCAGGAGCTTGACACTGTCCACTCATTCCACCTCTGTGTTGTTAGTGTGTAGGGGGGCATGAGTAACATCCTGGCGAAAGTCAATAATGTGTTCCTTGGTTTTTCTGGCATTGAGAGCTAGGTTGTTCTCTGCACCATTTTTCCAGATCTTCCACCTCCCGACTATGGTGGTGTCATCAGCGAAGTTGTAAATGGCATTAGTCTGGTATTTTGCAATGCGGTCATGGGTATACAGTGAGTATAGTAAGGGGCTGAGTACCAATCCCTGGGGGGCTCCAATGTTGAGTGTTAGGATGAAATATTGTCCCCAATCTTCACTGATTGTGGCCTGTGGGTCAGGAAACTGAGGATTCAGTTGCAGAGAGTGGGGCTTAGTCTGTGCCGAATTTAATTGTATTCATTACTCGCAATCTGAGAGAATAAGCATAAAACCTGTTAGAAGGACAAGCAGAATGCTGACTGTGGTATTTGGAGCAGGAGATCAGGAAGTGTAATGTGGTAGTTGTAAGGGATTCAAAAATTAGGGAACAGTAGAGCATCCTTTCTAAGTAGGAACTGGAGCCCGAGAAAGCTTGCTTTCTTGGTCCGAGGATCAGGGACATCTCCAACCAGCTTGGAAGGATAATAGAAAGGGACAGTCAGTCATTGTGATCTCTGCTGGAATCAACAGCATAAGGAAGAATCGATGTGAAATCCTGTTTGCACAGTACCAGGAACTAGGAATTGAATTATAGGGCAGGGCCTCAAAAGCTGTGAATTTCTTGATTGTGTTCAGCGGAGCCAAAATTAGGATAATTGATTTTTTCAGACAATGCATCAGCCAGTCAGAAGGTATCTTCAATGTTGGTTTTGCCTGTATCCTTCCTTCCAGGTCTGACATTTCAGTTTTGCTGGGCGTGGTTGCTCATGGGGAGGCCCCTGAAGATGTCTGCTCCCAACCATTGATCTTTGTAACTTACCTACATCAGCAGTTGGAGGAGCATTATAGAGTGGCTCGTGCAGATTTGCTGCAAGCTGCAAAGACCAAGCCACTACATGGTAAGGAGCTGCCTTTCAATTTGAATTGAATTGAATTGAATTAGCTTTATTGTCACATCTATTGAAATGAGTACAATGAACTATTTACAAGTCACCGCTTATGGCACTATATTAGGTACAAGATGCCTAGATACAGATTTCTCAGTTCAAGTTCTCAGGAAGAAAAACAGAAAAAGAAAGAAATAAAAGGTCCAGCATCATAACAGATTGTAGGAATAAATTAGAAAATAGTAACATGTTCAGAACAACAGTCCTTCCAACCCAGTCCACGCTAGCACTTAGTCTCTAGCCTGCATCGTGCCTTGACTCCAGACTGCGCGAGTCTTCACCTTGAGGCTGTTGAGGATAGAAGTCCACATCAGGCCAAAAGACCACCATGCTGGGACAAGAGATCACCATGCCAGGGCAGATTGTGAGGCAGGAAAGGAAGCTGCATGGGGAGTGGCAAAAGGACTCCTGGAGGAGGCCTTCAGGCCCTGTTTACCCCCATGGTGGAGAAAGGACCTTGAGCTGTGGGCTCAATCATACCACTTACCCAGTTAGACAAAGCCTGAACATAACTGGTTATGGGGAATGATCTGCAAAGCCTTCACCTGGTGTTATGCTTCACCACTGGCTAAATTCTAAGAGTCTTAGTGGCATGGTTATCAGGACAAATTAGCTCTCCACGTTTTTGTCATTCTCCTTACATTGGTAATATGCACAGTTGCTTAGAGTCATAGAAGTCTACAGTATGGAAACAGGCTCCATTAGCACAACTTGGCATGCCATCCAGTTTTCACAATTAAACTAGTCCCATTTTCCTGTGTTTAGTCCATATCTGTCCATACTAACCCCATCCATGTATCTGTCTAAATGTTTCTTAAATGACAAAATCGTACTCACTTCCATCGTTATCCCGGCACCTCGTTCCAGACACTCACCATTCTGTGTGAAAAAATTGCCCCTCTGGACCCTTTTGTATGTCTCCCCTCTCACCTTAAACCTATGCCCTCTAGTTTTATACTCTCCTACCATAAGGAAAAGCTGTTGGCTTATCTATGCCTCTCATGGTTTTATGACTCTAACAGGTCACCTCTCAGGCTCCTAAGCTCCAGGGAAAAAAGTCCCTGCCTATCCAACTTCCCTTCACAACTCAAACCTTCCTAAACAGGTAACATCCTAGTAAATCTTTTCTAGACTCTTTCTAGTTTAATACTATCCTTTCTATAGTAGGACAACCAGAACTGTCTGCAGTACTCCAAATGTGACCTCACCATCATTTTGTACAGCTGCAGCAAGACATCTCAACTGCTATAGTCAGTGCTCTGAACAATGAAAACAAGCATGCTAAACGAAGCTGCCTGAACTGCTGTGCTCTTCCAGCACCACTAATCCAGAATCTGGTTTCCAGCATCTGCAGTCATTGTTTTTACCGCCATGCTAAAAGCCTTCTTCATCACTCTATCTACCTGTGCCTCCACTTTCAAGTAGCTATGAACCTGTACCCCTAGGACTTGTCAAGAGGAAGAAGAAGGCTTATGTGAGGATGAGACATGAAGGCTCAGTTAGGGGGCTTGAAAGTTATGAGTTAGCCAGAAAAGATCTAAAGAGAGGGCTAAGAAGAGCCAGGAGGGGACATGAGAAATTGTTGGCGGATAGGATCAAGGAAAACCCTAAGGCCTTCTATAGATCTATCAGGAATAAAAGAATGACTATTGTAAGATTAGGGCCAATCAAAAATAGTAGTAGAAAGTTGTGGAATCTGAGGACATTGGGAAGCCCTTAATGAATACTTTTTGTCAGTATTCCCATTAAGGGTAATGTTAGTGAGAATATGGAGATACAGGCTACAAGATAAGATGGGATTGAGGTTGATAACGAGGAGGTTTTAGCAATATTGGAAGATCTGAAAATAGATAAGACCCCTGGGCCGGATGGGATTTATCCTCAGATTCTCTGGGAAGCCAGGGAGCAGATTGCAGAGCCTTTGGCTTTGATCTTTATGTCATCATTGTCGACAGGAGTAGTGCCAGAAGACTGGAGGAGAGCAAATGTTGTTCCCTTGTTTAAGAAGGGGAGTCAGGACAACCCTGATAATTATAGACCAGTGAGCCTTACTTCAATTGTAGGTAAGATGCTGGAAAAGCTTATTTATAATCATCTGGAAAGGAGTAATTTGATTAGAGATAGTCAACACGGTTTTGTGAAGGGTAGGTCATGTCTCGCTAACCTTATTGAGCTCTTCGAGAAGATGACAAAACAGGTGGATGAAAGTAAAGTGGTTGAAGTGGTGTATATGGATTTCAGTAAGGCATTTGATAAGGTTCCACACAATAGGCTATTGCACAAAGTACGGAGTTTCGGGATTGAAGGTGATTTAGTGATTTGGATCAGAAATCGGCTAGCTGAAAGAAGACACCGGGTGGTGGTTGATGGGAAATGTTCATCCTGGAGCTCAGTGCCGCAAGGATCTGTTTTGGGGCCACTGCTGTTTGTCATTTTTATAAATGATCTGGAGGTGGGCGTGGAAGCATGGGTTGGTATATTTGCAGATGACAATAAGGTAGGCAGAGTTGTGGATAGTGCTGAAGGATGTTGTGGGTTACAGAGGGACGTAGATAAGATGCAGAACTGGGCTGAGAAGTGGCAAATGGAGTTTAATGCGGAAAAGTGTCAGGTAGTTCACTTTGGAAAAAATAACAGGAATACAGAGTACTGGGCTAATGGTAAAATTCTTAGCAGTGTAAATGAACAGAGAGATCTCAGTGTCCAGGTGCATAATTCCCTGAAAGTTGCCACCCTGGTTGATAGGGTGGTTAAGAAGGCGTATGGTGTGTTGGCGTTTATTAGTAGGGGGATTGAATTTCAGAGCCACGAGGTCATGGTTCAGCTGTACAAGACACTGGTAAGGCCTCATCTGGAGTACTGCATACAGTTCTGGTCACCACATTAAAGGAAGGATGTGGTAGCTTTGGAAAGGGTTCAGAGGAGATTTACCACCATGTTGCCTGGTATGGGAGGAAGGTCTTACAAGGAAAGGCTGAGGAACTTGAGGTTGTTTTTAGTGGAGAGAAGAAGATTGAGAGATGACTTAATCAAGACGTATAAGGTAATCAGAGGGTTAGATAAGGTGGAGAGTGACAGCGTTTTTCCTCAGATGGTGATGGCTAACACGAGGGGACATAGCTTTAAATTAAGGGTTGATAGATTTAGGATAGATATCAGGGTAGTTTCTTTACTCAGAGAGTAGTATGGGCGTGGAACGGACTGCCTGCAACAGTAGTAGACTCACTAATGTTAAGGGCATTTAACTGGGCATTGGACATACATATGGATAATAATGGAAAGCTGTAGGTTAGATGGGCATCAGATTAATTTCACAGGTCAGCGCATCATCAAGGGCTGAAGGGTCTGTACTGCGCTGTAATGTTCTATGTTGTATGACTTTGTGCCATAACACTCTGTGGGAACGCTATGATTGACTATATAAATCCTGTCCTAGTTTGACCCACCAAAATGCAACACCTTGTATTTATCTAAATTAAACTCCATCTGCCATTCCTTAGCTCACTGGCCCAGTTAATCAAGGTCTTGCTGCATTCCCAGATTACCTTCTTCACTGTCCCCTATACCACCAATCGTGGTGTCATCTGTAAATTTACTACCGTACCTCCTAAATTCTCATCCAAATCGTTTATATAAATCATGAATAACAGTGGACCCAGCACTGATCCCTGTGGCACACTGCTGATCACAGGCCTGCAGTCTGAAAAGCAACCCTTTGCTATCTTCTTCCATCAAGCTAATTTTGTATCCAATTGGCTGGCTCTCTCTGGATCTGGAGAGATTTAACCTTACTCAACAACCTACCATGTGGTACCTTGTCAAAGGCCTTGTTAAAGTCCATGTTAACAATGTATACCACACTGCCCTCATCTACTTTCCTGGTCACCCCATAAAAAAACTCAAAAATTTGTGAGACATGATTTTCCACGCACAAAGCCATGCTGACTATCCCAAATGAGTCCTTGCCTCTCCAAATGCCTGCAGATCCGGTCTCTCATAATCCCATCTAACAAGTTACTCTCCACAGATGTTAGGCTCACTGGTCTGTAGTTCCCAGGCATTTCCCTGCAGCCTTTCTTAAATAATGGCACAACATTAGTCACCCTCCAACCTTCAGGCACTTCACCCTTTGGCTGTTGATGACACAAATATCTTCACTAGAGGCCCAGCAATTCCCTCCCTAGCCTCCCACAAAGTCCTGGGATATGCATAATCAGATCCCGGGGATTTATCTACCTTAATGTATTTTAAGACTTCCAGCACTTCCTCTTCTGTAACATGGACTGTCTTCAAGACATCACTATTTATTTCCCCAAGTTCCTCAGCATCCATGCCTTTCTCGACAGTAAATACTGAAGAGAAATATTCATTTAGGATCTCACCCTGTCTTGTAGCTCCGCATATAGACAACCTTGTTGATCTTTAAGAGGCCGTATTCTCTCCCTAGTTACTCTTTTGCATTTGATGTACTTGCAGAATCTTTTTGAATTCTCCTTTACCTTATCTGTCTAAGCCATCTCATGTCCTCTTTTAGCCCTCCTGATTTCTCTCTTGAGTGTACTCTGATATCCTCTATGTTCCTCAAGGAATTCTCTTGATTCCAGCTGCGTTTGCAAGTCATATGCCTTCTCCTTTTTCATGACCAGGGATTAAGTAGCTCTAGTTATCCAGCATTCCCTACTCCTGCCAGCCTTATCCCTCACTCTAACAGGAACATGCTGGCCCTGAATCCTCATTAACTCACTTTTAAAAGCCGCCCATTTACCAGATGTCTATTTGTCTGCAAACAGCTTCCCCCAGTCAACTTTTGGAAGTCCCTGCCTAAGAACATCAACATTGGCCTTGTCCCAGTTTAGAACTTTAACTTATGGGCCACACCGACTCTTTCCCATAACTATTTTAAAACTAATGGAACAATGGTCCCTCGTCCCGAAGTGCTCCCCCACTAATACTTCCGTCACTTGTAGTGCCTGATTTCCCAAGAGGTCAAGTTTTGCCCCTTCTCTCATAAGGCCATTTACATACTGCATGAGAAATTCTTCCTGAAGACACTTAACAAATTTCTTTCCATCTAAGCCCTTAATACTATGGTGGTCCCAGTCAATGTTAGGAAAGTTAAAACCTGTTACTATTGCAATCCTAATATTCTTGCAGCTATAACACCATTAGACATAGGAGCAAAAATTAGACCATTCAGCCCATTAGGTCTTCTCCGGCATTCGATCATGGCTGATAAGTTTCTCAACCCCATTCTTCTGCTTTCTCCTGTAACCCTTGATACTCAAGAATCTATCTCAGTCGTACATAAATTCAGTGACCTGTCCTCTACAGCCTTCTGTGGCACTGAAGTCCATAGATTCACCACTCTCTGGCTGAAGAAGTTTCTTCTTATGTCTGTTCTAAAAGGTCTTCCCTTTACTCTAAGGCTATGCCCTTGGATCCTAATCTCTCCTCCCAATGAAACATCTTCCCACCATCTACTCTGTCCAGGTCATTCAGTATTCTGTATGTTTTGATTAGATTGCCCCTCACCCTTGTAAACTCCACAGAGAATAAACCCTGAATCCTCAAATGCACCTCATATGTGAAGCTTAAAATTCCTGGGACCATTCTCGTGAACATCCTCTGAACATGCACCAGGGCCAGTACATCCTTCCTGAGATATGGGGCTCAAAACTGTGTACAATACTCCAAATGTTGTCTGTTCAGAGCCTTAATAGAGCCTCAGAAGTACATCCCTGCTATTACTTTCAAGTAAATGAATGCCATCAAAATAAATGCCATCGTTGCATTTGCCTTCCTAACTAGTGACTCAACCTACAAGTTTACCTTGAGAAAAGCCAGGCAAGTGGGCAGTACTCTGTCATACACCTGACATGTGCCATGTAAATGATGGCTAAGCTTTAGAGAGATAGGTGGTGAATTACGTGCAGAATTTCCAGCCTGTGACCTGTTCTGGTAGCCACAGTATTTATATGGCTGACCCAGTTGAGTTTCTGGTCAATGGTGTTATATATGGTTGACTGGGGACAGACTGCCAAATCAATTCAGCCTCCCTATCTCTGTATTTGCAACACACTCAAATTACAATCATCAAAAGACCCTAAACATTGACCCCAATTGCTCCTCAGCACACCTTTTGAATAACCAATCTCAAGAAAACTTTGTGAATAATTGATACCAGATACCAGGTCTAGCTTAAAGAAAGTACTTTACTATTAATTAACAATAGAGTAATGTTATTGAAGCAAGTTAAACATTTAAAAAGCATCTGGATGGATAGCTAGTCAGCATAGATGAGTTGGTCTGTTTCTGAGCTGTACAACTCTGTGACTCTATAACAAAGTAATCTAATGAATATGATTAAAACTGGTAACCTTTGGTTTTAGCCTCATTCACACAAAAACCCAACAAGATAAACACTGTTAAAAAGATGCATGTTAACAAAGGGAAAATAACAAAACTAGCCAGACTACTGAAGCAGTTTCCACAATGCAATGCTTCATAAACAATAGCATTATCTCTTGACTGACTTTATGAAGACATTGATCATTGCCACCCTTTTCAATTCAAGCTGAAGATTCAGTAATACTTATTATTTAGTTTCTACTCTAAGCTTCCAATAGCTTGTAATGGGAGTTTGAGCAGTGAGCTTTCAAATCTTCATACTGACAACCAACAACCAAACTGCTGCTTTCAGAAATTCCCAATTCAAAAAAATTCAAAAGACTCCAGCCCCTCTGTCTGTTTAACCATCATGTTCCCCACGAGACTTGCTGGCACCATTTCAGAGCAAATTACTGCAGATGCTGGAACCTGTACTGAAAACAACAAATGCTGGAGATCACAGTGGGTTAGACAGCATCTACGGAGAGCGAGTTAACGTTTCAAGTCGAACTGACTCCTCATCACTTCCCAGGTACTGACTTCATTAATGGCCAAATGTCTACGATAAGCACACTGCCACCACAGAGTTGAAGAGTCAATAAAGGTCTTTGATGAATCAACCTTCAGAGGTGGGTTCAAAAACAAACAGGCACAGATGAATTGAAGAGTCTGTTTCCGTGCTGTATGACTCTCTGACAAGCTGCTGTCCAAAGCTGCCCTTTCAACTGTCATCTCATGGTTCACAGCACTAAGTGAAAAGTTTAAAATTCATGTAACACTATTGATTGTTGAGATGAGATGTTTAGATTACCTCTTGTTTGAAATGGTCATTGCTTGGTTCTTGTGACACACAGTATTTCCTTGCCACTTAACAACCGAGGCCTGCATGTTGTCCTGGTCTTGGTACATATGAACATGGACTGCTTCAGTACCTGAGGACTCGCAAATGGTGCTGAACATTGTTTACTGATGGCTGCACGACTAGGCTAACCAGGGAAGTTAAGGCTAGCATTAACTTGAATGATAACACACACAATTTGGCAAAGATTAGTGGTAAACTAGAAGATTGGGAAAGTTTTAAAAACCATCAGAATAAAACAAGTAAAAACAGGGGGAAAAATTAAGCATTGAGAGTGAACGTGCAAGTACTAACAAAATGGACAACAAGAGCATCTTTAAATATATAAAAAAGAAGAGAGAGGTCACAGTGAACATAAGCCCCTTGGAGAACAAGGCATGGGAAATGATAATGGGGAACCAGGAAATATCAGACGAGTTGAATATATAATTTGCATCAGTCTTCACAGTAGAAGATACTAATAGTATTCCAAAATTGCAAAATAGTAAGGAGCATAAGGAGGAGAGGAAATAAATAGAAAACTATCACTCGAAGAAAAAGTGCTGGGGAAACTAATGAGGCTAAAATTGGATAAGTCCCCTTGGACCAGGGGGATACATCATAGGATATTAAAGGAAGTAGCTACAGAGATATTAGGTGCACTGGTAGTAATCTTCCAAGAATGAGGTGTTGGGGATGACACGAAAAGTCTGCAGAGAGATGTAGGCAAGTTAATTGACAAATGGAATATAGTTTGGGAAATTGGAGGTTATGTACTTTAGCAAGAGGAATGGAGGAACTGAATATTATTAAAATAGAGAAAGACTGCAGTCAGCTGCAAGACTGGTGGTCCTTGTGCATGAATCTCAAAGAAGCTAACATGCAGGTTCAGCAGGTAATAGGAAAGGCAAATGGCAAGTTGGCCTTCATTTCAAAGAGAATAGGAGTGTAAAAATAGAGAAGTCATTAGAAGTTGTACTCATTATGGTTTGGGAGATTAAGAAGAGACTGATATGTGTTCTTGATAAGTATGGTGGCCTGTCACTTTGTCAGTCTAATCATGTGATGGCATCATTGAATATTTTGCAAGGCTAGATCAATGCCTTATGCAATCACATCAAAGTTCAAGGTGGAATCCTGGCTAGCCTCCCACTTTCTACCGTAAATAGATCTGAGCTTATCGAAAACTCTGTTGACCTTAATGTACCATGCGTCACTTTCTATTTCCCCTTATCACCCACAAACTACATTAGTCCCTAGGAAAGTAACACCTCAATTTTAAATTTCTCATTCAGTTCCTCTATGGCTTTATCCCTGTCTATCTGTACAATTATCTCCAGTTGTACAACCTTCTGAGATATTAATGTTCTTTTAATTGTGGCCTTTCATGCATCCCCAATTCCTCCAAAATTGGCGCCTGTGCTTTCAGCTGCCGAGGCCCCAGGTTTTGGAATTCCTTCCCTAAACTGCTTTGCTTCTTTAAGATGTTCCTCAGATCCCACTTCTTTCATTTGATTTAATATTTCCATAGGACACTTGGCATTAAGTACAATTTCACAATTCTTTTGTGAAACTTCTTAACGACACACAAAAGATGTTATATAAACGCAAGTTATTGTTGGGAAGTGGTGTTACAAATTCTACTCTATTACAATTGACCAAAAATTTAGTCCGCATGAAAAGTATTGTTACCAATTCTAACTAACTAAGGTGCTCAGTTATAATCTGTGAAGTATGAAGGCAAACTGGCTTCAGTTTGAATTGTACATGGTTATTATTTACTGTACTTGTAGGTTTGATAGTAGCACTGAGGAAATGTTTGACAGAGGTATCGGAAACCCGGAGTTCATTGTGGCTGCAATCTTTCAGAGCAAGGTGGAGGCTATTCATCAGTCAGCTCATGGACACCCTGATTAATATTAGCCACTTTCTTCTCGATACTTTGTCTGGGGCCCAATTCTCATGTCGGAGGCAAGGTAAGAATTATGATACTATTTTAATTTTAAGATTTCCTCCACGTGGTAATGTTGTGTTGGCAAAGATGGGCAGATATTGCCTTGGGGAAAAGCAGTCCTTGTGGACTGAAATGAGAAAATAGCTGTTTTTACAATAAAAGGATTGCTGGATGCTTTGAAAGCAACTAACCTGATGCTTATTGCAAGCGGCTTGTTGGAGCAGTGGTTGACGTGTGGTTGCAAATGAATCAGAGAATCCCTACAGTGTCGAAATAGGCCCTTTGTCCCAACAAGTCCACACCGACCCTCCGAAGACTAACCCACCCAGACCCATTCCCCTATCTTATGTTTACCCCTGACTAATGCACCTAACCTACACATTCCTGAACACTATGGGCAATTTAGCACGGACAATTCACCTAATCTGCACATCTTTGGATTGTGGGAAGAAACCAGAGCACCCAGAGGAAACCCATGCAGACACATGGAGAATGTGCAAACTCCACACAGATAGTTGCCAGAGGCTGGAATCAAACCTGGGTCCTTGGAACTTTGAGGCAGCAGTGCTAACCACTGAGTCACCATGCCGCCCCTTAACTGCCAGAGCATTAAGGGCTTAGATGGGGTAGAATTTGTTAAGTGCATTCAGGAAAGATTCCTCAAGCAGCATATAAATGGTCCTACTTGGGAGGGGGCAAAACCCAACCTACCCTTGGGAAGTAGGGCAGGACAAGTGAGGGAGCCGTTTGGAACTAGTGACTATAGATCTATTAATTTTAAAATAGTTATGGAGAGGGACAAAACTGGTCCACAGGTTCAAGTTCTAAATTGTGGCAAGGCAAATTTTGGTGGAATTAGACAGGTGCTTGCAGGGGTAAATTGGAGTAGTTTGCAGGCAAAAGGACCTCCGGCATGTGGAAGGCCTTTAAAAGTGAGATCATTGAGTTCAAGGTCTGTGAGAGTGACTGGGAAGGTTGGCAGGAATAGGGAACCCTGAATGATAGCTGAAAAATGTGTTGCTGGAAAAGCGCAGCAGGTCAGGCAGCATCCAAGGAGCAGGAGAATCGATGTTTTCGGGCATAAGCGCTTCTTCAGGAATCCAACCCTGGATGATAACAGATATTGAGGCTTTGACCAGAGGAAAAAAGGTGGTATGGCTCAGGTACAGGCACTTGGGATTAAGGGAACCTTGTATATAGGGGATACAGGAGTTTACTGAAGATGGAAATCAGGAGGGCAAAAAGGGGGCACGAGATCGCCTTGACTGAGAAGATTAGGGTGAATCCAAAGAGGTTCTTTAAATATATTAAAGGAAAAAGAATAACTAGAGACAGAATAGGACCCGTCAAGGCCAAAGTGGACATGTATGTGTGAAACCGCAGGAAATGGGCGAGGTCCCCAATGAATATTTCTCCTCTGTGTTTACCATGGAGAAAGATGTGAAGACTTGGGAACTTGGGGAAATTAGTGATGATATCTTGGGGACAGTCCATATCACAGTAGAGGAGGTGTTGGATGTGTTAGAATGTGTGAAAGTGGATAAGTCTCCTGGTCCTGACCACATAGATCCAAAAACACTGCAAGAGGCTAGAGGAGAAATTGTAGGTGCCCTGGCTAATATCATTGCATCATCGTTAGCCATGGGTGAGATCTTGGAAGACTGGAGGATAGCAAATGTTGTGCCCTTATTCAAAAAGGGCTGCAAAGAAAGACCTGGAACTATAGAACAGTAAGCCTAACATTGGTGGTAGGTAAGTTACTTGAGAAGATTCTGAGAGATAAGGTATACAAGCATTTGGAAAGACAGGGTTTGATGAGGAATAGTCAGCATGGCTTTGTGCATGGGAGATGCTGCCTCACAAATTTGTTAGAGCTCTTTGATGAAGTGACCAGGAAGGTTGACAAGGGCAGGGGGTAGACGTTGTCAGTATGAATTTCAGTAAGTCCTTTGATAAAGTTCCACATGGTAGTCTGCTCTGGACGGTTGGATCGCATGGAACCCGGGAGAAATGACAAATTGGATACACAATTGGCTTGATGGTAGGACGCAGAGGGTAATAGTGGAATGATGCTTGTCGGGCTGGAGGCCTGTGACTGGTGGAGTGTCTCAGGGGCCGATGCTGGGCCAATTGCTGTGTGTCATCTCTATCAATGATTTGGATGAGAATGTACAATTCATGATTAGTAAGTTTGCAGATGACACTAAAATAGGCATGGACAGTGAGAAAGGGTCTGAGTTATAGGGAGAGGCTGGACAAGCTAGGACTTTCTTCTTTAGAGCGTAGAAGACTGAGGGTGATCTTATAGAAGTGTATAAGATCATGAGAGGCATGGATCAGGTGAATGTACTCAGTCCTTTTCCCAGGGTTGGGGAATCATAGACCAGAGGGCATCAGAGGGGAAAGAATAAAAGGGAACCTGTAAACCTTCTTTTACACATCGGGTGGTAAGCATATGGAATGAGCTGCCAGCGGAAGTGGTTGAGCTATTAACAACATTTAAAAGACATTTGGACAAATACATGGATAGGAAAGGTTCAGAAAGATATGGGCCAAGTGCAGGGAAATGGGGTTTGCATTGATGGACATTTTGGTCAGCGTGGACCAGTTTGGCCAAAAGGCCTGTCTCCGTGCTGTAGGACTCAGACTCTAAACAGAGCCAAGGGATTGTGTACAGATAAACGTTTGTTCGGTCCAGTTGATCAAGCTGATTGCTTTGTAGGCTAATGACCCATTACCAATGACAAAAGCCTTCTGCCTGCCAACTAGACGATTGGTTCTCAGGTAGCTGAACAGCTTGTGGCTATGAACAAGATACAGAGAAGCTTTTCCAAACTCTTATCAGCTCAAAAAATCTTGTTAGCTACAAAAAAAATTTGAAAAAAAATGAACCTTTCTTTAGAAGTTGCTGTAAGCTGTGGCTTTTAATTAATAAGTCAGAGACCTTTAATAAGTGAACCTGCCACCACGTGCCTCTTGCAAATCAGTGGAAGCACCCAGAGAAGAAAGGCCAAGGAGAAATCTTCTGATCAGCAAGAACCAATTCCACAAATCTCAAAAAAATGGCTGCTCACCTACTTTCCAGTTTATCCCTGTGTAAGCGCGTGTGTGTGTGTGCGTGTATAGGAGAGAGAGGGTGTATATTATAACAGGAATAGCAATTTAATGAGTAGTGTTATCTGCTGACTATTAATAACTGTTTACCTGTAGCTAGAGTTTAATTACTTGTAATAAACTGTAATTGTTATTAAGTACAGAACTTGGTCCATGCTTCCAATGAACATTGGTTTCCAAATCAGATAAACTGAGGAGTTTTTGTACTAATTTTACAATCTTTAACTTTTGTGATGACTCCAGGAATAGCTGATTTTCAGCGGCCAGAGTTTCCAGTGAATTGTGACAATAAATAGTAATTTTTTTTGTTAGGTACTGAAACCTGCTCCATACTTTGTCAACCTGGGTCAAAAAGACAAGTAAATTGAGGAATTCTGCCAATTATTTGAAATCTAACTTGTGATGAATCTGGAAATAGTGGAACTTGATTTCCCACTTTCTATCCCAGTGATGCGTGACAGCCATTATGCTTGATTCCCTTTGGGACTTAAGATGAGTTTTGACAGAACTCCAGCTTCAGAAATTAAATGGTGAACAAAGTATTTTAAAGATTGAAGTGCACAGGAAGGGATTAAATAACTGGGTATAGCACCTGAGAGCAGAGTATTTACATAGACTGTCAGAGATAGCCTATCATGAATTGTGTCTACCCATTCTTACATGTGCACGGACTATGGGAGGTGTCATAAAATCATCGTCATGGAGATCTATAGCACTGAAAAAGGCCCTTTCACTCATCTAATGTGTCCATGCTGGTCAAAATCAATCACCTAACTGTTCTAATTTCACTTTCCAGCACTTGGTCCATAGCCTTGTCTGCCTTGGCATTACAAGTGTACATCTAAGTACTATGAGGGTCTCTGGTTCTTCCACTCTTAGAGGCAATGACTTCCAGATTCCCACCGCTTGCTTGGCTGTCAACGGTCAATCATCATTATTTGATGCAATTTCCATGGCAAACTTCTCCACAAATCTGAGTCTATTTGCCAATCAATCACTTTCCTTTCATACAGTATAACTGATGGTTTTTCCCTTTGAATTGGTATTTTATGTCAGTTCTCCTGATGAAGGCAAGATGAAAGACTTCTACAACTTTCATTTTTTTTAGCAAAGCAATACTCCGGTTCAGTACTACCAAATGGTTAACTCTGTATTCAGCTCCATTATCCAAAGCATTAAAAGAAAGAGATTGCAACGAAAACAGAAATTGCTGGTAAACTTCAGCAGATCTGGCAGTATCTGTGGAGAGAAATCAGAGTTAACATTTCAGGTCGAGTGACGCTTCCTCAGAACTGATGGTAGCTCGGAAAATGTCAGTTTATATGCAGAAGACAGCATGCGGAAAGGGGTAAATGATAGGTCGGTATAGAACCCAAAGAAAGAGAAGAACACTTGGACATACAAAGGAGTGCATAACAATCTGGTAAGGAGGATGAATATCTATTAATGGAGACTGTTCGTGGCTAACACTGGATTGTATATAATAGCAGATTATGTGATAACAAGGCCTGGTGTGTTCAGGTAGGGTAAGGGCATAGGAGAACTCGAGCCCTAAAGTTATTGATACTGAGTCCAGAAGGCAGGAGGGTAGCCGAGTGGAAAATGAGATGTTGTTCTTCCAGCCAAGACTAAGCTTCACTGATGCACTGCAGCAAACCTGAGACAGATGTTGGCCAGGGAGCAGGGTAGTGTGTTGAAGTGGCAGGCAACGAGAAGCTCAGGGTCTTTCTTGCAGACAGACCTCTATGTATAAACACCAGCATTCCATTAGCTTTCTTGATTTTCTGTACTGGTTTGTGATATTTTAAAGATAAACCTCCAGTCTCTGGACTTCTGTGCTTAATGTCATACCATCTAGAAAATATCCTGATCTATCCTTTGTTAGCTCAAAAATGGATAATCTCACACTTGCTTATATTTAATTCCATCTGGAATTTTGTCCATTCATTTAGTCTATTACTATACCTTTGTAATTTTATGCTATCATCTAATCTGTCTACAGTTCTGTGTAACTTTGTGTCATCTGTAAAGTTAGATGTATAACTTTCTATGCCTTTATTCAAGTTATTAATGAGTGATGTGAATAATTGAGACCCTAACACAGATCCTTGTGGGATACTACTGGTCACAGCCTGCCATTGTGAGTACCTAATGTTGTCTGGTCTCCCTTTCAAATAATTTAGACAACTCTGACCAGAGCATTATTTCAGCGTTTTACTTGGCCAATGTACCCAACACCCCTTGCTGTATTGCCAAGTTAGCAATCTGTGTTTTACACGAGCCATTATCCCTACTTTCTGTTGCCTGCCACTCAACCAATTTCCCAGCCATGTCAGTGAGTTGTCCTCAATTCTGTGGGCTTCTACTTTAATTAACAGTCTGTTATGTGGGTCTTTATCAAACATCTTCTGCAAATGTGTAGACATTCTGCTGTCCACTACATTTGTCACCACTTCAAAAATTTGAGGTTTATCAGCGTGACCTACTGATCATGAATCTCTGATTAACTGAAACTTTGAGCTGTTCGGTTACCCTGGACTTGATTGTAGAGTTCAACAATTTTCTCTCCAATGATGTTAGGTTAATTGAACTGAAAATCCCTGGTGCTCAGCAAAAGGAAGGACTATGAGAAAAGGGTAATCTACCATGGGGTCTAAGGAAATAGGGAGGCTATCAAATTGATAGACAATAGGTGCAGGAGTAGGCCATTCAGCCCTTCGAGCCTGCACCGCCATTCAATATGATCATGGCTGATCATTCCTAATCAATATCCTGTTCCTGCCTTATCTCCATTACCCTTGATTCCACTATCTTTGAGAGCTCTATCCAACTCTTTCTTAAATGAATCCAGAGACTGGGCCTCCACTGCCCTCTGGGGCAGAGCATTCCACACAGCCACCACTCTCTGGGTGAAGAAGTTTCTCCTCATCTCTGTCCTAAATGGTCTACCCTGTATTTTTAAGCTGTGTCCTCTGGTTTGGCACTCACCCATCAGCGGAAACATGTTTCCTGCTTCCAGAGTGTCCAATCCTTTCATAATCTTTTATGTCTCAATCAGATCCCCTCTCAGTCTTCTAAACTAAAGGTTATACAAGCCAGTCGCTTCAGTCTTTCAGTGTAAGGTAATCCCGCCATTTCAGGAATTGACCTCGTGAACCTATGCTGCACTCCCTCAATAGCCAGAATGTCTTTCCTCAAATTTGGAGACCAGAACTGCACACAGTACTCCAGGTGTGGTCTCACCAGGGCCCTGTACAGCTGCAGAAGCACCTCTTTGCTTCTATACTCAATTTCTCTTGTTATGCTATTAGCCTTAAGAGAAGGCATACAAAGTGGCCAAAAACAGCATGAAACTAGAAGACTGGGAAAACTTGAAAGGTCATTAGAAAGCCACAAAAAGAGCTGTAAATAAAAGTCAGATAGAACATAAGAAAAAACTAGCACAGGATATAAAGACAAATAGCAAAAGTTTCTATAAATATAGAAAACGAAAAAGAGTGGCTAAAGTAAATGTTAGTCCTTTAGAGGATGAGAAGGGGTATTTAGTAATGGGATATGATGAAATGGCCGAGGCATTGAACAGGTATTTTGTATCAGTCTTCACAGTGGAGGATACTAATAACATACCAGTAACTGACAAAAAGACTAAGGTAGGTGAGGACTTTGAAACAATCATTAATATGTAAGAGTTAATGTTGGGCAAGCTAATGGAGCTAAGGATAGACAACTCTCCTGGCCCTGATGGAATGCATTCCAGGGTACTAAAAGTGATGGCAGGATAAATAGCAAATGCACTGGTGATAATTTCCCAAAATTCACTGGATACTGAGAAACTGCCAGCAGATTGGAAAACAGCAAATGTGATGCCACTGTTTAAAAAGGGAGGGAATTATTGACCAGTTAGCTTGACCTCTGTAGTGGGGAAGATGCTTGAGTCCATTATCAAGGAAGTAATAGCAGGACATCTCGATAGAAATTGTCCTGTTGGGCAAAAGCAGCATGGGTTCATGAAGGGCAGGTCATGCTAACAAATCTTTTGGAAATCTGTGAAGACATTACGAGCAAGGTGGACAATGGAGACCCAGTGGATGTGGTGTACCTAGATTTCCAAAAGGCCTTTGATAAGCTGCCACACAAGAGGCTGCTACATAAGATAAAGATGCATGGTGTTGGGGTAGAGTATTAGCAAGGATAGAGGATTGGTTGAATGACAGGAAGCAAAGAGTGGGTATAAGTGAATGCTATTCTGCCTGGCAATCAGTGATTAATGACGTGTCTCAGGAATCAGTGTTGGGACCACAATTATTCACAATTATTCACAAATTGTATAGATGACTTGGAATTGGGGACAATGCATAGTGTGTCAAAGTTTGCAGATGATACTAAGATGGATGGGAGAGCAAAGTGTGCAGAGGACTGTGAAACTTTGCAGAGGAACATAGATACATTGAGTGAGTGGGCAAAGGTCTGGCAGATGGAATACAATGTTAATAAATGTGAAGTCATCCATTTTGGTAGGAGTAACAGTAAAAAGGATTATTACTTGAATGGTAAAAGGTTGCAGCATGCTACTATGCAGAGGGACCTGGGTGTTCTTGTGCATAAATCACAGAAGGTTGCTCTGCAGGTACAACAAGTGATTAGGAAGGCAAATGGAATTTTGTCCTTCATTGCGAAAGGGGTTGAGTTTAAAATCAGAGAGGTAATGTTGCAGTTATACAGGGTATGGTGAGGGCCATAGCTGGAGTACTGTGTGCAGATTTGGTCTCCTTACTTGAGAACGGATGTACTGGCACTGAAGGGGGTACAGAGGAGGTTCGCGAGGTTGATTCTGGAATTGAGGGGGTTGGCTTATGAGGAGAGACTGAGTAGACTGGGATTATATTCATTGGAGTTCAGAAGAATGAGAGGGAATCTTATAGAAACATATAAAATTATGAAGGGAAAAGATAAGATAGAAGTAGAGAGGATGTTTCTGCTGGCAGGTGAAACTAGGACAGCAGGGCATAGCCTCAAGATTAGACGGAGCACATCGAGGACTGAATTGAGAAGGAACTTCTTCACACAGAGGATTGTAAATCTATAGAATTCCTTGCCCAATGAAGTAGTTGACACGGCTTCAGTAAACATTTTAAACTTAAGATAGACTTTTTTTGAACAATAAAGGAATTAAGGGATAGTGAGAGGGTGGGTAAGTTGGTCCGAGTCCACAAAAAGATCAGCCATGGTCTCATTGAGTGGCAGAGCAGGCTCAAAGGGCCAGACGGCCTACTCCAGCTCCTAGTTCTTATGTTGTTTTCTTATTGCACTCTTCTTAAAAAGCGGAGTGACTTGTGCAATTTCCCAATCCAGAGGGACAACTGTTTTGTTTTGAAAAGTGTTCAAGGGTGGAGGTGGCAGTAGTATACTCCTGCCAGTGTGGGAAATCAGGGAGCAGTCTAGCATCCCTGACAACTGCGTCTGCAGGAAGTGTGACCAGCCGCAGCTCCTCAGGCCAAGTGGTTTGGTTGCAGAAGCAGCTAGACACACAGTGGTGCAGAGAGAGTGATAGACGCTAGTGTTACAGAGGTGGTCACACCTGTGAATATTCCCCTCTCAAACAGGGGTGGAGGAATGGAGGGGAGGAAATAGCCTCTCAGGCGATAATACAAGCAGCAGCCAGGCCTGTGGCACCACAACTGATTCTGCTGTAGACAAGGGTGGGGCAAAGTCCAGGTGACTCAGTAGTAGCTAGTAGGTGACTTGATAGTCAGGGCACAGGCAGGTGTTTCTGTGGCTAAGAACGAGGCTCTAGGATGGTGTGCTGCCTCCCTGGTGCCAGGATCCTGGATATCTCTGAGCAGGTACAGGACATCCTGAAATGGAAGGGAAAATAGCCAGATGTCATTGTCCACATTGGCACAAATGATTGGTGTGGAAAGAAGGAAGAGGTCCTGCGAAGACAATTCAGGGAGTTAGATAGGGAGCTAAAAAGCAAAACTACCAGTGTAGTAATCTCAGGATTACTACCCATGCTACGGTTGTGAGGCTAGGAATAGAGAGAGAGAGAGAGAGTACAGTTGAACACATGGCTACAGAGCTGGTGTAGGAGGGTGGGCTTTAGATGTATGGATCATTGGGATGTATTCTGGGGAAGGTGGGACCTGTACAATAAGGACAGATTGCACTTGAACTGGGGGGACACCAATATCCTCAGCGGGAAGTTTGCTCGAGCTCTTCAGGAAGATTTGAACTAGGGGAGTGGTAAATGGATCAACAGGCCAGTAAGTGCAGAGACTGGGGACAAAAGTGAGACTGAGATATGCATAGTACAGGGTAAGAGCAGGCAGAGGGAAGTCGTGGGGCTCAGAGGGACTGGAGGCCTGGAATGCCTTTACTTCAGTGTAAGAAGTATAACAAGCAAGACAGATGAACTGTTTATATGACTTTCAGAAGACGTTTGATAAATACCCAGATAACAGACTGATAATAAAAGGTAGAAGCCCACAGAATTGAGGGCAAGTTACAGACACAGCTGGGAAATTGGTTGAGTGGCAGGCAACAGAAAGCAGGGATAATGGGTAGTGTAGCCACCTCATGGCTGCTAAAACAGATTGCTAACTTGGCCGTACCCAAGGGATGCTGGGTACATTGGCCAAGTAAAATGCTGAAATCATGAAACCCACAGACCAGACACAGCGCACACACAGCACCCACATTCCTGATGAAGGGCTTATACCCGAAACATTGACTCTCGTGCTCCTTGGATGCTGCCTGACCTGCTGTGCTTTTCCAGCATCACAATAATCAACTCTGATCTCCAGCATCTGCAGTCCTTACTTCCTCCCAGATGAACTTAAAACATGGATTACTGCATGGAACTATGATATTATTGCCAGTTTGAGACAGTGTGTTGACAGAGAAGAGGCCATGCTAGACTTGGTGTTAGGGAATGAGCCAGGACAGGTGATCAATGTTTCAGTCACACAGTATTTTGGGTTAGTGACCATAACTTCATAAGATTTTGAGTTGTCATGGACAAGGACAAGAGTGGCCCTCAGGTGACTCTTGGGGTTGAGGCTAGGAATACAGAGAGAGAGAGAGAGAGAGAGTACAGTTGAATACATGGCTACAGAGCTGGTGTAGGAGGGTGGGCTTTAGATGTATGGATCATTGGGAGCCAATTACTTCCAAATTAGACAGAAAGTGGGCAATATGGATTAGGAGCGGTTATTTGAGGGTAAATCTATATTTGGCATGCAGGAGGCTTTTAAAGACCAGTTGAAAAAAGTGCAGCATATGCATGTCCTTGCAAAACTGAAGGATAGGAATGGCAGGATTCAGGAACTATGGAATGACAAGGGAAATTGTAAGCTTAGTCTAAAGGTAAAAGGAAGCATATGATATACCTAGACAGCGACAAATTGATGAAGCCCATGAGGAGTATAGAGAAATTAGGAAGGAACTTACATGTGGAATTGGGAAGGCTAAAAGGGGCCATGTCTTTAGCAAACAGGGTGAAGGAGAATCCCTCGGCTTTTTATGCATAAATTTGAAGAAAGAGGGTAGTAAGGGAAAGGTTAGGCCCACTCAAGCACAAAGGAGGGAAGTTATGCGTGGAATCACAGGAAGTGGGTGATTCATTTCTACTTTGTATCATTATTCACCAAGGAGAAGGACATGTTCTGGTCAGGAATGAGTGTGTGAATACTCTAGAGAATGTCAATATATTTAAGGAGTAGGTTTTGGGTATCCTAAACTGCATTAAGGTAGACAAATCCCCAGCGCCAGATGGGATGTATCCCAGGTTACTCTGAGAGGCAATTGAAGAAGTAGCAGGGGCATTAGCAGATATCTTTACATCCTCTTGGACCACAGGCAAAGTTACAGAGGATTGGAGATTAGTCACTGTTGTTCCTTTGTTTAAGAAAGGAAGCAGGGATAATTGAGGAAATTATAGGCTGGTAAGCCTGATATGTGCTGGGGAAGCTTTTGGAGAAGATATTGAGGGACAAGATATGTGCATATTTGGAAGAAAATGGATTAGTTAGTGTCAGGCAGCATGGTTTTGTACGAGGAAGGTCATAGCCCACCAACCTAATTGGAGCTTTTGAAGAGGTGACAAAGATAATTGATGAGGGAAGGGCTCTGTATGTAGTTTGTATTGACTGGAAAGGAATTTGATAAAGTTCCACATGGCAGATTGGTATGAAACCTAAAATCAAATGAGATCTGGGATGGGCTGGCTAGATGGATGCAAAACTGGCTTGGTCATAGAAGACAGAGGGTAGTGGTGGAAGGGCGTTTTTCAGAATGAAGACTGGTGACTAGTGGTGTTCCACCGGGATCAGTCTTAGGTCCTCTGTTGTTTGTAGTATATATAAAAGATCAGAATTAAAATGTGGGTGGTTTGATTTGTAAGTTTAAAGATGACACAAAGATTGATGGAGTTGCTGATAAGGAGAAAGTGAGGACTGCAGATGCTGGAGACCGAGTTGAAAAATGTGGTGCTGGAAAAACACAGCAGGCCAGGCAGCATCCGAGGAGCAGGAGAATCAACGTTTCTGGCATAAGCACTCCTTCAGGAATGGAGTTGCTGATAACGCCTATGATTGTGAAAGGACACAACAGGATATAGATAGATTGGCATTTGGGCACAGAAATGGCAGACAGACTTTAACCTAGGCAAATGTGAGATGATCCATTTTAGACGATCAATTCAATTGTGAATTATGCTGTCAAATGGCAGAACCCTTAGGAACATTAATATGCAGACAGATCTGGGCGTGCACCTGGCAACACAGGTATCCAGGGTGATTAAAAAGGCATATGGCAAGCCTTGCCTTCATTGCCGAGGCTTGGAGTACAAGAGTTGGCAAACCACATTGCAGCAATATAGAATCCTTGTTTGGCCGCATTTAGAGTATTGTGTGCAGTTTTGCTAGCCACACTACCAGAGGAGTTGGAAGAGAGTGCAGAGAAGGTTCACCAAGATGTTGCCTGGTCTTGAGGGCATTAATTATGAGGAAAAGTTAAAAAGACTAGGATTGTTTGCACTGGAAAGACGGCGGCGGAGCACAGATCTGATAAAAGTCTACAAAATTATGAGTGGCATAGATAGGGTGGATAGTCAGAGGCTTTCCCCAGGGTTGAAGTTTCAATTTCAAGGGGGCACAGATTCAAGGCCAGAGGGGGGAAGTTTAAGGGAGTTGTGCAAAGGAGGTTTTTCCACAGAGTGGCAGGAGCCTGGAACGCACTGCCAGAAGAGGTGGTGGAAGCTTATACATTGGTGACGTTTAAGAGGCATCTGGATGGTTACATGAATAGGGAAGGAATAGAGGGATATAGACCGAGTAAGGGCAGAAGATTTGTCTTCTGATTTAATAGAGCATGATGATTGGTACAGGCTTGGAGGGCCAGAGGGCATGTTCCTGTATTGTATTTTTCTTTTGTTTTTTTTGGCTTTCCGATGAGAGAACTTAGGAAGATTAAAGCTAGGTACATTTATATACTAGTTATTGCTGTGATCCCAGCTGATTGTATTCCTGGTTCGAGTGAGACCTGGCTTGATAGACAATGGTTTATATTTCTTTTTGTGTACAGGAAGTTCAGTCACTGAACATACTCACAAATGACCATTAATGGCATGGGATTGAGAGCAATTTAGCGGTTTAGATCAGTTGGCCAGCTGAAAGAAGTCAGGGTGGTGGTTGATGGGAAATGGAGTTCAGTCCTGGAGTTTAGTTACTAGTGGCGTACCACAAGGATCTGTTTTGGGGCCACTGCCGATTGTCATTTTAATAAATGATCTGGATGTCGGCATTGAAGAATGGATTAGTAAATTTGCGGATGACACTAAAGTTGGTGGAGTTGTGGACAGTGCTGAAGAATGTTGCAGGTTACAGAGGGACATAGATAAGCTGCAGAACTGGGCTGAGAGGTGGCAAATGGAGTTCAATGCAGAAAAATGTGAGGTTATTCACTTTGGAAGGAGCAACAGGAATACAGAGTACTGGGCTAATGGTAAGATTCTTGGTAGTGTGGATAAATAAAGAGATCTTGGTGTCCATGTGCATAGATCTCTGAAAGTTGCCACCCAGGTGGATAGGGTTGTTAAGGAGGCGTACGGTATGTCAGCTTTTATTGGTAGAGGGTTTGAGTTTTGGACCCACGAGGTCATACTGCAGCTGTAGAATACTCTGGTGCGGCTGCACTTGGAGTATTGCATACACTTCTAGTCACCGCATTATAGGAAGGATATCACAGAAAAAATTTTTTTAGACTAGATTCCCCACAGTGTGGAAACCAGTCCACACCGACCCCCCGAAGAGTAACCCACCTAGATCCATCTCCCTCTAACTAATGCACCTATGGGCAATTTAGCATGGCCTGACCCACACATCTTTGGACAGTGGGAGGAAACCGCAGCACCCGGCGGAAATCCACGCAGACACAGGGAGAATGTACAAATTCCACACAGACAGTCACCCAAGGCTGGAATCGAACCGGGGACCCTGCTGCTGTGAGACAGCAGTGCTAACCACTGAGCCACCATGCCACACAGTGGAAGGTTTGGAACCAATGCAGAGACGATTTACTAGGATGTTGCCTGGTATGGAGGAATGGTCTTATGAGTAAAGGCTGAGGGACTTGAGGCTGTTTTTGTTAGAGAGGAGAAGGTTGAGAGGTGACTTAATTGAAACATAAAAGATAATCAGAGGGTTAGATTGGGTGGACAGTGAGAGGCTTTTTTCTTGGATGGTTATGGCTAGCACGAGGGGACACAACTTTAAATTGAGGGGTGATAGATATAGGACAAATGTTCGAGGTAGTTTCTTTACTCAGAGAGTTGTAGGGGCATGGAACGCACTGCCTGCAACAGTAGTGGACTTGCCAGAGCTAAGGGCATTTAAATGGTCATTGGATTAACATATGGATGAAAATGGAATAGTATAGGTTAGTTAGGCTTCAGATTCATTCCATAGGTCAATGCAACATCGAGGTCCAAACAGCCTGTACTGCGCTGTTATATTCTATGTTCTAATGTAATTTTTACAAAATAACTCACAATGTTATGCTACACAAATCCATTTTAAATATTTCATGCTACACATATCAGAAAGAGAGATTCACCCTTATTACTGCACCAACCTTGAACACACTCAAACCTCAAGAATCGGTTATTTACTCTGACCAATAAAGGAAAGCATATCAAATTCCTTCTTCACTATCCTATCTACCTGCAACTCCACTTTCAAGGAGTTATGAACCTGCACTCCAAGGTCTCTTTGTTCAGCAACACTCCCCAGGACCTTACCATTAAGTGTATAAGAGTCATCCTTCTTCACTCCAGTGAAAAAAGCCTTAGCTCACTCAACCTTTCTTCATAAGACATGCCCTCCAATCCAGGAAGCATCCTGGTAAATCTCCTCTGCACCCTCTCTAAAGCTTCGACATACTATTTATAATGAGGTGACCAGAACTGAACACATTATTCCAAGTGTGGTCTAACCAGGGCTTTATAGAGCTGCAGCATAACCTCACGGCTCTCAGACCCATTCCCCCTGCTAATGAAAGCTAACACACCATACACCTTGTTAACAACCCTATTAACTTGGGTGGCAACTTTGAGGGATCTATGGATGTGGACCCCAAGACTCCTCTGTACCTCCACACTGCTCAGAATGCTGCCTTTAACCCTATAATCTGCATTCAAATTTGGGCTTCCAAAATGAACCACTTCACACTTTTCCAGGTTGTACTCCATCTGCCACCTCTCAGCACATCTGCATCATGCCAATGTCTCATTGCAACCTACAACAGCCATCCCACACGATCCACCACTCCACCAACCTTCGTGTTATCGGCAAACTTACTAACCCACACTTCCACTTCCTCATCCAAGTCATTCATAAAAATCACAGAGCAGAGGTCCAGAACAGATTCCTGTGGAACACCACTGGTCTCCAAGCTCCTGGATTACCACCTACTACCACCCTCTGTCTTCTATGGGCCAGCCAATTCTGTATCCGGACAGCCAAATGTCCCTGTATTCCATGCCTCCTTACTTTCTGAATGACCCTACCATGGGGAGCCTTTTCCAACACCTTGCCAAACTCCATGTACACCACATCCACTGCTTCTACCTTCAATGTGTTTTGTCACATCCTCAAAGAATTCAATAAGGCTTGTGAGGCATGACTTGCCCCTCACAAAGCTATGCTGACTCTAATCAAACTATGCTTTTCCGTATAATCATAAATCCTGTCTCTCAGAATCCTCTCTAATAATTTGCCCACCACCAACGTAAGACTGACTGTTCTGTAATTCCCAGGGTTATCTCTACTCCCTTTCTTGGAGGGAATAATATCTGCCACCCTCAAATCATCCAGTGCACTCCAATGAGGACACAAACATCATCACCAAAGACACAGCAATCTCTTCCCTCAATTCCTGTAGTATCCTTGCGTATATCCCATCTGACCCGGGGGACTTATCTACCCTTATCTTTTTCAGAATTTCCAGCACATCCTCCTTCTTAACATCAACTTGCTCGAGTGAATTAGCCTGTTTCGTGCTGTCCTTCAAAAAACTCAATCAAATTCATGAGACATGATTTCCCATACACAAAGCCAAGTTGAACATAGAACATTACAGCGCAGTCCATGCCCTTCGGCCCTCGATGTTGCGCCGACCTGACATACCAATCTGAAGGCCACCTAACCTACAATATTCCATGTACATCCATATGCTTGTCCAATGACGACTTAAATGTACTTAAAGTTGGCAAATCTACTACTGTTGCAGGCAAAGCATTCCATATCCTTACTACTCTCTGAGGAAAGAAACTACCTCTGACATCTGTCCTATATCTATCACGTCTCAATTTAAAGCTATGCCCCCTCATGCTTGCCGTCGCCATACTTGGAAAAAGGCTCTCCCTGTCCACCCTATCTAACCTTCTGATTATCTTATATGTCTCTATTAAGTCACCTCTCAACCCTCTTCTCTCTAACGAAAACAGTCTCAAGTCCCTCAGCCTTTCCTTGTAAGACTTTCCCTCCATACAAGGCAACATTCTAGTAAATCTCCTCTGCACCCTTTCCAAAGCTTTCACATCCTTCTTATAATGTGGTGACCAGAACTGTACACAATACTCCAAAACGCAACAGAGTTTTGTACAACTGCAGCATTACCTCACGGTTCCGGAACTCGACCCCTCTATTAATAAAAGCTAAAACACTGTATGCCTTCTTAACAACCCTGTCAACCTGGGTGGCAACTTTCAAGGATCTGTGTACCTGGACACCGAGATCTCTCTGCTCATCTACACTACCAAGAATCTTACCATTAGCCCAGTACTTTGCATTCCGGTTAGTCCACCCAAAGAGAACCGCCACACACTTGTCCGCATTAAACTCCATTTGCCACCTCTTAGCCCAGCTGTGCAGCTTATCTATGTCTCTCTGCAACCTACAACATCCTTCATCACTATCCACAACTCCACCGACCTTAGTGTCGTCTGCAAATTTACTAACCCTCCCTTCTACGCCTTCATCCAGGTCTTTTATAAAAATGACGAACAGCAATGGGCCAAACACCGACCCTTGCGGTACACCACTAGTAACTGGACTCCAGGATGAACATTTCCCATCAACCACCACCCTCTGTCTTATTTCAGCAAGCCAATTACTGATCCAAACTTCTATATCTCCTACAATTCCATTCCTCCGCATTTTGTACAAAGCTTACTGTGGGGAACCTTATCGAACGCCTTGCTGAAATCCATATACACCACATCAACCGGTTTACTCTCATCTACCTGTTTGGTCACCTTCTCAAAGAACTCAATAAGGTTTGTGAGGCACGACCTACCCTTCACAAAACCGTGCTGACTATCCCTAATCAAATTATTCTTTTCTAGATGATTATAAATCCTATCTCTTATAACCTTTTTCCAACACTTTACCGTGGGTGGCACAGTGGTTAGCACTGTTGCCTCACAGCGCCAGAAACCCGGGTTCAATTCCCGCCTCAGGCGACTGACTGTGTGGAGTTTGCACGTTCTCCCCATGTCTGCGTGGGTTTCCTCCGGGTGCTCCGGTTTCCTCCCACAATCCAAAGATGTGCAGGGTCAGGTGAATTGGTCATACTAAATTGCCCGTAGTGTTAGGTAAGGGGTAAATGTAGGGGTATGGGTGGGTTCGCTTCGGCGGGTCGGTGTGGACTTGTTGGGCCGAAGGGCCTGTTTCCACACTGTAATGTAATCTGTAATCTGTAAAAAAAAACAACTGAAGGCTCATTGGTCTATAATTACCAGGGTTGTCTCTACTCCCCTTCTTGAACAGGGGAACCACAGTCTTCTGGCACTATTCCTGTAGACAATGACGATTTAAAGATCAATGCCAAAGGCTCGGCAATCTCCTCCCTGGCTTCCCAGAGGATCCTAGGATAAATCCCATCCGGCCCAGGGGACTTATCTATTTTCACACACTGCAGGATTTCTAATACCTCTTCCTTGTGAACCTCAATCCCACCTAGTCTAGTAGCCTGTATCTCAGTATTCTCCTCGACAACATTGTCGTTTTCTAGAGTGAATACTGTCGAAAAATATTCATTTAGTGCTTCCCCTATCTCCTCTGACTCCACACACAACTTCCCACTACTATCCTTGATTGGCCCTAATCTTCCCCTTGTCATTCTTTTATTCCTAAAATACCTATAGAAAGCCTTAGGGTTTGCCCTGATCCTATCCGCCAACAACTTCTCATGTCTCCTCCTGGCTCTTCTGAGCTCTCTCTTTAGGCCTTTCCTGGCTACCTTGTAACCCTCAAGCGCCCTAACTGAGCCTTCACATCTCATCCTAACATAAGCCTTCTTCCTCCTCTTACCAGAGATTCGACTTTCTTCGTAAACCACGGCTCCCGTGCTCTACAGCTTCCTCCCTGCCTGACAGGTACATACTTAACTAGGACACACAGGAGCTTTTCCTTGAATAAGCTTCACATTTCTAATGTGCCCATCCCCTGCAGTTTCCTTCCCCTTCCGATGCTTCCTAAATCTTACCTAATCGCATTGTAATTGCCTTTCCCCCAGCTGTAACTCTTGCCCAGTGGTGCACACCTATCCCTTTCTATCACTAAAGTAAACATAACAGAATTGTGATCGCTATGACCAAAGTGCTCACCTTCTAAGTCTAACACCTGGCCGGGCTCATTACCCAGTACCAAATCTAATGTGGCTATGCCCCATTGTTGGCCTGTCTACATACTGTGTCAGGAAGCCCTCCTGCACACACTGGACAAAAACTGACCCATCTATAGTACTTGTACTATAGTGTTCCCAGTCAATATTTGGAAAGTTGAAGTTCCCCATGACAACTACTTTGTCACTCTCACTCCTATTGAGAATCATCTTTTCTATCCTTTCCTCTACATCTCTGGAACTATTCAGAGGCTTATAGAAAACTCCCAACAGGGTGACCTCTCCTTTCCAGTTTCTAACCTCAGCCCGTACTACCTCAGTTGACGAGTCTCCAAACATCCTTTCTGCAACTGTAATACTGTCCTTGACCAACAATGCCACACCTCCCCCTCTTTTACCATCTTCTCTGTTCTTACTGAAACATCTAAATCCTGGAACCTGCAACAACCATTCCTGTCCCTGCTCTATCCATGTCTCCAAAATGGCCACAACATCGAAGTCCCAGGTACCAACCCATGCTATAAGTTCACCCACCTTATTTCGGATGCTCCTGGCGTTGAAGTAGATACACTTCAAACCAACTTCTTGCTTGCCGGTGCCATCTTGCGTCCCTGAATCTTGATTTCGGACCTCCCTACTCTCAACCTTTTCTATACTCGAACTACAATTTTGCTTCCCATCCCCCTGCTGGATTAGTTTAAACCCATCCCAATACCCTTAGCGAATTTCCCCCCCAGGATATTGGTACCCCTCTGGTTCAGATGAAGACCATCCTGCTTGTAGAGGTCCCACCTACCCAGAAAGAGCCCCAATTATCCAAGAATCCAAAACCTCCCTCCTGCACCATCCCTATAGCCACGTGTTCAACTCCTCTCTCTCCCTATTCCTTGCCTCACTAGCAAGTGGCACGGCAACAAACCAGAGACAACAACTCTGTTCGTCCTAGCTCTAAGCTTCCATCCTAGCTCCCTGAATTTCTGCCTTAAATCCCCATCTCTCTTCCTACCTATGTCGTTGGTGCCGATGTGGACCACGACTTGGGGCTGCTCCCCCTCCCCCTCCCCCTTAAGGATCCCAAAAACACGATCAGAGACATCACGAACCCTGGCACCTGGGAGGCGACACACCAACCGTGAGTCTCTTTCGCCCCCACAGAACCTCCTATCTGTTCCCCCTAACTATGGAGTCCCCAATGACTACTGTTCTGCTCCTCTTCCCCCTTCCAGGGACAGACTCTGTGCCAGACCCCTGTGCCTCACTGCTTTCCCCTGGTAAGTCGTCACCCCCAACAGTATCCAAAATGGTGTACTTATTGTTAAGGGGAATGGCCACAGGGGATCCCTGCACTGCCTGCCGGTTCCCTTTCCGTCTCCTGAATGTATCCCATCTGCCCTTGTCTTGTACCTGAGGACTGACTACCTCCCTGTAACTTCTCTCAATAACCCCCTCTGCCTCCCAAATGATCCGAAGTTCATCCAGCTCTAGCTCCAGTTCCCTAACGTTGTTTTCAAGGAGCTGGAGGTGGGTGCACTTCCCGCAGATGTAGTCAGCAGGGACACAAATGGTGACCCTTACCTCCCACATTCTGCAGGAGGAACATTCAACTGCCAAACCTCCATTCCCACTATTCTAAATTCCCAAAGAGACTGTTGAAAAATAAGGAATAAAAAATAAACTCGTTACCTTACCAATCTGGCGTACAACCTTTTTTTTTAGTTAGAGGAGGAGGATGGGTGGGAGACATTACCCGAGTAGTGTTTCGGGGAACGCAACCACACAAATATATGACTTCCCAGAAGTCCTTCGCTCCTCTCGGCAAATGGAGGCCCTGATGCCTAAAGTAAGGTTTTTAAACAGTTAGACTCACCTTCCCAGAAGTCCTTCGCTCCTCCCTCGCACGTCTCCATCCCCAAATCAGACCTTGCCTTTCCAAATAGATGTAAATCCTGTCCATCAGGATTCCCTCTAACAACCTGCCAACCACCAATGTCAGGCTCACCAGTATATAGGTCAGTGGCTTTTCCTTACCACCTTTCTTAAATAGTGGCATCACATTAGCCACATGTAGCGTATTCAAAAAGAATGGATACCCCATGAACACAATCCGTTGATTTCTCAGCAACAAACCCAAACAAGCAAACAATGCACCCAGAATCCCTAGCCGACATACCTCCTCCTACTGCCCACTTGACCATGACCCCACCCCCCACCACCAAACCATCATCTCCCAGACCATCCATAACCTCATCACCTCGGGGGATCTCCCATCCACCGCCTCCAACCTCATAGTCCCACAACCCCGCACCGCCCGCTTCTACCTCCGGCCCAAAATCCACAAACCTGACTGCCCCGGCCGGCCCATTGTCTCCGCCTGCTCCTGCCCCACCGAACTCATCTCCGCATACCTCGACACGGTCCTGTCCCCCTTAGTCCAAGAACTCCCCACCTATGTTCGGGACACCACCCATGCCCTCCACCTCCTCCATGATTTTCGCTTCCCCGGTCCCCAACGCCTTATCTTCACCATGGACATCCAGTCCCTGTACACCTCCATCCCCCATCACGAAGGACTCAAAGCCCTCCGCTTCTTCCTTTCCCGCCGTACCAACCAGTACCCTTCCACTGACACCCTCCTTCGACTGACTGAACTGGTCCTCACCCTGAACAACTTCTCTTTCCAATCCTCCCACTTCCTCCAAACGAAAGGAGTAGCCATGGGCACCCGCATGGGCCCCAGCTATGCCTGCCTCTTCGTAGGATATGTGGAACAGTCCATCTTCCGCAACTACACTGGCCCCACCCCCCACCTTTTCCTCCATCGATGGCTGTATCGGCGCCGTCTCGTGCTCCCGCAAGGAGTTTAAACAGTTCATCCACTTCACCAACACCTTCCACCTGGACAGTCTCTGATTCCTCCCTCCCCTTCCTCGACTTTTCTATTTCTATCTCAGGCGACCGAATCAACACGGACATCTACTACAAACCAACCGACTCCCACAGCTACCTGGACTACACCTCCTCCCACCCTGCCCCCTGTAAAAACGCCATCCTATTCTCCCAATTCCTTCGTCTCCGCCGCATCTGCTCCCAGGAGGACCAGTTCCAAAAACGCACAACCCAGATGGCCTCCTTCTTCAAGGACCGCAATTTCCCCCCCCCGACGTAGTCGACGATGCCCTCCACCGCATCTCTTCCACTTCCCGCTCCTCCGCCCTTGAGCTCCGCCCCTCCAACCGCCACCAGGACAGAACCCCACTGGTCCTCACCTACCACCCCACCAATCTCCATGTACAGCGCATCATCCGCCGTCATTTCCGCCACCTCCAAACGGACCCCACCACCAAGGATATATTTCCCTCCCCTCCCCTATCAGCATTCCGTAAAGACCACTCCCTCCGTGACTCCCTCGTCAGATCCACACCCCCACCAACCCAACCTCCACTCCCGGCACCTTCCCCTGCAACCGCAGGAGGTGCAAGACCTGCGCCCACACCTCCCCCCTCACCTCCCTCCAAGGCCCCAAAGGAAACTTCCATATCCGCCACAAATTCACCTGCACCTCCACACACATCATCTATTGCATCCTCTGCACCCGATGTGGCCTCCTCTATATTGAGCAGACAGGCTGCCTACTTGTGGAGCGTTTCAGAGAACACCTCTGGGACACCCGGACCAACCAACCCAACCACCCTGTGGCTCAACACTTCAACTCCCCCTCCCACTCCACCAAGGATATGCAGGTCTTTGGACTCCTCCATCGCCAGACCACAACAACACGACGGTTGGAGGAAGAGCACCTCATCTTCCGCCTAGGAACCCTCCAACCACAAGGGATGAACTCGGATTTCACCAGTTTCGTCATTTCCCCTCCTTTCCCCCACCTTGTCTCAGTCAAATCCATCGAACTCAGCACCGCCTTCCTAACCTGCAATCTTCTTCCTGACCTCTCCGCCCCCACCCCAGTCTGACCTATCACCCTCACCTTGACCTTTTTCCACCTATCACATTTCCGACGCCCCTCCCGCAAGTCCCTCCTCCCTACCTTTTATCTTAGCCTGCTGGACACACTTTCCTCATTCCTGAAGAAGGGCTTATGCCCGAAACGTCGATTCTCCTGTTCCATGGATGCTGCCTGACCTGCTGCGCTTTTCCAGCAACACATTTTCAGCTCTGATCTCCAGCATCTCAGACCTCACTTTGCCCTACATCAAAGACATCTTGGAATTGACTGCCAGGCTACTCAGACCTCTGGGCATCATTGTAGCCCACAAACCCACCAACA
Source organism: Chiloscyllium plagiosum (assembly GCF_037043375.1). NCBI lineage: Eukaryota > Metazoa > Chordata > Chondrichthyes > Orectolobiformes > Hemiscylliidae > Chiloscyllium > Chiloscyllium plagiosum. The sequence goes on from NW_028270162.1 coordinate 61,421,206, forward strand.
TACTAAAACAGCAGCTAATGAACTTGAATGACCCTATACAGACAACAAGCAAAACTAATGTCATTTACAAAATATTTTGCAAGAACAGTAACAAACACTACATTGTACAAACAGGCAGAAGACTAGCCTGGACACCATCTACCACCCTCGGAGAAAAATAACTGGAAATTACATCGCCAACACAGAAATTACATCATCGATCCAAGAAAACATAAACACACAAATAGAAAGCAGACATAAGACCAGTGCTTCACCAGAGGCTCACTGTTGTTACCTAGTATGGTAATGAAACTTCTGAAAATGAACCTTCCAGCTCAATGAGCAAACTTACATCCATTTATGTAGGTAAAAACAATGACTGCAGATGCTGGAAACCAGATTCTGGATTAGTGGTGCTGGAAGAGCACAGCAGTTCAGGCAGCATCCAAGGAGCTTTGAAATCAACGTTTCGGGCAAAAGCCCTTCATCAGGAAAGCCCTTCCTGATGAAGGGCTTTTGCCTTACATCCATTTATCCACCTTTATGCATTTTAAGACATCCAGCATCTCCTCCTCTGTAAAATGGACATTTTTTGAAGATGTCACCATCTATTTCCCTACATTCCATATATTCCATGTTCCTCTTCACAGTAAACACAGATGCAAAATATTCATTTAGTATGTCTCCCATCAGCTGCGGTTCCACACATTGGCTGCCTTGCTGATCTTTGAGGGGTCCTATTCTCTCCCTAGTTACCCTTCTGTCCTTAATGTATTTGTAAAAACCCTTTGGATTCTACTTAACCCAATTTGCCAAAGCTATCTCATGTCCTCTTTTACTTCCTGATTTCTCTCTTAAGTATACTCCTATTGCCTTTACCACTCTAAGGATAAACTAGATCTCTGGTGTCTCTACCTGACATATACTTGCTTCTTTTTCTTAACTAAACCCTCAATTTTTCGAGTCATCCGGCATTCCCTCCATCTACCAGCCTTTCTTTTCACCCTAACAGGAATAAATTGTCTCTGGACTCTCACTATCTTATTTTAAAGGCTTTCCATTTTCTAGCCGTCGCTTTACCTGTGAACATCTGCCCCAGTCAGCTTTCGAAAGTTCTTGCCAAATACATCAAAATTGGCCTTTTTCTAATTTAGAACTTCAACTTTTAGATCTGGTCTATTCTTTTCCATCACTATTTTAAAACTAATAGAATTATGGTCACTGACCCCAAAGTGCTCCTGCACTGACACCTCAGTCACCTGCCCTGCCTTATTTCCCAAGAGTAGGTCAAGTTTTGCCCCTTCTCTCATAGATACATCCACATTCTGAATCAGAAGATTTTCTTGTACACACTTAACAAATTCCTCTCCATCTAAACCCTAACACTATGGCAGTCCTAGTCCATGTTTGGAAAGTTAAAATCCCCTACCGTAAACACCCGACTATTGTTGCGGATTACTGAGATCTCCTTACAAAATTGTTTCTCAATTTCCTGCTGACTATTGAGGTGGGTGGGGAGTTGGTGGTCTGTTCACAATCCAATAAGGTAATCATCCCTTTCTTCTCAGTTCCACCCCAACAACTTCCCTGGACATATTCCCAGGAATATCCTCCCTACTTATAGCAATAATTATATCCTTATCAAAAACACCATTCCCCTTCCTCTCTTGCCCTCCTATCATTCTTATAGCATTTGAATCCTGGAACATTAAGCTGCCAGTCCTGCCCAACCCTGAGCTGCATTTCTGTAATTGCTATGATATCCCAGTCCCATGTTCCTAACCATGCCCTGAATTCATCTGCCTTCCCTGTTAGGCCTCTTGCATTAAAATAAATACTGTTTAATTTGTCAATCCTACCTTGTTCTCTGCTTTGTCCCTGCCTGCCCAGACTGTTTGACTTGCACTCTTAATTTACAAGGGTTCCCCAGTGTATGTTCTCAGTCTGGTTGAAGTCTTGCACAAACTTAAGGGTTGGAGACCAGAGCAAATCTTGTTAAAGACAGGTTCTGCAACGGTAGATACAGCTGCACCAGTAATGACCTCCATGAGAACTGGATGACCATTTAACCAGACAATAAATTTAATTGGTTCTGATTTGGATGTTGCTAAGCAATTTAATTGTTCCAACCCACATGTGGGTGGACTTGCCTGGATACCAACCTATGAGTTTTCTTATTCCAGTCAGGCCTTGTAGGACTCCTTTGTTGTCTCAAGTCCTCATACTGGTAGCAACTACGATGTCTTACCGGCCCAGATCCTAAGAACTTTTTAGCCACTTGGCCGAGGTTTGATTTGTGGTGGGGGTTCAGCTGTAGTTTAGCCTGAGATCCCTCTGCTCAGGATATGCACTGTGTGAGGCTCTGCGATTGCCTTCACTCAAGTGGTATTCCCCAAGCTCAGTCAAACAGATAAGAATGTCCACTTCCATTGGGATGCCCTGTAGATCCCCTGCTCCACTTGCCACATTTTCTAATGACAAAGCTGCCTGTGGTGTCTGTTTGAAGTTCATTTGGGCTTCAGCTAGTAGGTGCTTTTACATGATTACGTCATTAATCCCATATGCCAAGTGGTTTCTCAGCAATTCATTCAGGGTTAACCCAAAGTCACATGCCTTCTGCTATTCACCTTAACCTCATCAGGAATCCCAATATAGATACCCCAGTTCACTAACAGCTGAATAAAATCAATAGTGTCTCAGAATTAGAGTTTGGGATCGTAATATTCCTTAACGAAATCTGTCAACTCTTTGAAGGTTTTAGTGTCTGATACTTCTGGGAAAATTAAGCCCCTTATAACCAGAAATGCTCGAGGTCTGCAAGCAGTCAGAAGGATTACTTGTTGTTTTTCATCTGCTCCAATGTCAATTGCCTGGAAAAATATCACATTGTTTCCACATACTGGGCCCAGTCTTTGATGGCAGGATAAAACAAATCAACCTTCCCAAATAAAGACATGATGTCAGAAGTGCTTACCCCAACTCAAAGATCACTGTTACAAACAAATGTTCTTCAGGCACATATTGTTTTATCCTATTGGCACACATTCCTGAAATTGGGCTTCAGCCCAAAACATCCTCTCCTGCTCCTCAGATGCTGTCTGACTTGCTGTGCTTTTCCAGTGCCAAACTTTTTGACTCTAACGCTCCATCATCTGCAGTCCTGACTTTCTCGCCACTGAAATAACTACACAGAAGCTAGTATCCTGTCATCAAGTCACCCTTTGTTTATGTACACTGGTTGTGGCCAGTCAGCCCTGAGGCAATTCTGAATCCTGTTTATTTTTTCTATTTTCCTTCTTACTTACGCCTGGAGAGTCCTTCATATTGATCCAGGTCCCTCAGAGCCATTGTCAGAGTGTCAAGAATGTCTGACAGTCCTGTCCTTATTTTTTTTCTTTTTCTTCTATAACACCACAGAGGCTGGTATCCCATCACCAAGTCCCTCTTTATTTACATGTGCACAAAATCTTGTTTTTTTTGGTCTGTCGAAACAGTAATTTTATTTGAGAATTATAACCAATGCAGAGGTAAATTTATACTTCAATTATTCAATTCATGAAAAAACATTTTTAAAAGTTGAATTCTATTTATATTTTTTTACTCTAACTCTCCTGGTTATATTTTTTTACCCCCGCACTACCACTTAACTGCGGTAGTGCTTATATTTTCTCCAGCACCCATGTTGTGTGTGTGCAGGTGTGAGACACAGTGAAAGACACAAGGTGTATGAATCTTTATTCAATTCCCACCACCAGGAAGAAAAGAAACACCCAAATGGCCAGTGACAAGCAGTGCTCTTCACATCAAAGGGCAATACTGTGTGTTCAAACAGTGAAGGGGAGGGCAGGGATTAACTCAAAATAGAATTGGAGGGGGAAATAATACACTCCACTCCCTGCGGCGCCCACCTCTCCCTGAACAGTGCAAGGGTGTTGGTGGACACCGCGTGCTCCTTTTCCAGAGACACCCGGGCTCTGAATCCTGTTTATTTATTTTTTTTCCACTGAATCCTGTTTATGTTGGTCAACCAGGACTTCCTGATTGGCGCAGGTTAACAACCACAATCAAGGATCTCATAATCAATGAGATCCACCTGGTTCCAATCACTACTGATTTCAACCTGGAACTCCTTCCCAGGTATCTTATATGTATAACACCCAACCAAAGATTAGATTTCAACCTTTAACAGATTCTTAGGTGCCATAGATCTGTGCTTCAGGTTATGTGTCTCCATGATAAGAGAGCATTTCCTTTTTTTTCCCCCAGAAACAGCTCCCTCCCTTGCTGATATGGGAATTGCAATCAAGGCTGTAATAGCTGTGGGAAAAGGTCTGGAACAGAATGTTGAGGAGGATTCAGTGCTGTTAACTGAGGACGACAAACTGATCCAAACCTGCTGCTGGGTTACCCTGCGGGTAAGTTCTTCCAAGAACCTGGTACCATGGACGAGGAGGCAGTGAAGTGTGAAAACGTGGTGCATTGTGAGTTGTCTCCCATAACAGGATATGGACTAATTTCTTACATAGACCATGACTCAGTGTGTTTGGTATTTCTGTAATTTACTAAATACAGTGAACAATTCAAGAAAAGCCAACAGGCTGGGAAAGAGATTTTAAAAAAAACAAGGATGGAAAGCAAGTATTAAATGAGCAAAGATGGAGTCACAACGGGAAGAAAAGGGATATCAAAATGTACAGCATAGGTTTCTGCGAAGATGGTATGAAGTGATAAAAACTGAAGCAGGTTACACTATAATCAAAGCAACATTTCGCGTGGAAGGAGGCCATTTGCTCCATTGGACCTGCTTGAAAAATGCACGCTTTGTTAGAATCTCCCTCTGCCTTTTCTCTCTAACCCAATGAGTTCCTCATCTAAAGTATTTGTCCAAATCTTTAATGGTATGAGTTATAAACCAGCTTCCACTATTTTCTCAGGCCATATTCAGAACATGGAAACTATGAAAAACACATACCCCATCTTCCCTATCAATTACCAACCATTGTGGTTGTACGGCTTCTGGTTTTGATCCACTCACCAGTGGGAAAAACCTTTCAGAAAGTTTTTTCTCATAATTTTGAAAACGTCTGCTCAGTCATCTTTGGTTTACTATTCCCAAGAGAACAGTCAATGTTTTCAACTTCTATTCTTCACTGAAATCCCTCCTATCTGGTGGTAAATCTCCTCTGTATCCTTTCTAATACCATTGTTGATCTTTTTTGATGTGTGCTGGTCACAATTATCCACAAACGCGAGTTGAGTTGAAGCAGTGGTTTTTAAAGTTCCAGCATGGTGTCCTTGCTGTTTTATGTATCTCCTGATAAATCCAAGAAACACTTTTTTAAAAAAAACATTCAGTTGCTGTGCTGTCTTTAAGTATTCTTGTGTATGGACACTAATGGCTCTCTTGCTCATCTATACTTTCCAAAATGGTATCATTTATAGTATTGTGATTTTCCATGTTAGTCTCCCCACTTACATTCTCTTCATGCTGCTCCATGTTGAGCTAAATCTACCATGCTTCAGCCTTTTCCCAATATTTCCATCTTGAAACCGACCACTATCTTCACTGCAACTGATTATTTTGCTAGAATTGTAAATTTTATAATGCCACTCCTGGGTGAGATTGTTTATAAAATTTGCAAGAGTGCTGGAGCCAACTTTGGTCTGACAACCATCTACCCTTCCTTGCCATGAATTTCCTGTCATTGACTGGCTACTGTTGAATTCATGATGTCCACATCTCCTAAATTCGTGCACCTTCATAAAAGCCTTTTGTGTGGCACTTAATCAAATATCAAAGTCCATTGACTTGATCAATTTCTCTGTTATATCAGCGAATAATTCTCTGAAGTTACTCAGATACAATATTCCTTTAAGAAGGCTGACTTCTGTGATTTAATCCAGGGTTTTCCAAATTAAATAAAAACAAAATATTGCACATGCTAGAAATCTGAAATAAAAACAAAGTCTTGGAGAAACTCAGCAGGTCTGGCAGTATGTGTGGAGAAAGAAGCAAAGTTAATGTTTTGAAGCTGGTATGAATCTAGGTTTCTGGAGAAAGGCCATACTGTAAAATAGAACAGTACATCACAGAAACAGGCCTTTCAGCCCACTATGTCTTTGCTGACCATAATACCATTCTAAACTAATCCCATCTGCCTGCACATGGTCTGTATCCCTCTATTCCATGTCTGTTCATGTGTCTATCTAAATGCCTCTTAAACTTTGCTTCTACCACCTCTCCCAGACTGCTTTCCAAGCTCCTACCACCCTTTGCATTAAAAAAACTATCCTTGCACATCTCCTTCAAACATTTCCCCTCTCATTTTAAACCTCCGGGTATTTGACATTTTCATCCTGGGAAAGAAACTTTGACTATCCACCCTATTCATGCTTCTCATAATTTTATCGGGTTGCCCCTCAGCTCTGACTCCCTAGCGAAACAATCAAAGTTTGTCCGACCTCTCCTATAGCTAATATTCTCCAATCCAGGCAACATTCTGGTAAACCTCTTTTGCATCCTCTTCAAACCTCCACATCCTTCTGATAGTGTGGTGTCCACACTGCACAATATACTCCAAAAATGGCCTCACTGAGGTTTTATATAGCTACAATATGACTTGCCAACTTTAATGGTCAAGGCCCTGAAGGATTAAGGCAAGCATGTCTCTGTCTTCTTTACCATGTTATCTACTTCTGTTGCCACTTTCAGAGAGCTATAGAGTTGGACCCCAAGATCCCTCTGTATATCAATGGTGCTAAGGATCCTACCATTTAATGTAGACTTCCTGTTTGTATTTGATCTCCTAAAATGCATCCCTCAAATGTCCGGATTAAACTCCATCTGCTATTTCTCTGCCCAACGTTCCAACTGATCTTTTCACAACCTGCCTCACTATCCACAACTGCACCAATTTTCATGTTGTCTGCAAACTTACCAATCAGACCACCTATGTTTTCATCCAAATTATTTATATGTACAACAACCAACAGCAATCCCAGCTCTCATCCTTGTGGAACATCCATTGCCCTATCCTCACCAATCATCTTCATGACTTCCTCAAAAAACTAATTGAAATTTGTGAGACAAAACCTCCCCTGCAAAAAGCTATGCTGACAATTCCCAATAAGTCCATTATTTTCCAAATGCAAGAAAATCCTGTCCCGATGAATCTTCTCCAATAATTTCCCTACCACTGATTTAATGCTCACCAGCCTATAATCTCCTGGATTGTACTTCATAGACAAAGGAATGACCTTGGCAATCCTCCCAATCTTCTGGGACTTCATCTGTGGCTAACAAGGATATAACAATCTCCTGAAGAAGGGCTTATGCCCAAAACGTCGATTCTCCTGCTCCTTGGGTGCTGCCTGACCTGCTGCGCTTTTCCAGCAACACATTTTTCAGCTCTGATCTCCAGCATCTCCAGTCCTCACTTTCTCCTATAACAATCTCTGTCAAGTACCCAGGAATCTCCTTCCTCACCTCCCTCAGTATCATGAGATAGATTCTATCAGGTGCTGGGGGCTTATCTGCCCTTAATGTTTTACAAGACACCCAACACTACTATCTTCTACTATATCAACATGCCCTAGAATATCAACATACCCCTCCCGAATTTTACCAACATCCTTTTAGGTGAATACCGATGCGAATTACTCATTAAGGACCTCATCCACCTCCTCTGGCTGCATACATAAAGTCCCTCTTTTGTCCATGAGTGGACCTACCCTTTCCTTAGTTACTGTTTTAATATACTCCTAATATATTCCTAATAGACTGAGAAGATGTTTTGGGATTTGTCTTAATCCTAATTGCCAAGGACATTTTGTGGTCCCTTTTTGCCCCTCTAATTCCTTGTTTAAGTTCTTTCCTGTTTCCTTTATAATTTCTCAAGGATCTTGTCTGATTTCAGTTTTGTAAACCCTACCTATGCACTTTATTCTTTTTGACTGATGTTTCAATATTTCTTGTTTCTGAATTTTGCCATCCTTACCTTTCATCCTTGTAGGAACATGCTGGTCCTGAACTCTGATCAATTGGCCTTTCAATTGTGGATTTACCCCAATCAGCCACCTCCAACCTAATTTCTCTAGCTCCTATCTAATACTGTTGTAATCAATCTTACTTAAATTCACTGCTCCCGCCCAAGGACCAGTGTTATCTTTATCGATAAGTATTTTAAAACTGACAGAATTATGATCACTGTACCTAAAACGCTCTCCCATTGTAACTTGGGTCACCTGGCCATTCCCCAGTACAACATCTAATACTGCCCCTTCCCCAGTTGAACTATTTACATAAATAAAAGCAAATTACTGTGGATGCTGGAATCTGAAACCAAAAGAGAAAATGCTGGAAAATCTCAGTAGGTCTGGCAGCATCTGTAAGGAGAGAAAAGAGCTGATGTTTCAAGTCTAACTGACCCTTTGTCAAAGCTGGGGACAATTTACATATTGTTTCAAGAAACTGACTCAGTTCAGCATTAAATTTGCAATTCTCTCCAGATGCTGTTGGATCTGCTGATTTATTCCAGCCCTTTGTTTTTCCAAATGCAAGTTCATTTTATCCTTGATAGTGGTTTAAATCACTTCTCCTAACCTTGTTCGTAGACTTGCCTCTAGTTCCCTGGTTTGCCCCCTCGTCCTAATCTTGACAGGTGAAATAATATCAGCCACCTCTAGTCTGATGGCTTTATTCCAATATTGAATGAAGACTGAAAGGTCCCTCATCCCCAACTCACCAATGATTCTGTTACCTTTACTTCAAGCAGAAATTTCCAATACAACAACTTGTGGACAGGTTTTTTTTTAGATTAGATTAGATTACTTACAGTGTGGAAACAGGCCCTTCGGCCCAACAAGTCCACACCGACCCGCCGAAGCGCACCCACCCAGACCCATTCCCCTACATTTACCCCTGCATCTAACACTACAGGCAATTTTAGCGTGGCCAATTCACCTAACCGGCACATTTTTGGAGTGTGGGAGGAAACCGGAGCACCCGGAGGAAACCCACGCAGACACGGGGAGAATGTGCAAACTCCACACAGTCGGTCGCCTGAGGCGGGAATTGAACCCGGGTCTCTGGCGCTGTGAGGCAGCAGTGCTAACCACTGTGCCACCGTGCCGCCCACAGCTTTGATGCCTGAACAGTTGAATAACTTGGATAAGGTGTTATTTTTCCATTGGATTACACCCAGTGCTGATGTTTAGCAGTTGAAAACTCTGGTTCCATTCTCTCAATTAACATATTGGACATTTGTTAAAATGGAGTGTGGCCAACGTTCATTGTAATATTTTGCTGGGTGCATGCATTTGTCAAGGCTCTGGAAGGTGGCCAGAGACTCTCATCAAAGCAGAAGTCAGGAGAAGGTGTGATAGCTTTTCTTTCCTTGTTGACAGGAGCTGGGGCTACTGCTGGGACACCTGGTGGAGCTTGGACTTTCACCCCACACCTCTGCAAATTCAGCTCACCTGCTATCTACGGCACAGATACAAAACACCGCAGGAATTTTCCTGGACATGCTTCTGAAATGTCGGCACTGGGTGAGTGTTAACGATTCAAGGAGACTGAGGGGACTGGAGAAAGAGAATACTACATCAGTGAAACAGTAACAAATCAAGGGGGTATGGCAGTATTACTATATTCAGAGTGGAACAGGAAGGGGCAAAGTATACAAGCGCAGAGAAACAGCAGTTAAAAAAAGGTCAAAGGGGGAGAGATGGTAAAAATGCAAAATTAATGTCCTTTAACATTTATGTGCATAATATTCGGAACAAAGTAAATGAATTAATTATACAAATGTCGGTTAATGATCTATCATCATTGCAAAGACATGATTACAAGGAGGCCAAAGTTGGGAACTGAATATTCAGGGGAATGTGACTATTTGAAAAGACGGGCAGGAGGAAAAGAGTGATGGGATAGCATTGTTGGTAGACGATAGAACAAGTACGAAAGTAAGAAATGGCCTTGAATCGGAAGCTGTAGAATCCTCAAGGGTGGAGGTAAGAAATAGTCTACAGCAACCCCCAACAGTAGTTATACATTGGGACAGAGAATAAATTAGGAGATAATGAGACGATATAACAAAACGGCACGTTAATCACAGGTGACTTCAATCTTTCCATTGGTTGGGATAGTCAGATTGGCAGAGATAGCCATGAGGAAGAAATCATAAATGTATTCAGAATATTTTCCTAGAGCAATGTGCTGGTTTGAGGCAAGTTTAATAAGTGATGTCAAAGTAAAAGATTTCCTCAGAAACAGTGACCATAACATGGCAGAATTGAGCATTCAGTTTGAGAGTGATAAACCCAGCCAGAATAACTATATTAAGCTTAAATAAGGATAATTGCAAAGGAATGAGGGCAGAGCCTGGACTGGGAAAGGAGTTTGGCAGCAAACACCAGTTTAGGGACAATGGCTGACATTTAAGAAAATAGTTCATGGCTCACTGGAAACATATATCCCAGTGAGAAAGAATGATTAGGAAGAGATAAGTCAACCATAGTTAACCAAGGAAGTTAAGGATAAGACCAAATTGAAAGAAAATCATTCCTGAAGAAGGGCTTATGCCCGAAACGTCGATTCTCCTGTTCCTTGGATGCTGCCTGACCTGCTTCGCTTTTCCAGCAACACATTTTCAGCTGTGAAAGAAAATCAATCATAGAACATAGAAAAGTACAGCACAGAACAGGCCCTTCGGCCCACGATGTTGTGTCGAGGATTATTCCTAATCTAAAATAAAATAACCTAACCTATGCACTGCTGTTCATGTGCATGTCCAGCACTCGCTCAAATGTCCCGAATGACTCAACTTCCACCACAACTGCTGGCAATGCATTCCATGCATTCACAACTCTCTGCATAAAGAACCTACCTCTGACGTCTCCTCCATACCTTCCTACTAATATCTTCAAATTATGACTCCTCATGGCAGTCAATCCTGCCCTGGGGAAAAGTCTCTGGCTATTGATTCTATCTATTCCACTCATTATCTTGTATACCTCAATCAGGTCTCCTCTCTTCCTCCTTCTCTCCAGAGAGAAAAGTCCGAGCTTAGTCAACCTGTCTTCGTAAGACAAGCCCTCCAGTCCAGGCAGCATCCTGGTAAACATTCTTTGCACCCTCTCCAAAGCCGCCATATCTTTCCTATAATAGGGCGACCAGAACTGGACACACTATTCCAAGTGTGGTCTCTCCAGGGTCTTGTAGACCTACAGCAAAACCTCGTGGCTCTTAAACTTGATCCCCCTGTTAATGAAACCCAAAACACCATATACTTTCTTAACAACCCTATCCACTTGGGTGGCAAATTGAGGGATCTGTGCACTTGAACACCAAGATCCCTCCGTTCTCCACACTGCCAAGAATCCTGTCTTTAATCCTATACTCAGCTTTCAAGTTCGACCTTCCAAAAAGCATCACTTTGCATTTATCCAAGTTCAACTCCAGCTGCCATTTCTCAGCCCATCTTTGCATCCTTTCTATGTTGCGCTGCAGCCTGCAATAGCCCTCGATACTATCGACGAGACCTCCAACCTTTGTGTCATCGGTAAATTTACTAACCCACCCTCAACCTCCTCATCTAAGTAATTTATGAAAACTACAAACAGCAGAGGCCCAAGAACAAAACTCAACACTGACCTCCAGGCAGAATGCTTTCCATCTACAACCACTTTCTGCTTTCTGTCAGCCAACCAATTCTGAATCCAGACAGCCAAATCTCCCTGTATCCTATACCTCCTGACTTTATGAATGAGCCTACCAAGGGGAACCTCGCCTTGCTGAAGTCCATATACACCACATCCACTGCTCGATCTTCGTCTACCTGTCTCGTCACCTTCTCAATGAACTCAATAAGATTTGTGAGGCATGACCTGCCCCTCACAAAGCCATGCTGACTGCTTTTAATCACGCTACGCTTTTCTAAATAGTCATAAATCCTATCCCTCAGAATTCTTTTCAAAACCTTCCTGACCACAGATGTAAGACTGACTGGTCTGTAATTTTCAGGGATTTCCCTATTCCCCTTCTTGAAAAGAGGAACAATATTCACCTCTCTAGGCCAGAGATTAAGGAGGTTGTTGTCTGTAGTCATTTAGAAGAACTTAGAAGAATGAAAGGTTACCGTATTGAAATATACACGATTCTTAGGGGATTTGTCAGGATAGATGTGGAAAGGTTGTTTTTCACAGTGGAACAGTCCAGGTCCAGGGGACATTAAGCTCAGAATAATAGGTTTCCCATTTAAGAAGGATGTCTCCTCTTAGAGGAATGTGGCTCTGTGGAATCCTTTACTGCAAAGGGCGGTAAAGGCTGGATTATTCTGCATATTTAAAACCTGAGATGGATCGATTTTTAAGGACAGCTAATGGCACGCTGGCTTTCATAGTGAGAGGACTTGGGTATTAGAGTAAGGATATCTTGCAGCAATTATACAGGGCCTTGGTAAGGCCACATTTTGAGTATTATGTCTAGTTTTGGTATCCTAGTCTGAGGCAGGACATTCTTGCTATTGAGGGAGCTCAGCGAAGGGTCACCAGACTGATTGCTGGGATGTCAGGACTGACATATGAGGAAAGACTGGATTGACTGGGCTTGTACTTGCTGGGATTTAGAAGAATGAGGGGGGACCTCAAAGAAACATAAAAACATTCTGGTGGGACTGGAAGAATGTTCCTGATGTTGTCATTTACATATACGATTTGGGTGTGAACATAGGAGTTATAGTTAGTACGTTTGCAGATAACACCAAAATTGGAGGTGTAGTGGACAGCAAAGAAGGTTATGTCAGAGTACAACGGGATCTTGATCACAATGGGCCAATGGGCTGAGGAGTGGCAGATGGAGTTTAGTTTAGATAAATGTGAGGTGTTGCATTTTGGAAAAGCAAATCTTAGCAGGACTTACGCACTTAATGGTGAGGTCCTAGGGAGTGTTACTGAACAAAGAGATCTTGGAGTGCAGGTTCATAGTTCCTTGAAAGTAGAGTCACAGGTAGGTAGGATAGTGAAGAAGGCGTTCGATATGCTTTCCTTTATTGGTCAGAATATTGAGTACAGGAGTTGGGAGTCATGTTGCGGCTGTACAGGATGTTGGTTAGGCCGCTTTTGGAATATTGTGTACAATTCTGGTCTCCATCCGATCGGATGGATGTTGTGAAACTTGAAAGAATGTTGCCAGGGTTGGAGGATTTGAGCTATAGGGAAAGGCTAAACAGGCTGGGGCTGTTTTCCCTGGAGCGACAGAGGTTAAGATGTTACCTTATAGAGGTTTATAAAATCATGAGGGGCACGGATAGGATAAACAGGCAAGGGCTTTTCCCTGCATTTGGGGAGTCCAGAACTAGAGGGCATAGGTTTCGGTTAAGAGGGGAAAGATATAAAAGGAACCTAAGGGGCAACTTTTTCATGCAGAGGGTGGTATGTGTATGGAATGAGCTGCCAGAGGAAGTAGTGGAGGCTGGTACAATTGCAGCATTTAAAAGGCATCTGGATTCATATATGAATAGGAAGTGTTTGAAGGTATATGGGCCAAGTGCTGGCAAATGGGACTAGATTAGGTTGGGATATCTGGTCGGCATAGACAAATTGGACCGAAGGGTCAGTTTCTGTACTGTGCATCTCTATGACTCTGAGTCCAGAACTGGTGGTTACAGCCTAAGAATAAGGGGTAAGCCATTTAGCATTGAGATGAGGAAGAATTTCTTCACTCAGAGTTGTGAATTTGTGGAATTCTCTCCCACAGGAAGCTGTTGGGGCCAGTTCATTAGATATATTCAAGAAGGAGCTGAACATGGCCCTTGCAATTAAATGGATGAAGGAGTCTGGAGAGAAGCGAGAATGGAATACTGAAAATGCATGATCAGCCATGATCATGGTGAATGGCGGTGCAGGCTCGAAGGCCAAATGGCCTATTCCTGCACATATTTTCTATGTTTCTATGTTACCAGTCAGGGAATCCAGAGTTATAAAGCTAAGGCAGGAAAGTGGAGTTCAGAATTACATCAGCCAAGGTCTCATTGAATGGCAAATGATGCTTACTCGGTTGAATGGTATACTTCTGCTCCTAAGTCGTATGGTCTGGTAACACTCCAAGACATCATGCGTAGTCACTGAATCACAGCACTGAAATTTTGGTTCATCATTCCACACTTGCCTAGAAAAGCCATTCAGCCTGATTCCACTGTTGAGCTTTTAGTCTGTAGTTTTAACGATTATGAAACACATTTTAAGGGTCATTGGACCCACAGCGTTTACTCTGATTTCTCTTCACAAATGCTGTCAAACCTCCTGAGTTTTTCCAGCAATTTCAGTTTTTATTTCTGATTCCCTGCATCCACAGTTATTTCATAAATAAAAAGTGTTGGAAATGTTCTGCCCATGGAGTCTTTATGGCATAGAAAGAGGTCATGCGTCCCATCAAGTCCATTTCTCTGTGGATATTCCCATTTCTCCATTATATCCTTGAAAGTTTATTTCCCTCAAGTACCCATCCAGTTTTCTTCAGAAATTATTCTTTGTCTACTTCACCAGCCAATGAGCATTGCCACTTGCTATGTGAATGTGTTCTTCCTCACATCCCCACAGTTTAGGATGATGGGGAACTTTGACAAGTAACAGCACTGGAGGCTTAGGTGAGAAAGGTGGACCCTTTTTCAGCCAATTAAAATTGCAACAAGCACAAAATGGCTATGGGCTGTGATCTATAGGAGTTATCTCTGTCTTATGATTCGAATATTTCACAATCTTCCACACTTTGTGGATGGCAATATCTGTATTGTCTCTCTTTATTGTGAATACAGATGTACAATATTCATTGAGCACTATTCCAATGTCCTCCATCACACACCGGTTACTGACATTGTTCCAAAGAGGCCCGAATCCCTCCTTCAGTTATCCTTTCACACTTCACGTACCTGTTAAAAATCTTTGGGTCTTCATTGATTTTATTTGCCCATGTTTTTCATATCTTGTTTGCTTTCTGAATTTCCTTTTTAATTTCAGCCTTAACATTTTCTCCTCCTGTAGGTTTTCTGTAGTGTTGAACACCTTATATTTCATGAGCTTCTGTTTTTATTTCTTTGTCCTCATCTTTAACTCCCTTGACATCCAGGAGCCTCTGGAATTATTCATCCTGCTCTTTGTCTTAACAGAACAAGTTTCCTCAGAACCTTCTTCCACTCATCTAGGCTGATTTGATTTACTTGCAAGTAGCTTTTTGGAGCTCACTTCAGCGAAATCATAAATTGGGTCTGAAAAATGAGCTTTTCCCCAATTGTAAACTTATATTCTTTGTCTATCTTTATGTTCTTTGCAATAAATTTAAATGAATCATGATCTCATTCATCAACCTGCTCTCTAACTGATGCCCCTGCTACTTGCCCAGCTTCATTCCCAGATCATGTTTGAGTACATGCAAATGGGACTAAATTTGTTTAAGATATCTGGTTGGCATGGATGAGTTGGGGTGAAGGGTCTGTTTCCATGCTGTCCATCTCTTTAACTTGATGAGTAACTGAGATTGCCCTATTGTTTTTTTCTCTTCTCACTGATAATGAAGGGCTTTTGCCAGAAACGTTGATTTTCCTGCTCCTTCGATGCTGCCTGACTTGCTGTGCTTTTCCAACACCACTCTGATATTGGCACCAACAATCTGATATTGTTCCACATGCCATCACAAAATGTCTAAATCTAGAAAATCCCAATGAGACCACCAAAATAACCAGTTTGGCTGTCTTACTGTTACTCAGGACAAAAGCTTTTCACAACAGGATTCATCAGTAGCAGTAAAATAATTTGATTTATTGTAACAGTTAACAAAACATAGACAAAAAAGAAGGATTTTTAATCTATGACCTTGAAACTTGAATTATACCCCATCAAAGCCTGCAATATGCACACATGTAAGACACATTGTTTAACTCAAACATTATGGTTTGCAGATACTGAAGCAGTCCGTGCTCAAATGCAACAAGGTCTGGACAATATCCAGGCTTGGGCCGACATGTGGCAACTAACACTCGTGCCAGACAATGACAATCACCAATAAGAGATGCTCTAACCACCGCCCCTTGACATTCAACAGTATTACCATCACTGAATCCCCCATTGTCAACATCCTTGGGGTTACCATTGACCAGAAACTCAACTGGACTCATCACATAAACAGTGGCTGCAAGAGCAGGTCAGAGACTAGGGATACTTTGGCAAGTAACTGACCTCCTGACACCCCAAAGTCACAAGGCACAAGTCAGGAGTGTGATGGAATACTCCCTACTTGCCTGGATGGGTGCAGCCCCAACACTCAAGCAGCTTGATATCATCCAGGACAAAGCAACCCGCTTGGTTAGCACCACATCTACAAACATTCAGTCCTTCCACCACCGGCACTCAGTAGCACTAGTGTTTATTATATACAAGATGCACTGCAGAAATTCACCAAAGATCCTGAGACAACACCTTCCAAACGCATGACTACTTCCATCTAGAAGGACAGGGGCAGCAGGTACCTGGGAACAACACCACTTGCAAGTTTCTCTCCAAGCCATTCACCACTCTGACTTGGAAATATGCCACCGTTCCTTCACAGTCATTGGGTAAAAATCCTGGAATTCCCTCACTAGCAGCACTGTGGGTCAACCCACAGCAAGTGGACTGCAGCGATTCAAGAAGGCAGCTCACCACCACCTTGTCACGGGCAAATAGGGATGGGCTATCAATGCTGGCCAGCCAGCGACGCCCAATGAATTAAAAAAAAAATTCTGATGATCAAAAATCCGGACACAAGATGGCAAGTCATTTTCTCACATTCCATTTTTTCGATGTTTACAATCCTGACTCCGTAAGGTTACTGATTAGATGATCTTGGGTCATTTCTTGATTTTTTTTTCTTTTTCAAGGTTTTTTTTCCAGAAGGAGAGAAAGATCTTTAGGGCAGAAAATGCTGAGTGGGGACTTGTTGAACTGTACAAAGTTGTATTGGGTAGATAGGGAGAAACCTTGAGTTTCACAACTTTGGAGCCATATCCTCTGTTTTCCATTTTGATTACAACCCAACCCTCACTCCATGTCCTGTTTGCTGCTGCCAGACCTACTGAGCTACTCTTGCATTCTCTGCTTTTATTCAATGTCATTGAAGAAACCTGATACCAATCAGGTGACCAAGTAAGTCTGCCTCATTGGATACAGGAAATAGAGTTGTGGGTATGTAATCATGTGCCACACGTCAATCTAATTCTCAAGTCCGTCCATCCATCCATGTCATGACCAGATGCTGAAACCCAGTCACATAATGATACAACACAGAAACAGTCACATCAGTTCAACTCATCCATGCCGATCGAGTTGCTCAAATTAAACTGGTCCCACATGCGTACGTTCAGCCCGTGCTCCTCTAAACCTTTCCTAAATTGTACTTGTCCAAGTGCCATTTAAATGTTGTGATTCTACCTGCATCTACCACTTCATTGCACGTGTGAACCACCCTCTGTATGAAAAAGATGTCCCTCAGGTCCCTTTTAAATCTTTCTACTCTCAACCTAACAACATGCCCCCTAGTTTTGAATTCCCCATCCTCTGGAAAATACTTTTGCTATTCATCTTTACTATGCCCCTCATGATTTTATAAACCTCTATAAGGTCACCTTTCAACATCCTACACTCCAGTGAAAGAAGTCCCAGCCCATCCAGTCTCTCCCCATAACGTTGCAATCTTGGAACATCCTGGTGAATCTTTACTGAACTGTCTCCAATTTAATAACATCCTTCCTACAGCAGGGTGACCAGTACTCCAAAAGAGGCCTCACCGACATCCTGTACAACGTTAACATGATGCCCCAACTCCTATACGCAATGGTCTGACGAATGAAGGCAAGCATGCCAAATGCCGCCTAAACCACCCTGTCTCCCTGTGAGGTGACTTTCAAAGAACTATGTACCTGAACCCCGAGATTTCTCTGTTTGACAATACTATCCATGGCCCTACCATTAACTATAGAAGTCCTGTCCTTGTTTGCGATAACAAAATGCTTATTTTGCATTGATCCACATTAAACTCTATCTGCCACTCCTCAGTCCATTAGCCCAATTGATCAAGATCCCTTTGTAATTTTAGGTAACCTTTTCACTGTCAACTCTCCCAACAATTTTGGTGTCAAATGCATAGACAGTAAAGAAGGTTTTCGAAGATTACAAAGGGATCTTGATTAAATGGGTCAATGGGCTAAAAAATGGCAAATGGAGTTCAATCTAGATAAATGCGAGATATTGCATTTTGGTGCAACAAACTAGGGTAGGGTTTATACAATTAATGGCAGGGCTTTGTGTAGTGTTGTAGAATAGAGGGACCTGGGTTGCAGGAATATAGTTCTTTAAAGATTGCCTCACATATAGACAGGGTGATTAAAAGGCGTTTGGCACACTTGCCTTCGTTGCCCAATCCTTTGAGTATACAAAGTCATTTTGAGTTTGTACAGGACATTGGTGAGATCTTCTCTGGAATGCTGTGTCCAGTTCTGGTCGCCCATATATAGGAAAGATATTATTAGGCTGGAGAGGGTTCAGAAGAGATTAACCAGGACGTTGCTGGGTATGGAAGATTTGAGTTATAAAGAAAGGCTGGATAGGCTGTGACTTTTTTCACCGGAGCATAGGGGTTGAAAGGCGACCTGATAGAAGTTTATAAAATAATGAGAGTTAATGGTAGTTGTCTTTTCCCTAGAATGGGGGGTTTCAAGACTAGGGGGCACATTTTTAAGAAAAAAGGAGAGAGATTTAAAGAAGACATAAGAGGCAAATTTTTTACACAGGGTGGTTTGCATGTGGAATGAACTTCCTGAGGAGGTGATGGATGTGGGTACAATTGCAATGTTTCAAAGATATTTGGATAAGTACGTGGATAGGAAGGGTTTGGAGGGATATGGGTCAGGAGCAGACAGATGAGACTAGTTTAGTTTGGGATTATGGTCGGCATGGATTGGTTGTACCAAAGGGTCTGTTTCCAGGCTGTATGACTCTGTGCCTGCTAAATTGTTTATGTAAACAACAAACATCTGTGGATCCAGCGCCAATCCCTACAGAACACCGCTGTTCACAGGCCTCCAATCCAAAAAAATCGACCCTTTAACATCATCCTCTGTCTCCTACTGTCAAGTCAATTTTGTGTCCAATTGACAAGCAGAGAGCGGCGCGAGCTGGGCGGAAGTGAAGTTGGAGCGCAGAGCTGGTCGGGAAGGTAAGTGATTGATATTTAAGAATTTACCTCGACGCCAACGGTCTTTTCACAGCAGAGCGCGGCGCGAGCTGGGCGGAAGTGAAGTTGGAGCGCAGAGCTGGTCGGGAAGGTAAGTGATTGATATTTGAGTGGGTGTGTTCTGGACCCCAGGCCCTACAAAGTAGGGCCTCCCTCCCATCCTCCTCCTCTAACCTAACTTTAAAGTCCACAGGTAAGCTACTCAGTGTTCTTATTTTGGAAACTAAGTGTCGAGTAATGGCAGCGCAGGCAGTGGAATGTTCCTCCTGCAGGATGTTTGAGGTAGGGGTGACCACTGATGCTCCTGCCGACTTCATCTGCAGGAAATGCGGTCAGCTCCTGCTCCTCACAGAACCAGTTAGGGAACTGGAGCTGGAGTTGGATGAACTGAGGATTATTCGAGAGGCTGAGAGGGTGATAGATAGAACCTACAGGGACATAGTTACGCCAGAGAACGGAGCTAGCTGGGTAACAGTTAGAGATGGGAAGGGTAGGAAGCAGGCAGTGCAGGGATCCCCTGTGGTCGTTCCCCTCAACAATAAGTATACCGCTTTGGCTACTTTTGGGGGGGAAGGCCTAGCTGGGATAAGCTGCAGTGACCGGGTCTCTGGCACGAGGTCCGGCTCTGAGGCCCAGAAGGGAAAGGGGGAGAGGAGGAGAGCGCTAGTTATAGGAGAGGGACGGACAGGCGGTTCTGTGGACATGGGCGAGACTCTCGGATGGTTTGTTGCCTCCCGGATGCCAGGGTGGGAGACGTCTTGGACCGTGTCTTCAGAATCCTTAAGGGGGAGGGTGTGCAGCCAGAAGTCGTAGTGCACGTTGGCACCAACGACATAGGTAGGAAGAGGGGTGGGGAGGTCATTCAGGAGCTCAGGGAGTTAGGCTGGAAGCTAAAAGCTAGGACGGACAGAGTTGTTATCTCTGGGTTGTTGCCGGTGCCACGTGACAGGCAAGGAATAGGGAGAGAGTGCAGTTGAACACGTGGCTGCAAGGATGGTGTAGGAGGGAGGGCTTCAGGTATTTGGACAATTGGACTGCATTCTGGGGAAGGTGGGACCTGTACAAGCAGGACGGGTTGCACCTGAACCAGAAGGGCACCAATATCCTGGGGGATAGGTTTGCTAGCACTCTTCGGGGGGATTTAAACTAATTTGGCAGGGGGATGGGATCCGGACTTGTAGTCCAGCAAGTAGGTTAGCTGTTTGTCAGGATGTCCAAGAATGTAGGGAGGCTGTGGAGAAGGTAGCACTGACAGGGAATACTTGCAGACAGAGATGGGTTCAAGTGTGTATACTTTAACGCAAGGAGTATCAGAAATAAGGTGGGTGAACTTAAGGCGTGGATCGGTACCCGGGACTACGATGTTGTGGCCATCATGAAAACGTGGATAGAAGAGGGACAGGAATGGTTATTGGAGGTTCCTGGTTACAGATGTTTCAGTAAGATTAGGGAGGGTGGTAAAAAAAGGAGGGGGGGTGGCGTTGCTAATTAGAAATGGTATAACGGCTGCAGAAAGGCAGTTCGAGGGGGATCTGCCTTTGGAGGTAGTATGGGCTGAAGTCAGAAATAGGAAAGGAGCAGTCACCTTGTTGGGTGTTTACTATAGGCCCCCCAATAGCAGCAGAGATGTGGAGAAACAGATTGGGAAACAGATTTTGGAAAGGTGCAGAAGCCACAGGGTAGTAGTCATGGGCGATTTCAACTTCCCATATATTGATTGGAAGCTCTTTAGATCAAGTAGATTGGATGGGGCGGTGTTTGTGCAGTGCGTCCAGGAAGCTTTTCTAACTCAGTATGTAGATTATCCGACCAGAGGGGAGGCCATATTGGATTTGGTACTTGGTAACGAACCGGGACAAGTGATGGGCTTGTTAGTGGGTGAACATTTTGGTGATGGTGACCACAATTCTGTGACTTTCATCTTGGTTATGGAGAGAGATAGGTGCGTGCAACAGGGTAGGTTTTACAATTGGGGGAAGGGTAAATACGATGCTATAAGACAGGATCTGAGGAGCATAAGTTGGGAGCATAGGCTGTCAGGGAAGGATGTCATGGAAATGTGGAACTTTTTCAAGGAACAGATACGATGTGTCCTTGATATGTATGTACCTGTCAGGCAGGAAAGAGATGGTCGTGTGAGGAAACCTTGGTTGACGAGGGAGGTTGAATGTCTTGTAAGGAGGAAGAAGGAGGCTTACATAAGATTGAGGAAACAAGGTTCAGACAGAGCATTGGAGGGATACAGGATAGCCAAAAGGGAGCTGAAGATAGGGATTAGAAGAGCTAAGAGAGGGCATGAAAAATCTTTGGTGGGTAGGATCAAGGATAACCCCAAGGCATTTTATGCGTATGTGATAAACATGAGAATGACGAGTACGAGGGTAGGTCCGATCAAGGACAGTAGTGGGAGACTGTGTATTGAGTCCGAACAGATAGGAGAGGTCTTGAATGAGTACTTTTCTTCAGTATTTACAAACGAGAGGGACCGCATTATTGAAGAGGAGAGTGTGAAACGGACTGGTAAGCTAGAAGAGATACTTGTTCGGAAGGAAGATGTGTTGGACATTTTGAACAACTTGAGGATAGACAAGTCCCCCGGGCCTAACGGGATATATCCTAGGTTCAAAGTTTGTGCGAAGATTTGTAGCTCGGGTGCTCGTTGTTGTGGTTCTGTTCGCCGAGCTGGAAGTTTTTGTTGCAAACGTTTCGTCCCCTGGCTAGGCGACATCATCAGTGCTTGGGAGCCTCCTGCGAAGCGCTTCTTTGATGTTTCCTCCGGTGTTTATAGTGGTCTGTCCCTGCCGCTTCCGGTTGTCAGTTTCAGCTGTCCGCTGTAGTGGTTGGTATATTGGGTCCAGGTCGATGTGTTTGTTGATGGAGTTTGTGGATGAATGCCATGCCTCTAGGAATTCCCTGGCTGTTCTCTGTCTGGCTTGCCCTATGATAGTAGTGTTGTCCCAGTCGAATTCATGTTGCTTGTTGTCTGCGTGTGTGGCTACTAAGGATAGCTGGTCGTGTCGTTTCGTGGCTAGTTGATGTTCATGTATGCGGATTGTTAGCTGTCTTCCTGTTTGTCCTATATAGTGTTTAGTGCAGTCCTTGCATGGTATTTTGTACACTACATTCGTCTTGCTTATGTTGGGTATCGGGTCCTTCGTTCTGGTGAGTTGTTGTCTGAGCGTGGCTGTTGGTTTGTGTGCCGTTATGAGTCCTAGGGGTCTCAGTAGTCTGGCAGTCAGTTCCGAGATGCTCCTGATGTATGGTAGTGTGGCTAGTCCTTTTGGTTGTGGTATGTCCTCGTTCCGTGGTCTTTCTCTTAGGCATCTGTTGATGAAGTTGCGCGGGTATCCGTTTTTGGCGAATACCTTGTATAGGTATTCCTCTTCTTCTTTTTGCAGTTCTGGTGTACTGCAGTGTGTTGTGGCCCTTTTGAATAGTGTCCTGATGCAGCTTCGTTTGTGTGTGTTGGGGTGGTTACTTTCATAGTTTAGGACTTGGTCTGTGTGTGTGGCTTTCCTGTATACTCTTGTAGTGAATTCTCCGTCTGGTGTTCTCTGTACCATCACGTCTAGGAATGGGAGTTGGCTATCCTTTTCTTCTTCTCTCGTGAATCGGATTCCTGTGAGTGTGGCGTTGATGATCCGGTGTGTTTTTTCTATTTCCGTGTTTTTAATGATTACAAACGTGTCATCGACATATCTGACCCAGAGTTTGGGTTGAATTTGTGGTAGGACTGTTTGTTCTAACCTTTGCATAACTGCCTCTGCTATGAGTCCCGAGATTGGTGATCCCATGGGTATTCCGTTGATTTGTTCGTATATCTGGTTGTTGAATGTGAAGTGTGTTGTGAGGCACAAGTCCAGTAGTTGAAGTATGCCGTCTTTGTTGATAGGTTCAGCGTCCTGTTTGCAGAAATTACCACAAATTCAACCCAAACTCTGGGTCAGATATGTCGATGACACGTTTGTAATCATTAAAAACACGGAAATAGAAAAAACACACCGGATCATCAACGCCACACTCACAGGAATCCGATTCACGAGAGAAGAAGAAAAGGATAGCCAACTCCCATTCCTAGACGTGATGGTACAGAGAACACCAGACGGAGAATTCACTACAAGAATATACAGGAAAGCCACACACACAGACCAAGTCCTAAACTATGAAAGTAACCACCCCAACACACACAAACGAAGCTGCATCAGGACACTATTCAAAAGGGCCACAACACACTGCAGTACACCAGAACTGCAAAAAGAAGAGGAACACCTATACAAGGTATTCGCCAAAAACGGATACCTGCGCAACTTCATCAGCAGATGCCGAAGAGAAAGACCACGGAACGAGGACATACCACAACCAAAAGTACTAGCCACACTACCATACATCAGGAGCATCTCGGAACTGACTGCCAGACTACTGAGACCCCTAGGACTCATAACGGCACACAAACCAACAGCCACGCTCAGACAACAACTCACCAGAACGAAGGACCCGATACTCAACATAAGCAAGACGAATGTAGTGTACAAAATACCATGCAAGGACTGCACTAAACACTATATAGGACAAACAGGAAGACAGCTAACAATCCGCATACATGAACATCAACTAGCCACGAAACGACACGACCAGCTATCCTTAGTAGCCACACACGCAGACAACAAGCAACATGAATTCGACTGGGACAACACTACTATCATAGGGCAAGCCAGACAGAGAACAGCCAGGGAATTCCTAGAGGCATGGCATTCATCCACAAACTCCATCAACAAACACATCGACCTGGACCCAATATACCAACCACTACAGCGGACAGCTGAAACTGACAACCGGAAGCGGCAGGGACAGACCACTATAAACACCGGAGGAAACATCAAAGAAGCGCTTCGCAGGAGGCTCCCAAGCACTGATGATGTCGCCTAGCCAGGGGACGAAACGTTTGCAACAAAAACTTCCAGCTCGGCGAACAGAACCACAACATATATCCTAGGATTATGTGGGAAGCAAGAGAGGAAATTGCAGATGATCTTTTCGTCTTCACTGTCAACGGGGGTGGTACCAGGGGACTGGAGAGTGGCGAATGTTGTGCCCCTGTTCAAAAAAGGGAATAGGGATAACAACGGGAATTACAGGCCAGTTAGTCTTACATCGGTGGTAGGCAAAGTAATGGAAAGGGTACTGAGGGATAGGATCTATGAGTATCTGGAAAGACACTGCTTGATTAGGGACAGCCAGCACGGATTTGTGAAGGGTCGGTGTTGCCTTACAAGTCTTATTGAATTCTTTGAGGAGGTGACCAAGCATGTCGATGAGGGTAGAGCAGTGGATATAGTGTACATGGATTTTAGTAAGGCATTTGATAAGGTTCCCCATGGTAGGCTTATGCAGAAAGTCAGGAGGCATGGGAGAGTGGGAAATTTGGACAGTTGGATAGAAAACTGGCTATCCGGTCGGAGTCAGAGAGTGGTGGTAGATGGTAAATATTCAGCCTGGAGCCCAGTTACAAGTGGAGTTCCGCAGGGATCAGTTCTGGGTCCTCTGCTGTTTGTAATTTTTATTAATGACTTGGAAGAGGGAGTCGAAGGGTGGGTCAGTAAATTTGCAGACGATACGAAGGTTGGTGGAGTTGTGGATAGTGAGGAGGGCTGTTGTCGGCTGCAAAGGGACTTAGATATGATGCAGAGCTAGGCTGAGGAGTGGCAGATGGAGTTCAACCCTGTCCAGTGTGAGGTTGTCCATTTTGGAAGGACAAATAAGAATGCGGAATACAGGGTTAATGGTAGGGTTCTTAGTAAGGTGGAGGAGCAGAGGGATCTTGGGGTCTATATTCATAGGTCTTAGAAAGTTGCCACTCAGGTGGATAGAGCTTGTAAGAAGGCCTATGGTGTATTAGCGTTCATTAGCAGAGGGATTGAATTCAAGAGTCGTGAAGTATTGTTGCAACAGGACTTTGGTTAGGCCACATTTGGAGTAGTGTGTGCAGTTCTGGTCGCCTCACTTTAGGAAAGATGTGGAAGCTTTAGAGAGGGTGCAGGGAAGATTTACCAGGATGTTGCCTGGAATGGCGAATAGGTCGTACGAGGATAGGTTGAGAGTGCTAGGCTTTTTCTCATTGGAACAGCGAAGGATGAGGGGTGACTTGATCGAGGTTTATAAGATGATCAGAGGAATAGATAGAGTAGACAGTCAGAAACTTTTTCCCCGGGTACAACAGAGTGTTACAAGGGGACATAAATTTAAGGTGAAGGATGGAAGGTATAGGGGGCATGTCAGGGGTAGGTTCTTTACCCAGAGAGTGGTGGGGGCATGTAATGCGCTGCCTGTGGGAGTGGCAGAGTCAGAATCATTGGCGACCTTTAAGCGGCAATTGGATAGGTACATGGATGGGTGCTTAAGCTAGGACAAATGTTCGGCACAACATCGTGGGCCGAAGGGCCTGTTCTGTGCTGTATTGTTCTATGTTCTATGTTATGTTCTCTCCCTTAATCCAGTGTGATCTAACTATACTAATCAGTCTACCATGTGGAGCCTTGTCAAATGATTTATTAAAGTCCATGTAGGCAACGTCTACCACTGTGCCCTTGTCAATCTTTTTGGTTATGTCCTCAAAAAACTCAATCAAGTTTAAGTGATACAACAAAGCCATGCTGACTATCCCTCATCAGTCCCTGCCTCTCCAAATGCACGTAAATCCTATCTCTCATAATTCCTTTCAACAATTTACCCACCACTGATGTTAGGTCTATGCACACAGAGCACACCCACACTGAAACACAGTCACATGGAGCACATCAGGCGCTGAAACTGGGTCACACGGAGCATACCCAGCCACAATGTGAAACACAGTCACATTGTTTTGTATGTAGGTAGGTGCCATGCAACTATGTTTCAGTGTCTGGATGTGTGCCATGTGACTTTCAGTGTGTAGGTGTGCACCAATCCAAAACTAGAGGACATAGGTTGAGGATGTGAGGGGAAAGATTTAACCTAAGGGGCACCTTTTTCACGCATGATTTGGAGATGCCGGTGTTGGACTGGGATGTACAAAGTTAAAAATCACACAATCAGCTTATAGTCCAACAGGTGATGAAGGAGCAGCGCCCCGAAAGGTAGTGCTTCCAAATAAACCTGTTGGATTATAACCTGGTGTTGTGTGATTTTTAACTTTTTCATGCAGAAGGTGATGCGTGTATGGAATGTACTGCCAGAGGAACTGGTGGAGGCTGGTACAATTCCAACATTTAAAAGGCATCTGGATGAGCATATGAATAGGAAGGGTTTGGAGGGATAAGGGCCAAGTGCTGGCAAATGAAACTCGATTAGTTTAGGATATCTGGTCGGCATGGATGAGTTGGACCAAAGTGTCTGTTTCCGTGCTGTATATCTGTGAGTTGATGTGACTATGTTTTAGTGTATGGGTGTGCACTGTGTGACTTTGTGTAGGGACGTGTGTCATGTGACTGTGTTTCTGTGTGTGTGTGTGTGTGTGCGCGCCATGTTACTCGGTGTATGTGTGTGCAGAGACCCACATGGAACACACCCAGACCCTGAAACACAGTCACATGGAGCATGCCCAGACCCTGAAACATAACCACAGAGTGAACACCAACACATTGAAACATAGTCAAAGGGCACGCATTGATTCATGAAACAGTCAGATGTAGCTTTTACTAACCTGCCTGTGAATATTTGAACGAACGAGCTTTACTGTCTTTCTTTCAGGGAGTAGTTGAAGGAAGCAGCGCTGGATTCACCAGGTTCTGTGCAGCCCTTCTGAAACGACAGTCTCCAGAATTGCAATCTATTCCTCGACAGATCTTGGAGAAGGTACTTTAGGTCAACCGACTTTATGGCACATTGTTCATTGTTCTTGATTTATTGTTCTCTTACAGTCCAGCTTGATGCCAACCTTGGTGCAGCAGACAGGGCTGGGTGCAGCCTGTGCCAATGGAGTTACTCTTTCACTGATAACTCAGAACTGTGAATGAGCACAGGTAGTTTCAGCGCCACCTTGGTGCAGCCAAATCACTCCAAGTGTGAGCAGCTGTCCCTGGGCCTTTAAACCATGGACACCATTTGGACCTCCCAGTCCTGGTGTGTGTCTCAGGAATTTATGATATTCCCACATTTCAGGCTTGTTTTGAGCCTGGAGGCAAATTAATCAAGAGCTAAACATGACATTATGGTGGGAGATATACCCTGTGAGCATTTCTTTTTTAGTTCATCGGATTTGGATGTTGCTGGATGGGACAGCAATTACTTTTCACCCCCAATGAGAAGGTAGTGGTCTGCTGTCTTCTTGAATTACTGGAGCCCTTAGTACTGCTAGGGAGCGAGTTGCAGGATTTTGACTCAGCGACAGTGAACGAATGGCAGAATAGGCTGAAAGGAGAAAGTGAGGACTGCAGTTGCTGGAGATCAGAGCTGAAAATGTGTTGCTGGAAAAGCACAGCAGGTCAGGCAGCATCCGAGGAACAGGAGAATCGACGTTTCGGGCATAAGCCCTTCTTCAGGAATGAGGGCTTATTCCTGAAGAAGGGCTTATGCCCGAGACGTCGATTCTCCTGTTCCTTGGATGCTGCCTGACCTGCTGCGCTTTTCCAGCAACACATTTTCAGAATAGGCTGAAATCAAGATATGGTGATTGACTTGGAGAGGAACTTTCAGATGGTGGTGTTCCCATGTAATTGTTGCCCTTGTCTTTCTGGGTGAGAGTGATTACAGGTTTGGAAGGTGCTATGGGGGAAGGCTTGCTAAGTTGTTGACAGTGTGGAGAAAGATCTTAGATTGCCAAAGAATTGGTCAGATGGGCAGATCAACTGGCGGGTGGATCACCTTGATAAGTGTGAGGTTATGCACTTTGGAAGAAATAATAAAACAGATTCTGTCAGGTAGATGGGTGAATGCCAGGAGAGGCAGGCACGTCCTGCATAGAAAATAGAAAATTGTAGCGCAGTACAGGCCCTATGACCCTCAATATTGCGCTGACCTGTGGAACCAATCTTAAGCCTATCTATCTTACACTATTCCATTTTCATCAATCTGTTTATTCAATGACCATTTAAATGCCCTTAAAGTTGGCAAGTCTACTGCTGTTGCAGGTAGTGCATTTCATGCCCCTACTACTCTAAGTAAAGAAAGTAAAGCTATGTCCCCTCATGCTAGCCATCACCATCCAAGGAAAAAGGCTCTCACTGTCCACCCTATCTCGCCCTGTGATTATCTTATATGTCTCTGTATAGTCACCTCTCAACCTCCTTCTCACTAACAAAAACAGCCTTAAGTCCCTCAGCCTTTCCTCATAAGACCTTCCCTCCATACCAGGCAACACCCTAGTAAATCTCCTCTGCACCCTTTCCAAAGCATCCATATCCTCCCTGTATTGTGGTGACCGGAACTGTATGCAATACTCCCAAGTGTGGCTGCATCAGAGGTTTGTTACAGT